>NC_081409.1:612668754-613344587 GCF_030272615.1 Cryptomeria japonica | reverse complement strand
AAGAACTGGTGGAGCATTTTTTCTTAAAGGAAGGATTGTTTCATGGAGTAGTAAAAAGTAGAGTTGTACTTCACAATCTACAGCTGAAGCTAAGTATGTTGCATCTTATATAAATTGCACACAAGCTATTTGGATGAGGCACATTTTGGAAGGTTTGAAGATGAAGATTTCAAAACCTATGAAGATTTTATGTGATAATACAAGTGCCATAAATATTTCCAAGAATCTTGTTTTGCACGCATGAACCAAGTACATTGAATTCAAGTATCATTTCTTAAGGGAAAAAGCGTATAGCAAAGATGTTATCTTAGAGCATGTTTCTACCAAGGAGCAGCTTGCAGATATTTTTACCAAACCTCTACCTAAGACTTCATTTGAGTATCTTATAAGTCAACTAGGGGTTGTACCCCTTCATGAGGTTAGTTGAGCATGATGTTGATTGCATCAGTCTCTGAATTACTTGCAAAATTTTACAAGGATTGGTGTAGTAGTGGAAGCTATTCCACAGGGGGAGCATCAAGTTGGAGTATGTTGTTGATGCATAGTGAAAATTTGACTTTACATGTTTTACTTTCAATTTGGCATTGTTGTCAAAGGGGGAGAAGAATTATGTGATTATGGGAAGGAAAACCAGTGATAGGCTGAAGACAGAGAGAGCATGTGAATACTTGGTAATGTAAACCAGGATTTCTATTCACAATCACAACAACAATCAATGGTGTTGATATTTGTATTACCATCAATGCCAAAGGGAGAGATTGTTGGCATTTGCATTAAGATTGCATTAATGATATGTTATGTTGTCGTTGATGTCAATTAACTAGTAATGATATTGTTGATATTGTTGTTATTGTTGATATTGGCTTGTAACCGGTAGGAAGAGCTTTGTGAAGGATATTGTAAATCGGTATATAAGTTTGTAAGTTAAATCGGTAACCAGTGTAAAAGGATAAACCCTATCTATGAATGTAGCCAGTAAACCATACCAGTTGTTTTTGTTAAACCCTGACCAATTAAGGTTGTTGAATTGGTTATGTTGGTTTATGATCTAAGGTTGAGCGGTAATGATGGTGACACGTATGGTCATTGTATGAAGACAAGCTCAAAATATTTTGGCACGTTGTTTTTTTGTTTGGGGAATGAGCAAAGTGTATTTGCATCTAATGCAAAATGCGTGATGAGTTACTGAGTTCGATGAAGTGGTAATCAAGGAGTGGTTGAGGTTTTCTTGATTGATGTGTAGAGATTGCTATGTAATCCAATGGTCATACTTGAACCGACTTGTTTGTAATCTCTATGAGAGAATTAGTTTTTGTTGTGTTACCAACCTAATTGACTTGTTTATAAGGTCGATGATGTTATCTATTTGAGAGAGTTGGCGGAGATAAGTTGAGTGTGTGGTTGCTGAACCGGATAATGAGTCTACAGTTTGCATAAAGACAAATAGGATGTAAGGCCCACCCTTGACTTGACTTGTTTTGACTAGAGTTGACTTTTAATTCAGGCGTGATAGACGCTATTGGGCATAGGCTATTTCAGATGATCTATTTGATGTTGATAGTATCATTATTGATCGTGTAACTTATTAGACACTATATACTTATTATGTGATTGACTATCGAAAGATTATATTGATCATGTGATTTGAGGAGCATGAGTGTTGATGGATTTTACATGTTGTATTATAATCAAGAATTATACTAATCATGCACTTGATGATGTTTTTATGTACCGACCATATTTAATGATTATCTATGATGAGATGATCTTATGGTGTGTTTGATTGTTGTATGACTTTCTTCAAGATAGAGACAATGCCACATCACTCATTGCGAGCGGGATGTATTGTTGCGATTCTCTAACCCTTGCCTATTATAATATATATATGCATATGTCGTATCGTTGTTTTGTGGATACAGGATTTGTAGGTACCAGACACTGACTCCACCTGGCTCCATAGGTCTGAGCGTGTCTTTAAATCCCAATGATAATTGGTTCAGAGTTGGCACAAGTTCCTCTCACATACGCTAGGTCTAAGTTGTTCACTATGAGTCATCAGTGTCTTGGCGTAAGTCGCCATGTCAGTTAGTAGGCTTGATTTCTTCTATGTTGTGAGCATGTTAGTATTGGTTGGTTAGTTCCATTATGTCGAGATTCATTATTTGATTATTGATGTGAGATTAAATAGTTAATAATGTTTATTTTAATTATTTTGATTAATAGCGATTTGATTATTTGATTATCTAATGTTTAATTTAATTTATTGGATTCTTGCCTTTTTGGGTATTTAATTATTTGATATTTAAATATTTATTTATTTTAATGATGATTTAATATTGATTTAATATTTATTGTTTAGCTTATGTTGTGGTTTTATATTTATTTGTGATTTGACCTTTTAATGGTATTTAATTGGTTATTTGTTTATTGTTATTTAATCAACTATGGTTTAATATTTATTTGGTATTTAATGTTTATTTGGTTCTTTAATTCATTTATGAGCCTTTGATTTATTTAATTTAATTTCTCCATTTGATTTATTTAATTGTGGCTCATGTTTTATTTATTAGTTTGACTTTTATATTAAGTGGGTTGTATAAATTCACTTTAAAATAAAATAATAAAACATTCCCACCAAATTGTAAAACCATGATTTATATTTATCTTACCTACCCTCTTCTTTTATTGGTTGAATTTGAAAAGGAAGGTAAAATTATATTATATGGTGGGGTTGGTAAAATATATTATAGATTGGAATATTTTGATTGGCTAAGATTGAGGCTAGGATTTTTGGTTATTGTTTGGCTTTTTATTTTCTTTCCTATGAAGTTTTGGGGTTGGCTTCTTCTTGCAAAAAATTAGTCTTTGCAAGATTTTCCTTTGGGTTTTGGCTTGGATTGTTGCTCGAGCTTGTTGGTTTTGGCTTTTGGATTTGGGGAGCTCTTCTTAAACTTCTTTCCATCACATGGGTTGCAGGTTGCAGATGTATTCTTCTTTTGTATTTTGTTTTACAGTTTTCCTGTATGCTCCCTGTCTGCATATTGAATGTGTGAGCTTGGGGAAATGAATCTATAGTTTGAATAGTATGGAAGGAAATATATGAATGCATAAATTTGTTAAAAGGTTTTATTCTATAATTTATGGGAAATATTCATATTTTTGGAATTGGTGAGTCTTCTGTTGTTTTTCTGAGCTTGTGTCGTGAATGGATTTTTGATTGAATGTTGGCTTTTAAGTGGTTATTGTTTATATCATTTATGCCCTTTAAATCTATTGTTCTGGGTGATTCTATGTATATGTTTTTCGAAGCCTTATGTTTTAAGTTTGATTTTTAAATCTCTGCCAAAAGTTATGTGATTTTTTGTCCCTTTTATGCAAAAACATTGATTCTGCATTTGCATTGTCCTTTCATCCATTTTCCCTATCCTGTTATGCATTTGCACTATCTGTTGTTGCATTTGCGCTTTCTTTCAGTGTATATGCACTATCCTTTGTGCAAAAGCATTGTCCTTATCTGCACAGGTGCTAAACTATTTAACATAAGCGCTAACCTGTAATGCATAAGCGCTAACCTGTAATGCAAAAGCGCTAACCTGTAATGCAAAAGCGCTAAACTTTAATGCAAAAGTGTTGTTTTGCCTGTCTTTGGTGTTTTCACTATTTTCCCAGTCAGATTTGGATTTTCGAGTTTCATTTCATTCCAGAGGCTCTTTGAGATTTTGTAGACATTTTCCAGCTACTGTTATTTATCAGTTCAATGCAATTTTATGTTTTATATGCTAAAACATTCTTGGCTTATTGTTGAAGATTTGAATCTTTTCCTATATTCAGATGTTGCAATGGGAAGATGGTATTGTTGTGGAGACAGCAAGATGTTATTGTTGTGGAGACAACAAGATGATATTGTTGTGGAGACAACATAATTGATATGTTTTATTAAGGGAATATCTCTTTTGATATAGATTTCCACATTGAGGCTCATATTGTTTTTTAATGGATTTAAGCCCTTTGTGCTCTTTAGCTATGGTTTTCCTTGTATGTTTTATGTGTTATTGGGCTGCATGATGAAGTTATGGATCTTTTCTTGGAATTTGAATTTAGAGCCTCTTGTGGTTTATTGTTGGACCATGTTAGGAGGAGTGGGCTTCCTTGTGATGACCGGGGTCACGAGAGATAGGCTTGCATGAGGTTCCTTGTAAGGATTTATGAAGTCTAGACCACCACAACACATTGGAGTTTTCCTTGATTTGTAAACAAGTGATAACATTAATAATGAATTAATTGGAATGGGTAATTAGATCTCATTTAAACAAGATAATTAATAGTTTGAGCCTCATTACTGATTCCTAGGGAGGATGTTTTAGGATAAGCATGAGAAGGTCGTGAAGACGGTAAGTCAAATCTCCCTCGATTCTCTCATGGGTAGAAATGGCTCCACATGTCTATCGAGGTTATGCCATGAAGAGTTGTGTATTGGAAATATTATGGGGGAGGATAGCATGTGATGACACTCCACTCCTACATGTGTCCTTTGCTTGAGATGTATTGATGCCTTGTTGGTTTGTGCGCCTCTGGGAGTTTCCTATTTGTGCTATCTTGTGATTGGTTTTTGCTTGAGTGTCCTTGTATTGGTTAGTCTCTTGGTTATAAGTGTCATCCTAGATGTAGAGTGTGTGTTGGGACCTTGTGTCATCTCCTAGCATGGGGGGTGGTTCCTTTGGTTCCACATGGTCGGGTGGTTGGTGCTTTTAAACCATTGGGATGATCCTACCTTTGGATTTTTCTTGTGTGGATGAGGATGCTTCTTCAGATAGCTCTTGGATAATAAGTGCAAAAAGAATGTAAATGATGATGTGATTTATGTAATGAAATTCTTATGTAACGGTTGTAAAAGAAATCATGTTTATGATAAATGACTATGTTGCTCTAGTTGTAGTGATAACTTTGGTTATGATAGATGATTGTAATGATGAGCCTTGAGTTGTATTGTAACACATTTATATTAAATTAAATGGATGCATGAGATGTGGATAAGTAATATGGTTTGGAATTAAAAGATGCAATGAGCCATGTTAAAAGGAAATGGTGTAAATGTTATGATAATGGTATTAGTCTTGAAATGATGTCTTTAATTAATTCTTTAAGTAGAAGAAATGTTATGCCTTGATAGGATGTATGAGTATGAGTAACATTGGAAGATATCTTAAGACATGTTTATGAGTTGTGATTTAAGAATTCAAAATTATAGTATCATACTTCAAAGGCAGTGATCTAATGGTTGGATTGAAATATTATAATGCTTGGGATGTAGTTGAATATTCTTTATGAAAATATTGTATGGATGTTCTTAGTGAATGAATTACTAACCTTATTAATGGAAATTACTAGTAGGTGTATGTGTAGACAGTAAAATGAATGCTTGTCTTTTAGGGAAGGTTTAGGATGTATCATGTGTTATGGTTTAAGATTATATCTCCATTTGGTGGATGCTATTAGTGGTTATGGAATTAGGATATTGTATCTTAGTTTGTGTTTAGATGAATTCGTGGTTTCTTAATTTGTAATAAGATGATTGTTGGTTAATTGATATAGTGTAAGAGATTTTATGAGTATTAATGGGCTATGGATTAAATGTTTAGGAGAACTTTGTGATTATTGCTGATGAAGTAATAGACATGCTAGTAGTATAGAATCATAAATGATTATATGGAAGTTAATCGTAAATGGAAATTGTTTTAATTAAATATAAGGGTTAATCTTGGTATGTTTATGGTGATGTTTATAGTCAAAGGTTGGTTAATGGTAATAGGAACATTTGGACTTGGTGTATAAAATGAACCTAATGGAAAAGGGAAAAAGTTGTGCATTGAAAGATAAAATCTCATATTAAATGAAAGATTAAGTAGGTTGCATATCATGAGTGTTAGTTATTGCTATGATGCACATATGTGTGTATAATGATTAAGATTATGAGGTATTGATCTGGAAGAAAGTAAATGATTATTGCTTATGTAGGTAGATTAAGTAATGGCGTTGAGATACCCTAGGGAGTTAGTAGTAATGATTTATTGTCTTTCGCTTGTGTAATTGTTTGAATATATTGAGTGAATTATTCTATGTTCATAACACTTAAATGTTGTTGTGTGCTTTCTGCATTGCTTAAGTGATGTTATGTGTTGTATTGTAGAAAAAAAATTATTAGTGTGTATTTAGCTATATTTCTCTGGGGTATTTTGGTGGACATTACATAGAAACTTAAAAGAATCTGATCAAGCAAGTGTAGTGCTATTAAGATAGATCAAGAAAACTCATGTTGTTTTCTAACGATTATAGCATAATTGAAATCTCCTAACCGGGTAAGCTCTAACAAGCTTGGTTACTTATTAAATCCTCTAACAAGGTGGTCCATTAGATTGGATTTTCAAATCCTCTACTAAGGTTACTCCTTACAAGGTATTGCTTCTAATAAGGCATTTGTAGTCAATCCCTTAACCGGGTGATTCCTAATAGGATTAGTTCTTAACAGGACTTTTGTAAAAGATTTAACAGGGTTGGCTCCTAATAGGGCGAATGTTTTTGTGTTTATGATCTTATGGTTGATTTGATTAACTACTTAACTATTTTTGATAAGGAGTGATAACTAGAAGCATTGAGAAATGAAGTATGTTGAAATATGATAAAGCATTTGGATGTTTACAAGTTTAATGTTGTTTTTGTTAAGTTGATGTAACAATCAACCGGTTTTCTTATGATTATTTATCTTGATAGTGGTATTTCATTGATAAGTTTACTTTGTGTGATTGAGATTGCGATTGGGAAAGTTTGTATCAGTTTTTCTATTTATTGATTCACCCCTCCCCCTCTTAGTAATCTACTAGATACTTATTCTTTCATCATACCATCAGTGTTGGATTGGTCCAACACCTACATCAGATTGGAAAGGAAGTCAACCTTGTTCAGAAACTCAACCTCACTTCTGCAAGTCCCACACTTGAGAGGTTGTTTCAATATTTCACAAGGTTGATGATCAAGGTTTCTTGGGTCATCAAGGGTAAAAATTTTGTGACTACAATTTCTGGCATGCCCGATGAGGGAAAATTTCAACATACTTGTTGAGGATTTAGTTCTTCTTCTGAGCAATTCAATATTTGGAGGAAACCATTCAAACACTTGGTGACGCTAAGGGACAAATTCAGACTCCTGGTGATACCAGTTGCAACTTTATTCCAAGAAGAAACACCAAATCATCATCTAGAGGTATTTTTCAATCCGTTCAGCTCCCTTATTCTAATTATAGGAGAAGAAGAGGTAAAAATTCTTTATCACCTGTTAAGGGAAATCAAGCAGAAACATCCACACTCCTAAGGTTCCAGTCTACCCCTCCTATCACAAGATTAGCATAGCCTAAAGGCCCTGCCATCTATATTAACATACCCTTATTTGCAATGGAAGTCCCAAGAGCACTTACCTTTGTCACCTTCAATGGTGGCAGTCATTTGGTTCTTGCCCAAAAAAATGATATTCCAGTGGCAGCATTGAAGGCTATTCCATATTTCACAAGAGAGACATCTACCTCCCTGGAGGAACACATACAAGATGTGTCAAACATCTAAATTGTGTTCGATGTTACTGAAGACAATGTTGTTGTGAGGCTTCTTGCCTCCTCATTCAAGGGAAAATACCTCCAATGGTATAGAGGACTAGTTCCTAACTCCATTTTCAATTGGGATGAGTTAGGAGAAAATTTGTGCAAACATTTTGAGGACAAAAGTGACCATCTGTCACTTATGGAGTAGCTAACTACAATCAAAAGGGTGCCCCATGATTTTATGAGTGATTTCAACTCTAGATTTAAAAAGACATGGGATAGAATCCCATCATTAGTAAAGCCTTAATCAAACCATGCTTTTCTATATTTTCTTAAGGCTTTGAATAGTGACATAGCTGCAATGATTCACTATATGGGAGTAAATAATCTCCCATTAGCTTATGAGATTGCTATAAGGGCATCAAATTGCTTAATACAGGTAGGAAAGTTGTCTCATAGACCCCCAATGCCCTTATTTCTAGAGGCTCCTCCACAATAGCCTATTTTGGCTCCTATTTAGGTGGCTTCCACAAGCCATCTACTCACACCTGTACCCTCTCCCTTATCTTCTGAAATTAAGGAACTGTAGGCCTCTCTTGAGGCATCGATGCAAAAAATGATCAATCCATTATAGTAGCAACTACAAGGGTTTGGGAATGATTTGGTCTTAGTCAAGAGACAATTACCGCAAGATAACAATAGGCCGTATCAGCCCCAAAGCTAGAATTATCAGTAGCAAAAGTCTAATTTTCAAGGACAGAACCAATGAAGAAATGCTAGGCCCTTGAACAGTTCAAATCCCATAGTTTCAAGCACCTCAAAGGCTATAGTGCCAATTTAGAACAATATTTCTCAGGAACAAGATTGGTGTTTCCCATGCAATCAGCCACACAATTAGACCTCATGTCAAAATGGTGAGTTTTCTCAGGCGTTGGTGGCACAAGAGGAGCCAAAAACATCAGGGAAACAACAACTTGCTGATTGTCCCAGTCATCCACAAGGAGATACAACTTTCATGAATTGGCAAGATGTTATTTTTTGTGCAATGAATCAGACAAGTGGGGATAGTGTGGCCAACAACACAAGATCAAAAAGGAGGGCCATAGGCGCTAATTTTGTAACAACAACTAGGACTCCATCTGTAGCTCAAGGTCCACAACCTATCCTACAATATTCAATGCCAAAGTCATTTGATAAGTTGACTGCTCCAAACAAATAGTGAGACTTGACACAAAATTTCAAGGAGGGAGAGCCACCTAAGGTTCCTATCACACCAGAATCAAACCTAGTCACTACGAAGGTCCCTGCTAAGGTTGCCATCCCCTTTAATATTGTTGAATAGATGAAAAGGGTCAGCCTCAATGTATCGATGTGGGATGCTCTGGTTATCCCATCTCAAAGAGACCTACTTCAGGAAGCCCTAAAGGGGATGCATGTTGCAAGAAGGTACCAGTCAAGGTTGCAGTTCTTCAACTTCCACACACTTGGAGCAACCTTCAAGGATGTAGAGAGTTCAAAGAAAATCAGTAAGCCTCCCCCTTTTTATCTATCATTAATTATAGGAGATAAACTTGTTCATAATTGCATGATAGATAATGGGGCTAGTAATTCAGTTATGCCAAAAGGGATAGCTGACCACCTAGGTATCAAGTATGAACCTATAACAAGAGAGGTGGTGCAACTTGATGGTACACCAGTTTGAACTGTGGGAGTCATTAAAGATTTAAATCTAACCTTGCATGCCTACTTGGGTTGTAGTCTGTTGTAAGACATCTCAGTGATTGACCTCCCTTCTTATTTTGTCATTCGTTTATCTAGAGAATTCACTGCCAAGATAGGTGGCTACCTACCTTCTGACTAGTCTCACATGTTGTTTAGGACAAGATATGGTACTAAATTAACCATTAGGGTTGAACCTGTTGCAAATGATCATATAGAGCCCTATACTCCAAGTCCTATCAACTTGAATTATACTCTCCATGAGGAGAAAGAAGAAATTTTAGCAAGAGAGCCTACAACTCAATTGGATGAGGTTCCTGATTGCCTACTTGATGAGTGGAAAAATGCATTTTAGTTTGACCCCATTGATGAGGTCAATAATATCAGCCTCGGTACATATTGTATACATGAAGAAGACACCCCTATTCCCAAACTTTCAAAGGAATACAATGATATGCAGGGGATATGGGACACATTCTTTGATGGTTCAAGGAACAAAAATGGTGTGGGGGCTGGTGTATTGCTGATCTCTCCCAAGGGGGAAAAATATTTATTTTCTTTTGGACTTTAGTTCAGTTGCACTAACAATGTAGCTGAGTACGAAGCTTTGATTTTGGGTCTCCAAATAGGACAAAGGAGAGGGATCAAATCATTGAAGGTGTATAGAGATAGTGAATTGGTTGTAAATCAGGTCAGAGCTTAGAATATGACCAAGAGAAACCTTCTCAAGTCCTATAAACATAGAGCATGGGACCTAATTGAGGGATTTGAGGCCTTCAATATGTCTAGTGTCCCTAGAAATCAAAATAAACATGCCGATAGACTAGCAGAAATTGGTGCTTAACATGACATTCTGTCTCATGTTGCAGCAGAGAAGGAACAACAAATCAGACTTATGGTGAGACCTATAGTGCCTGATAACCAAGTGAATTGGTAGGTTTTTTATTCTAATCACCAGATTGTGAACTTACTGCAAGATGAAGAAGAGTTCTCCCATAAGAAGCAGGGCATGCTATAGGACCAGTATGAGGATCAAATCATGCAGCTCAGTTCTAACAAGCTTCCTAAGGGGTTGATCACCTTGAAGGGGATCTTCAACCATGAGGATCAAATGAAAGGGAGAGTAATGAACTTTTTCACCAAGAAATGAGACTACAAATCAATAGCCATGGTGGAAGGAAAAGTTCTCGATTTGGGAAAGGTATGTTCCCAATTAGATTGATATACTTTTGTTAATCTCTATCAAGAGTATAATGATATTTTTTCTTTTACCTATGAGGATCTAAAAGGGTTTGATCCTAGTCTATCTCAACATACCATAAAGCTAGATCATAATGCAAAACTAGTCAGACAAAAACAAAGGCCTATAAATCCCAAAATTGAGCATTTGATGAGGAGAGAAGTATCCAAGCTTATAGAATCTAGCATTATTTTTCTAATTAAGAATTCTTCTTAGGTAGCCAATCTTGTTCCAGTTAGGAACAAAAATGGGGAAATCAAACTATGTGTAGACTTTAGGGACCTCAGCAGAGCCTCCCTTAAAGATCATTATCCCCTTCCTTCCATGGAATAGATTTTAGCCAAGGTTAGTGGCTCTAAAATATTTTAATTCTTGGATAGATACTCAGGGTATAACCAGATCTTAGTCCAAGAATCTGACCAATACAAGACTGCATTCACTACTAAATGGGGAACTTATTCCTATTGCAAGATGCCCTTTGGACTAAAAAATGCAAGTGCATCTTTTTAAAGAGCCATGGATATGGCTTTTAAGGGAGTATTAGCAAAATTTGTACTAGTATACTTTGATGATATTACTATATACTCCAAGCATGCAACAAACCACTTTTCTCATCTAGAGCAAGTTTTTAAAAAGTTCAGAGAATATGATGTCTCCTTGAACCCTAGTAAGTGTGTATTTGCCACTGATAAGGGAAAAATACATGGACACATTGTATCCAAAGATGGTCTGACCATAGACCTAGAGAGAGTGGAAACCATTGTGTCTCTTCCACTTCCACATCATAAGAAGGGACTCTAGAGCTTTCTGGGTAGAATCAACTTTTTCAGAAGGTTTATCCCAAACCTTGCAGCCTTAGTCAAGTCTCTCATAGCCATGCCAAAGAAGTATTTACCCTTCAAACAGACCAGTGAAGGGAAGGAAGACTTTGATCAGATCAAGCAGGCCATTGCTCAAGCTCCTACCCTAGTAAATCCTAACTATCAAATGGATTTCATCCTTTATACATTAGGAGGAGATGCAAGTATGTATATTTTCATAGCAGGGCCTTATCTTGTGGGGATAAAAAGAATATCTCCAAGGGTCGCGGGATAAGGAAACAAGGAAAGACCAAGCAAGTCTTATCCCACTGGGTAAAAATAGACCCCATAGAGACGTCGCAAGATAAGACTTAGAGTAGCTCAGTGGCCAAACACAGCCAGGGAAACATGGACCATGGGTGCCATGTCGGACATCTGCGACCATCAGATCTTCATAAGGGCTCAATCCAAAGGCCATGTTTTAATATTCTATTGGGTCTTTTGGATGCCTACATGGAGAGGTCTCGCATGTCCATCTTCACGTGAATCTCTTAGATCGACGATGAACGTTTGAATTTTGCAGTGACCATTGAAATTCAATTGCTCTGCAAGGTGGGTGGCTACCAACTCAGTAGTCGAGACATTTTTTGTACTCAATCAATGCCCTATCTCAGCTCTGATTTTTATTCAACCACCAAGGATTATCTCATTACTCTAGAAGTGACCCTGCAGGCCATTTTAACGCCACCCATACCACTTCAATGCATTATGGAGATTTTTGGTTCTAATAGAGTTTTCTTAGACTCCATCCCATGCGGATTTCTCTTGATTTTTGTAACTTAACTCAGGTGGGGTTAGGGTTTCTATCTTTAGTTCAATCAAAGTTATGCCTCAGCTATAAAGGCATTTTTTTTGTAGTTTTCTCACGATCTTATCTCCTCTTTTCTCTTACAGTAATCTATGATTTTTGGAACTATAAAAATCACCTTGCCTCTACATCAATAGAATTTGCTTGTGTTATCTAGTTTTCGTTTATGCAAATTTGTGTATCTCTTTTACCTTTTTGTGTGAATGCATCTTTTATTGCTAATGTTTGGATCACTCTCTCTTTTCCCGAACCTTTTGATAACTTCTCAGCATCTATGATAGTGTTGACTCCTCTTAGAGTGGCATTTGAGAATATTGTTCATTCCTTTGCCATATTTAAGAGTTCCAACCTTGACTTAGTCCTAGAAAGCTAGACTTAGATAGATATTAGTGTATCTTTGGGTAGTTTTATTGATGTTCTATGTAGTTACAGGTGGGGGTATATGTTGGCCATTTGGAGGAATTGATTATGTGTTGCATTGATGTCAACACTAATTGTTTTAGCTTCTTTACCAGTATCCTTCTAGTCTCGGTAGGTTGTTTGGTTTCTAGTTGATTAGATCATGATGATCTGGTATACTTGAGTATGCTTTGGCTTTGTGAATTGGCTTAGATCTTCTATTAATTCTACTCTGATTCATGTTCATTCAATTGGTTTTGATTTGGTGATCGGATGCTATCTTATATGCTGGTAAGCTTGGTTTGTTGATCCTGTGAGGGTTTCACCAGTAGAGATTTATTGAAGATCTTTGATGTTATGCATAAGTGGTGTTGGTGTAGCTTCTACTAGAGATTTAGGATGTTGATGGTGATCATGTTCGAGACTTAGCTGATTGGGATCATTTGTTTATCATGTGTGGACCTAAACTAGGCCCAGGTCTATCTAGGTTATGGACCGGCTTAATGTAATGTGTTGTTGAGACTTCTCTATGTGTTTTCAGGATGTCTTATGGGTTGGATATTATTTGTTTGGTCTCAGGCCAAAATGTTCTATAATTATATAATTACTTTATTATCTGGTGGCCGACCTTATTGTTTATTGTCGAGGGTTTGTATATATATGATGTAAGATCTCATTGTAAATCATGATGTATGGAATATAAAGGAAATGGAAAGGATTTATATGAGAGAATAATGTAATAATCATTCATGTAGAGGATTTGGTCGATCATTGGTGATCGAGTTGGGTTTATGAAAGAGGATTAAGTCCTCTGACATTGAGCTTAACCAGAACTATATTTAGACATAGGAGATGTTTTCATTGCAATTCATTCTTCCTTCGAGATTGTAGTCTAGATTTTTATGTAGTCAGTGAGACTCCTTTTGTAATGAGTAGTGTTCTCTAGGCTATTGGACTTCCTGCAAGTGCAGGCCCCTCAATTTGTATCCACATACTTAATGTAGAAGTATTATATGACTGTGGGTAGGCTTCCCACCATGGTTTTTCCCTTTACCGGGTTTTCCACTTACAAATCTTGGTGTCACGTGGATGGTATTTATTCTCTAATTGTTGATTGTGCTTAATTGGTATATCTACTATTTTGGTAATTGGTTTATGCATTCCAATATTGATCTTATGTGTTCTGGTATTAAATTTTTAATTTCTTAAGGTTCCAATAGTCTGGTGACAACTGATTCATCCCCCCCTCTCAGTTGTCTTCTGGTTATTTGAACTGTCTAACAATTGTTATCAGAGCTCTGGTCCTCTTTGCAGAAGCTTAATAGCTTGAGGAAGATCTTATGGTGACTAATAGCTCAAGTTCATCTAGTTCATCTGTTGTTGTCTTTCAGAGAGAAATTCCTAGGCTTGATGGAACAAATTACAGAGTATGGAATATTCAGATGGAGACTCATCTGAGATGTCTTGGTAAGGAAATTTGGGAAATCATAGAGAATGGGGTTACTCCTTTTAATCTGACATCTCGCAATCCTCCTCCAGAAAAATTGGCTAAGGAGCTTGAGAATGATTGTAGAGCTAGAGAATCCCTCTTCTCTACACTTTCTGATCAGCAAATAATGGGATTGACTAAGAAATCATCAGCAAAGGCTATATGGGACAAGTTGGAGACTCTTAATGAAGGTGACCCTACTGTTAAGATTGCTAAAATTGATGGTTACCAGGTGAGATATCAAAATTTGAAGATGGAAGAAGATGAAAGGATTACTGCATTCATGGAAAGGGTAAATGAAATTGTCATGAAAATTCAATGTTGTGGTGGAGCTCTAAGTGAAGATGAAATAGTTTCTAAAGTTTTGAGATCTTTACCACAGGCTTACAAGATGAAGGCTACTGCAATTAATGAATTGAGAACAATGGCTAATACTTTTGCCAATAGAGATACCTTGGTTGGGAAATTATCTACTTTTGAGCTTGAAGAATTTGGACCTTCTGGAGCTGTGAAGTCTAAACCTTCTTTTCATACATTTACATATTCAACCAAGAAGCAAGATTGGAAAGATTTGCATGCAAAGGAATTGGATGATATGAAGAGAGAATATGTACAATTTGAGCAACTTGAAGCCCTATTTGCTAGAAGAGTACCTAAAGGACTGGTAGGAAGCAAGTATGAAGGAAAAAGCACCTTTTAAATGTTTTACATGTAATAAGATAGGTCATTTTTCATCTAGATGTCCTGAACGGAATTCAAGATTTGAAGAAAGAGCTAGAAGATCTTTTAAGCCTAACCCTGGATATCAGAACAAGTATAAGTATAGGTAAAACATAGATAAATCATGCTACATTGTGGATGAGGAAGGCATGATTAATTTTGATGATGAACCGACATAAGACTCTGCTATTGGTTCTAACAATGGAAAGGAATGGGTGTTCTTGGCTATCAAGGAAGATGTTCCAGCACTAGAAGAGAATGTACCTGAAGAGAAGGCACTTTGCTACTAAAATTGAAGATAAGGATGAATGGCTAACAGATAGTAGATATTCACATCATATGAATGGAGATAAAAGGAAGTTTCTATTTTTGTAAGAATTTGATGGCAGACTAGTTAGATTTGGAGATGACAAAGCATGTATGATCAAAGGAAAAGGAACTATATCATTAGATGGTAATCACAATACTAATAATGTTTATTATGTTGAAGGTTTAAGGGATAATCTTTTGAGTGTAGGACAATTGGTGGATAAGGGATTTCAATTACAATTCAAGGATGGAAAATGCAAAATCATTAATAGATATGGTTTGGAGATTGCAACCAGTAAATAGACAAAAGGTAATATATTTCATTTGAATTCCAGTGAGAGGACATGTTGGATTGAACAAATTGATGAGAGTTGGCTTTGGCATAAAAGGTTATGTCATGTGAATTTTGATTGCATGGTAAAGATCAATTCAACTAAGGTAGTTAGAGATATACCTAAGATTGTGAAGCCCTATAATCTAGTATGTAAGGAATGTCCAATGGGAAAACATGTCAAAACCTCTTTTAAGAGTATACAAGACAAATCTAATGATGTTCTTGATCTTATTCATATTGATTTGTGTGGCCCTACTAGAATTAAAAGTTTTCAAGGTGATAGATATTTTATGCTAATCATTGATGATTATTCTAGAATAATGTGGGTTACTTTTCTAAGGGAGAAATCTGAGGCTTTTGAAAAGTTTAAAATCTTTAAAGATAAAGTTGAAATTGAGACAGGATTGAAGATTAAGGTCTTAAGGTTAGATCATGGTGGAGAATTCACATCCGATGAGTTTAATAACTTTTGTGAGAAGCATGACATAAGCAGACAATTTTCTACTCCCCGGACACCTCAGTAGAATGGAGTTGTGGAAAAAAAAGAACAGAGCTATCTTGGATGCACTACTAGAACCATGATGATGGAAGCTAATATACCTCATATCTACTAGAGAGAAGCACTAAGAACAACAGTTTATATATTCAACATAGTTCATATCAAAGGGAAACTAGTAAGACACCTTATGAATTATGGTTTGGCAAAACACCTACAGTTAAGTACTTCAGAATCTTTCGTAGTAAATGTTATATTAGGAGAGATGATTTCATTGGTAAATTTGATCCTAGATGTGATGAAGGAATATTTCTTGGTTATTCTAATGAAATCAAAGCATATAGATGTTATAACAAGAGATTGCAGAGAATTGTGGAGAGTGCTAATGTCAAGGTGTATGAGAAAAATAGAAGTAAAATTAGAATTTATGAGAAAGAACCGGCAGTGGAAATGATCATAACTAAACTGGTAAGACCTTTACTAGAACAAAATGTTGGACCAGTTACTCCGACAGTATCAAAAAATTCAATAGTAACTGAAGAACACAAAAGAGGAACAGAGAGTCAGAAGACTCCTAGGTATGTAAGGTTGAATCATTCAGAAGATTAGATCATTGGGGATAAGAACAATGGAGTGATGACAAGAAGAAGATTGGCAGCTAATGAGGTATGTTTAATTTCTCAATTTGAACCGGTATCAGTAATTGAAGCATGTAAAGATGAATGTTGGATGAAAGATATGGAAGAAGAATTAGATCAGATAGAAAAGAATAACACATGGATTTTAGTTCCCTGGCCTAAAAATAAGAATGTTATTGGAACTAAATGGGTCTTTAGGAATAAATTAAATGAAGATGGACAAATTATAAGGAATAAAGCTAGATTGGTTTGTAAAGGATATTCTCAAAAGGAAGGAATTGATTATGGTGAGACTTTTGCACTTGCAGCTAGTATTGAAGCTGTAAGATTATTTCTTTCCTATGTTGCACATAAAAACTACAAGGTTTATCAGATGGATGTTAAGTGTGTGTTTTTGAATGGGGATATTGATGAGGAAGTTTATATTGAGTAGCCTAATGGTTTTTTCACTTTCAGATGATAAAAACATGGTTTGCAGGTTAAAGAAAGCCTTATATGGATTGAAACAGACACCTAGAGCTTGGTATGCAAGGTTGGACAAATATCTTTTGAAGGTTGGTTTCACTAAAGGTAATGCTGATAGTAATATATATTATAAAGTCATTGATGATGATATATTGATTATTGAGGTCTTTTTTGATGACATTATTTTTGGAGGTGAAGATAAGTTGTGCATGGAATTTTCTAACAATATGGAGAAATAGTTTGAGATGTATATGATTGGGGAAATGAAATTTTTCTTAGGTTTGTAGATTACTCAGACTGATAAAGGTATTTTCATCTATCAAACTAAGTATGCTAGGGAGATGTTAAAGAAATTTGGTATGGAAGATTCTAAACCGGTTAGTACTCCTATGGTTACAAGTGAGAAATTGACAAGGAAAGATGAATCTACACTAGTAAATCCTACAAGATACAAGTCTATGATTGAAGGTCTTCTATATTTGACTCAGACTAGACCAGATATAATCAATGTTGTTTGCATTACATCAAGATATCAAAGTGATCCTAGAGAAAATCATGAGAGTGCGGTGAAAAGGATTTTTAGATACTTACAAGGAACATCGAAATATGGTTTGTGGTACCCTAAAGATGATGACTTTTCTTTATGTGCATATACAGATGCAGATTGGGCAAGTGATGTTGATGACCAAAAAAGTACTTTTAGTGGAACTTTCTTTGTTGGAAAGAAACTTATTTCTTAGATCAACAAGAAACAATCATTTACTTCTTTATCTACTACTGAAGATGAATATGTTGTTATTGCTACTAATTGTACACAAGTTCTATGCATGAAGCAAATGTTGAAGGACATAAAAGTGCATTACAATGGACTAGTAGTTATTCACTATGATAACTCTACTACTATTGACATATCAAAGAATCTAGTATTTCACTCTAAGACAAAGCACATATCTATCAAGTATAACTTTTTGAAGGAGAAGGTGGAAGAAAATGAAGTTAGATTGGTTTATGTGAACACTAAAGAACAAATTGTAGACATCTTCACTAGACCTTTGTCTAAAGAATCATTTGAGTACCTCAGAGACAGATTAGGGGTTTTTTCCCCTCTGACAAAAAATGGATTGATGCTATTTGGAATTAGTCTGGTATATTCTTTCTGGATTGATGTGGTGATGCTACTACTTAGGGGGAGTAGTTATCCTTGTGAGTCAGTGGTTTATGTTTTTTCTTTGATTTTTTTGTCAGATTTCTGGCATTGATGTGAAAAGGCGAGATATATTCATGTGAAAAACTTAAGGAGATATATACATTAGGGGGAGAAATTTATAGAACTTAACTGTGATATCATCTACAGGAAGAGTATGGATCAAAACTTCATTGTATATTCTTGTGTGGAAGATTTGTTTGGCATTTCTTGGCACTTGGATGTTTTTCACATATAGTGTTGCCATCAATGCCAAAGGGAGATATTGTTGGCCATTTGGAGGAATTGATTATGTGTTGCATTGATTTTTTGTCATTGATGTCAACACTAGCTATTTTGGCTTCTTTACCGGTATCCTTCTGGTCCCGATAGGTTGTTTGGTTTCTGGTTGATTAGATCATGATGATCTGATATACTCCGGTATGCTTTGGCTTTTGGAATTGGCTTAGATCTTCTATTCATGCTACTCAGATTCATGTTCAGTTGGTTGGTTTTGATTTGGTGATCAGATGTTATCTTATATGCTAGTAAGCTTGGTTTGTTGATCCGGTGAGGGTTTCACCGGCAGAGCTTTGTTGAGGATCTTTGATGTTATGTATAAGTGGTGTTGGTGCGGCTTCTAGTAGAGATTCAGGATGCTGATGGTGATTGTGTTCAAGAATTGGTTGATCAGGATCATTTCTTTAGCATGTGTGGACCTAAATTGGGTTCGGGTCTATCTAGGTTATGGACCAGCTTAATGTAACATGTTGTTGAGACTTCTCGATGTGTTTTCAGGATGTCTTATGGGTTGGATATTATTTTTTTGGTCTCAGGATGACATGTTTTGTAATTATATAATTGCTTTATTGTCTGGTGGCTAACCTTACTGTTTATGGTCGAGGGTTTGTATATATATGATGTAATATCTCATTGTAGATCATGATGTATGGAATATAAGGGATATGAAAAGGATGTATAGGAGTGAATAATGTAATAATCATTCATGCAGAGTATTTGGTTGATCATTGGTGATCGAGTTGGGTTTATACAAGAGGATTAAGTCCTCTGATATTGAGCTTAACCGAAACTGTATTCAGACATAGGAGATTCTATCATTGTAGTTGATTCTTCCTTCCAGATTGTAGTATGGATTTTTATGTAGTCAGTGAGACTCCTTTTGTAATGAGCAGTGTGCTCCAGGTTGTTGGCCTTCCTGCAAGTGTAGGCTCCTCAATTTGTATTCACATACTTACTGTAGAAGTATTATTTGATTGTGGGTAGGCTTCTTACCATGGTTTTTCCCTTTACCTGGGTTTTCCACGTACAAATCTTGGTCTCATGTGGATGGTATTTATTCTCTAATTGTTGCTTGCGATTAATTGGTATATCTGCTATTTTGGTAATTGGTTTATGCATTCAGGTATTGATCTTATGTGTGCTGGTATTAAAGTTTTAATTGCTTAAGGTTCCGATAATCTAGTGACAACTAATTCATGCCCCCCCCCTTCTTAGTTGTCTTCTAGTTATTTGAACTGTCTAACACTATATCAACTTTGAGTCTAGGTGCAAGCCTTATTTCCCTTCTTTCATGGGACCCTTCTCTCTCTCCCTTTTCATTGTCATAACATAGGTTAGTTTTATTTTTGTTGGAGGTCGAACACTTGCATCAGATTAGAAAGGAAGTTGGACTTCTCCGGAGACTCAACCTCACTTTTGCAATTCCCACACTTGAGAGGTTGATTCAATGTTTCACAAGGTTGATGATCAAGGTTTCTTGGGTAATCAAGGGTGCAAAATTTTGTGACAACATTACCTAAGATTTTTCCCTATACATTCACTTGAAAGTAACTCCCTTATGCAATAAAATTTGTTTGAGTAAATTGATTTGATCTACTGCACATAGTGCTCCTTGAACACAAAGTATTAATTTCATTTATTCTATTTATGAATGAAATCCAAAACTCTTTTCCCCACACATCTAGAACACTTTCCCTTTTAAGTGAACACAAAATCTTCATATTACCAAGGCACTATTGTTTTGCCCACTGTGCATTATATTTACACATTTCTGCAAAGGAAAAAATCAACATGATCACTAGTCTAGCCACACCTTTAATCAAGCATATTACTTATCCAAACCATAATATCATTCATTATTGTGCATAACATGTCGCCCTGGAACCATTTTGACATGCATTTATTCATATCACCCTTTTGAATGCATTATCATCTCATTCATTTCATTAAAGCACAATCGTGCGTTCCAAGAACACACACAATATCGTGATGTCTAGCAAGACATGTTCTTGGTTTGCAAAATTTAGAAATTCACTTTGCATTGCTGATTTTGTGCATGTTTTGCAATGATTTCACTATACTTCCATCGCCTCATGATTATAAATCCATTTTCTGTTGATGAATACACAAGATGCTTGGGTATGTGTACATATTCATTTTAACCTTTTCAAACTTCGACTTCCTTCATGGCTTGCATACACTATCCCTTTTGTGCACTGATCCACCATAGCATTCGCATTAAATGACCTAACACAAAGAGCCTACACATTTTATTTCTTCTCATATTCATATAAAGGATACAATGGTTTCAATAATTCATCTCTGTCTTTATAGGTGCTGATTTGAATCACATTCTACTTTGCTCCAGCATCTAACTTCTACTGGCATTGGCTCAACATTTTGAAAGTCAGGGAACCGCATGTTCATAGGCTCCTTGCATTGATCGAATAGCAAATATTTCAGATCATAGTATATCATGCCCTATCTGAACACTTATGGTTTAAACCCATTTTTCTTTTCAGTAGATCTACACAAGAGAAATCGTTCCACATATTCTCTCATGTATCCCCCATTTCACAGACCAAGAGAAAATATGATGCATGTTGAGGGAGATACTGAAAGCTTACATTTTGAAAGTATGCTACACTCAACTTTAAAAAACCTCAGCTCCTATCCTTTTACGATTTTAGGATTCAAGATCCATCGGCTTGATTTGAGATTTGATCAGTATTATCAATACACAGCCAAAAAAATGCTTATGTTGATTTCTTCACTTTAACAACTGCCCAAATTTGTAGCAAACCCTTTGATTATATGAATGGAAGATGCATCGATTCATTGGGAGTTCTTTGTGTAAATGATAATCACAAGAAATCCTATCATTCTTCATTTATCTCCATTTCTCTATCCACGTGAGTAAACCCTAGCTTGTTTTTACCCTAAGTTTTCATCTCTTTCGTATTCATTTTTTGGCTTTATGCTCCAATCCTGCACTCATTTTTGGTTTTCTTGAATGTTTCCTGGGATGGTAGGGCTCACAACCAAATTACATGCCTTTTTGTTTACTCCCGCCTTCCCGCACCATTTTTCCCTTTCTCTAAATCACTTTGCGGGGTGGTGGGGAAGTTTATTAATTCCACCCCCCGTGAACTCACATGACTTTATTGCCTCCCTGGAATATGGTGTGGGGTGGGGAAGGCATTGTTTCCCTCCCTTCCCTGCTACCTCGCATACTTCCCGTACATTTTACTAAAATCTTGCAGGATGAAAAATAATAAGAGAATAGAACTTAGGGAAGTTTGCAAATTTCATTTTCTCACCTCATCCTTCCTGGGCCCACAAAGTCACCTGTCATTTGCCACCATAAGAATTTGCAAAACAATATCATACCACACTGACAAATATTCATTTGTCTCATTTTCATTTGAATCATTTTCTTTTTTAAGAAAAATGATTTAATATATTCTCCTTTGATACACAATGAGAGATTTTTACTTTACTTGCCTTTTGCACCTCCTATATTTAAATCAAATAGTTTCACTCTCATTATAATAGGATTGGATAAAATATTATTTGAAATCAAAAATTTAAACAATATAATAGATATCCCTTCAAATAGGCATTGATTGGTCTTTTGGGCTATGATTCTAGCTGGATCCTTGGCACTATGGTAAATTATTTGAAATCCTTTATTTTCCTTTTTTGATTATGTAGGAGAAATCATATTATTATTTAAATCAATAAAAATTTAAATACTAAACACCTCTTCAAATTAACATTAATTGTGTCTCACTGGGTCAAAAATTTAGTCGGGTCCCTCATTTTTGGACCACTTACCTTGGGAAAATGCTTCGATACCTCAATTGGAAACAATTTGGGCTTGGAAATTTGAGCAGACAAAGATTAAATTTGACGTTCAACAACTTGAAATTTTGACAAAAACAAATTGAGTAGCCCCTGGAATCAGCTCTAAAAACTGATCAAATCACCTCCTTAAGCCACAAGAGTTGGCACACTAGTAAAATGCCATATGAGGAATTCATAATACCCAACCATAGCTCATGGCGATTCCCGAGGCAAAATATTTTAATGCCCAAAGTTGCCACTCAAGCTTTTCTGAAACTGCACCCTTCCTGCCACATTAAAACCCATACAATCAACAAGTTAGAAATAAAAACATAATTGCACTAAAATTGGTCCAATCATTCAAAATGGCCCCAAACATCAACCACATTGGAGCACATTCTCCAAATATAGAAACAAGGTAACATGTAGCTGAAACATGTAGCACATAACCAATCAGTCCAAAAATGCATCTTCCTAATGAATCTACTCAATGTGGATCACCATAAGGCATGTTAGGACCTAGAGACACCTCATCACAACCTTCAATATTGGCACAAAACCCCAAAATAATAGCACAAGCAAAAGAACAAGCCCTATTGTCCAGAGAATGTAAATCACCTTAAAAACCACATCTAATCAATATGCATCAAAATGATAAACCATTGTCATTCAAACCACATATAGACATTCCTCAAACATCCAACAACACTTCCATATACTTCTTTCACATTTTAATGCTAACACAAGTCAGTGCAACCAAAGTGATACAGAGCTCTTCATACCCGAAGGGTTAGGAGACATAGTCAAGAGATAAAACACTGACAAACATACTTGGAAAACATTTAATCATCTTGAATCCAAACTAAGGCATTGCATATACATTATAAGCATGTCCACCAAGATATAGTAGTAAAAACATCGATGCAAAGAAATGCAAAGCATTTTCTGAACTAGTCCTAACAAGCCACCAAACTGTCAACATACGACCTTTACTATAAACATTTGTTGCAACACCAGGGACCAAAAAAGATAGGAGTGAAATGTCCATAGAACATAAAAATTAAATTCCAAACCACACGACAATATCTACAAGTGCAAATAAATATGGAGTGTTCTCCCAAACAATCTTTAACACACTTTCCTACATCTTCACACTTCACCGACCTATAATGATTAGAATATCCTTCTAACATAATTTTCCCACTCAAGATCTCTAAGGGGGTTACCCAACATGCTATAGAATACACGATATCATCAACATTACATCACCATTATTCTAATCATCTTAATACTTCTAATCCTTGTCTCAACACTTCTAACCCTCATCTTAATATAGTATCATCAACATATCTACCATTAAAACATGAAAAATACCATCACTCTTATCCAACACATCAATATCATTGTGCAAACATCACCATAATAAATTGAATGTAGATATCAACACCAAGAAGGTGGACATCCAGAACAAAGAACATCTTTAGTCATCAACTTCAACATCACATATCATCATCATGAACAACGTTAAAACATAGTGAGTGTAAACATTTTTCTCTTTCTTACCATTCATATGCATTCTCTTCACTAATGTGTCAATTATTTGCATTCTATTTCTATTACATATGCTCCCCCTATCTGTAAAAACCAGAAAACTATATACTCCTTTTGAAGGGTGAAGTACATCAATCTAGGAGACAAAATATATACCAAAAATTTCTCCCCCTAGATAGACTCACCATCTTATGAATCTAATTAGGAGGGAAAATAACACCTAGCTTCTATCTAAGACACTCAAATCTATCCTTTCAAAATGCCTTTTATGAAAATGTTTGGAATATGATCCATTGTAGGAACATAATCTAATATGACTTCTTTCTTTGCAACCTTCTCTATATTAGAAAGTGATACCAGATACAAATATGTTTATTCCTTGAATGCATCACCATATTATTTGAAATGTTTATAGCACTTTTAGTATACACATGATAGGAATGGGTTCTATTTAGCACACGACAGGACTCAAAGGGGGGGTGAATCAGTCTAGAACTGAAAAAAATAGATTAATTATAAACAACATCAACTTACTTAACACAACAATCATCAACACATGAACAAAATATATATGTGGAAAACCCAAATAGAGAAAAATAACTCTGAGAATCTAACTCACAATGTATATCAATAGTTTACAATGAAAATGGCTTCTTGCCAAAGATCTCACTACTCCAAACTTGCAGACTAAGGTGCCCAACCTTAGGCAAGATACAAAATTTGGACTTTCTCTATTGAATATAACTTCTTCGAGGAAAGATAAAAAATATTGTCAAGGGATTCACCATCAATCAACAACAAAGGAAATAGCTGAATTAAAATTGAGAAGGATTCTCCTGAACATGAAATTTTCCTTGAACAAATAGATCAAGTGACCAACATCATGACAAACATCTCTAATAATTTTTTCTATCACAACACACTATCTCACTAAATATATCACCTTCAAATCTCTTCTCAAAATAACTTTAGCACATTCCCAATCTCATATTTGCTTACATATCATTCACATACACTTCACATACAATTCATTTTTCAGACACACACAACTCATCCATCTACATACCTTAAATATGAGATAAAACATTGAAAACCTAATTAAGGGTTGGCCAAATTATAAGCAATATTATACAAAATAAGTCACCCAGACCAAAATACTCAAAATATTCTACTCCAAGAGAAAGAGGGAACTAAAACATATTGCAAAACATCATTCCAAGATTAATTCAATTAACCCCACACACTAATACATTCTCCAAAGTCTTTACTAAATTTAATGTGTAGATATAGCAATTAGTTGACCATAGAACATCTTTTGATGCAAAATACTCTATGCAGATTTCCACACACCAAGGTGAGCCCATAGCTACATCCCAATATAGCTTCCAATTCATATATGGACCAAAAGAATATGATCCAACTTAGATAACTTAATCGAACATATCGAGTCACAACATAATTGAACATAAATCAACAAATCTCTCTTGTAGAACAAAGAAATCATCTGAGAAACATATTGAGAATACTATGCATGCCATGAAACAATCATCTAGTAAACCACATATAGTCTACAAAATATCTAGAGGGAACCAAAAGCTTTCAAAACCTTCTGACAGACACATTCCCTACTACAGAACAAAGATAACTATCCAAAACAAAATACCACAACCAGCACCAAATGTACTCAACTCAATATGCAATACAAAACACAACTGTAACAACAAAAAGAATATCCAGACCAACATCCATCTAGATAACTAGGTTTGACATCAATGACAACCATACAATCTCATACTTCCAACAATATCCCCCTTTGTCATTGATGGTAACACTTGATCACAACACTCTAAACATAGATCTCTAATAATCTAACAACAACTCTCTATCCCATAATCTCACAACAAATATCTTCCCTTTTTGAAATAATGACAAAGGGTACTACATAACATACATACCAACACACATCACTACTCCCCCTAAGAGTAGAAACAACATCCATCCAGGAGATAAATAATAAGCATTGAATCTCCACATGGAAATATACACCACTGAAATGCATTTAGTTAGAAAGAGGGGTAATAACCCCTAGCTTCTCCCTGGGATACTCAAAAGTAACCTTCACCAATGCCTTAGTAAAAATATCAGCTACATGTTATTTTATAGAAATGTATTACAATCTAACTTCTTTCTCTACATCCTTCTCTCTTAAGAAATGAGAATGAATTGAGATATGTTTTATCCTCTAATGCATAACAAAATTCTTTGAAATGTTTATAGCACTAGTATTATCACACATAATAGGGATAGCTTCATCATATATAACTTTGATGTCCTTATGATTCTACTCCATCCACATAACTAGAGTATAGAAAGATGTTGTTGTAATGTATTATGCCTCTATAGCAGATAATAGCATTGATTTGTGCTTCTTACTTATCCATGAAACCAATCTTTCTCCTAAAAGGAATGCACCGCCACTATTACTTTTTATGCTATCAATCATGTTGAACACAATGTACCACTGAGAGGGGGGTGAATCAGTGGCTCCTAAATTCTTTTCCTTTTTAAAACAACCTTAGAATACCAATTATTATCCTAAGCACTAAATAGTCAAATCGGTAACACAAATGTGGATACCAAAAGAGACAAACACACGAATGCAACCCACAACACTAGATGTATGAGGAAAACCGGATATGGGAAAAATCTCGGTGAGAAATGTTGTTGGAGACTACTGCTCCAATCCAACCTCACAATTGAAATACTGAATTACAAAGATTTAGGGTACCAACCCAAGGAACACCAACCCCTGCTGATTTAGGGCACCAACCCAAGGAGCAACAAGCTCCAACTTGATGATGTATTTTGAAATACAATTTTTATATAGTTATAGCTTCTGGTTGCAAATGAGTTTTACAAACAATCAAATAGATTTCTGCCAATTAACAACCTTCTCTTCTTCTCTCTCGGCCTCACACCACACTTAGTCACACTTGGATGCTTTTTTGACCAATCACACCCCACTTGTTAGCTCAACTATTAGACCTACAATAGTTTACCGGTACTCTATCTCTGCCAGTTAAACCCTCTCACCGGTTTGCTTGCTAACTCACTTTGGAACTTTCTTAGAATAAATTATAAGGAAGATGATCCTTCTCTGTGCTCAAGCTCTCTTCATTCTCCTTCACATCAAGAATCATCGATCTCTATCTTGAGCTCACATATTTATCATCTAAGGTTCCCACCAAGAACCTCATTCAAACAATGTCGTGTTAGGTTTTACCTTCTCCAACTTGATCCAAATCTGATTTGATTCGATCTTCTTTTCCAAGGATATGATATTCATAACATCGATCAACACCAGCAAAAATTTGCATTCCAATGTACATTTTCTAAATTTGGAGGTCTGCAACATGCTTTTCTACTTCTTTGTCTTACACCATTAATGGCTCGGCTTTTTCCTCCATGAAATGGGTATGAAGATCAAATCTTCTTACAAGATCAGTTCAGTCTCTTGCTAGCTTTTCTTTCTTGAGCCGCAACCCTCTGCATCCTCCATAACTTGTGGGTTCTTCATAAAAGTCTACCTGCTTGTTAACTTGTTGCGTCAATGCACAGTTCATCAACCTATGCAATATCACCACCTGGTATTTAGTTATCATGTTTTTCGACATCCACCTTTGCTTGGATTTCTATGTCAATTTGACCTTCTTTGTTGACCAAGGTTGACTACCGACATAGTTCACCTTACCAGTATAACTAGAAAACATCCTCTTTACTGGCAACACATTCCCCTGACACTTCATCTTGTTTTCCAGTATGTCTTCATGCCATCCTTTTTGTTCTACTCACTGGGTGTTGTTGTGATTCTTTTAACATTTTGCCTCTTCATCACAAATAAACAACCAACCTTCATCCCAGTTTGTGCCTTACCGATAAGCCTTCTTTACCAGTAGGTGACACAAATAATGTGTCCTGATAACCTTCATTATGTCTTCTTACTCCATGTGGATTGACATCATATATCTTTCTCCTCTTATACTGGTCACCACTTCTTACTTACCGGTGACCTTGCCAAACCACTTGACATCAATGATAGCTTAATGCCAATAATGCCAACAATATCCCCCTTTGGCATTGATGTCAACTTACTGCAAGACTTCATATTGGCATATTTATCCCCTTTGACACTATGACAAAGGGTACTGTACACTCCCCCTTTGATCCATACCTAGCTCCCCCTTAGGCTGATACACTGAGATGTTGTTCAAGAGTTATAGATGTTGCTATGAACTCCCCCTGAACCATATAACTCCTTACTATCTACATATATTGGTTAGATACTTTATAACCCTTGTAGGCAAAAAAGGCTATGGACATCTAATTGCTTCTATTCTAGCTATCGGTGCAAATGTTTCTTTAAAATCAATGCCCTCTACTTGAAAGTAGCCTTTTCACACAAGTCTAGCTTTATGCCTAAAATTTCTACCTTCTTCATTTATCTTATTCCGGTAGACCCATTTAGTGCCAATGATGTTCTTGTCTTCTGGTCTAGGGACTAATTCCCAAGTCCTGTTCTTCTCAATCTGTTGTGGTTCTTCTTCCATGGCATCCATCCATTCTTATCTTTTGTTGGCCTCATTGAATGTTTTAGGTTCTAATTCAGTTATGACGCAGAAGTTGACTTGTTCATCATTCCGGGAAAGCCTTCTCCTAATCTTCACACCATCACTCTTATTTCCTTAGGGATTCTTCTAGAAATTAGGGCTTCCAACTCTTCAAGTTCTCTATCTTCTCTCTCAATGTCTTCCAAATCTTTGGGATATAACTCTTTCCAATCTATCTTCTTCTTACTAGAGGCAAATGCTTTAAATGCAATTTCTGTCTTAGTAGCACTCTGATCTCCAAGTTCCTCAATTTCAAAAGCAGTCAATTTTCCAAGTAATGTATCTCTGGCTTTAGGGGTACTTGATACTATCCAGAGTTCATTAATTTTAGTAGCCTTCATCTTGTAAGACGAAGGCAGAACTCTTAGAATATTTGACACAATCTCATCCTCATTAACTGATCCACCGCAGCATTTGATTCCCATGACAATCTCATTCACTCTATCCATCAAATAACTTATCTTCTCATCTTCTTCCATCTTCAAAGTTTCATATCTCACTTGGAAACCTTCAAGTTTTAAAATCTTTACTGCTTGGTCACCTTCATAAAGATTTTCAAGCTTAAGTCGGATCTACTTTGCATTCTCCAACTCTATGACATTCAATAGCTTCTCATCAGATAGGGCACTTAGCAATGCTTATTTTGTTTTGACATCATTTTCAGCTCTCTTTTGTTCATCAATAGGTGTTGGTGTTCCAGAATTAGGATCATGAGGTATATACCCTTTCTCCACTATCTCCCAAACTTCAGCTCCAAGACATCTCAGATGAATTTTCATTTGCTCCTTCCATATTTTGTAATTTATACCATCAAATATGGGACTCTCCTTCTAGTAGGGATTAAATGTAGAACTTGATTCTAATGCCATCGGATCTCCTCAAGCAGTTAAGCTTCTGCAGAGAGGACCAGAAGCTCTGATACCAATTGTTAGACAGTTCTGATACCGGGAGAAAACTAAGAGGGGGGGTGAACCAATTTTCTCACAAGTATAATAGTTAATGCAGATTATAAACTTTATAACAGAGCACAAGGAAACCAACACACTAAAAGATAAAGATTGAAAGCACAGTACAAACAACACCAATATTATGACATGGAAAACTCAGTAAAGGGAAAAACCACGGTAGGAAACCTTACCCACAATCAGATAATACTTATACAACAGTATGTGAAATAATTACAATGGGGATTGCACTTGCAATTAGGCCAACCACCTAGAGCGCACTGCTCATCAAAAAAGGAAATCTCACTAACTTACAAAATCATCGGACTACAATCTGGAAAGAATGAACTATGGAAGAAACATCTCCAAATGCTTGATACAATTCCAGTTAAGCATAGATGTCTACCCTACAACACCAAATCCTTCACAACCTTTCATTGAATGATATAACATTGTTCACACATAAACCTTTCTCTATAATGCAGAAATGACTATCGACACCGAGATTACATGAATAAGTCACCTATAAATACAATTCATCAACTTTAATGATAAGGTCAGCTAAACACTAAATCCATAAACCCATAATTACAAAAATTACATCATCCGATATCACCAAACCGATATTATGATTTACATTGCATAGCATGGACCTAATTCAAATTCTCAAACCATTACATCCACCAGAAATCACGCTAAGACTAATCTCAAACACATTTCACCAACCGATAGAAACCCTTAGTGCAATATCATAGAATAATCAACCGGATCCAAATAGGACCACCAAATCAACACATCAGTCAATGTGAAGCCACCAAAAAATTAGAACATGATCAAGAACACCTTCAGCACATTAGAAACCATTTCCATAAGCTAGACCAAAATCACTTAACCAAATCATCAAGTATCGCCAATGGGTAAAGCTAACCGATACCAAAAAATATCAACCGGGAACATAAGCGATAGCTTTCGGAGCACCAAATCATGATTCAATAGAATATGACAAGCATATAGCCAACTTGAATAACCATATAACACCGAATCCAAGGATCTGATCATACCGGATCAGAATCACAGCCAAAACCAGGACAAACACCAAGTCTAATCGGGATAGGTCCAATCCGGATAGCAAAACCATATCCAACCGGGATACAGTGTTGATATCAATCACAACACTTAACCAAATACAACATATTGCCAACATACTTAACATCTTTCAACGATCTTGTATTGTGTACATGCATTTGTTGGCAACAAGGCATCAAACTGAGAGGGGGGTGAATCAGTTTGCTCACAAACTTTACTCAACTAAAACATAATTTCAGATCTAATTATTAACAATGAAGGCACAAATCAAGAACACATCAATAACACACATAACACTAATATTTTTGACATAGAACGGTTAAGGGAAAAACCACGATGGGAACCTACCCACAATGAGATGATACCCTCTTAGGAGTAAATAAGATATTACAATGGGGAATGCACATGCATTCAACACACTACCTAGAGCTCACTACTTAAAACAAAGAACAATAAGGGCTACAACCCTGAGGAAGACTCACTGTCTTACAAAAACATTTGGATTACATCCAAAAGATCATGAAATGAAAGAATAACATCTCCTCATGCTTGGTTACAATTTTGGTTAAGCACATAACACACACTCTTCTCTTTCACACTTCTTCGCACCTCTCCTCTGCTACTGAAAGATAAAATCATTGTTCGCACACACAGATGATACCTCTCACATGCCTATTACACTTATTTATACAAATTATCAACCTATATTTCAAGGTCGGCTCAACACATATCACAAATTACAAGAATATAACCACACACACTACAATATAACATGCACACCAAAAAAATGATGTCTAAGACATAGTATGGACCTAAACGAACACCTCGAACACAAAACACCTCCAAGAATTATGCCTTGAACATCTGTAACACTCTACAATCATCTAATTAGCCAAGAACATCGCATAACACAAACGTACTGGAGAAATCATCCACAAGGAGCATAACGATCAATGCGGACCATCAACACAAATAGGACACAATCTAGAAACATCCACAAGCATCATGAATTACCACAACAACAACCACAACATCACCACTTACTAGAATTTTCATCATCATTATACCAAACCTCAAGAACACCAACTATACTGAATGTCAAACTGAAAGATTCACTTGCGGACCTCCAAGTCACAAACCATCTAAATTGAGGACACATATGAACATCCCAAAAACACTGCCAAATCCGCAAACCAAGATATTGCAACGTGAAGCAATGTGGAGAAAAATACAGAACACTGATCAACACAAACAACTAAGAAATGAACAACAATACCGGATCTCATAGCTTGTGATCAAATCACCATGGGGACCACTGAAACTTTAGCCGAATCAATTAGAGATACTTATCTCAAAACCCTTTAATTTGCAACAACTCATCTACAACGCACTGGCCAAACCAACCCACTTAATCTAACTGCAACACTAGAACACACAGAGGACTATGTTGACATCAATGACAACACATCATTCCAACAAACTTCTCAACAATATCCAACAATCTCCCCCTTTGGCATTGATGACAACATATGAATGTGAAAAATAATCAATGCAAAAAAAGAATTCAACTACCAACAATCTCCCCCTGAGATATAGCACATGATATGGCAGCTTTTCACATGATCTTCTCCCCCTTTCACATCAAAGAAAACAACACATACAAATCATGATTCTCTCCCTCTTACCAGATAATCTCTCCCTCTTGACAAACTCTCAAATTACAACAAAGCATTTGAACCACACACTAACTACTCCCCCTAAGTAGTAGCCTCACTCATTAATCTGGATCACAAGATATCTCTGTGAATTCCACCGGATTGATGCAGCTCAATGCATCTTAGTTCTCATCAGGAGGGGCAATCACCCCTAGCTTCTCTCTGAGATACTCAAAAGTATCTTTAGGAAAAGGCTTCATGAAGATATCTGTAATTTCTTCCTTTGTAGATACTCCAATATGACTTCCTTCTCATTCACGTTTTCTCTTAAGAAATGAAATTTGATTGATATGTGCTTGGCCTTTGAATGCAACACCAGATTCTTAAAAATGTTGATAGCACTTCAATTATCATAGTATATAGCAGTAGGCTCATTAAAAAAAAGTCTGAAATCCTTCAGCATTTGCTTCATCCATACCACCTAATTACAATTGCTAGCAACAACAATGTATTCAGCTTCTGCGATAGACAAAGAAATAGTATTTTGCTTCTTACTCATCCATGAAACCAATCTCTTTCCCAAGAAAAATGCACCACCACTAGTACTCCTTATGTCATCAACATCACCTGCCCAATCAGCATCAGTAAAATAACTCAAAGTAAAATCATCATCTTTAGGATACCACAAACCAAAATCAATTGTTCCTTTCAAATATCTAAAAAATTATTTTCACAGTTACAACATGAGAATCCTTAGAATCAGCTTGAAATCTAGCGACAGACAAACATCATTCATAATATATGGTCTATTCTGAGTCAAATACAACAATCCACCAATCATAGATTTCTATCTAGTCTGATTTGTTTTCAGAGAATCGCCATCCTTTGTCAACTTACATCCAGTCACCATAGGTGTACCAACTGGATTTGAATCATCTAAACCAAACTTCTTCAACAATTCCCTCACATACTTGGACTATGATATAAAAATACCTTTATCCAACTGATTAATTTGCAATCACAAAAAGAATTTTATGTCACCAATCATAGACATCTCAAACTCATTCTGCATATCATCGACAAACTTCTTGCACAAATCATCATTTCCACCAAAAATAATGTCATCAACAAAAACTTCAACAAATAAGACATTATCATAATCAATCTTGAAGTAGAGATTACTATCAGTAGTACCTTTATTGAATTCAAGCTTCATCAAATACTTATCCAATCTAGCATACCAGGATCTTAGGGCTTTATCCAATCTGGCATACCAAGCTCTTGGGGCTAGCTTCAATCCATACAATTCTTTCTTCAACCTACAAATCATATCTTTTTGATCTGTCAACTGAAATCCATCTGGTTGCTCAATATAAACTTGTTCTTCCAACTCTCCATTAAGAAAGGTTGACTTGACATCCATCTAATACACTTTGAAATCTTTGTAAGAAGCATAAGCAAGAAATAATCTAACTGCTTCAATTCTATCCACCGGAGTAAAAGTCTCCTCAAAATCAATTCCTTCCATCTAAGAATAACCCTTACAAACGAGTCTTGACTTATTCCTGACAACTTCACCTTTTACATCCATTTTTTTCTAAAACACCCATTTAGTTCCAATTACATTTTTATCCTTAGGTCTGGGAACAAGAATCCATGTGTATTATTCTTTTCAATCTAGTTCAATTCTTCTTCCTTTGCTTTAACCCAATTTTTATCTTTGCATGTGGCATTAACATCCTTAGGTTTAATCTTAGAAATTAAGCAATACTCTTCAATAATTTTCTTCTAGTCATCACACCACTATTCTTATCACCTATGATTTGATTTTTTGAATGATTCAACCTTACATACCTGGAAGTCTTAGGATTTTTCTGATTTCCATACTCTTGATCTATTTCTACTGCACTAGCACTTGCACCTTCTCCTTCATTCTCAAGCTTTTCTGAAACAATCTGAATTAGGTTTTAGGTCTGCACTTGCTTTCATTTATCTAAATTGACATCCTGATCATCTGAATCATATTCGCAAGATCTGATCTATCTCTCATTTCCTTCATCAACCTTCACATTAACACTCTCCACTATATTTCTCAATCTCTTACTATAACACTAGTAGGCCTTGCTCTTAGTAGAATAACCAAGAAAAATTCCTTCATCACTTCTAGCATCAAACTTTCCTAGATCTTCATCTCTTCTGATATAGCATTTACTTCCAAAAATGATGAAATATCTAACTATAGGAACATGACCAAACCACAACTCATAACGAGTCTGATTGGTGTCACCTTTGATATGCACCCAGTTAAAGGTATATATTGCAGTACTCACGGTTTCTCTCCAATAGATATGTGGAATATTTCCTTCAATCATCATGGTTCTAGTAGCTTCTTGAATTATTTTGTTCTTCCTCTCCACAACACCATTCTGTTGAGGGGTCCGCGGAGCAAATAATTGTCTATTCACTTTATGCTCTTCATAAAATTCATTGAACTCGCCAGAAATGAATTCACCGCCTCTGTCAGATCTCATACACTTCATCTTCAATCCAGTCTTAGTCTCAACCATATCTTTGAAAATCTTGAACTTCTCAAGGGCTTCAAACTTCTCCCTTAAGAAAGTAACCTACATCATCCTTGAATAGTCATAAATCAACAACATGAAATATCTGTCACCCTGCAAACTTATCACTCTAGAAGCACCAAACAAATCAGTATGCACAAGATCCAATATTCCATTAGAAATATATTGTTTTATTTTAAAAGTAACTCTTGTCTGCTCCCCTAATTGACATTCCTTGCATACCGGATTAGTAGGCTTTACCAGCTTAGGAAGATCTCTCATTGCTTGAATAGAACTTATCTTAACCATGCAATCAAAATTTACATGGCACATCCTTCTATGCCATAGCCAACTTTCATCAATCTAAGAAATCAAACAACTTTTACCACCAGCATTCAAGTGAAAGATATTACCTTTAGTCTTTGTACCCGATGCAATCTCAATTATGGAACTACTCAAGATCTTACATTTGTCATTATTGAATTGCAAGTCATATCCCTTATCAACCATCTATCCAACACTCAAAATATTATGCTTTAGACCTTCAACATACAAGACATCATCAGTATTGTGCTTACCATCAAGAGAAATGGAACCTCTACCACGGATTATACCAACTTTGTCATCACCAAATCTTACTACAACACCGTCATACTTTTACATACTTACAAACTTACTCTTATCACCTATCATGTGATGAGAGCATCCATTATCAATAACCCATTCATCTTTCTCTTCAACTTTAGAAACCAAAGCTTTCTCCTCATTAATGCGGCTAGTAGAATCAACAGCCACCGTATCATCTTCCTTGATAGAAATGAACACCCATTCATCTCTTGAATTTCCATTATTAGATTCATCATCTATCACACCTTCATTAGCAACATAATAACATTTCTTCTGATATTTAGGCTTGTATGGCTTGTATGGCTTCTTAGGAACTCTTTTCGGACACCTTGAGGAAAAATGTCCTATCTTATTACATGAAAAAACATTTAAGAGGCAACTTCCCTTCATACTTACCAACTCCTTTAGGCAATCTTCTAGCAATCAAGGCTTCAAGATCCTCAAGCTCTCTCTCTTCTTCTTCAAGATCTCTAATCTCCTTATCATATTTGGACACCTTTGTAGAACTTTCTCTCGGATCATATTTCTACTTCCTGGAAATAGTAGCTTTGAATGCAAATTCTGACTTAGGAAGAGATTCAACAAATTTTCTCAACTCGAAAGCAACAAGCTTTCCAATCAGCATGTCTCTAGTCACATTTCTCATGATCCATATCTGTTCAATAGCAGCAGCCTTGTGCTTGTAAGCATAAGGCAAGGATCTCAACACTTTAGCCACAATCACTAATTCTTTCAAAACTCCACTGACACATTTGATATTCAACACAAGCTCATTCACTTTCTACATAAAAGAGGTAATGTTATAATCTTCGCCCATCTTTAGCATCTCATACTTTCACTTCAAGCTCTGCAACTTAGTAACTTTCACATGACTATCACCTTCATACAAAGTCTCCAACTTCTGCCAGATCTCATGAGCAGTCTACAAATCCATCACATTAGTCATCTCAGAATTAGTCAAGGCACTCAACAATGCTTCCTTATCCCTAATATTGAATTCAGCTTCCTTTATCTCATCTGGAGTTGTAGGACCATTCAGAGGGACATTATACACATTCTTAGTAATCTTCTAGTAATCTTCATCGATGCATCTCAAGTGACATTCCATCTGGTTCTTCCAAAGAGTGTAATTCGTTCCATCAAATCTCAAACTATCCTTCTTGTAAGCATAGGTTGCCATCCCGGATCACCTCAAGCGATCAAGATTCTTCCGGCATCTAGCTCTGATACCAATTGTTGGCAACAAGGCAACAAATTGAGAGGGGGGGGTGAATCAGTTTTCTCACAAACTTTACTCAACTCAAACATAATTTCAAATCTGATTATTAACAATGAAAGCACAAATCAAGACCACATCAATAACACACATACACCAAGTTTTTGATGTGGAAAACCTGGTTAACAGAAAAACCATGGTGAGAACCTACCCATAATGAGATGATACCCTATTAAGATTAAATGAAATATTACAATGGATAGTGCACATGCATTCAGGCACACTACCTAGAGTTCACTGCTCAAAACAAAGAACAATAAGGGCTACAACCCTGAGGAAGACTCATTGTCTTACAAAAACATTTGGATTACATTCTGAAGATCATGAACTGAAAGAATAGCATCTCCTCATGCTTGGTTACAGTTCTGGTTAAGCACATAACACATACTCTTCTCTTTCACACTTCTTCGCATCTCTCCTCTACTACTGAAAGATAAAATCATTGTTCGCACACACAGATGATACCTCTCACATGACTATTACATTTATTTATACAAATAATAAACCTATATTTCAAGGTTGACTCAACACACACCACAAATTAAAAGAATATAACCCCACACACTACAATATAACATGTGGACCAAAACAATGTCGACTAAGATATAGTATGGACCTAAACCAACACCTCGAACATCCACAAAACGCTACAATCATCTAGACAACCAAGAACATTGCATAACACAAACATACTTGAGAAATCATCCACAACGAGCACAACGATCAATGCAGACCATCAACACAAATAGGACACAATCTAGAAACATCCACAATCATCATGAATTACTACAACGACAACCACAATATCACCACTTACTAGAATCTTCATCATCATTATACCGAACCTTAAGAACACCAACTATACTGACTGTCAAACTGAAAGATTCACTTGTGGACCTCCAAATCATGAACCATATAAATTGAGGACACATATGAACATCCCAAACACTCTACCGAATCTGCAAACCAAGATATTGCAATGCGGAGCAATGCAGAGAAAAATCCATAACACTAATCAACACAAAAAATTGAGAAACCAAAATCAATATCGGATCTCATAACTTGATCAAATCAGAGTATTGAACTTTAGTTGGATCAACTAGAGATACTTATCTCAAAACCCTTTAATCCACAATAACTCATATGCAACACACTGGCAAACCAACTCACTTAATCTAACTACAACACTGGAACACATAGAGGAATATGTTGACTTCAATGACAACACATCATTCCAACAAACTTCTCAGCAATATCCAACAACACCTTTAATATTAATTGATTATTTAAGCATAAGTTTCCATATTAATGATAAATTAAAGACAATTGACTAAGTACAAGTATTATATTCCTATGCTCGTATCACTAAATTATAAGTTATGAGATGATTCTTGTGTGGTCATGTGTGATCCTTAATCTAAATAAGTTAATCCTCAATTCCTAATTTATATGGGAACCAATAAAACATGTTTTTTTTATGTTTAGAGAGATTGTTCAATTCCTATGATTAATTGTATTTAACAATTTAAGAAGTGAAATATATGATTTAATAAAAATAATTATCATTGTGTAAATATATTTAATATATTTTCCTATGGCTTCTTTCATTCAAATTATTAAATTAGATAAGTGCCAATTATTAGGAAAAATCATTTTATTTATTTGGTTTTCCCAATGATCCAAAACATAGATTTACCATCATAAATAAAACATAACCCCTACTAAGAGGATTCATATATCAAAGATTATTAGTTCCTCTTTCAAGTTTAAAAATTTAGGCATAATCTTGACCTAGGTCAATTCCTTAGCTACAAGGATTACCCACATATCTAAAATTTAAGTATAATTATCATTGTGTAAATATATTTAATATATTTTCTTATGGCTTCTTTCATTCAAATTATTAAATTAGATAAGTGTCAATTATTAGGAAAAAATCATTTTATTTATTTGGTTTTCCCAATGACCCAAAACATAGATTTACCATCATAAACAAAACATAACCCCTACTAAGAGGATTGCTATATAAAAAATTATTAGTTCCTCTTTCAAGTTTAAAAATTTAGGCATAATCTTGACCTATGTCAACTCCTTAGCTACAAGGATTACCCACATATCTAAAATTTAAGTTGTATTACAAGCCCAAGTTGATTCAATTCTAGCTTTATATATGAAAGTGTTTAAATTATCCATCTAAGACATGCATCAAAGGACACCACCCCTAGATCGTTTGAAATAATCACTTATCATCTAATATGACCTTTATAATAAAAAATTGCTCATTTCTAACATTAAATACTCTCAAAATCACTTATCCCATTATCATAATATATTCAATTGCATTTGCCTCTTTTTCAACAAGTTAATTTTTATTTTTTTTACATTGTCATTGCACCACTCGTTTTACAATTTGTTTAAATCATTTTTTTAATAATCATCATAATAGATTTGCATGTAAGTTGTTGTTTCTTGTAGAATTTACCAAAATTATTGAATTAATTAGCATAGCTCAAGGTGATAATTTTACATAGTAAGCTCCCTTGGTTTTCCTTTAACACCACTAATTTTTTTAACAAGTTTTTTCTTGTTGGTTACACGTGTAGGAAAAACTCAATTGCATGTGCTAGTATGCTATAGATCAGATGGTCATATCTACAATACTAAGTTGATTCCATGTAAAATATATGAGTTCATATTTATGTGGAGCATTTTTGTAGCTAAAAGATTGAACCAAATTTTCACAAAAAATTTAAAACTTGTGGATCTCAATCTTCTTAATCTATATTCATTTCATATCCAATATTAAATTTTAAATAATAGTTATCTATTATAATCATTCTAGTTTCTTCTCTTTTGTAACACTAAAACACCAATTTATTAGTACTTGCCGTTAGACAATACTATTGTAATGAAAATTCATTTGTTGTGCTTATATGATTATTAAAAAAAATTATTTAGACCAATGAAAAGCAATTATTTTTCTTTCTTTAAAATTTTTTAATTTATTTTATAGTATAGATGCACATTTGTTAACATTATAATTTACAAAAATTATTTTTGTTGCAAACGATTGGCTAATATCGTTTTGCCTCTTATAGACGGGTTTCTCGGAACAACGCATTCCACGCAAAAACTCAAAATAACATTTATCATATCAATAAAAATTAACACAAGGAACACATATCATAACTCAAATATAGTTATTAATATGTTATTCATGAAATATTTTATAATTATAGATATTATTGTTTTAAAATCCCCCAAACTTTGTATGTATCATGACAAATTTTATAATAAAGATAAAAAAAAATTAGGTAGATCAAAAATTGTATAAATAATATAAAAGTTAAAACAATTAAATTAAAAATATATTAGTTACAATTAATAAATTACTATTTCAACTACAAATTAACAAAAAATAATAATATAAAACAAAATAAATTAAATTTAAGAATATATTAGTTACAATTAATAAATTACTATTTCAACTATAAATTAACAAGGCAAATACTCGTCACTATGTGACACTTGTTTAATGTTATTCCAAAAATAAATTCGATACAAAAAATGTTAAATTCATAATTCCAAGGAGCATTTCTATAACTGAGAAATCAAGCTAATTTTCACATAATATGAAAACCTATAGAACTCAATTGTCTCAATCTATTAATCTCAAATCCAATATTACTAATATTTGTCTATCATAATTATTCAACTCCCATCTCTTCTCTAAAACCAAGGCATATTTGTTCATTTTTCACTTTTTTTTTAACCGTTTTTCATCTATTGGATGAAGTCCGTCCATCAGTTTTCGTTGTTTTTTAACCGTTGCCGTCTATCGGAAGAAGTCCGTCCATCAATTTTCGCTGTCTTTTTACCGTTCCCGTCTAATTTTTTCCCTCTATTTTTATATTCTGATTTTAACGTACTTCGCAGTTCGTCGGATGCAGCTCGCGAATTGCGAATAGATTAAAATATCCGTTGCAAGTTGACTTTTTATTCCATGGTTAATAACATATTTACATGATATTTGTATATGATATTTATATAATATTAAATATTAAGTTTATTTTTTATTAAATTTTGTTTTTTATGTTAGAAAGATTATATGTTTAATATTTATTTATGTTTTTTATTAGAATTTATATTTATTATATATTAAGTTTTATAAGATATATTACTAAATAAAAATATAATATAGTATATAGTTAATAAAAAATATATTTAATAATTTAATATTATATCAAATATATATTATTAGTCATGGAATTAAAAATATATAGTTAAATTGTATTTATTATTATACATTATATGGAATAGTCTTATATGTTTGATTATTTTATCATTTCACTTGTCCTTTTGAAGAGAATGATAGCCATTTATTATTGCAAATGATTAAGATAATATCTGCCCCACAAGGTGATTATTTAAAGTTTGTAAGTATTATCATAAATTAAAAAAATTAAAATTAAAATAGCAACCAACAATTACTAATTAGGATATGATAATTTTCCACAAAGTACAACCAATGTAGTCTTCTATATTTAGTAAAAGAATAGTAATGCTAACTAAAACTTACTGTAGAATCTTCTATTTCTCGTTATCTTCCCATACATACATATCTCTCTCTCCCCACTCTTTCTATCTATCGCTCTCTTTAGATCTATATTTGTATATCTCTACTTCTCTCTATATACCTCTTTGCCTCTCTATCTCCATCTCTCCATATTTCTTCTTCCATCTCTTCCTTGATCTCTATCTTTTATCTCTCCATCTCTCTACCCCTATATCTCCTCTTCCTATCTGTATAGTTCTCTCTCTCTCTCTCTCTCTCTCTCTCTCTCTCTCTCTCTCACACACACACACACACACACACACACACACACACACACACATCTTCCTTGATCTCTATCTTTTATCTCTCCATCTCTCTACCCCTATATCTCCTCTTCCTATCTGTATAGTTATCTTTCTATCTCTTTCCCTTTATATATTTATCTCTCTCTCTCTCTCTCTCTCTCTCTCTCTCTCTCACACACACACACACACACACACACATTATCTCTCCCCTCTCCCTTTCTCTTCACATCTCCTTATATCTCTATCACTCTATCACTCTATCTCACCATCTATATATATATACCCTCTACCTCTACCTCTATTTCTCTATATATCTTCCTCTCCATCTCCCTATCTGCTTTTATCTATATCTCTCTATCTACCTCTCTTGATCTCTCTATCAACCTCTCTCACTTTCCTCTCTCCCTTCTCCATTGATTTGAGGTTGTCACTTCTTCATTGAGACAATGATTGAACAAATACTATCATTTTCTAAATTTCCTACAATCAACTTCATGTACTAAATGAATATATGCAAGAACTAGACCAAAGTTTATCCTAAGTGACCTTCCACACCTCTTCCACGAACCCATTGTACACCAAGATGTAATTGCTGATTTATTTATCATTACTCCATTCCCACACATATCTCACATATCTATTCATCCCAAATCTAATATTAAAGTTTGAATAAAAACTATCTATCATAGTTGTTCCAAAATCTTCTGTTCTCTGACACTAAGATACACATCCCTTTATTACTTCACATTAGTTAATACATATTACAATCCCAACTCACATACCAAACATAATTCATATATCATTACTCCACTCCCGCACTGGAAAAACGTGCTAATTAATCTCTCAATTTTACCACGGTGTATTAATTCAAACTTATTGTACTATCACTTTCATTACAGATTTCGTTTCACCCGGGTTTACACCATGTAATTAAATGGCTGAATAGTTAGGTGCAATATCTACAACTCTGATGTTGATATCTCTTCATGCTTAGACCTCCAATATTATAATCAACAACCTCGTCTATTTATATCAAATCTAAGAAACCTTTTCCATCATAGCAAATATTTTCCTTTAATGAGGCCATTCTGCACGGCTTGAAAGCCTCCCTTACCAGCAGCTGTAGTTATCAACTTTCATCAGAACTCCACAACTGGCATAAACTAACCCAAACTACACACTGGGTAATGTTTGCAAACATAAGAAACCAGATGGCATTTATTACATCAAAGAAAAGAAAACCAGAGCTTAGTACCCTCTTTGTTATGGGCCGAAAGTTATTCTGGTTTTAAAATAGACTTTTTGTACAGCGTGATAGCAATGTGTTAGTCAATCACAACTGTTTATTGCAAAATCGACAGTGTAAAATGTACAACTAACACGCGTGTTAGTCAATCCGTACTGCCATTTTGAAACCAGAATAAACGTGTTCTTTGTTATGTGTATAAATTTTTTTACTGTACAACAGCCCATGTAAAAAAAAGCTTATCAGAATAGAGGAGGACAAATGGAGGAAAAGAATTGGGGTACATTCAAAGAATCTTCGTACATGCAAGTTGAAGGAATAACACTAATTTTACGAGGAGTTACTCTATTAGTAGGTAAACCAGTGCAAAAGAAAGCATCTTGTTAAGATAATGAAAGTCTTATGCTTCGTACAGGGCTCTAAAACGTGCACTGGGAATGAATACAATTCATTTTACGAGGTGGGTACAAACTGGGGTAGAAAAAGTCGGTTGCAATAAACACAAGAGTTATGAAATAAGCATTTGGAGGTCATGGGTTCGATGCGCGGGACAGAAATAGTATAGGCAGTGTACTGCAAGTCTTGTGTCTCTGATTTAAATGACATATAGGGAGAAAAACACAGCTTTCTTGAAAGAGATGAGTCACCTACTCTCTGGTCCATGGCCCCCACTAAAGGCACATGTCAATTGCCCTAGGGTTAAACCTTTTGAAGGACTTTTGTTCCTCCAATAAACCATCTACTTTTAGGAATATTCACTTTTGTGAGTACATGCCATTCTGGGTATGGTGTGTTGAATCACAAATTGGAATCCTTATCTAGCTCATTTCCCAGCTGTTTCTTGCACCAAAGTTTGTGGAGAGAAAATTGTGTTGAGAGAGATATCTGGGCTGGGATTTGTCTTTTCAGAGAGGGTGTTTTTTTATTAGGGTTTCAGGGAGAGGAAGAATATGGGGAGGGGAAAGATTGAGATCAAGAAGATTGAGAATTCAACCAACAGGCAGGTGACTTTTTCTAAGAGGAGAGGAGGGCTTATAAAGAAAGCTCAGGAGCTCTCCATCTTGTGCTCTGCAGAGGTTGCTGTTATCATTTTCTCCAACACAGGAAAGTTATGTGAATTCTCAAACTCCAGGTGTGTAGTTTGTAGTTTATCATGTCTTTTTGTTTGGGATCACTGTATACATATTATCATCTTTCTAACAGTCTATTATTAAGGATAAGACATGTATAAAAGATTTTTTTCTTTTTATTCTTCTGTAAGTTGTATACATATTATCATTTTTCTAACATTTTTATTATTCAGGTTAAGATATACATAAATGATTTTTTTTGTTTTTCTTTCCTTTTTGGTCTTCTGATCACTGTATACATATTACCATTTTTCTAACAATTTATTATTTATGATATAGATGGTGATTTTTTTTTTTCTTTTTCTGTTTTTCTTTCCTTCTTGTTTTTTTGTAAGTGATCACTGTATACATATTACCATTTTCTAACAGTTTATTATTTAGATCAAGATATACATAAGTGATTGCTTTTTTCTTTTCTTTTTTTGTTCAAAACTCTATCATTGTTTTTTCTTTCCTTTTTCTGAAGAGTAATGAAATTTTGTAGAACAAAATATCTTGCTCTTGAATGGATTAGGAGTTTTAAAAACTAAAGAAGTGTTTGTTTGTCCACTGGAGAAGGGTAGTATGTAGAAGATGCATATTCTTAAATATTGCTAGTTTAATATTCAAAAGTTTTGGTTTAAAATAATATAATAACTATTAATTATATCTGATAAATCATTTTTTATGGAACATCAAATTTTAAATTTTTAAAAAAATAAGATTAATTTAATAAAATATTGAATCATGATGAAAGATAAGAGATCATAAGATAAAACTATATTGCTAAGCATGATAAATATTTTGTTGATCTTAATCTAAACCTCTATCAAGCACTTAATAAAACAAGTTTAGAGTTTCAATTTTTTTTATTTTTTTAAATGTTTTTATCTAAATATAAAATTAACTCTAGTATATATAAAAAAATTATAAATATATTATATTCAACTTAATGAGTGATTTTACATTGTATATGTAGAAGTTTGAGAATGAGATTCTGTATATATCTTTCTTGATTTTAGTCCAACCTCGGAATGATTTTACATATATGAGATTGAGATTTTATGTTGTGTTTATTGGGCTTAGTGTAACCTTAATCTAAATCATTTATTTCCTTTCCCACTGTATAAAAGTGTTTTCGTTTAATAAAAAGCTAGTAGAAGAAATGAGTATGTCTTTATTTAACTGTATTCTATCTATTGCACTGAAAAGTATCTCTCTCTATATAATAGCATGAGCAAAATATTGGGCAAGTACCAAAAGGAGAAGGGATCCCAACTTTGGGACGCTGAACATCAAGTAAGCATCTATCTCAAAGGATGCATTTGCTCATGGATTTAAAGTAGTTCTTATCAAATATCCATAGCAACTTTTCACTGTTGCTTTTATTGTTTTTGGAGGACAATGTTTATAATTTTTGGGCTTCTTTTCCTTGTGTACTGAAATACAGAACTTGTATAATGAAATCAAGAGACTGAAAGAAGAGAATGAAAGATTTAAGAGCAACTTGAGGTAATGTACTTCAAAAGCTTTTTACTAAAGCAAATTATCATAAGAAGTTGTTCTCATTCTGCAAGTCTGAGAGCAGGCATATGAAGGGAGAGGATGTCAATTCACTACCACTGGAGGATCTGTGTCTCTTGGAACAAGCTCTTGAGATTGCAATAGAGAGAGTTCGAACCAAGAAGGCAAGATTTTACTCTCAATATCATTTCACCCTTATTCTTATCTTTCCTGATACTACGTAGTGTTTACTCATAATGGGCTAAAACTTTAGGCCAAGTTTGATCAATATTGAACTACATTGCACAGTTAAAGTAAGATGTAATGGTCTTGTTTGACCAAATCTATTATGCAGATTGTAATAATATGATATCAATATGAAATGCTTTTAGATTTGATTGTGTGAGTTTTTCAATGTATTAGTATGAAGTTTTTATGTCTGTAATGTATGATATTTTTATTTGTTTATTATATGACACATCCCCATCTCATGTTACGCCTCCAATATGGATCTTTTGAAGAAATTGTCATATCCTTCTCTGCCTCCCTTCGATCATCTGATCCTCAAATGATGTCCACTTTCTTTATCTTAATAATAAAATATGATCCAAAATATTAATTAACAAATTTTATACAATCAAATTCAAAAATATTTCAAACTATAAAACAATAAAACTTAACAAAAGCATACCAAAATATATATAAACCAAGAATAGTAATACAGTACATATGATACAATACATTGTTTTGTTACCTAAAATGTTTGTTATACCTTTTGGGTTTATTAAACCAGGATCATTGTTTCGTCGAAGAGCTGTACAACAGCAGGAAAAGGCTATCTTCATTGGAGGAGGAAAATAAGCGTCTGAGAGAGGTAATACTTATTACTTAAATACTAGATATTTGTTAACTATTGTTTAAATAGCTGATATAATGTTTGTGTTCCAAGATTGCGGGAAATTGTCGAGCAATGACAATGGAGCGAGAAAATGGATATGGCGTGAGCAATGTATATGGTGGAGGAGAAGGAGTAACATCTCTGCATATTAGTCCCACATTTCGTGTGCAGCCAAGTCACCCTAACTTGAAGGATACTGGATATTAAGCCTTTTAAAAACTGTATTATGCTATATAAATCTTACATGGGCTGCTGTTTCTTCCCTGGTATATCATATCAGACCTTATTTGCTTTTGCTTCAAAGCATGGCACTGAATAAACCATGAAAAACATATCCTTTTAGCTTTGTAAACTGATAGTTATTAATCCTGTAGCAACCCAGCTCATAGTTTAAGCAAAGAAAAACTGCTGTAATTTTAGGTGTATTTGTCTAGACTAATATTTGTATCATTTGTTTCCTTTGGAATGGAAGTGGAGACCAAGTATGAAGTTTTATTTTAGCTCATCAGCTTCTTACCAATGTTTATGAAATTTTAGAATCAACCATAATGTAGATTGAAGGGCAATAGTGAAAAGTTTTAAATATTGTGCTAATGGGATTGGTGGTCTTGGATGTACTAGTATTGGTTTGCTTTATTGTTCTATTATTGGTTTGGTTCATTTTTCTTTATTACTACTACAGCATTTGCTACTAATAATCAGATGAAGTCCGTATTCTTTTTGTAGTTTTGGAGAAAGTTTGGGAAACAAATTATCTGTGAGATGAATTCTATGATTTTAGTTTCTTTCTAGCAATGTTTATGAAAATTTAGGACGACCATTTTTCTTCTTTCAAAATGTGCAAGATTTAAATGCTTTTCTTGCATTGTGTTCAACCATAGTGTAGATTGAAGGGCAATAGTGAAAAGTTTTAAATCTTGTGCTATTGGGATTGGTGGTCTTGGATGTGTTAGTATTGGTTTGGCTTATTTTTCTATTATTGGTTTGGTTCATGTTTCTTTACTACTACAACATTTGCTACTAATAGTCAGATGAAAGTCCATATTCTTTTTGTAGCTTTGGGGAAAGCTTGGGAAACAAGTTATCTATGAGATGAATTCTATGATTTTAGTTTCTCTTTTGGAAAGGAAGAGATTTGACGACTCTTTTGACGATTGGCTTATTTAGTGGCTCAAATCCAATATCTTTCTTGAAAGTTTGATTGTAGCTCCTTTGTTTATATTCTTTGATAATAGAATGTTGTTGTTGATTCTTTAGTCAAATGGACTTCTATCATTGAAGATGGAATGTTTCTAATTAAGATTCCTTATCACTTGACCAAGCTAATGTATCTCTCGATCTTTTTCAAAATGATGAGGGTTGACTATTGGTCCTATATTTTAAATTGTCTTTAGTTTGTGGGGTTTTGGTGGTGGTGGTATTGTGGGAAACTTCATGACTTTCCTCTTGTTTTTCATGATAGCTATTACTGTTTTAGAAATTTAGGTTATGTTAATTATTATTTGGTAAATTTTAGTTCATAAAAATAATAGATCAACTATTTTTAATTTTTTATTATTAAAAATTGTAAGAAAAATTATGATTGTGTGATCATTCAAATAATGTTTAAATTGAACAAATAAGTCATTAATATTAATCTCTATTTTATCAATATTTTATAAATCTATATAATTATAAGTTTCTAATCTTGACAACAAATTATCTTCTTGAATATAAATTTTAAATGTTTTCATTTTATTATATTTTACTATAAAAATAAAAATAGTAGTAATGTTTATTTTATATTTTTAATTGAATAAAACTTGTACAATAATAGGATTAAAGAATGTTGTTTATCTTGTATGGTGGTAGATATTAATAGTCTTAGCCAAAGTGTCTCTAGAACAACAACAAAGGTGATGGTGAGCGTGGAGCTACAGATGAAGTGCAATATCGCCAACGAGGTGAAGGCAAATGATGATATAAAAGAGGAGATTCTACCACAAGCTAATGAAATTGAGGCATCTATCAAGGAATTAACAATGCCTTGCAAGCGAGGTATACAATGTTTCACGTACCTTCAGCATTAATGCCCACTTGTGAGAATTACTTGGTGACGTACTACATGCAGCATTCAAAAGAATTGTGGGTTGGTGTTAATGCTTCTTTGGATAGCTCACGAGGAAACCCTGCAAACATGATAAGGTGCCAAAGAAAACTCTCCATCTACCTCATTCAAGAAATGCCCACCAAGGTGACCTGGGCTGAGTTTATTGAAATGGATAAGATAGTAGTCCACCATAGTTATCAGCTGTTGGTGAACTTGAGTCTAGCATTTAGTGCAAAACATTAGATAGCAAATTTGGAGAGACAATGTGAATGTTCGGCTAATGTGTTGAAATTGGCAAAACATAAGGGCATAAGCTTTGTGGAGATGTGAGCACTCACACATGGATTAGTCTATAAAAGTGGGGCTAAGGACGTGTGAACAATGATGAAAAAGAGCGTAGATGATCCAGGCAGACCTCACGACATTGTTCACAATGTTGCCACTTGTTTCTTGATTCCTATTCTACTTAAGAGACTCTTTGATTTCCTTCATTCCTATTCCACTCAAGACACTCTTTGATTTCCTTCAAAATGAAAAATCCAGAAATGAATGGGATACTCTCTCTACTTATGGGATACTCTCTCTAGTTATTATAATGTAATGGGAGGATATATTCTTTCTTTATAATTGATGAGTCTCAAAAATCAAATTTGCTAAGTAGTAAATTAATTAGAGAATGGATGCATAAGAGGTTGGAGGATAATAACGCATCTTTAGTTGCTAATAATGAGGTTTATTTTTGTATTAGTGGTATTTTCTTTTCTTTCATTTTTATTTTTGTATGAATTATGTAATTTCTTGATGTAAAATGTTGTATTGAGAAAAAGCAATAGTGGAATGCAGTTTGTGGATCTTGAAAAGCTTAGTAGTAATCAAGAAAGCCATATGAGGTGAACAAATGAGTGAGTTCATGTTTGTCTATAGGTTTGTGGTAAACCTATGTGAAAACTATGAAAGGTTAATGAAAGGTGTCTTTTCTTTAAATCAAGACCATGAGCCACAAGAGTTGGGCTTACTGTAGTTGGAAGTGTTAAAGTCTGAAATGAGGAGAATATGGACATCATCGATATTGTAAATAGTTGTATAAGAGAGCAATTGACTATATAAATCCTTTGACTATTAGACTTCTCAGAAGTGTGGTCAACCAGTGATGAGTTCACTTGAAGTGAAAGCGAGATAAGTTCTCGTATGTAGGTGAGCAACAAGATCCAGAGAGCAGTATGCAAACCTAAAAGTATGTGTAGGCATGTGATTCTAGTTCAAGTTCATGTGAGTACTTTATCCCCATGTTGACACTAGGGGGATGGTGTTGGGAATTAGTATTCACATAGGTGTTTAGGTTATCTATAAAGTTGTTGAGAAATAAATTAATTAACTATTTATTGTCATATGGTGTCCTATGACCACTAACGACAACATATGGTTTCTAAATGGGTCATATGGTGTCACAAGGAGTCATGTCGTGTATTAGGATGTTAAAAGGGGTCATATGGTGTCCTAAGTGGTCATAGGACACCATATGACCCTTTAGGACACCATATAACCCCTAACGACACCATATGACCCCTAACGACACCATATGGTGTCATAACGAGGCATGTCGTGTACTAGGATGTTAAAAATAGTCATATGGTGTCCTAAGGAGTCATAAGACACCATATGACCCCTTAGGTCACCATATGACTCCTAACCACACCATATGACCCCTAGAGATACCATATAGTGTCATAAGGGGTCATATGATGTCATAAGGGGTCATGTCATGTACTAGGATGTTAAAAGGGGTCATATGGTGTCCTAAGGGGTCATAGGAAACCATCTGACCCCTTAGGACACCATATGACTCCTAACGACACAATCTGAACCCTAGCAACACCATATGGTGTCCTAAGGGCTCATACAGTGTCATAAGGGGTCATGTCATGTACGAGGATGTTAAAAGGGGTCATATGGTATCCTAAGGGGTCATAGGAAACCATATGAACCCTTAGGACACAATATGACTCCTAACGACACCATATGACCCCCAACGACACCATATGGTGTCCTAAGGGGTCATATGGTGTCACAATGGGTTATGTCATTTACTAAGATGTTAAAAGGGGTCATATGGTGTCATAAAGGGTCATAAAACACCATATGAGCCCTAACCACACCATATGGTGTCCTAAGGGATCATATGGTATCATAAGAGGTCATGTCGTGTACTAGGATGTTAAAAAGGGTCATATGGTGTCCTAAGGGGTCATAGGACACCATATGACTCTTTAGAACACCATATGATCCCTTCTTAGGGTCATATGGTGTCCTAAGGGGTCATATGGTGTCATAAGAGGTCATGTCATGTACTAGGATGTTAAAAGGGGTCATATGGTGTCCTAAGAGGCCATAGGACACCATATGACCCCTAACAACACCATATGGTGTCCTAAGGGGTCATATGGTGTCACAAAGGGTCATGTCATGTACTAGGATGTTAAAAGGGGTCATATGGTGTCCTAAGGGATCATATGGTGTCCTAAGGGGTCATATGGTGTCACAAGGGGTCATGTCATGTATTAGGATGCTAAAAGGGGTCACAGGACACCATATGACCCCTAACGACACCATATGGTGTCCTAAGGGGTCATATGGTGTCATAGGACACCATATAACTCCTTAGGACACAATATGACCCCTAATAACACCATATGACCCCTAACAACACCATATGGTGTCCTAAGGGGTCATATGGTGTCACAAGGGGTCATGTTGTGTACTAAGATGTTAAAAGGCATCATATGGTGTCATAAGGGGTCATAGGACACCATATGACCCCTTAGGACACCATATTACCTCTAACGACACCATATGGTGTCCTAAGGGATCATATGGTGTCACAAGGGGTCATGTAGTGTACTAGGATGTTAAAAGGGGTCATATGGTGTCCTAAGGGGTCATAGGAAACCATATGACACTTAATGACACCACATGGTGTCCTAAGGGGTCATATGGTGTCCTAAGGGGTCATAGGACTCCACATGACCCCTTAGAACACCATATGACCCCTAACGATGCCATATGGTGTCTTAAGGGGTCAAATGGTCTCACAAGGGGTCATGTCATGTACTAGGATGTTAAAAGGGGCCATATGGTGTCCTAAGGGGTCATTGGACATGATATGACCCCTAACGACACCATATGGTGTCTTAAAGGGTCATATAGTATCGTTATGGGTCATATGGTGTTCAAAGGGGTCATAGAACATCATTGACCCCTTAGGACACCATATGATCCCTAACAACATCATATGACACCTTAGGACACCATATGACCCCTAGCAACACCATATGGTGTCCTAAGGGGTCATGTAATACCCCTCCTTGATTAGACTCTTTTTGTATTTATGGTTGACTTCAGTTGACTATTCAGTGGAACATTATTGTATATTGATTCAGATTTTATGTGATGTTATTTCATGCTTTATCTAGATGTGTGGTGTATGCTTTCATGCAGTATTTCATTACTTATGTTTAATGAGATTTTTATGGATTACTGACATGGACTGACACATTTACTTCATATGTGTGATGTGCTATTTATATGTTTTGTGTTTGCAAGTGTATGGGATGCGAGGGGATAATTTTCATTCATTCATTTCGGTGAGACAGGGAACGTCACAACTCTCCTTCATCGATGTGCATGGCGTGTCTATTTTTATATATTTGTCTATATGCATGCGTGATTCGTTGATGCAAAACATTGCAAGTACAAGTACCAAGTAGGTACGGGGTATTGACTCCACCTGGTTTCATAGGTCTGAGTGTGCCTTATATGTCCGATGAGAGTGGAGGAGATAGTTGTTGGACCCTAACTTGAACCACAGTTACACTCATGTGAGTGTTGTCAGTTGGTCATCTTTTCCGTTTGACTAGTATGCAAGTCAGAATGCTTTAGTGTTTCATCTTGTGAGTCATCATTTGATCATTCCTCATTTTGTGTGCTTCTGATTATTTGAATAGTCATTTAATTGAGTAAAGGATGCTATTTTTGTGTTGGAATAATTAGTTGATTATTATGCTCTCAAGTCTATTGATTTAATTAAATAGAGGAATTGCTAGAATTAAATGGTTAAATTGGCTTATTTTATTGTGTTAAAGTTGTATTAATATATTGGGAAAAGAAATAAGTAATTGCCTTGCCATTTAAATTTCAAATGCTTATGTAGAAAGAAAGTATTATGGAAATAGAAAACAAATAAAAATAAAAGCTTTTCCCTTTTACCTTTCCATTAAATGACTTTTGTATTTTATTTTGTTGGAAAAGAATTGTTTATGGAAAAAGGTAAATCTGATTGCTTTTACTTTTTAAATAGTTTATTCTGATTGGTAGAGAAAAGTTTTAACCTAGAAAGTTTAAGTTGAAATATATTTTTTCCCATATATTCTTGGAAGTTCATGGGAAGAAGGGAGGCAGATATTTGGATGAAAATTTTGGAAACCATTTTGGAGGAGGAACTTGGATTTGGATTTGGTTGGCAAGATTGGAAACTCTTCCTCAATTTGCTTCCTGGTTTGCTTTGAAGGTTGGATAATCTCTTCTTGTTTTAAAATTTAATTTTGAATGTTTTAGTTGCTTCTTGTGTGTTTGAAAATTAAAAAAAAATCTCTTTGTAGATTCTTGTTGAATGTTGGATTGAACAAAGAGTAGTTGTTATTGATGATTTTGTTGAATTCATATCAAATGTGGGCATATGGGAAGGAAATGGTTCATTTTTCTATTTGTTTTTTGTTATTTGTTCTTGCAAAATCTAGTTCTTGGTTTATCTCTTCTATTTGGTATAGAAAGAAATACATTTAGTTTGTTGTGTATTTACTAGTTTCTATTTGCCCAAGATTTGGGGTTTATGTTGGAAAAAATTGTTTATTTGCCTCTTGCATAATGCAAGGAATTCTTCCCGTGTGAGAAGAAGTGTAGAAATTTATCAATCCCTCTTATCTTTATAAAATTTCTCTGAGTTTGCCCAAGATCTTTATGTTTTTGAGGTTGTTGTGTTTTATTAGTTTCCAAATTTCCTTATCAAAATATATCATGCCAAAGATTTGGAAATGTTGGGTACTGGATCAGGGGGGGGTGAATCAGTTGTCAAATAAATTCAAACCAAAAACTTATTAACCAACTTAATGCTTAATACTGGTAAATCAGTTAAGTATGCTGGTAAACAGTGTTAATAGAAAATTGCTCTACCGGTAAGAATTAATGCATGAAACATAAGCACAAAGTCATCCACAACACATGACATCAATATTTGTACGTGGAAACCCTGTAAGGGGAAAAACCATGGTGGGAAACCTTACCCACAATCAGATGATACTACTACATATAGTAAGTGTACAAAAGGGGTCTGCACATGCAGAAAGGCCAACAACCTAGAGCTCACTGCTCAATCACAAATGGGAGTCACACTGACTACAGTTGGATGGTTAAATCCAATAAGAATGTACTGCACAAAATAGCATCTTCATATGCTGGATTCAGTACTGGTGTAATGATGATATGCTTCTACAAAAACCTAACTACAAAAACCTAACTTCACCTTCAAATGATGTCTTCATGTATGCCTCTGCTTTATCTCTCATATACCTTTTCTTAAATCTTTTTCGCATTCCACACTTAATCTTACAAATAAAATCTTACATTTATACCATACCCTAAGACCAATTTTAGTAGGTCGGCTCTACAAGATATTACAATAAAAACATTTTACAAATAATACAATATCTGATGCAATAACTGATTGAACATGTCGGCTTAATGCATTTACAACAATAATAAATCATCTCCATAGCGTGCCATGCTGATCTGGAAAAGATAAACCTGCCGGTGTAACCCTAGATAACCTGGACCTATTTGCTGGTAAAAGGAAATATGTAAATAAGAATATACCAATGATTATTACTTCAAAATAAAGTGTCCACATGATGTCTTTGATGTTACCAAGTGTCTTTCATGTCATTGCAGGTACCGATGAACATTATATCCTGCCAGTTAACCATATACCGGTAACTGTTGCACAATTTATTGTTTGCCGGTGAACGTTGCTAGATCTCTAAAGTAGGTGTATTTAGTAGGTGTTGACATCAATGAAAAAACCCTACCAAAATACCAACAGGATTGAACAAAGAGTAGTTGTTATTGATGATTTTGTTGAATTCATATCAAATGTGGGCATATGGGAAGGAAATGGTTCATTTTTCTATTTGTTTTTTGTTATTTGTTCTTGCAAAATCTAGTTCTTGGTTTATCTCTTCTATTTGGTATAGAAAGAAATAGATTTAGTTTGTTGTGTATTTACTAGTTTCTATTTGCCCAAGATTTGGGGTTTATGTTGGAAAAAATTGTTTATTTTCCTCTTGCATGATGCAAGGAATTCTTCCTGTGTGAGAAGAAGTGTAGAAATTGATCAATCCCTCTTATCTTTATAAAATTTATTTGAGTTTGCCCAAGATCTTTATGTTTTTGAGGCTGTTGTGTTTTATTAGTTTCCAAATTTCCTTATCAAAATATATCATGCCAAAGATTTGGAAATGTTGGGTACTAGATCTGTTTACTAGTAAATGTACTGGAAATTATTTTTATTTTTAAGTGAATGTTTAAAAAGAAATAAATAAATTAACCCTTGCCCATGTGGCGGGCTAGCCCCACCACGTGGGACGGTAGTGTCTTGCTACCACGGTAGCAACACTATCGGTCGGTAGTGACTACTACGCGGGTAGCAGCACTACCCGTCAGTAGTGGTTGCTATCGGCGGTAGCAGCACTATCGGTAGGTAGTGTCTACTGCTTCCGGCAACAACACTACCGTGAGTAGGGTCATGCCCTCCACGTGCCTTTTTCCCCTCTCATGTGGGTTTTCTTTAATGTGCCGCTATTTTATTAATCTGCGATGAAGTTTAATGTTAACTTTTAATGTTAAATTTTATATGTTAGTTTAAAATTTTTGTTTATTAAAGTTATTGTTAATATTTATATATATATGTATATTCATATATATATATATATGAAATTATTTTTATTTAGCTTGTAAATTAAGGCTTGGGAAATTAAATTAAAGGTTATATTTGAATGTGATTTTGGAAATAGATACTTTGTTTAATATAATTCATATTTTTATTTGGTTGAATGTTTAATATGGATTTTATTCTTTGTTGGAATGTTGAAATTGGAAATTATATAGAAATGAATGACATTTTCAAATGATGCATTAAATAAAGGGTTTTCTAATTTAATTTTCAATCAGTGAAATTTGCAAGTGTTTATGATATTGATTTTCTCAAAGATTGTCTAAGTGCGGACTTAGTGAAATTAGTTTTCCTTGAAAAGAGTATTATTTGTGGTTATTTCTCATCTTTGATTCAGTCGTCCTATTGTGGCGTATTTGGTATCTTTTGACCAAGTGATGTATGATGACCTCGTTGTCTTAACCATGTAGTGTCTTTTCCTTATGGTTAACCAAGAGTTAGTATGTCCTTGCTTTGACCACTTGTATTTGGATAGTGGTGTTATGGTTGTTTGCTTCACTATTGGGTCCTCATGGAGTGACCATGTTTGTTTAGTGTCCTTTGAGGGAGTGGCTTTCGAGTGGGGGTCGGGCCTGAAGTGGATGGTAGGATAACCTCTCGAAAGTCAATTAATAAGTGATAACCTAATAATTGATTAGGAGGTGGGTAGTTTATAACATTATATAAGATATTGTATCCCACACATGGTTGAGTGCTCGTATAGGCTCAAGATGTAGTGGGAAGGCCTGGAATGGCAAACCGACCACCTTGTCTTGACGAAGGGCTGGTAGGGTCCGCATGAGACTTAGATGGACCTAGAGGTTCGGGAAAGGTTACCAAGATAACCCAAGATGGGGGTCGGGACCTATGGAGGCCTACCAGGGTAACCATCATAAGCTATTCGATGACACTCTCTCTTTAGGGTCACTTGTGTATTTTTATGTCGAGTCACTTGTGTATTGTGATGTCGAGTCACTTGAGTATTGTGATGTTGGGTCACCTTGAATATTGTGGAGTTGTATTGTTCTATCATGGACTCATTTGTTCTGTCATCCATGTCTTGCTTATTCTTGCTTGAGGGTCCTTTGTTATCTCCTAACACAGTGGGGTGATTCCAGTTTGGGATCACATGATCGGGTGGTAGTGCCACTTCCCATCAGATGTTTTGTTTTGTACTTTCTTGCGAGGATTGGCTTCGCAGTTGTTCCTGTGGTTCGTGACTCATGCTCTATCTCATGTTGGAGATTATTGTTCTTTGGGAACCTTTGTGGTCAATTGTATCAATGAACTTATGTAACCTTGTATTTGGTTAAGTTGTTAACTTTATATGTATATTGAGAGCCATGTATTGGAAGATCAATGTAATCCTAAGTTTTGGATGTTATTTATTAGCTTTCTATATGATTGGTGTAAATGCTTATTGAAGATAAATAATATTGTATCCTTTCAATCTTTAAATGGAGTAATCTATTATTGCATATGGCTTATTATGTTCAATGAGTCATGATGGTTAATTGGATTAATCGTAATTGTGGAATTTAACTTTTAGTTTAATTCTTCGTTGGTAACCCTTTAGGAATTCTGGTGTAAGTCTTATGCTTGTGTTATTAATGTGCAATGTAGTAATTAATGCACTTAATGTGATTTATACTTTATAAAAAAAAATTATTTCACCCTTAGTTGTGGTTATTCCTTTGGGGTTCCTGGCGGGGCATTACATTTGATATCAGAGCCCATGTTTCAACAGTGGGTACTCTGGGTTTGTAGTGATCCCATTCAACTAGACCATTTGAGTAGGTTTTAGTGGTTGTGATTTCCTTGTTTTTATCCTTGTCGTAGATCTTAAGCTTTTTCTCTTGTGCAGTGTTAGGTCATGGCTAGGAGAACCAAGGGTAGTGGTCGTGTTGGTGGCCGCAATAGAGGTAGAGGTGGGGGATGGGATCGAGGTTCTAACCACCATAGTCCTTTGCCACCACCCACTCATGCAAGTGTGGATCAGGATCAGTTTTTTCATCAGGATGAGCAATATTTAGGAGAGAAGGTTCCCAAAAGGGAAGAGTTGCGACAAATGTTTCAGGAGGTTCTAGCTAGACCAGGCCCTAGACTTGAGGCTGATCAGTCCCTCCATGCTCAGGTTGAGGAGTCACATTAGCAGATTCTAGATGAGAGAGAGAGGTCTCCTAGAAGGAGAGAGGTCCTAGTAGACCAGGACCCAGCTACCATGGGTCACATGAGGGACTTGATTAGGTCTAATGCTCCTTTCTTTGACAGTAAAGGTACGGGTCTTGAGGAAAAGACTTGGCTTATCAGTTTAGATCGGTGTTTCACCATGTATCCATATGGTAGCAACACCAAGGCGAGATGCGCCATCATGTATCTCGAGGGTTTTGCATCTATCTAGTGGCAGTTACAGGAGGAGAGGATCAGTGTGAGCATTAGCACCGTATCATGGGAGATCTTTCTGGAGAGATTCAGGACATGATTTCTCTCACCCCAGTGGAAGCAGTCTCGAGCAGACGAGTTCTATGCTTTGCACTAGTTTTGTATGTCAGTAGATCTATTTGAGCACAAATTCTATGAGCTCAAACAATATGTTAGTATTGGCAACGATGAGGCGATGCTTGTTCAACACTTCTTGAGGGGTCTAAACAACCGCATCAGTGGAGGAGTGAGAGTGTTTGAGCCTGCTTCAGTAGAGGTAGTTGTGGCGAACACCAGGCTAGTGGAGCAGAATCTTGGTCGTGCACATGGTGGTCAGTCTGGAGTGTAGATCGGGAGTGTACCTTTCAATGGGTCTAGAGTGAGAGGGAATCAGTCCCAGATTGGTGCACCTTTTAGGGGTCCTCAGGCACCTGCTAAGCGTGGATAGTAGTAGCCACTGAGACTAAAATAGTTTCGAGGCTAGCTCTCACCATAGGAAGAGCAGGAACTGGCAGAGGAGCAAGCAGAGTTTTCTAGGGTAGTCCTCTCAGGGTGCATCGCAGGCCCCTAGTAGGGGAAGCTTTCAATAGTCCAGTGGGTCGTCTGGGAGTAGAGGACCCGGTAGAGGTGCTTGCTTCACCTATGGAAAATTTGGCCACATAGCCACTCAATGCCCTTAGCATTCTCACTAGATGGGTAGTCAGAGTCCAACAACATTAGAGTCGATAGTGGGGAATGCAGGTAGATCCCATAGAGCATTTGCAGCGGTTGATGACCACCAGGTTGAGCATCAAGGTACAGTGATTGAGGCTATAGGTGTGTTGTGTGGTATCCCTATCTATGTACTTTTTGACTTCAGTGCTTTAGATTCTTCCATTTCTTCATTATTTTTGGAGCAGTGCAAGCTCGCGTCTGCTAAGCAGGCGAATAGCTGGCAAGTAGAGTTGGCTATCAGTGTGTGTGTATCTGTCAATGCCTTCCTTCCCAGTTGTGAGTTGGACCTAGGACCCTTTGTTACTTTAGTTGACCTTTGAGTCTTTCCTTTGGGGTCCTATGGAGTTGTGTTGGGGATGGATTGGCTATCATCTCACAGTGCTCGTGTAGACTGTCATCTAGAGACAATAGAGTGTTTAGATGACCATGGAAGGAAAGTGAGGATCATTAGAGTTCAACAATCGATATCCTTACGTATGATTTCCGCTATGCAACTTAAGCAGTGTATGCGTGGAGGGTGTCAGCTTTTTGTAGTTGCTCTTGAGGATGTGGATGAGGAAGAGAGTCAATAAATCACTCTTGATGGTCACCCTATCCTTCAAGAGTATGTTGATATGTTTCCTTTGGATATTCTCAGTATGCCTTTGAAGCGAGACATAGATTTTTACATTGACTTGGTTCTTGGTGCAGAACCTATTTCGAGAGCACCATATCAGATGACTACTCAGGAGTTGAGTGAGTTGAATTTGCAGATGGAGGAATTGTTGTCCAAGGGGTTCATTTGTCCTAGTGTTTCTCCTTGGGGTGCATCTGTTATCTTCATTAAGAAGAAGGATGATTCTCTTTGGTTATGCATTGATTATCGACAGCTGAATAAGGTAACCATCAGGAATCGATATCCATTGCCTCGTATAGATGATATTTTTGATCAAGTAAAGGGGGCCAAGGTGTTCTCTAAGATTGATCTAAAATCTGGGTATCATCAGCTGCGCATTCATGATGCAGACATTCATAGAATGATATTTCATACTCGTTATGGTCACTATGAGTTCATAGTGGTGTCATTTGGGTTGACGAACGTGCCTTCAGTTTTCATGAGCCTTATGAATGGGGTTTTTCACACCTACCTTGATCATTTTTTCCTTGTGTTCTTGGATGAAATATTGATTTATTCTAGATCTATGGAAGAGCATGAGGGCCACTTGCGACAGGTATTGTAGTGCTTGAGGGAGAATCAGCTTTATGCCAACTTGGCAAAGTGTGATTTCTTCCAATCAAGGGTGAACTATCTTGGTCATATAGTTTTGGGAGAAGGTGTATCCATGGATCTTTCTAAGGTCCAAGCCATTGTAGAATGGCCAGCGCTGCCCAATGTTTCATAGGTTTGAAGTTTCATGGATTTGGCTGGATATTATCGTCGCTTTGTTTAGAGTTTTTCTCAAATAGGTCACCTGATCACTTCTCTTCAGATGAAAGGGAAGAAGTTTGTTTGGTTAGAGTAGTGTGAGTCGGTGTTTCGTACCTTGAAGGAGCTCCTTGTTAGTGCTCCAATTTCGGTAGTGCCTGATCCATCCAGAGATTTTATGGTATGCACAGATGCCTCTTTAGAGGGTATAGGTGCAGTGCTTATGCATGATGGACGTGTGGTTGCCTATGAGTCTCACAAACTCAAGGACCATGAGTTGAACTATCTAGCTCATGACTTGGAGTTGGCAGTTGTAGTGATCACCGTAGTTTGCAGTATATTTTCATGCAACCAAACTTGAATGCTCAACAGTGAAAATGAATGGAATTCCTCTATGAGTATGATTTTGAGGTTCGATATATTCAAGGGAAAGAGAATGTAGTGGAAGATGCTTTGAGTCGTAAGCGGCATGTTGTTGCAGCATTGTCCCTTAGAGTGGACTTGAGAGAGAGAGTTCTTGGGGTGCTTCCTCAGGACACCAAGTATCAAGATGTTAGAGCTATGGTGGAGTCCAGAAGGCCATTAGAGGGTAGACATTCTAGATATAATCTTGAGGTAGATGGTCTTCTTCGACATCTTGGATGGATCTATGTACCTCCTTTAGAGGATCTTCGTATTTTGATCATGATCGAGGCCCATCGTGCACCTTATTCAACACACCTTGGTGTCAAGAAGATGCATGCAAATCTTAGATAGATATCATTGGGCTGGTATGAAACATGACATTGCTGATTTTGTGTCGAAGTGCTTAGAATGTCAACGGGTGAAGGCGAAGCATCAGCACCCTGCGAGGCTTTTACAGCCTAATTTGGTGCCGGATTGGAAATGGGATATCATTTCCATGGATTTTGTAGTGTGGTTGCTTATTTCTTCTTGTCGTCATGATACCATCATGGTCATTGTTGATAGATTGACCAAATTTTCTCATTTTGTTCCTATTCGATCTTCTTATATGGCAACAGTGGTGGCACAAGTCTTCTTGGAAGATGTGGTGAGGTTGCATGGGATTCCAAGGTGGATCATTTCTGATAGAGATCATGTTTTTACTTCAGCATTGTGGACCTCACTTCAGCATGCTTTGGGGACCCAGTTGAACTTCAGTTCAGATTATCACCCAAAGACCAACGGTCAGACTAAGCATGTGAATCAGGTCTTGGAGGACATGCTTCGCATGTATGTTATGGACCAACAGTTGCGCTAGGAGAAATATCTTTGCCTTGTAGAGTTTTCTTATAACAATGGATATCACATCTCTACAGGCATGTCTCCCTTCCAAGCATTGTATGGTCATCCTTTTCGTAGTCCTTTGAGTTGGGATTGGTTAGAGGATAGGGTGAGTTTAGGACCGGATATGCTTCATGAGATGGAATAGCAAGTTGAGCATATTCGTGGGCATTTGGTTGCTACTCAGGATAGGTAGAAGAAGTATGCTAATGCCCATAGAGTTGATCGTCAATTTTTAGTTGGTGACCATGTGTTCTTGAGAGTGTGTCCACGGAAGAGTCCAATCCATTATGGAAAGGGTTCTAAGTTGGCGCCTCATTTTGTTGGTCCTTTTGAGATGCTTGAGAGGATAGGACCTATTGCCTACCATCTTTCCTTGCCATTGAGTCTATCCCACATCCATGATGTCTTTCATGTTTCTATTCGTCAACCTTATCATCCTGATGTGACTCATGTTCTTGATTGGAACGCTTTACAGGTCGAGGACGGGCAGGTTTCCATGGAGCTCGTGTGCATTCTTTAGCATCGGGGTTTGATCCTCAGGGCTCATACCATCGACTAGGTAACGGTCCTATGGGACCCAAATGATGAGACCTCAGAGACATGGGAGGATGTAGCGAAGATGAGAGAGCTTTATTCTTATTTTTTTTAGGTTTCTAGCAGTAAGCCTATTTTTTGGGGGGAGGATGTAATACCCCTCCTCGATCATACCCTTTTTTCATTTATGGTTGACTTCAGTTGACTGTTCAGTGGAACATTATTGTATATTGATTCAAATTTTATGCGATGTTATTTCATGCTTTATCTAGATGTGTGGTGTATGCTTTCATGTAGTATTTCATTACTTATGTCTAATGAGATTTTTATGGATTACTAACATGGACTGACACATTTACTTCATATGTGTGATGTGCTATTTATATGTTTCATGTTTGCAAGTGTGTGGGATGCAAGAGGATGATTTTCCTTCACTCACTTCGGTGAGATAGGGAACGTCACAACTCTCCTTCATCAGTGTGCGTGTCGTGTCTATTTTTTATATATTTGTCTATATGCATGTGTGATTCGTTGATGCGGGAAATTATAAGTACAAGTACCAGGTAGGTACGGGGTATCGACTCCACCTAGTTTCAAAGGTCTGAGCATTCCTTATATGTCCGATGGGAGTGGAGGAGATAGTTGTTGGACCCTACCTTGAACCACAGCTACACTCGTGTGAGTGTTGTTAGTTGGTCGTCTTTTCCGTTTGATTGGTATGCGAGTCAAAATGCTTTAGTGTTTCGTCTTGTGAGTCATCGTTTGATCATTCCTCGTTTTGCATGCTTTCAATTATTTGAATAGTCATTTAATTGACTAAAGGATGCTATTTTTGTGTTGGCATAATTAGTTAATTATTATGCTCTCAAGTCTATTGATTTAATTAAATAGAGGAATTGCTAGAATTAAATGGTTAAATTGGCTTATTTTATTGTGTTAAAGTTGTATTAATATATTGGGAAAAAAATATGTACTTGCCTTGTCATTTAAATTTTAAATGCTTATGTAGAAAGAAAGTATTATGGAAATAGAAAACAAATAAAAATAAAAGCTTTTCCCTTTTACCTTTCCATTTGACTTTTGTATTTTATTTTGTTGGAAAAGAATTGTTTATGGAAAAAGGTAAATTTGATTGCTTTTACTTTTTAAATAGTTTATTCTGATTGGTGGAGAAAACTTTTAACCTAGAAAGTTTAGTTTGAAATATATTTTTTCTCATATATTCCTGGAAGTTCATGGGAAGAAGGGAGGCAGATTTTTGGATGAAAAATTTAGAAAACCATTTTGGAGGAGGAACTTGGATTTGGATTTGGTTGGCAAGATTTGAAACTCTTCCTCAATTTTCTTCCTGGTTTGCTTTGAAGGTTGGATAATCTCTTCTTGTTTTAAAATTTAATTTTGAATGTTTTAGTTGCTTCTCATGTGTTTGAAAATTAAAAAAAATCTCTTTGTAGATTCTTGTTGAATGCTGGATTAAAGAAAGAGTAGTTGTTATTGATGATTTTGTTGAATTCATATCAAATGTGGGCATATGGGAAGGAAATGGTTCATTTTTCTATTTGTTTTTTGTTATTTGTTCTTGCAAAATCTAGTTCTTGGTTTATCTCTTCTATTTGGTATAGAAAGAAAAAGATTTAGTTTTCTGTATATTTACTAGTTTCTATTTGCCCAAGATTTGGGGTTTATGTTGGCAAAAATTGTTTATTTGCCTCTTGCATGATGCAAGGAATTCTTCCTATGTGAGAATAAGTGTTGAAATTGATCAATCCCTCTTATCTTTTTAAAATTTCTCTGAGTTTGCCTAAGATCTTTATGTTTTTGGGGCTATTGTGTTTTATTAGTTTCCAATTTTCCTTATCAAAATATATCATGCCAAAGATTTGGAAATGCTAGGTACTGGATCTGTTTACTAGTAAATGTACTAGGAATGATTTTTATTTTTAAGGGAATTTTTAAAAAGAATAAAATAAAATATATAAAATAAATTAACCCTTGCCCACGTGGTGGGCTAGCCCAACCACGTGGGATGGTAGTGTCCTTGTACCGCAGTAGCAGCACTACCAGTCGGTAGTGACTGCTACGTGGGTAGCAGCACTACTGGTCAGTAGGGCTGCTACGTGGGTAGCAGCACTACCAGTCGGTAGTGGTTGCTACCAATAGTAGTGACTGCTACCGGCAGTAGCAGCACTACTGGCAAGTAGTGTCTGTTGCTTCCGATAGCAGCACTACCACGGGTAGGGTCATGCCCTCCACGTGCCTTTTTTTCCCTCTCATGTGGGTTTTCTTTAATGTGCCGCTATTTTATTAATCTATGATAAAGTTTAATGTTAAATTTTATATGTTAGTTTAAAATTTTAGTTCATTAAGGTTATTGTTAATATTTATATTCATATATATATATATATATATGTATATTCATATATATATATATATATATGGAATTATTTTTATTTAGCTTGTAAATTAAGGCTTGGGAAATTAAATCAAATGGTTATATTTCGATGTGATTTTGGAAATAGATACTATGTTTAATATAATTCGTATTTTTATTTGGTTGAATGTTTAATATGGATTTTATTCTTTTTTGGAATGTTAAAATTGAAAATTATATAGAAATGAATGACGTTTTCGAATGATGCATTAAATGAAGGTTTTTTTAATTTAATTTTCAATCAATGAGATTTGCAAGTGTTTATGATACTGATTTTCTCAAAGATTGTCTGATTGCAGACTTAGTGAAATTAGTTTTCCATGCAAAGAGTATTAGTTGTGGTTATTTCTTGTCTTTGATTCAGTCATCCTGTTGTTGCGTATTTGGTATCTTTTGACCAAGTGATGTATGATGACCTCATTGTCTTAACCATGTAGTGTCTTTTCCTTGTGGTTAACCAAGAGTTAGTATGTCCTTGCTTTGACCAGTTGTATTTGGATAGTGGTTTTATGGTTGTCTGCTTCGCCATAGCGTCCTCATGGAGTGACTATGTTTGTTTAGTGTCCTTTGAGAGAGTGGCTTTCGAGTGGGGACTGCGCCCGAAGTGGATGGCAAGATAACCTCGCAAAAGTCAGTTAATAAGTGATAATCTAATAATTGATAGGAGGTGGGTAGTTTATAACATTATATAAGATATTGTACCCCACACATAGTTGAGTGCTCGTATAGGGTCAAGATGTAGTGGGAAGGCCTAGAATAGAAAACTGACCACCTTGTCTTCACGAATGGTTGGTAGGGTCTGCATGAGACTTAGATGGAGCCGGAGGTTTGGGAAAGGTTACCAAGATAACCTAGGATGGGGGTCGGGACCTATGGAGGCCTACTAGGGTAACCATCATAAGCTATGCGATGAAACTCTCTCTTTAGGGTCACTTGTGTATTGTGATGTCGATTCACTTGAGTATTGTGATGTTGAGTCACCTGGAATATTGTGGAGTTTTGTTGTTCTATCATGGAGTCATTTGTTTTATCGTCCATGTCTTGCTTATGCTTGCTTGAGGGTCCTCTATTATCTCCTAGCACGGTGGGGTGATTCTAGTTCGGGATCACATGGTCGGGTGGTAGTGCCACTTCCCATCGGATGTTCTTGTTTGTACTTTCTTGCGAGGATTGGCTTCGCACTTGTTCCTGTGGTTCATGACTCATGCTCTATCTCATGTTGGAGATTATTATTCTTTGGAGACCTATGTGGTCAATTGTATCAATTAACTTATGTAACCTTGTATTTGGTTAAGTTGTTAACTTTATATGTATATTGAGAGCCATGTATTGGAAGATCAGTGTAATCCTAAGTTTTGGATGTTATTTATCATCTTTCTATATGATTGGTGTAAATGCTTATTGAAGAGAAATTATATTGTATCCTTTCAATCTTTAAATGGAGTAATTTGTTATCGCATATGGCTTATTATGTTCAATGAGTAATGATGGTTAATCAGATTAATCATAATTATGGAATTTAACTTTTAGTTTAATTCTTCATTGGTAACCCTTTAGAAATTTTGGTGTAAGTCTTCTACTTGTGTTATTAGTGTGCAATGTAGTAATTAATGCACTTAATGTGATTTATACTTAAAAAAAATAAATTATTTCACCCTTAGTTGTGGTTATTCCTTTGGTGTTCCTGGCAAGGCATTACAGGTTATATGGTGTCCTAAGGGGTCATGTCATGTACTAGGTTGTTAAAAGGGGTCATATGGCATCCTAAAGAGTCATTATAGGTTATATGATTATTTGCAGCTTGTTGTCCAATTTCAATAGCACGTTTCTTTGACCTTGTATTTTCTATAACAGATGAAAAAGGTCTATTTTGTGCTTGCAGATGAGTAACTCCACAAAATTCCTCACCTTGCCAATTCATCATAGCCACCTCAGGACCTTCTGGTTCCTCATTTATACCTGCATCCTGATAAGACATGTTATTCAGAACCATCAAAGCTTGTGATTGAGTATTCATTGCATTTTGGCATGATGCTTGATTATGAGGTTGTTGGCAAGGAAAACACCACTCTTTTGCCATATTGTTCTGAGTAGGAACAATTTCTTTAGAATGTTGGCATTTTACACTCTTATGAGAATAGTTGATGTTGTCATTGATGGCAACCAACTGGAAACCAACTGGCAATCACTTGGCAATCCACCGCAGTTACCGACACTGGCAATGGACTTCTACATACATCGGCAGGCACTTCACCGGCAACGGCAATAATGCATACCGACACTCAAGCCGACATGGAATAAACTTTTGTTTATTGTTTTATAATGTAATTATCTCTTGTAAAAGTCGACATGGCATATTGTAAAAGACTCATATATATATGTATGAGATCTTATAGGTCATTTGGATATGAGAGGATATGATGAGAGAGAGAGATAATATAGATAATATTTTGTATAAGGTGATATAGTTCACAACGATGGTTTTGGTTATAGACTGAGCTTAAACTAGTACCGAACCTGGCATAGTTGATGCTAATCTGAAGAAGTACATTGTATTAGATTTTGATAATCCATTTTGTAAGTCAGTGAGACTTCCATTTTGTAGTTGAGCAGTGAGCTCTAGGCTGCTAGCCTTCTTGCATGTGCGGGCCCCTCATTGTAAGTAATATTTATTCATTGGCTAGTGAGTGAATATTGTGGGTCACTGTTGTCATTCTACACTCTTATGAGAATAGTGGGTGTTGTCATTGATGGCAACCATCTAGCATTCATCTGCTAAGCCATCAATAGTTACTGGCACCAACATAGACATCTATATACACCGGCACCGGCAACAATGCATACCGCCCCAGCTGACAGGGAATAAACTTTTGTTTATTTTATTTCAATGTAATTATCTTTTGTAAATCTGACATGGTATCAAACTGATGGAATTTACAGAGAAACCTTTTTCCGTCTTTGATGAAGGAGAGCTACTTCTCAGGGGGAGTAGTTGGTTATAATAATTGGTATTTGTAATTAGTTATATGAACTAGTTATATTTGGTTTTTGTATTGCTTTGGCATTTTATGTCAAAAGGGGAGAGACATCTATGGAAAAAAACGTTATCTTTTAGGGAGAGATTACTCATTGGGGGAGAGATATTTTGTATTTTGATTTCTGGTAATTGATCTCTTTGGGAGATTGTTGGATTTTGGTTTTTGGCATTTCTGCTTTAGCACTTAGATGGTTTTTCCATCTTGTGTTGCCATCAATGCCAAAGGGGGAGATTGTTGGTATTATGGATGTGTTGTATTGGTTTTGTCATTGATGTCAACACTTGTCAACACTTGTCAACACTTATCAGCATCTATCTTTGTGGAGATCTTTGGTTATGTTCACCAGCATGTTCAGTGACTTATGCACAGTCACCAGTATCTGATTCACCAACAGGTTATATTGTTCACCGTCACTGAGGATGATCTGTTATCATCTTGAGATTACCTGATTATGTAAAAGACATGGTTTGGACACTTGATTTTGGTGATTTGGTTATTGGTCTAATCGAGTTGGCATATTTGTTCTTACCGGCAAATTGGTCTAGGTTATGGACCAGCATGCATTATCTATTCCATATCAGCACAACACAGTATGGAGATGATTTATTGATTGGTTATTATTGTAAATGCATTGAGCCAACATGATGCATCACATATTTATTCATTTATAATTGATTTAATTGTAATATTCTTAGTGAGCCGACCTACACATTTGGTCATAGGTTTTGGTATATATGTAAGATCTCATTTGTGAGATTAACATGGTAGTGGTAGAGGGATATAATAAGGTATATGCGAATATAAGCAGAGCTACTCACACGGACGTCATTTGAAGATTCAAGGAAATATGAAGGAGATAATCAAAGCTTAACTGATACTGAATCCAACATATGAAGATGCTATTTTGAGCAGTACATTATCATTGGATTTAACCATCCAATTGTAGTCAATGTGACTCTCATTTTGTGATTGAGCAATGAGCTCTAGGCAGTTGGCCTTTCTGCATGTACAGACCCTATTTGTACACACATACTATCTATAGTAGTATCATCTAATTATGGGTAAGGTTTCCCACCGTGGTTTTTCCCCTTACAGGGTTTCCACGTACAAATATCTATGCTATGTGTTGTGGATGTTATTTCTCTTTCTGTTTCATGCATTCAGCTTCATCGGTATTGTTATTAATTGTTAAACTATCAATCGGCATTAAGTTTGGTTTACCGGTATTATGCATCAAGTTTGATTAAGTTATATTTGGGTTGAAATTAATAGACAACTGATTCACCCCCCCCCCCCCCCCCTTCTCATTTGCCTCTGGGTCCTAACAGTCATAAATCCCACTGAGATTTTTCCCACACCGGGTTTCCTCATTAAATATCTTGTGTTATGGTGTGTTCTCTATGTTATCTTTGTTATTCTTATTTGCTGCATTAACTCTTATTTACTGGTACATTGTTTTTGGATCCAAAGTTCTTAATAAGTTTAAATATTCTACTAACCGGTTAGACATTGATTCAAATCCCCCCCTCTCAGTGTCTTTAGGACTTTCATTGATTCTAACAATTAATATCAGAGCCCGGTCCTCTATTTTCAAAAGCCTAACAGCTTGAGGAAGATTCTGACACCGGTACAGATGGAGAACTTAAGAAAACAATTGGAAGGAGCTCTTGTAGATTATGATGCAGAGAAGTTGAAGAATATCAAACTTGAAGATGATCTAAGGACTGCACAAGAATTCATTAATGGACTTCAGGAGAATTTTGCTATAACACAAAATAAAAGGAAAGAACTTCATGAGAAGATGTAGAAAGATAATGATGAAAAAGAAACTCTTAGAGAACTTGCAAACAAGTTGAGATAGGAAAACAGTAATATGAAGAATGAAATGCAAGATATGACTATGAGGTTATGTAAAGACATTGAAGATAGGAAGAAGAATGAAGAAGACTTGACTAGGAAACTCAATGATGCTAGAAATAAAAATCTAAGACTTAGTCATGAAAATGATATGCTAAAGATAGATCTGATTCACATGCAACATGATAAAACCGAGCTTATGAGACAAAAGGGAATTCTCAAAAATGAGTTGGCTACTACAAATAAACACAAAGACAAATTCAAGAAAAGTTCAGAGGAGCTTGAGGACATGTTGAAAAGTCACAAACCTAATGGAGATACTAATGGACTTGGATTTGAAGTTGGAGAAAGTTCCGGTACTGCAAACAATCTAGATCAGAACAAGCCAGTAAGACAACCTAATTCTTATAAGTTTAATGGAAAATGTTTCAATTGCAACAAATATGATCATAGAGAAAATCAGCGTAGATTCAGAAACAATCAGAATATTAATGTACCCACCGGTCAATGTTCCAAATGCAACAAAGTTGGTCATAATTCAGAAAATTGCAAAATGAATGTGAAATGTTATGTTTGTGGAAGATACATGGACACTTATCTAATCAATGCATAACACAAACCGGCATAGGATATGGAAAGGCTATTTAGAGAAATAATGTGACTTGTTATGCTTGTAACAAGATTGGACACATTGCAAAATTTTATAGAAGCAAGACTTCACCGATGAACAATAAATGATCTAGTTTGAAAGGCAAAGAAAAGGTAGATGAGGTAAAGCAAGAATTTTCAAAACAATGGATTAGGAAGAGAGATCAGATAGTTGATGAAACTGTCTCTATATCGGTAGAACAAAGTAATCCTCCACCGGCAGGAGATTCTTCATCCAATTGAAAAGTAACCCTTTGAGGGTATTGCAGCAAGTTGAAAATCATGCAGATTACCCTTGGTTGATGGTGAGAAGATAGATTTCTTCCTTACCGGCATATGTGTTAAGTTTTCACTTAACCGATGAGCATTTAATGCGGTTAGTGGAAGAAATGTTATTATAAATCAGCTTATTTCCCTCATTTTTGACTCACAGAGCATTCAAATTAGCAAAGAGCGTGAAAAATGAGCGAAGGCATTCAAGGCGAAGGTGCGAAGTGATTTCTTCAAGCATTCAGAATATTTCCAGGCAGCTAAAGGTATTTTTCAGTTTCTTCTTCTTTTACTCCTGAGTTTATTCCGAACCCTACTATTGTGGAAAATGTGAAATGCCTTAGGCCCGTATTTAAAATAATTCCCAAATTTTCTAAGCAAGATGAATCTATAGGGGCATTTTTGAAAATTCCTAAAGGTGTAGCATTTGTAGAAGACCCTAGGATTTATATGCATTGCAATATAGAATAACTAGGTTCTGAAGAATTGATGAAAATGTTTACTAAGGTAATTTGTGATGAAAATGGTGTTGTTAAACCCAAACACAAAATTATAGAAACTCTAGGTTTTGTGGAGATACTGAACATTCCCCAATTTCTAGAGGAAGTAGTAAGAATAGTATTGAGTAGAGCACATGGCGAATTCTTATGGTTGGATTATGTCTACAAAATAACCCAGCAAGAAATTAGGGCAGTAACTGGTTTACCCTCAACCAATAGAAGACCTGATAAGACTAAGAAGATTCCTAACAACAAAGTGATGACCCTAATCGGAGCAACATCTGACAATAGATCACTGAGAGTGAATGATATCAAGGACATCAATGTGAGATTTGTAAGTATGGTTCTAGGTTACAAGACCACACATGCTAATAGGCTAAATTCAATTTCTAGTCTTTGTATAAATAGTGCTTATGAGATGGTTAACAATAATGCAATGATAGATGTGTTTGAATGGCTAAAAGATGAACTCATTGACAATTTGAAAAATATTAAAGGAGATAAGAAAGAGACATTCCGCTTTGGAAATCTTTTGGTATGCTTGATGTTGTATTTCACTAAGGAGATCCCTGATACAGGACCTAAAAACATTGGATATGGTATACCAATAGGAAAACAACTTTAGGAAGCTTTTACCGACATGGGAACTACTAGGGACAACAACATAATAGAATACTTCAAAACTTTCCAAGCTAACATGAGAACTAGAGAAAGGCTACCACAGAGTGTAGTGGACAAATATAACAAAGAAATTTGTTTTGTTATCAAGAGAGATGAGACATGGATGGAGGTTGTACTCCCTAGGACTATTTGGGTGACTGAAATGGGATATGAGGTAGATCTTAATATTTTGGAGACATGCAAAAGCTTTACTGAAAGCACCTAGAGAACCATCAAAAAAAGTCTTTGGTAGTGCTGAGACTATTGAAGGAGATGTAAATTTGTTGAAGAAAAGGAAGAAACTTAGAGAAAAATTTATTAGAGATGCTTCTAAGAAAGTTAAGGAAATTAAGAAAAATGTAATGAACATTAGTGGCATATCGGCTAGTGAGCTTGAAGGACTTCAACTGGAGGCACATATTTCACCGGTTGACACATCTTCTAGAACTGATAGTGAGAAGCTAATAGAGTTTAAAAGAGTTGAAAGGAGGAAGAGAAACCCTTCACCGGTACCCTCTCCTTCACCTAGGAGAGCAAGGACTCTGAGGAAGAAACAACAGGTAGTAAGGGGACCACCAAAGAAGAAACAATAACCTGTTAGCCCTTCTTTGAATGATTTACTGAATGAGATAACTGATGATGGAAATTTGGCTAATGTACAAAAAATGTATAACACATTTAATGATTCTAACAGGGAAAGCATTGAGAATAGTATAATTTTACATTTGGACATATATAAAAAGGTTTTAATTGAATTTGTGGAGGACTTACCAAATGAACTCTATAGGAGATTGGAAGCAAAAAGGATAGCAGTGATGGAATTAAATAAGAAATTGAAAGTTGAAAAAATTCTAGATGTACAACTTATAAATTCAAAAGAGGAAATTGATGAATTAATTTCTGAGGCTAACCGATCTATTTTTTCCCGTGGACACCGGCAAGTAAGTTTAATGGCAGGAAGAGTAAAAGAGATTGCAGAGTAGATCATCGACAAGTGCCATGGATTCTAAGATATAACCTATCAAAATTTGATAATTTTTCACACTTAGGGCACTCAAGGGATGACATCGGTAGGGTATGGCCTTGAGCATCTGACCGAGTGGGGGGGGCAAAACAAGATCATGCCTAGGGTAAGAATTCCTACCTAGACTCATTGGAACGACATTACAATGCATTATGAAGCACAATATACCTACATTTAGTGGGAAGTGGACATATTTTGCACGTGATAGTAAAAGAAAGGAAGGTAAAATTTGTTTCTTTCAGTAGCTGAATGATAATCAAAACAAGTTTATGTTTAAAGTTCATATATTTAGGCCTTAAATTTAATGGGAAACGTGTGGAAATGGACCTCTTCACAATATCTCTCTTGAGATGATGGGGTATTATTGCTAAATGTAACCAATCGATTATGAAAAAATTGCATTCCATTGTAGAAGATGCTTTGCTACTTTTCATTTGTCATTACTAAGTATCCATGTCATGATTAATAACAATACCAATATGGTCATTAAATTTGGTGAAGTTGCCAAAGGCAACCAAATTTAACACTTAAGATTTAGATGAAACAAATTATATAGAATCTCAAGATTATACAAACAACATTGTATTGTTCATTATTTAACCATTGTTAATTATTGGATTGAAGATGAAAGTTTAAAATAATGACGTCATGCACATGAGGAACAAGTTATATCGAATCTTAAATTCTATATATATCAAAATTTTGAATAGTTACAACTGTATTTTCATATACAAAAATGGCATAAGCTCCAACTCAAATAAAATGTATGTCGATATATGTAAATGTATGTCCCAATACAAAATATACATGCCAACTAGACATGTAAGTATCCCAAAATTTTCTATAACATCCTAAACTACTAATGGATCATCAAAATTGATCCTCTTTGTAGCACTTCTCATCTCTGAAGGATCCTACACAAGAAAAATCAAACCGCAATTAAGATTAGTTATATTATATAAATTAAATTCCAAAAGTTAACATAAAAATCAATATACATTGAACTATAATTGAACTCTCAAATTGAATTCTTGATTACCCCATCTTCACGTTTTCTCTTAATCTTGGGAGAAACCCTGGAATATATCAACAATAGAGAAGGTATGTCATCAAAATTTTCATATACAACCTATATATGTTCACAAACATGACATTTCAATACAAGTTAGCATATAATTGTGGATGACATGAACAAATTATAATTTCTACACACAAACTAAAACAAACACATGTACCTGAGGCATCTCTTCTATTTCTTTGGGTATAGTGGTTGCAGTCAACAATGATGTGAAGCCAAGAATTTATTGTACATAAAGACGACAAGTATGTGAAACTATCAATCTCTGTAGAAATGTATAATCATTATAAGTTATTTAAACTCTTAATTCAATCATGTTTGCATTCAATTACCTTTCCCTTATCTCAGACTGCACTACCAGAGCCCGAATCGTGCGACACCGTACTCGCGCTACTTGTGTCCTAAAAGAGTAAAATAAGATAAACATGCAAGTTACTATATAATTTAATTAATGATAATTTAAATGAAAAGCATGTATGTACAATAAAAAAATGTAAACGACTAGGTGCAATAATATATGTGTCGTATAGCTGTCAAGGCCAAATGAAATGGCTATCAAGGTGTCGTCATGGACTTGTGTTAACTCCTCCTCAGTCATTAACTATTAAATAGACCATGTATATAAACATTAGTACTTAATACTCTCTCTTATAAATAATCATTTTAAAAAAAATGTGTATACACATAAAAATGGTTGAGCGATTAAATAAATCTTTTATATTTATTTAATAATTATTCTTCTATTAAATAGTTAATTTGAAAAGATTAATTTATTTAATTCATTTCGTGTCTTTCTATTAATTAATTTAATTGAAATATTTTATTAATTAATTCATCTATCCTATTCCTCTAATTTATTAAATATCTAATATTTAAGTATCTCCTTCAATCAATTAAATATCTAATATTTAATGGTTATTGTCCTATCCTATAGTCTCAAATATTAAATAATTTTTTAAATTATTTAATCTTTCTTATCCAACTCACCCTCCATCTCCACTTCATCTTCCATTTGCCAACTCATCTATCATGTGGCTAAGGAAATTAATATTTCTTAAATATTAATTCATCATTTATCTCCAACCTCCAAAATTAATGAAATATTGTGTATGTACACATGTTTCATAACCTTCTTCTATATTCTCTCCAACATCCCTACATCTTAGGAAGGACTTGAGTCCACTTGTCCTATCATGCCTAAATTTTCTCCAACCATCACTAGATTCCCTCAGTCAAGCAACCCAATCAAGGTGAGATGAGTGACACTTATCTTCTCCTTCCCCCTTTCTCTCAACCTTCACCTTTGCTCACAGCCATCCAAATCTGCAGATCTAATCATGATTGTTGATCTGAGCCACATCATCTTATCCTCTTAAGGTCTATAAAATCAAAAGCTTCAGTTGAGAGAGATTTAGTCTTCAAGTGAGTTTTCAAAGCTAATCATTTGTGAAAACTTATGCATCTATGAGTTTTAATCTTGAAGCAAATAGCAATTAACATTTTAGCATAATCATGTAGTATTGCATATCATATCATTTGTGAACTATTAGTTATCAGTCCATTCTTCATATGCCATATTGGAAGCTATCAGTGATTGTCTGAGAGCACACCATCTGCAACCAGGAATAGTGGAGTTAGGACATAATGAGACATAAACCATGAAGATAATATTAGTATTTTTATTTCATATGTATTTCATGTAGTTTCAATGGTTGAGTTTGGATTTTCTGTAGCATTTCCATTGGTATTTTGTGAAACTAACTTGTTGCAGGTAGCATTCTGAGGATGAAATTCAACTTGACACATTTTAGCACCCACCATGGGGCTCATGGACCTCGCATATACCTTTAAAAATCTTGTAAAAGTAAAATTAACGCATTTGTAATGTAGATTCACACATGTGTGAACTCTGGCAGTGCTTATGTTCAATAGGTTAGCGCATTTGCATCACAGGTTAGCGCATTTGCATTGCAGGTTAACGCATTTGCATTGCAGGTTAACGTATATGTCATGTAGGTTAGCATTTTTGTCTAAAAATTTGCATATTTGTATTATAGGTTAATACATTTGTCTTCTAGATTAGCGCACTTGTTAAAGAAATCATGCTTTTGAGTCCACAGAGCAGTGCTTTTGTAGTGCAGGTTAATGCTTTTGCTCTGAAGATTAGCGCTTTTGAGGTGAAAGATAGCGCATTTGTTAGAATAGCGCTTTTGTTTGCAACTGACATAATTTTCTTGCAGGTCCGAAAGTCCCAGAACTAAAAATTTTCAAACTACGGAAATGCATGTGCAGGATTGTGTTTAAGGAAAATTTTATACATTTCCTCACCTAGTTAATTAAAAGCCTTATTTTGGAGAGTAATATATCATGTATTGCTCATTTAGTCTAACTAAGGGGATAAATTGACAGCATGCAACTAACTTCTCTAAAATAGTTGCACGTAGACTTTTAAAAAGACTAAAATAAACACCATGCTTGTTGGAGCAACATCTCCAAATAGAGGATAGATCACATTACTATGGAAAGTTAAAAAGAACACTTTTATTCCATGTCTCGAAAGTGGTAGGTATATGCTCTCCCCTTAATTGGGTGATCAAAAAGCCAAACCCACTATTTTATGCTTTCTTTACTTTCAAGCAATTAAATCCTTTATAGGGCCTGCCTTCCTGAGCTTCCTTGAGGGGGCCAGTGAGAGGGGAATGACCTAAAGTGGAAATGAGCTAATACCGAGTCCTTCCAATCCACTCTAAATAAATCATGTTTGTGACAAAAGTCTCAAACAACATATGCTGATAACTTCATATCGACACTATGTTTCCCCATAAACCCTATGGAGCATAAGCTCTATAGGCTGGGAACCTTATGTATTTACAGAGCTGAAAGTGCCACATGTATGGCCACATGACCGGAAGCCTTTACTAAAAACCACTGGTACTAGTTGTCAAAATCCTTCTAGTTGTTGGCGTCGGACCTCTGAAGTGGCTCACACACATACGGTTCTTAGTAGAGATATAAAGTTTGTCATGGGGAGTTTCCATGGAAACTAGTGCTTGGCTGCCCCGAAGAAGTGAGTACCGAGGGTGGAGCTAGTGGGGTCAAGCATCTAAATATCCCCTTTGAATAGCGTAGCCTCGAGGGAAACCCCATGTGAGATTCAACAACTATTGTCTTAGCCTGCCATAACATTTTGTACTTGCTTGTGCATTTTGTTTATTAAACACTATGTCTTCTATGTCTATAACATGTTCCAAATGGTCAAAAATTGAAGAAAATTATCATCTACGAGTGAGCAAAAATCTGACAAATTGCTGGAAAAAATGATCAAAAGGGTAATACAAAGGCTTTCCAACATTTGAAACACCAGATGAAACTAAAGTGTCAAAACATCAATATCGAAATACTTGTTGAGTAGATTTGTCTCTAAACCATCACGTATTTTCAAACTAGCTCAACAACTGGGTCACTAATCTAATAGGCTATTCCCAAAAGGTTTCTATAAGCATAAACATTCAACAAGATATTGATTCAAACATCTTAAGTGCAAAAAAAATCAACATCATTGTCAAGTCTCTCATCAGGATAATCAAATCCTTTATCGTGAATCTTGATCAATTTATCCTATGTTCATAATCCTGGATATATCTTTCCTATTTTGAACCTAGGTTATATCAAAATCAGAATTGCACCAACATTGGAATAAAACAAACTTGTAAACTGTCAGATGCTTATATGACTTTTAAGTATCACCTTAAGAAAACAAAACCCAGTTATAAAGCTACTCAAAAAAGAATAAAATTCTTGTATATCAATTGCAAGATCTTATTAAAACATAGGACATTCCTACACCATTTTCATCATGACTTACGTGGCTGTGGTATAGAGTTTGACGGAGAAATTTTGCAAGGACGTGCTTTTCAACAGAGAGAAGCTTTATCACAACGAACAAACAATAGCGGTAAAATCAACAAAGCATATCTTCCTAAGCCAATAATCACCTATTGACTTTGTCCTTTGGAAATTTCAAATTTTTTGAAATAATCACATGCCAGTTTGGACTAGAGCTCAATACAAACAACTTATAAAACAACAAAAATAAATGGAGGAAGAAGATAATCCTACATTCCAAACTTTTGGGTATACCGTTGTTGAGGAAGAAGTAGTTAGTAGCACCATTAGAGACCTTGAGCAAGATTTCAAATTTGATAGGCTAATGGAAAAATTGTTGGGAAAACAAAAAGAGAAATATCTCTTGATGTTGGCAAAATCTAGAGCTAAACTACCACAAGACTTTAACATAGAAAGCTTAAAACAAGATGTGGAGTCAAGTAACACCCAAAACACAGATGATCCAAATAACGAAGATGTGAACAAAGAAAGTCATGAAGAGACAAGAAAAGAAAGGGATGACACAAGAAAAGAGCATAGTGATAAAAGAACTTACGAAGAAATAGGGAGAAACTATGTGGATAATCTATTGTTAAACCTTACTCAACAAATGCAAACTCTATAACAATAGATGCAAGATATGCAAAGTGGAACAAGCTCCAAGAAGTATTCATTGGAAGATATATGCCCATATCCTTTCAATAAAAAATTGAATATGGTACCATTTCCGCAACATTGCGAGATCCCTAAATATGACAAATATGATGGAAAATCCGATCCTCGAGATTACATTAGGGAGTTTTGTACTATGAGCATAGAATTTGCCCACAATGAAACTTACCTTATGCATCTTTTTCCCAGGAGTTTAAATGGACAATCAATGGAGAGGTTTTCAAGATTACCATTCGGAATCAAATCTTTTGAAGAACTTGTGAATAGATTTATTTCACAATACTCCTACAATAGAAGGAATGAGATAACAATGTTGGATCTATGCAATGTGAAACAAAAGAATGGTGAATCTCTTATGATCTTCTTACAATGATGGAAACACATGTTTAATAGGTATCCAAGAGATGTACCTGATCAAGAAAAAATGAACATATCCATTGATAATATTATCAGTGAAATGAGTTATCGACTAAGAATGCAATGTCCTCCCTCCTTTGCCAAGATGATCGAGAATGGTCTGAAAATAGAGAATGCGGTGGTAAAGAACGGAGAGCTAAAACTTTACAATAATTCCTACAACAACACCAACACCAACAACAACAACACCACCACCACCACCACCACCACCACCACCAACAACAACAACAACAACGACGACGACGATGACGACGACGACGATGATGATGATGATGATGATGATGACGATGATGATGACGACAACAACAACAACAATTACAAACCCAAGTTCTAGTCAAAGAATAGGAATGCCAACAATGGAGGAAATGACGATAATAGTGCTACAAAAAAACCACAACCAATTTTTAATCTATCATGTCAAATCCCAAGCAATAACAATCCAGAAAACTATAAAACCAAGTCCTTCTCCAATCCTCGAAGGAAATTCAAAAACATTGGAGAACCATTGGAATCAGCTTTAAAAACTCAGTTTGCCAACAAATTGATTGTTTTACCAGAAGCAAGAAGTTATGAACCACCATTCAAACCAAATTGGTGGAATGACAATCATTTTTGCAATTACCATCAGAATAAAGGACACCAAACAAATGATTGTCAAAGATTGAAACACCTTATCCAAGATCTAATCGATAATGGAACTATCACAGTGGATAGCCACAAGACAAGTGAATCATACCTAGCTTTCAAAACTCCACTTTCAAATTATGACAAAGGTGAACCATCCCAATTAAAAGATGATAAAGGAAAAGCCAAAGTGAATTACACTTATACATATGATGATGTGGTAAATGTTATCATTGTTGAAGATAATCCATCTTTAGAGCCAATCAATGTTATTACGAGAAGCAAAGAAAAGGTTACCTTTCCAAGTGTAACAAAAGACCCAACATCCACTTCACAAAAATACAATTTAGTAAACCAATTACAAAGAATACCTGCTCAAATATCAATTCTGGTACTTCTCAAGGTTTCACCTATGCATAAAGAAATTTTGGAGAAAGCTTTAGTGGAAACAACAGTTTCAAAAGATTTGGATATAGATCAGTTCCAAAACATGGTAGGACACCTTATAGCTCCTCATTTCTTATCATTTTCTGAAAATGATGACGCATCCTTACAACATCCTCACAATGATCCCTTACATGTTGAATTCACCATTAATAAAATTTGTGTCAAACACGTACTCATAGATGGTGGAGCCAGCTTAAAAATTTGGGCATTAAGTTTGATAAAAGCTTTGGGATATTCAGAAAATGCAATGGACCCGAAGAAGAAAATAACCATTAAGGCTTATGATGAAGCAGAACGTTCTTCTAAAGGAACTGTTGTGTTACCAATCAAAATAGGACCTATGGAAAGGAATACATTATGTTAGGTTTTTAGATTTGAACCTCTCTTGCAACATTCTTCTCGGAACACCATGGATTCACAAGAAGTAAGCAGTTCCTTCTACATATCATCAATGTGTAAAATTTCCTCATGAAGGACAAGAGATCACTATAATTGCAGATTTTAGTCAATATTGCAATAATTTGAAGCCAACAAAAGATACAAGAGTTCCACATAACAGAGAATCAGTATATCCTACCAAATAAATTCAAGAAAATTTATGGGAAACCTTTGAGGAAAATCTCAAATTAAATGATGAAGGAATGGGAAAATATTCTTTGCATAATTTTCCACTTTCCTCTAAGTCATATGGAAAGCCTACAGATATTCAATCAAAAACATCAGAAAGATCAAAAGATATGTTTAAAGGAACATTTTTTAGCATTGGAACTCTTGAAGAAGAAAATGAAGACAAAGACATTCTTGGTTGGTTGTACAAGGATGAAGATAAAACTATAGCAACAGCAGCAGAACTCAATATTCCCATAAAACAATATAGCAAAGGTTATGAAATCATGCAAAAAATGGGATATGAAGGAAAAGGACCAATTGGTAAGTGACATCAAGGTATTTTGGAACCTATTTGTCCCCATTTGCAATCCAAAGAAGATAAATCAGGGCTTGGATATCTAAAATCCAATCAAAAGCAACATAATCATCAACAAAAAAAGTGGAGGAAGAAATCAGTTTCTAAAGAAGAACAATGGCAAGAAAAGCTACATCAAGCAGCAGAAATAGTAACCAATAAACAAAAGAAGAAAGAAGAACATGAAAAGCAAGAAGAGGAGATTACCATCAAAGTTAAAAAATAATCTTGTCAGCAAGTTCTAGAAATACAAACAAATGCAAAATCTAAACAAGATATTCTAGAAGCAGTGAAAATAGAGATGGCAAAAATCAGGGAACTTTTTGCACCATGCAACATTCCTGTATGGTATAGTGGAGTAGTCCTAGATCATGGTTCAGAGACATATTCAAATGAGTATGAATGGGGTCCAGATGTCTTATCTAGTACGTCAATTAAGGAAAAAAATGAAGAACAAACAACTATTACAAAGGAAGACTTATTTAATACAAAAAAAAAGGAGTTAGAAAGAAGACAAGAAAAACTCAGAATTCAAAGAAAAGAGGCGTATGCAAAAAGGAAAGGGAATGACAAAGACAAAGAAGTAACACCACAAGAAGTACCAACATGGATAGATCAAGCATCTTGAAATATAAGATTTTCATCAAAAGAGGAACAAGATGTATCAATATGTGGCAGAACCATAGAAGAATTAAGAGATAGTCAAGTAGGATTGACTATTAGTCTAGAATAAGTTGAGTTTGAAAGGCAACAAAATCTAGAAAAAGAATCCTCTTTATCATGTACACAAGTATGTCAACTCCAAAATGCAAATGAGGTCAATCAAGAAGGAATTTTCACCATTAAAGATGTGTGTATTGATATAATCAATTCATTTAAGGGACAAACATCAATTGAAGAACCACTTGAGTGTGAACCACAAAATACTAATACTGATTTTGTTAGAACTAATTGGGAGACACTTGGGAGAGAAAATTCTCAAAAACATTTAATCCATGACATTACCTACTCTATGCCAAATTATGACCATTATGTCATGAACTTTGAAGGACCTAATGATGACAGTGATTATGATTTACCCCTTCTTCATCTTGAACTAATTGATTGGGATAATTTAGAAAACCTTGAACTAAATGTCTTTTCCAATGATCATGACTTAGTCATGTACCTTAATGTTGTCAAACCCATCACATCTAAGATATATTTCATTGTAGAATCAAGTAATGTTTCTCATAGTCAAGAGAATGCCAAACTTTCCAGTCACAAAATTGAAATAAATCAAGGAAAGAGACCTACTATTCAAAACCATTTCATGGAAACACTAGATCAATCAAAAGGGAAAATAAAGGACGTATCTGATGGTGAAAACCTCTTTGAGGCACTAGAAGATGGAAAGTTTGACATTCTTCCTACATATTTTTAGGACAGATCTGCTATCCTGATAGAACCAACAGAAGTAGTAAACATTGGTACATCAAAGGATCATAAAATACTTCATTATGTTGCCTCATTATTAGATGAAGAGAGGAAAGAATACATAGAATTCTTTAAGCAAAGACAAATAAATTTTGCTTGGTCCTATGCAGACATGCTAGGACTTAATCCAGATCTTATCATGCCTCATCTTAATGTGTATTTAAAAGAAAAACTAGTTAAGCAAAAGCTAAGAAAGATGCATCCACACATTGCTCTTCTTGTAAAAACTAAGCTGAAGAAACTATTAGATGTGGGTTTTATAAGACCTGTTGCTTATCCAAAATGGGTTTCAAGTATTGTACTAGTGTCAAAGCCAGATAAAGGCATAAGATTTTGTATGGATTTTAGAGATCTGAATAAAGCATGTCCATGTGTAGGGGAAAAAGCGAGACTAGGTTAACATGCCCTAATCCTACCTTTCGACACACATTACAGAATACGAAAGAGCCTAGAGGTATCACACAATTGGCTACTTCTTTTTGTGAAAGAGAGAGACATTGGCTACCTATTAGGATTTCTATTCCTTTGTTGTAATTGAAAGATAAAATGATGCAAGTTCAAGTCCTAATCCCAAAATGCAAGTATGAACTAATAACAAGATTGCAAAATTGAGATTAAACAATGAACAGCTGTAAACACAAGGACAAAACAAGAATGCAGATGCGTACCCAGAGTCAAAATCTGAGTGAAAATGTACAGGATGGGGGCGCGGGCACCACTGTCCTGATTCTGTCCCAGAAACTGCACCTGAAACTGCTGTTTTGCACTCTGGAAAGCTGTCGGAAATATCAAAAATTGCTGTCTGTCAGGAGGACCAGGGCACCTAGTGCCTCTGTCCCAGGGACCAGGGCACCTAGCGCCCCTGTCCTGGAAGGACCAGGGCACCCCACACCCCTGTCCTGGTCTTTTGCTCTGCAATTTGGTGTGGAGTGTTGTCTCGACCTGCTTTTCCCGGATCTGCAACCTGCGGCGTCGTCCGAGTCCTGAAACCTGCATTTATATCTGAAAAGGGTATGGTGGGCAGCTATATAGGATTTTTCCTTAGTCAAACCCCCACTTTGGTGATTTCCACCTCCACGAATAGCCAAGTTGTATTGTAAAAAGTATTGTGTGTGCAAGATCCTAAAATGCAAGTAAGCAAACTAGAGCAACCTAGCAAGTAAACCCTAATTGCTTGTAAATGACAATGTAAATGCTCCAAATCAAGATGCAAAGTGATCTAAAGCATGAATAAATGATATATTGAAGCCTATGCAAAGACATGAAAACAACATGAAATCATACCCAATCCCAAGGGAGGGGTACAAGCGAATCTTCAGTCGGTAACCTCCTATTGCTCTTCAATGTCTTCCAAGCCCTAAATGGATGAATGGAATTGATAAATGCTTGATAGATGGATATTGAATGTTGTTGAAGTCTTCAAAGATCTGCTCTTTCACTGCATATGAGGTTCCTGAAAACAAAATTCGGATCCTTTCAAATGAAGAAAGAGAGCTCTTATGTATGAAACCCTAGGTCGTAATTTCATCTTTTGGCCGACCTAGAGATTGAATCTCCCGCCAATTTCTTGGGGTTAAGCTTTATTTTATGATTGGATTGTGCTCCTAAAATTTTGAGAAAAATCTCCAGGACCATGTGCACTCCGGGCGCCACGGTCCTGACAATTCTTCACCAAATTTTCAGGGCCGTCGGATATGATGATTTTAGAGAGAATCCCGAAGTTACAGGTGATTTTGAGATGTTTTGACCCCCGAAACCAAGCCCCCAAGTTTAAAATAGGACTTAATTAGGGTTTTTTGATTGAATGATGTATTGGAGGAATAAAATGAAAAGGGCACGCTTTAACAAAAGGGCCCAACTTTATGATGTGGAGGATGATGAAATAGGACCTTGGACCTAATTAATTTGATTAATTAAGTGCTAAAGGAGAAATGCAATGCAAAATGTAAAATGCACCAAGGCGGGTGCTAAACTAGGTGTGAAATTGTACCACCCTAGCAAGTGCGTACAATTTATGATGCTACATTTAGCCCCCACTTTAGCGGTCATATGAGTACTACGTGCATATGCAAGCTAAAGTACAAAAAAGTAAACATCATTTGAAAAAGGATATATCCATAAGTTGTCAGATGAAGCCCCCAGCGGTATCTACAGTACACAGTTAGGAACCGCACCCTACAAAACACACGTTAGATCACAAAATCACCTAATGCTTACTAAGGAAAGTGATGAAATTTGTGAGTTTCTATATGCCCCCCCTGTTTCGACTTGCTTATTAGGGAGGTGAAACAGGATAGCATGTTTACTTACGACAAATTATGTAAGAGAGTATTGATGAGGGATGTTCACTAAATAGGATTCATCAGAGCACTTTTTGGAACATCCCGAGAGTAGGGGAATGAAAATATGATTCCTACGCAACAAACGGTTTGAAAATCGCATCTCCCAAACTCAAGTTATGATGAAATGAGTGATAGAGGAAAATTAGGGTTTTGAAAGTAAAGGTAAAGGAATGAAAGTATATACCTTGAAAGTGACATTTGTATTTGTCACTTTGTTGATTTCTGAGTATTGTTCATTGCAGCGGAGCCCACATAGCCATCATCATGCCTTCACGACGACTGGAGCATCCCATGAGGATTGAGATCATGCGACAGGCCATGATCGATGACGAGCCACTGGACGAGGTGAGTTGACTGAATGTTGACTTTTGCATTTCTATTGACTTTGACTTTCTGTGATCATTTGCAGGCCCTAGAATCTGACCCTGGGTCCCACCCAGGGTGCCATGGTCCCTGTGGGGCACCATGGTCCCCTCAAGGTGCCATGGTCCCTGACAGGGCGCCATGGTCCCTTCAAGGCACCATGGTCCCTTCAGGGCGCCATGGTCCCTGATAGGGCACCATGGTCCCTTCAAGGTACCATGGTCCCTTTAGGGTGCCATGGTCCCTGACAGGGTGCCATGGTCCCAGTCAGGACTTGGCGAGGGATGTCAGGGTTAGCATACAATGTTCGACAGTTTGTGTGAATGATTTTGATGATTGAGTACTGATTATACTTATGTTTTTGTGTTGCAAGGTCTCCCATACATGAGAGAGCATACGGTGAGGCAGATTCTTCGCAGTTTGCGAGATCAGATTCCCCGGCTGACTCAGGCAGAGAGAGACATATTGTCGACCGTGGGTTTATGGTATGCGATCCTCATGTCGGCCATTCGATTTCATCCTGCGATGCTGATGGCACTGATGGAGCAATGGGATCCTGACACATGCACATTCCATCTTCCAGTAGGAGAGATGACGGTTACACTTGAGGATGTGTACCGCATACTTTGTCTTCCTATCAGAGGAGCTACTGTGACATACGCGATCGATCGGTCAGCGAAAGACCATCAGAGGGAGCAGGTATACTGCATAGGGAGAGTCATGCCGAGCGAGACAAGAGGTCGTATCATGGTCAGCTGGCTCTTACATCCTACTGGAGAGGTGCCCCTTGTGAGACGTCTTATGATTGCCATCATAGCACTAGCCGTCTGCCCTAATGGGTGAGGTACGCACATGCATGGGGGTCTCACATGGTGCATCAGAGCTATGGAGAGACATAGGAGAGTATATGCTTGGGGTCGGAGTATGCTTGCACATCTCTATCATGACCTTGAGGAGTATGTGTTTGGATAGGGTTACAGCTTGATGACATGCACACTTTTGCAGGTGTGGATATTTGAGCACTTCACATGCACCAAGCCTGTCGGCTTTCCAATGAGTACGGCTAGCGAGCGACCTAGGGTGTTTGCCTAACCACTTACCAGCAAGTGGAGATTTGGGGATCTATTATATTGGAGAGTGATATTTGATATATTGACAACCAAGGTGATAGTATGGAGACCATATCTACGGATGCACAAATGGGATGGGATGGAGAGACAGTTAGCATGCTTACAGAGGAACCGCCTACTGCGGGGATGATATTCACATATCATAGTCCCATTCTACTTTGACCAAGTACGAAGGCAGTTTGGGCTAGAGCAGTGTGTTCCAGCCGATGTACCCATCTATACTCGACACTCACGAGTCCTTCCCAGACCTAGACCAGTAGCGAGACTGATGATAGATGACATCGAGACTACAGATATAGAAGGATCTGATCAGGATGTGGTCACTGATTACTCTGCAGAGCCTGGAGCATAGCACAGGTATCTCTCATGGTTTGTGAGATCATACCCAGGGCCTATCTTTCCACCAGATCACCCGACAGGCCATCCAAGCCCATGGAGACATGGAGACCGAGATGAGGATCAGGGATCTAGGTCAGAGGAGCCAGAGGAGGGAGAGGGTCATGAGGAGGCAGGAGATCCTGAACCACCCATAGGAGATCAGCCTAGTGCCAAGGAGGAGGAGGAGGGAGAGGAGGATGACACAGATAGAGATGAGGAGAATGAGGATGAGGATGAGGATGCGGACGAGGATGAGGATGATGATGAGGAGGAGGATAGAAATGATGAGGAGGAGTCAGATGCAACTCCCCACCATTCAGGAGATGATACCATAGCCTTGGATCCTCCTCATATTCCCCAAAAGGGGGAACATGAGGCTATACAGAGACCTATTTCTAGTATGGGCCAACCTACACCCATCGTGTACAGATTATTTGAGCGTGGGGAGCCTAGTAGTTCCCAGTCACAGATGCTACCATATCATGATCCCTACTAGCGTGAGGGAGATCCAGGTATAGTAGGTTTATATTGATTGATTAATGTTTTGATGATATAGAATGGTACTAATACAAAAATCTATTCTACTACTACAGCTAATGTGCAGGAGTGGCGTTCCTTGATTCAGCAAGCAGTGACAAACATTTCCATGATGGCACAAATCCCTAGTTCCTCACAGATTGCTTATAGGCCTCAGGGGAACACGGGTCGGCATGAGGACTTGTTTTCCCCATTCCGAGTATAGGTGGACATATGGAGGGAGAGAGAGAGAGTTCTATCAGAGAACCTTCAGCAGGCACAGCGAGATCTAGCAGTAGCTCAGGCCGAGGCTACCTCCTATCGTGCGATCCTTATGGATAGGGATCGTAGGAGTTCCTCTCAGAGTCACTCACGGTCTATATCACGCTACACACCTATGGGTCCACCTTCTCAGCCAGATCAGGAGGGAGCGTCTAGTCATCACTCTCCAGCCACTAGCCCTAGGGATAGGAGATGATCTCATGATGTAGGATAGATCACATTTTGGATGTATAATGACCTATATTTGTATACGATCCACATATATATATATATATATACATGCTTCTCTTTGTCTCAAATGTGTTATCTTTAATGCTTAAAATAATGTATATTTTGCTTTGATTAAAGTTAATACATTTGGTAGGTGTACATGTATGTTCAAGATTTAATTTCCATGTGATTGATTTCTCAATGCTCCATGATTAAATTGATACATGTGTGACTTAATTAAAATATTTAATCAGGTACTACTTTGAAGATAGAGAAGAAATATGCATTAAGTCTAAGAATCATATAACTAATGTGATTTAATTTTAATCTTAAACACAACATGATACGATTCTACTTAACGCATAAAGACATTGTGTAATATGCTAGCATAATCGAAATGTAAATCTTTTACAATTTACATAAGTGAATTCAAGACAAACTATAAAGTGAAGAAACACGCTTGTCAAGAACGAAGCAATATAGATTAAACACAATATCATTTAATTCTATTTGCTATAATCAAGATATGCTAACATATTACCCAATTTTGAAGAACTGAAAAGAAGATAGATGAAATGAAAGGTAAAGAATGATAAATTAAGCATAGTATCTACGCAAGTACATAGCATTGATAGGTTCTTTAAGAGGCGTACTGTCTACATCCACTATTTTGTAAGCACCTGATCCATAATCTTCAATAACGATATATGTCCAAGCCAATTAGGACTAAATTTTCCCTTTTTTGTAGGTAAGGCATTCACATTGCGCTAATTCTCATAGAGGACTAAGTCACCTACTGAGAAGGAACGTTGAATAACCTTATCATTATAGCTTCGTTGTAGAGTTTTGTGATACGCTTGAATATGCTCAAGAGTGATTATACACTATTCATCAAGCATCTCAAGCTGTTGAAGTCGTTGTTCTCTATAAGAGTCATCATCTACTATACCTTTGAGAGAAACCCTAAGTGATGGAATGTCTAACTCTAAAGGCATAATAGCATCAGCACCATAAACAAGATTATAAGGGGTAGTTCCTGTAGCAATTCGTACACTCATTCGATAGGCCCAAAGAGCATAGATTAGCTAATTACTCCAATCCTTACCATGCTTATTCATGGTTTTGCAAAGAATTTGTTCAATTATCTTATTAGATGATTCGGCTTGACCATTTGATTGAGGATAGTATGGTGTAGAAAATCGATGTTTGATATGATACTTCTCGAGGAATTTCTTCACATCCTTGTTCTTAAATGATGTCCCATTATCTGAGATTATAGTGGAAGGTATCCCGAATCGAGAAATGATGTTTTCTAGAAGAAATTGACAAATCACTTCAGCAGTAGTAGAGCGAAGGGGAATAGCTTCTACCCATTTCGTAAAGTAATCTGTTGCGGTTATAATGAAGGTGTGTCCTTGAGATGAAGGAGAGATTTTACCAATGACATCCAAACCCCATGCGGAGAAGGGCCAAGAAGCTACTTGAGAACGAAGTTCTTGGGCAGGAGCATGAATCAGATTATTGTGTTGTTGACATTGATGACATTTCTTAACACATGAAAAAGAATCCTTCTGCATAGTTTGCCAATAATATCCCATACGAAGAAATCTTTGAACCAAGGATTTGCCTCCAAAATGCCCCCCACAGGCACCTAAATGTGCCTCTTCAAGAGCAACGGGGATTTCCGATTTGTTAAGACAACGAAGGAGAAGACCGTTATAACCCCTTCGGTAAAGGACATTAGAAAGAATGATATATCTAGTAGATAGCTTGCGGATTCTAGCCCTAGTGTTCCTATTGGCGGAATCAGGAAAGGTACCATCGGTCAAATATCTTACGATATGCGAATACCATTCATCTGAGTCTATAGAGTCACAACATGTTACCAAGCTATAATCGTCTACAATAGCTGGAGAAATAAGGTTGTGAATAACAAATTTAAGATCAACCACAAGGTCCTCTAAAGATACAAGAGAAGCCACACATGCCATTGCATCCGCATGTCGATTATCTTTTCGAGGAACAGGTTCCATGGTATAAGAATCGAATTTTTGTAATAAAGAGATAGCAAGGTCTTTATATTGTGATAATTTGTCTTGTTTTGCTTGATACAATCCCATTACTTGTCTTATAATCAATTGAGAATCTCCATAAATATGTATGTGTTTTATATTCAGAGCTAAGGCTGCTTTTATCCCCGTTATAAGAGCCTCATACTCAGCAATGTTATTGGTACACAGGAAATTTAGACGATAGGATAAGGGAATGGATTTCCTTGTAGGAGAAATCAGAACAACACCTGCCCCCGATCCTGTATGACACTTAGAACCATCAAAGTATAACTCCCAAGTTTCATCTTTCTCTATAGAAAGAATGAAATCATCGAGAAAAGACTCAGAATTAGGGAAGGAGAAAGGTGAAGGGGCCTCAACTAAGTGATCGGTCAATGCTTGCCCTTTAATTGCTCTTTGTGAAACAAATTTAAGGTCAAATTCAGTTAACATCATAACCCACTTAGCTAGGCATCCTGATAAATCAGTTTTAGAGAAAAGATGCTTCAAAGGATCAAACTTTACCATGACATGGACTTCTGAATTTAAAAGATAATGTCTCAATTTCTAAGTCACAAACACCAAGGCCAAGCATTGTCTTTCTATCGCAGAATATTGGGTCTCATAATCGAGTAAGGTATGACTTATGTAATAAACCGGACATTCCTTACCATCTTTATCATGTTGTGCCAACAATGGTGCAAGAGCATGAGAGGAAGCAGCTGTATACAGAAGGAAGGGTTTAGAAGGTTCAGCAGGTTGAAGGACAGGAGGGTTAGCCAAATATACTTTTAAATCTTCAAATGCTTGCTAACAATCTTCGTTCCATTGAAAAGTAATATTCTTTTTGAGAAGTTGAGTAAAAGGAAAGGTACAATCCGCAAGTTGAGATACAAACCTACGAATAGCTTGAATCTTTCCTTGTAAGCTTTTAAGTTGAGACACATTTCTAGGAGGTGGCATGTTGACAATAGCATCTATTTTCTTAGTGTCCACCTCAATCCCATGATGCGAAACTATGAATCCTAATAGTTTTCCACTATCCACACCAAAAACACATTTTCGGGGATTCAAGCGCATGTGACATTTACGAATTCTTTCAAAGATTTGACGAAGGATTTTAATATGATCTATGCGAAGAATGGATTTGGCTAAAATATCATCAACATAATCCTCTAAAATCTTATGCATATAATCATAAAAGATAAGGGTCATCGCTCGTTGATAAGTTGCACCGACATTTTTAACTCCAAAAGGCATAATTATCCAACAAAGCATACCCCAAGGAGTGGTGAAAGCGGTTTTGAATTGATCTTGAGGGTTAATGAAAATTTGATTGTATCCTAAAAAACCATCCATGAAGGATAACAAGGCATGTCCTGCCGTAGAATCAACTATCATGTCAATGCTTGGAAGAGGGAAATCATCTTTTAAAGAAGCCTTCTTTAAATCTCGAAAATTGGTACACATTCTTATTTTATTATCTGGTTTAGCCACAATGACAATATTTGAAATCCATGGGGAATAATCAATAGGGCGGATAAATCCAGCCTCCAATAATTTTTCAATCTCAGCCTTAACAAGCAGAGCCACCTTAGGATTCATTTTTTGAATCTTTTGTTTCACGGGCTTAGCATCGGGAACTAAGACAATATTATGAGTGACAATCTTAGAATCTATACCAGGCATGTCAGAGTATGTCCAAGCAAAGATCTCGGGGAATTCATGCAATAAATCTTCATATTGTTTTTGTTCCTCTTCATCCAAACATTTTCCAATTTTAATAACTTTTTCTTCATTGCAAGGATCCATCTTAACATTAGTGGTGTCACTTATGAGAAGATTACTTTGTTGAGGAGTATCCTTTAACTGAGGGAATTCTTTCACAATCTCATCATTATCAATCTCTTTTCCAAAATAGGCTTCAGTGTTCAAACAATAAGGGAGTCCCCTATTGTGATGATAACGAGGAAGAGTATCATATGCTCCTAAAAACTCAACTAAAGCATCATCGGTAGGAAAGATATCCAAAGCATAGTCACATGAAGGATCCCCATCAATATACTCGGGGTGTTGCATTGATAGAGATGTAGAAATAGCATTAACACTAATACATGGTCTCTTAGAAGCTTTAGTGCGCTTGTAGGGATTATAACCAAGTCCAAAGATCATATCATAAAGATTATTCTCTAGAGGGACCTTTATTCCTTGTTCGTGAGCACCACAGCCATTTCCATGATACCCATGCTTAGCTAGAATATGAAAACCATGACCATAATGATCAGCCATTTCAGAAAGAGAAGGTGGTTTTTCATAAGAAAAAGAATCAAACTCTTCAGAATTAGAGGTGTGAGGAGAAGAAGTTTGAGAAGCGGCCACAAAATTATTGCTCATAGGTTCAAGTAAGATTGACTGATTTTTAGCTTCTTCCTTCTTTTCAACTTTAAGCTCTCTAGAAGGAACCTTATATTCACCTACAAAGGTGGGATTAAAATCAAGAGATCCCCAATCGTCTTCTGCGAGAACCTTCTCAGGATCAAAATCCTTCTTATGTGTAGATTCAAGTTGAGAAGAATCTTCTTCCGGAGCTCCAGACTCATCCAAAGAATTTTGATCATCAAAGAGCGAGGATTCATCGATAGGTATCTTGTTTAAAGAGTCATCACTAGATGAGGACGACTTAGAAGAACCCCCTTTGGAAGTAGATGTTTGTAGACAAGCTTGGAAATTAGTATCACCTATCAAGGTATATGCCTTATTGTTATAAATAAATTTAACTTGTCTATGCAATGTAGAGGGGACAGCTTGCATACTATGAATCCAAGGTCTCCCTAATAACAAGTTGTATGTTAAATTTCCTGACATAACATGGATAGGAGTAGGCAAAGTAATAGGTCCCACTGTGAGGGGTAAGGTGATAATACCTAATGAAGTCTTAGCCACATTGTCAAAGCCTCGAATGGGACGAGAGTCAGGCTCAATGAGGGATGTATCCACATTCATTTTATGCAATAGATTAATGCTACACACATTAAGGCCAGAGCCATTATCTACTAGTGTTCGTCTTATAGCAGTGTCTTTCATGATAACCACAATCATCAAGGGATCATATTGATGTTGAATTTCACTAGTAGGCAACTCATCTTGGGTAAACACAATTTGAGCTTTAGGATTCATCACAGAGTTAACCAAAGATGCTATATTACTAGATGTATTCGGTGGAGGAACATTCAAATCTTTCAAGGCATCTTGTAACATTCCATGATGAGCGGAAGAAGTTTGAATCAAATCCCAGAGGGATATCTTAGCAGGGGTAGCTTTAAGTTGTTCTATGAGATCATATTCCTTACCCATAACTTGCAAAATACAGGGAGCTTGCAGAAGAATTGGTTGAGGATTAGGAAGAGAAACTGGAATAACAGGAGGAGGATTAGGCTGCCTATTATTTTTGGTGTGATAAGTATGGGCAACCGCATGATAACTCTCTCTAGTTAATTGCTTGGCATAATTATAAGGACTTATAGGTTTTCTTCCTTGCACAGTGATGATTGGTTTATTTGGAGTAAGAAAGGAATCATGATCATACCCTCCTTGGACAGTAAGGAGAGGTGATTTAGGAACTTGAAAGGTGGGAGAAGGATAAGCACCTTGGACTTCAAAGAGAGGCTTATTATGCTCATTCAGGTTTATCATGTTAACCAATTTAGAAGTCTTGTTCTTGTTTAAAGATTTCGATAAAGCCACAAAGTCATCAAGAGCATCATCCAACAAAGTATGATCATAGCTATCAAAAGGTTTATCTTTTGATTCAAAAGGAGATATCTCTTCATAGAGGGGATTATTGAAAACAACCATGTTACTAGATTCAGTGGAAGAGTTGATAGGAATGTACCCTTGAGAGGAACCATTCGACTTATCTTTCTCATCACACCTAAATGGCATAGTAACAAGGTTTATGAGTCTTTGGTAAAATGAAGGTTTGGCATCTTTAGGGTTCAAAAACTCATCTAAAGCTTCATCTAATTCATCTTGGCTATACTCATAATAATCATCATAAACATGAACATCTTGCAAATAAAAATCTGACATTTTGAAATAAAGGTTGCATAAAATTTAAACACACAATGCAAAGAAACACACTCTTTTTTTTTCTTCTTTTTAATGAAAATGAAATGAAAACACACTAAATCTAGATCTAGATCTAACCAATGCAATGCAAGAGGAAGCAATGATAGATTCACGTCGGGTTCACCAAAATGTGTAGGGGAAAAAGCGAGACTAGGTTAACATGCCCTAATCCTACCTTTTGACACACATTACAGAATACGAAAGAGCCTAGAGGTATCACACAATTGGCTACTTCTTTTTGTGAAAGAGAGAGCCACGGGTTACCTATTAGGATTTCTATTCCTTTGTTGTAATTGAAAGATAAAATGATGCAAGTTCAAGTCCTAATCCCAAAATGCAAGTATGAACTAATAACAAGATTGCAGAATTGAGATTAAACAATGAACAGTCGTAAACACAAGGACAAAACAAGAATGCAAATGCGTACTCAGAGTCAAAATATGAGTGAAAATGTTCAGGACGGGGGCGTGGGCGCCACTGTCCTGATTCTGTCCCAGAAACTGCACCTAAAACTATTGTTTTGCACTCCAGAAAGCTGTCGGAAATATCAAAAATTGTTGTCTGTTAGGAGGACCAGGGCGCCCAGCGCCTCTGTCCCAGGGACCAGGGCACCCAGTGCCCCTATCCTGGCAGGACCAGGGCACCCCATGCCCCTGTCCTGGTCTTTTTCTCTGCAATTTGGTGTGGAGTGCTATCTCGACCTGCTTTTCCCAAATCTGCAACCTGCGGCATCGTCTGAGTCCCGAAACCTACACTTATATCTGAAAAGGGTATGGTGGGCGGATATATAGGGTTTTGCCTTAGTCAAACCCCCACTTCGGTGATTTCCACCTCCACGAATAGCCAAGTTGTACTGTAAAAAGTATTGTGTGTGCAAGATCCTAAAATGCAAGTAAGCAAACTAGAGCAACCTAGCAAGTAAACCCTAATTGCTTGTAAATGACAATGTAAATGCTCCAAATCAAGATGCAAAGTGATCTAAAGCATGAATAAATGATATATTGAAGCCTATGCAAAGACATGAAAACAACATGAAATCATACCCAATCCCAAGGGAGGGGTACAAGCCAATCTTCAGTCGGTAATCTCCTATTGCTCTTCAATGTCTTCCAAGCCCTAAATGGATGAATGGAATTGATAAATGCTTGATAGATGGATATTGAATGTTGTTGATGTCTTCAAAGATCTACTCTTTCACTACATATGAGGTTCCTGAAAACAAAATTCGGATCCTTTCAAATGAAGAAAGAGAGCTCTTATGTATGAAACCCTAGGTCATAATTTCATCTTTTGGCTGACCTAGAGATTGAATCTCCCACCAATTTCTTGGGGTTAAGCTTTATTTTATGATTGGATTGTGCTCCTAAAATTTTGGGAAAAATTTCTGGGACCATGTGCACTCCGGGTGCCATGGTCTCGACAATTCTTCACCAAATTTTCAGGGCCGTCGGATATGATGATTTTAGAGAGAATCCCGAAGTTACAGGTGATTTTGAGATGTTTTGACCCCCGAAACCAAGCCCCCAAGTTCAAAATAGGACTTAATTAGGCTTTTTTGATTGAATGATGTATTGGAGGAATAAAATGAAAAGGGCACGCTTTAACGAAAGGGCCCAACTTTATGATGTGGAGGATGATGAAATAGGACCTTAGACCTAATTAATTTGATTAATTAAGTGCTAAAGGAGAAATGCAATGCAAAATGTAAAATGCACCAAGGTGGGTGCTAAACTAGGTGTGAAATTGTACCACCCTAGCAAGTGCGTACAATTTACGACACTACAGTCCAAAAGATGATTTCCCGCTACCAAACATTGATATAATTGTGGACTTATCAGCAGGTCATAAGATGTTTTCATTAATGGATGGCTTCTCAGGATATAATCAAATAAGAATTGCACCTGAAGATCAAGAAACAACAGCTTTCACCTGTGCATGGGAACTTATTGCTCGAATCTTATGCCATTTGGGCTTAAGAATGCAGGATCGAGTTATCAAAGGGCTATGACAATAGTTTTCCATGATATGATGCATACATTTATGGAAGATTATGTAGATCATATACTTACAAAATCTCATACAAGACAAGAACATTTGAACATCTTAAGCAAGATTTTTGACAGGCTGGAAAGATATCAATTGAGATTAAATCCAAAGAAATGTGCATTTGGGGTAACCTCTGGAAAACTTCTTGGGTACATTATATCAGCTCATGGAATTGAAGTAGATCCTGAAAAGGTCAAAGCCATCATGGAGATGGAGTCACCTAGGAGCATAAGTCAATTGCGATCTTTAAAAGGAAGATTGCGATCATTCAAGAGATTTGTCTCTCAGTTAGCAGATAGATGTCTTCCATTCAAATGGGATCTAAAATGTGAAGAAGCTTTTTTGCAAATAAAATAATATCTTATGAGTCCTCTATTACTAGTATCACCAATCAAAGGGAAACCATTGTTGCTCTATATCTCGGTAATACATGTATCATTAGGAGCTCTCCTAGATCAACATGATGAAGAAGGAAAATAAAGATCCGTGTATTATATCAGTAGAATGCTTGTTGGCTATGAATTAAATTATTCCTCAATAAAGAAGACATGTCTAGCAGTTGTATTTGCAACTCAGAAGCTGCGACATTATATGTTGATTCATTCTGTGAAACTAATAGAAAAGATAGATCCACTCAAATATTTGTTGAGCAAGTCAACCTTGACAGGAAGACTAGCCAAATGAGTTATGATACTGAGTGAATTTGATATAGAGTATGTTGACCGAAAAGCTATCAAAGGACAGGTCATCACTGATCAATTGGCTAATGCACCTTTACAACATGACAAGCCCTTGCACATTGAATTTCCTGATGTAGATATTTTGACAGTAAGTACAAACTTTTGGGAATTGTACTTTGATGGTTCTTATACACAATATGGATCAGACGTAGGAATATTTTTCATCACACCTCAGGGACATAATTTTGAAATCATATAGACTGTGGTTTCCATGCACCAACAATACTGCAAAATATGAAGCATTGGCTATTGGGCTCAAGATGGCCATTGAATGGAATGTCAAAGAACTACATGTCTATGGTGATTCATAGCTTATCATTAGCCAAATAAATGATGATTATCAAACTAAAGATGATAAGTTCATGCCATACAAACAACTGGTAGAGGAGTTTAAAGAAAACTTTAAAGAAATACCATTCACCCAGATTCCAAGAAATAAGAATAAAGTAGCAGATGCAATGGCTACAATAGCATATCTCTTGCAAAATAAAGAGAATCAACATCATTATGAATTTCTTGTGGAAGATATCTTAACTCCTATCATTCAATCCCAGCATATCTACCAAATTTTCCATATATCAGGAACCAATCAATCCTTATACAGTCAAACTTATCAGTATTTAAAATAAAATATACTTCCTCTTGACTTATCCCGCAATCAGAGAAGGAATTTTATCCATCAGTCCTCTCACTATACTATTATTGTAGATATCCTATATAGCATGGTCTAGATGGTACTTTGTCGAGATGTCTTGAACAAGAAGAATCTAAGAAAGTTCTTAACGAAGTTCATGCAGGTATTTGTGGCACACACTCAAGTGGTTTAACATTGGCTAAGAAACTTCTTCATATGGGTTACTATTGGCCTACTATGGAGAGAGATTCATTTAGATATGCTAGGAAATGCAAACAATGTCAGATCCATAGGAATCTTATTCATGCACCAATACAAGAGTTATATCCTATGATAGGATCATGGCCATTTTCTCAATGGGGCCTTGATTTGGTAGGAAAGATAAATCCTTCATCTTCTAATGGACATAAGTTTATTCTGACTACTACTTAATATTTCACTAAATGGATTGAAGCAGTGCCTTTAACAATAGTGACAGGAAAACAAATATCATCATTCATTTTGAATTATATAATCTATTGCTACGGAATTCCTATGACCATTATCACTGATAATGGAAGACCATTCAAAAATAAAGATGTGAAGGAGCTATGTGAACAATTTCATATCCAACATAGGTTTTCTACTCCATATTATCCATAGGGAAATGGTCAAGTTGAGGCATCAAACAAAACTATCTTGAAAATTTTAAAGAAAACAGTCAATGAAGCTGGAAAAGATTGGCACATTTAGTTAAATCCTACTCTTTGAGCATACGGAACCAGCATCCGCACTCCAATAGGGGTAACTCCATATTGTTTGGTCTATGGATTAGAAGCCATATTACCTATAGAAGTAGAGATACCTTCTCTACGAGTAACCTTGAAAGGTCTTATACCAGAAGAAGAACAATGAGTCTCTCAACTCCAGGAACTTGAAATGATTCAGGAACGTCACCAAAATGCAACAGATCATTTGAAAGTATATCAACAAAGAATGGCAATAATTTATAACCATAGAGTCAAGCCACACATTTTTCAGATTGGAGATATAGTTCTGAGGGAGAATCCAAGAAATTAGCAAGACTGAAACAAGAAGGGAAAATTTGAACCAAATTGGCTAGGACCTTTTGTCATAGTAGAAGCATATGGATCAGGAGCATACAAGTTATCTACCCCTGAAGGTGATTGGTTTGATTAAATTATCAATTCTATTTATCTCAAAAAATTCTATCCTTTAGATATAAAGTCCTAAAAAAAATCAATAAAAAGCATAAAAAGTCCTGAAGAAATCAGTTAAAATCAGAAAAGCAAAAAATCCTTAAAAAACATAAAACACTTAAAAGAAAAAAAAGAAAAAAAAAAGAGAGAGAGAAATGCAATAAATTTAGATGGTAAAAACCTGGTAAACAAGTGTGTGAGCTTGAATTTCATCCTTAGAATATTACCTGTAATAAGTTAGTTTCACAAAATACAATGGAAATGCATACAAGAAATCCAAAATCCACCAATGAAACTACATGAAATACATATTAAAATAAAACATTATTTTACTTTCATGGCTTATGTCTGATTGTGTCTTAACTCCATTGTTCCTGGTTGCAGATGGTGTGCTCTCAGACAATGCACTATTGGCTTCCAAGATGGCATCTGAAGAATGGACTGATAACTTGTAGTTAACTGATACTATGATATGCAAAGCTACATGATTATGCTAGAATGATATTGCTATATGATTATATTTGCTATATGATAATTGCTTCAAAAAAACTCACAGATGCATATGATTAGCTTGAAGACTATTTTGAAGACTCTTGAAGATTAACTTCCTCTCAATTGAAGCTTCTGATTTTATAGACCTTGAGAGGAGTAGATGATGTGGCTCAGATCAACAGTCATGATTTGATCTATAGATTTGAAAGGCTATGAGCAAAGGTGAAGGTTGAGAGAAAGGGGGAAGGAGACGACAAGTGTCACTCATCTCACCTTGACTGGGTTGCTGACTGAGAGAATCTAGGGAAGGTTGGAGGAAATTTAGGCATGAGAAGACAAGTGGACTCAAGTCCTTCCTAAGATGTAGGGGGTGTTGAAGAGAATATAGAAGATGGTTATGAAATATGTGTACATACACAATTTCATTAAATTTTGGAAGTTGGAGATAAATGATAAATTAATATTTAAGAAATATTAATTTCCTTAGCCACATGTTTGATGAGTTGGCAAAGGGAAGATGAAGTGGAGATGGAGGGTGAGTTGGAAAAGGGATTAAATAATTTAGAAATTATTTAATATTTTGAGACTATAGGATAGGAAAATAACCATTAAATATTGGATATTTAATTGATTGGAGAAGATAATTAAATATTAGATATTTAATTAACTTGGTTAGAGGAATAATTAAATATTAGATATTTAATTAATTGGAGGAATAAGATAGATGAATTAATTAATAAAATATTAATTAATAGAAAGACGCGAAATGAATTAAATGAATTAATATTTTCAAATTAACTATTTGATAGACGAATAATTATTAAATAAATATAAAATATTTATTTAATTGCTCATAGCCAATTTTTAGGTGTATACATTTTGCCCCTCTTTGAAGCGAGGTGTGATGACGCGTTGATTCAAAGAATAATTTCATTTGATGATGATATTGGTTTGATAGGATGCCCCAGATCTTGGTTGATAAATTGCGGTATGATGATGCCCCCTCGGGAGATCAATTGAGATAACTGATTGGCGAAACGGTTGGATGATTATGAGATTGATGTCTCAATAAGAAAAGGTTTGATTCTGCAACTTTGATTGATGAAAGTGCGAGTTCTTTGATCACAATGGTTTAGTTTTCTATTGATAAGATGAGATCGATAAGATCTAGATATAGTCTGGTTTTAGGAATGACACCTCTTGTATAAGACAAAGATGATCAAGAGCATCCGGTTTCAGGAAAGATATATCCTGTATAAGACGTGATCAGAATGTCTAGTTTTAGGGAGGATACATCCTGTATAAGACATGATATGATAGACCAGATGCGATCGATTGATAGAATGGATTAAGATTGATTGGATAAAGAACTGATAGTTTGTTGAAATCAGGTTGCAGGATCAGTAGATATGTTGATGGTGATTCGGTTGAGGGGGTGATATAAGATTGGTGCTAGGTTGACAATATCATAGAGAGATGAGTCATCAATTTGATTGTGTATACACTTATGATGATGCTTCAATGATTCTTGTGATGGATTTAGCCTTAGATAAGATGAGCTTGTAGGATCCCATTCAAGAATAAAATGCAAGCTAAATGCAAATGCGAATGCAAATGAAATGCAATGATTTATATACAACTAAATGAGATGGATAATGATTAAAATGATTCTTAAAAAAATGAATGCACCTATAATGATTAAATGCAAATTTGTTTTTGTTGTCCAAGTATACTCAATCTTTATTTATGATCGTTGATCTCTTAATGAAATGATATGCTTATAATGCAATTTTATAATGCAACTTATAAATGAATGCTTATAATCTAAAATCATCTAACTAAAAATTGTATTGCCATTCTTCATATGCGATCTTGTAACAATGCTTGATTTCATCATTGAGCTTAAATGTTGTAAGAAAATACAAGCAGCTTGACATAAAGATTCAAGATGACTTGAGTATTGCTTACATGGATTTTGATATAGCAAGTTAATACAAGAAACTTGATATAATGAGTCAAGTTGACCTGAGTATTGCTTGCAGAACAAACAAGGATTATCTCTTTTCTTGCATGACTTGGAACGTCCTCCTTGACCTTTTGCCGATCATATCCTAAGACAAGTTCATACCATAGTAAGAGATAAACCACAAATAGCAATCAAAGAAAATAATCATCCCCATCATAGCTTCTCTAGTCATGGACATCCTTGAGTTGCATAGAGTACATGATTAGCAATAAAATCAAGATATAAATACTGAATTTGGTATGTCATTCACATGTTCTAATGGTCATTAACTGATATAATCATCTTGATGAATGATCTTTGATAATCTTGTATAGCTTTCTGATTGATTATTTGGTTTTTGAGTTTCATGATTCAGTTGTTGATGAAATGCCTTGATTTTCGTTATTTTGTTGCTCATTATCTGTTTCAAAATCCTAGGTGTTTTTGTTTTTTCTAAGTTTTTCAAATGTTTTGGGATTTTCAAATATTCAAAAGATCACCTTAGCAAAAGGAATTAGGATTTTGCCCCCAATAGAAACAAAAATTTATTATGGATGTATGAATTGATCAAGATCCAAACCATGGCGGGATATAAATGCAGATTGATTGATGCTGATAAGATCTAAGACAGTAACTACGACAAGTATGTCAAAGATTTATATCTGGTGGTAAGCTGCATATTTCTTGCTAAATAGTTCAGAGCAATGGATGCAAAAGATGGAATGGATAAGGTAGGATATATGGAAGCGATAGATGCAATAGGATGGAGTGGATAGGTACGTAAAGCGATCTCATAGATGGAAGAACTCACTTTGTAGATAGCGCCTACTTACTAGGTTTTAACCACTTGTTTTTATTGCACATTTTGATTTATTTTTCTGATTTTTTTGTCTTTCCTGATTTTTGAGAGATGAAACATTTCCCGCCATCAATTGATAAAGATAAGACTACCCAGAACAAAATCCAGTAGTCATACTGATCTATGCCATTGTTTTGATTTGTTCGATGATTGATAAGAATGTCTGGTTTCAAAGAGTGAGTACCCCATGTAAGACCGATCTATCTGGTTTTGAGTGTACCTATCCCTATATAAGACATGTTGATGTTGATAGATTTCGAGTGATGAATTGATTAACAAGACATGTGATCAGTTTGATTGTAGTATTTGATAAGTACAAAAGCTAAAAATCACTTTGATGATTAGATTTAATGTGTTTGATGCACATGTATGATGAAATAAGGACTTGATTGATTGATTTGATTGATCGATTGATTGCTTGATTAATAGATTGATCGCTTGATTGATTGATTGATAGATTGATAGATTGATTGATTGATTGATTGATTTTTATTGATTGATTGATTTATTTGATTGCTTGATTGATTGATTGATTTGATTGGCTCCAAGAAACCGATCTAGTTTCTAATGCAAGAGCTTAGCAGAGTTTTGATTGAACTTAGTGATTGATAGAAAACCATGATTGATAGGTTTTAAAAATGATTTGATAGCTTAATTTGCTTCAATTTCATTGGATAGATTTGATAATTGATGATAGATTCAGTTTGATTTGATAGATTTGATTGGCTCTAAGAAACCTATTTAGTTTCTAATGCAAGAGCTTAGCAGAGTTTTGATTGAACTCAGTGATTGATAGAAAACCATGATTGATAGGTTTTAAAAAGGATTTGATAGCTTAAGTTGCTTCAATTTGATTTGATAGATTTGATAATTGATGATTGATTCAGTTTGATTTGATAGATTTGATAGTTTTCCTATTGTTGATTTGATGGATGGGCCATGCACTCATGCTTTGATTTTCAATTTTGTTCTTTTGATTTTTTTTATTTTTTAGTGTTTTAGACTTTTTTTTTTTTGAGCTTTTTGTATTAGAAGAAAGATGTATTTGGTTTCCCAAATGTATAGCAAGACAAGGAATGGAAGAATTGTTGAGCTAAAGATGAATGGGTGGCTTATGAGGAGACACATCAAGAATTTTTTTTGAAATCATGTTTTTGTCCTTAGTTTTGATCAAGATCAAGGATGGAAAAGGGGATATGGATGGAGATAGGATATGGATAGGAGAAACAAGATCATAGATAGTGATAGATGATGGAAGAAATGAATAGTTAGGATAGATGGTATAGATTAGCATGAAGCAAGATAGTAGATAGTAGTGGATGAATTTAGATAGAGTAATGGATACTAGAGGAAGGATAATGGGAGATATGGTATGAAGAATAGAGTGGATGAAATGTTTACCCCAAGTATAAAGGTCTTCATTTAAAAAGAGGTGATATGTGATATTGTCACAATAGTTAGCACCACCTGAATAAGTATTCTTGAACTTTTCAAAGAGAGAGACCCAACCCACACTTAGAACCTCCGATAAATTCAACCAAACATATCTAGAAACTAGGAAGTAGACTCAAAAGGGAAGAAGAATCCCAAATTGGATCAAGGTACTTAGTCTTTGATTACCCATGTGTGTGCAATTGAGTTCATTCTAGCTCATATGATCATTGTAATCTTTAGAATCCAATGTGGCTAGCTACATGAGTTACCCTGACTTCAAAAGCATCCTGGATAGAGCCTCGCTGCCAGAAAGAATCCATAGCTCCAATGAGATTATCGTTGTAATATCACAAATATTTCTCCATTGCTAGCCAGGCGTCCATAGCCCCGATGGAGTTACTCACATTTTCCCATAGCCAAGCTTTTGATATTTCATTTTTTTTTTCTTTTAGATATTTCTTTTCCTGATCATGCTTTGGATCTTTTGATATTGTCTTTTTCTTTTCTTATTTTGATTGCATTGGCTTGTAAGTAATGAAACTTACATGGGTCTGATAATTACAGTGGTGCTGAAGCAAGATTTTAGATTTTTCACTAGCCATGTCTTCGACTAAGAGATCACAATGATTTAGAGCAATTGATTAAGTGTATGAGATATAGTAATCAAAAGATGTCAGTACCAAGATACGATAAGTGGTTCTTTTCTGGATTGAGTGTGTATCCCAACCAAAAGATAATGTTAAAGAGGAATAACCTTGGATTCTAAAGTGTATCATGAATAGATATATAGGAAAAGGACTAAACATGAGATTTGAGCATGGGCAAGCATGTGACAAAATGACACAAATTCCTATTTCACAGATGATGAATTTATGCAAAGGATTGAATGAAAGGGATGGAAGGATAGAAAAGAGATGTTGGATAATAGATAGAATGTTTGAAGATTTGCATGAAGATAGATGGAAATGTATTCAAGATGAGTGTTGGTACACAACTCAAGAAGTGATGAAGATATGGAGGAAAATTAAATTTTGGGACATAAGAACCCAAAATAGATAAAGGAGATGATGGAAGAATAGTTTTGAAAAGATGTTTAGATAGATGTTTGAAAGAAGTTCAAAGATGCATGCCTTTGTTGATCTTTCTTATGGATCATTTGAGGTGATGGAATGGTGGATGGAGGGAAGTAAGGACCCAAGATGGATGGAAGGGATGAAGAGTTTGACTTTGGAATGAAAGGACCTAAAATGGATTTGGAGGATGAAGAGTTTGACTTTGGAATGAAAGGACCTAAAATGGATTTGGAGGATAAAGAGATTGACTTTGGAATGAAAGGACCTAAAATGGATTTGGAGGATAAAGAGTTTGAATTTTGAATGAAAGGACCTAAAATATATTTGGAGGATGAAGAGTTTGAATTTCGAATGAAAGGACCTAAAATGGATTTGGAGGATAAAAGGATTCCTTGTTCTTGATCTTGACTTGGAGTAGGATCATTTGAGTTTGTACTTTTCTCTTGATTTTGAATTAGATTAGTGAAGGAGATGGAAGGGATATCATGCCCTTACTTAGGAGGTGGATGTTGAATGGGACTCTGCTCTTGAGATAAAATGGGATCATCATGGATGTAATACCAAAATTTTAGGGGATCATCATAAGATTCTTGATTGGTAGGATCTTGATCAAAAATGGGATTAGATTGGAGAGCCATGATATCTTTATCTTGATTTAGGCTAGGACTCATTTCCTTTGAATAAGCTTCTTCTTTTTCAAGTGACAAGGGATGATCACATGAGTGATCAAAGTTTCAGTTTAGATAGGTTGATGTTGTTGACTTGATGGATACTTTGTTTCGAATACTTAAGCTCACTAAGTTGAATAGAGGGTTTGTTCGATAGGCCCCTATGACAAAGTACGTCAAATGATATGGATAAAGTCTCTCAATTTTGGGAACTTGATTTGACTAACTTGAATACTTAGCTAGGTATTGTTGTTGTTGAGAAAGTTGGATGATATACTCTTGATCACTTGGTTTGATCTAGTGTTTCAAATGTTGGAAAGCCTTTGTATTACCATTTTGATCAATTTTTTTTCAACAATTTGTTGGAATTTTGCTCACTTGTAGATGATAATCTTCTTCAAGTTTTTACCATTTGGAACATGTTATAGACATAGAAGACACAATGTTTAATAAACAAAATGCACAAGCAAGTACAAATCTTATGGTAGGCTGAGGCAATAGCTGTTGAATCTCACATGGAGTTTCCCCCGAGGCTATGCTATTCAAAGCAGATATTTAGATGCTTGACGCCACTAGCTCCACCCTTGGCACTCACTTCTTTGGGGCAGCCAAGCATCAGTTTCCATGAAATCTCCCCATGGCAAACTTTATATCTCTACTAGGAACTGTATGTGTGTGAGTCACTTCAGAGGTTTGACCTCCTGCACCAACAACTAGAAGGATTTTGGCAACTAGTACAAGTGGTTTTAGTAAAGGCTTTTGGTCATGTGGCCATACATGCAGCACTTTTAGCTCTGTAAATATAGAAGGTTCCCAGCCTATAGAGGTTGCGCTCCATAGGGTTTATGGGGAAACATAGTGTCAATATGAACTTATCAGCACATGTTGTTTGAACTTTCATCACAAACATGATTTATTTATAATGGATTGGAAGGACTCGGTATTAGTCCGTTTCCACTTTAGGTCATTCCCCTCTCACTAGCCCCCTTAAGGAAGCTCGGGAAGGTAGGCCCTCTAAAGGATTAATTGCTTGAAAGTAAAGAAAGCATAAAAGAGTGGGTTTGGCTTTTTGATCACCCAATTAAGGGGAGAGCATATACCTATCACTTTCGAGACATGGAATACAAGTGTTCTTTTTAACTTTCCATAGCAATGTGATCTATCCTCTATTTGGATATGTTTCTCCAACAAGCATGGTGTTTATTTTAGCCCCACATAGAAAATGATTTTCTAAACTAGGAATTAGAAATCCTGGCCAACAAAATGAAAATCGTTACAAAAATTAACTTGCTTCGTAAGAATGGACAAGTTGTTTGTTCTTTTTAACTTGCCAAAAAAATGAGATTGATTATGCTTTTTACCTTTGCAAGAAAATAAAAGATTGTTGTTCCTTTTAGAGCAAAAAATTTGAGGTGTGAATCCTAACGTTTGCAAGAAAGTAGATGTTTGATTTGTTGTTCTTTTTACCTTGCAAATGTGATTATTTTTTAGAGCCCAAAAACAAGTGAGGTACTTTTTAGAACACCAAATTGAAAAATGAAGTTCTTTCTACCCAAAAGGAAATATGAGTTCTTTTTAACCAACTTTGAAAAAGCTAGAAAAGAAATCACTAAATCCTAAGTTAACTCCTCCAAATCTGCAAGAAACTGTTAGAAACCTACAATAAAAAAGAGGTTAGTGAAAATCAAAAACCTTAGGTGGGCTTCCACAAGCCTAATTTCAAATTGTGGTTACAAAAATTTCACTCTAGATTCTAAAATGCCCTGAAATTTAGCTAAGTCTGAAATTTGGAAGATCTTCCATAAACTAGATTTTGCATTATAACTCCTAGAGGTCTGAAACCCCTCTCAAACATCCTGACAATATATATGGAGTATAACTTAAAAGAAATATCACTTATACTTAAATGTTATATTCCATATATATTACCCTTGCATAAGCCTAATTTCAAATTTTGATTAAAAAATTTGCACAAATGCGCTATCTTAGAGAACATATGCGCTAAAACAATTGTCAAATGCGCTAACCCATCTGTCAAATGTGCTAACCTGCGTTACAAAAGTGCTAACCTATGTTCAGAAGCGCTAACCTGTGATGCAAATGCACTAACCTATGATGCAAATGCGTAGATTTTCAAACAAAAGCATTAACCTAAATGACATATGCACTAACCCGTGATACAAATGCGCTAACATGTGATGCAAATGCACTAACCTATCAAACAAAAGCACTATCATAATTCACACATGCGTGAATTTGCATTACAAATGCATTAATTTTACTTTTATGAGATTTTTAAAGGTATATGGGAGGTCCAGCCTCACGGTGGGTGCCAAAATGTGTGAGCTTGAATTTCATCCTTAGAATATTACCTGTAATAAGTTAGTTTCACAAAATACAATGGAAATGCATACAGGAAATCCAAAATCCACCAATGAAACTATATGAAATACATATTAAAATAAAACATTATTTTACCTTGATGGCTTATGTCTGATTGTTTCCTAACTCCACTATTCCTGGTTGCAGATGGTGTGCTCTCAGACAATGCATTGTTGGCTTCCAAGATGGCATATGAAGAATGGACTGATAACTTGTAGTTAACTGATACTATGATATGCAAAGCTACATGATTATGCTAAAATTATATTGCTATATGATTATATTTGCTATAGGATAATTGCTTCAAAAAAACTCACGGATGCATATGATTAGCTTGAAGACTATTTTGAAGACTCTTGAAGATTAACTTCCTCTCAACTGAAGCTCCTGATTTTATAGACCTTGAGAGGAGTAGATGATGTGGCTCAAATCAACGGTCATGATTAGATCTATAGATTTGAATGGATATGAGCAAAGGTGAAGGTTGAGAGAAAGGGGGAAGGAGAAGACAAGTGTCACTCATGTCACCTTGACTGGGTTGCTTACTGAGAGAATCTAGGGATGCTTGGAGGAAATTTAGGCATGAGAGGACAAGTGGACTCAAGTCATTCCTAAGATGTAGGGGGTGTTGGAGAGAATATAGAAAATGGTTATGAAATATGTGTACGTACACAATTTCATTAAATTTTGGAAGTTGGAGATAAATGATAAATTAATATTTAAGAAATATTAATTTCCTTAGCCACATGTTTGATGAGTTGGCAAAGGGAAGATGAAGTGGAGATGGAGGGTGAGTTGGAAAAGGGATTAAATAATTTAGAAATTATTTAATATTTTGAGACTATAGGATAGGAAATAACCATTAAATATTGGATATTTAATTGATTGGAGAAGATAATTAAATATTAGATATTTAATTAACTTGGTTAGAGGAATAATTAAATATTAGATATTTAATTAATTGGAGGAATAAGATAGATGAATTAATTAATAAAATATTAATTAATAGAAAGACACGAAATGAATTAAATGAATTAATATTTTCAAATTAACTATTTAATAGATGAATAATTATTAAATAAATATAAAATATTTATTTAATTGCTCATAGCCAATTTTTAGTTGTATACAACAAGTGCTATCTACAAAGTAAGTTCCTCCATCTATGAGATCGCTTTACGCACCTATTCATTCCATCCTATCTGCTTCTACTGCATCTATCGCTTCCATCTATCTTAGCTTATCCATTTCATCTTTTGCATCCATTGCTCTGAACCATTTAGAAATAAATATGCAACTTACCAACAATTATCAATCTTTGACACACTTGTTGTAGTCACTGTCTTAGATTTTATCAGAATCAATCAATCTGCATTTGTATCCCGCCATGGTTTGGATCTTGATCAATTCATATATCCAAAATAAATTTTTATTTCCATTGGGGGAAAAATCCTAATTCATTTTGCTAAGGTGATCTTTTGATTCTTTGAAAATCCAAAACATTCAGAAAACTTAGAAAAAAAAAACACCTAGGGTTTTGAAACAGATAATGAACAACAAAGAAATGAAGATCAAGGCATTTCATAACAACTGAATCATGAAACTCAGAAACCAAGGAATCAACTAGCAAGTAATAAAAGATTATCAAAGATCATTCATCAAGATGATTATATCAGTTAATGACCATAATAACATGTGAATGGCATACAAGATTCAATGTTTATATCTTGATTTTATTGCTAATCATGTACTCTATGCGACTCGAGGATGTCCATGACTAGAGAACCTATGATGGGGAATGATTATTTTTCTTTGATTGCTATTTGTGGTTTATCTCTTACTAAAGTATGTACTTGTCTCAGGATATGATCGGCAAAAGATCAAGGAGGACGTTCCAAGTCATGCATGAAAGGAGATAATCCTTGTCTATTCTGCAAGCAATACTCAGGTCAACTTGACTCATTATATCAAGTTGCTTGTATTAACTTGCTATATCAAAATCCATGTAATAAATACTCAGGTTATCTTGGATCATTATGTCACATTGCTTGTATTTTCTTACAAAAATTTTAAGCTCAATGATGAAATCAAGCACTATTACAAGATAACATATGAAGAATGGCAGTATCATCTTTAGTTAGATCATTTTAGATTAGCTCATTATTCATTTGCATTATAAGCATTCATTTTCAGTTTCATTATAAGCATATCATTTCATTAAGAGATCAATGGTCATAAATTAAGATTGAGTATGCTTGGACAAACAAAAACAATTTGCATTTGATCATCATAGGTGCATTCATCTTTAGAATCATTTCAAATCATTTAGTTGCATTTCAAAAATTGCATTAATTTGTATTCAATTAAGTGCATTTCATTAATCATGTAGTGTATCATCATTATTATTTGCATTATCATTCTATTTCATTTAGTTACATCTTTGCACTTAGATTCATAATCATATTATGCATAAACATTAAAGCAATCAATCATTGCATTTGTATTTTCACATCATTTTCAATTGCATCAAAAATATAAAAAAACATTTATCATTGCATCATGTAGATCATTATCATAAGGAAAGGAAAGACAATCATCATCATATCATCATCCATCTAATCACTGCATCCATATAATCAATGCATATAGATCATCATAAAACAATAAAATTCTAAGTATACAATGATATCAGATCAAAAGTACAAGTGCCTCCAAGTCAAGTCACGGTTGTCCTGTACCACTACCACCTGACTCTATCCATCTCTATGGCTATGGGCGAGAAGATCCTCCAGATACCTGTCTCCCATGATCACCACTCCTCTGAGGAGGTCCCATGAATCCACCACTGCTAGTATCCATCAACACAGTGGTATGATAACTACCCGCTCTCTATCTCTCTGCGACTACCTCCTCATATAGTCGTCACCAACAAGAAGTCTCCTTCCTAGCCCGAACTAGTGCTTTAACAATGTCAACTGAGAGAGTACCCAATCCAACCTACTGAATATGATCAAGAAGGCCCTGAGTATCATGTTGTCTCCTGACAGCTCTATCTCTCTCAGCCATGAAAGTATGTACCTGTGCTCAAAGCTGATCAATCTGTTCTCTAAGACTATCAATGGTCTCCTGCTCTATAATATCATGCTCTAGTGCATCCTACTCTGGTAAATCTTGTTGTGGCACATGAACCCCAATCCCCTCCTCACCACCTCCATGTCCACCTACTGGAATCTCAGTCTGAGTAGCTCTCAGAACTTGTCATCTAATAAGTGGAACATGATCCTCTGGATCCTCATCATCTCCACCATGAGCTACAATAACCCTAGGGTCTAGCTGAATCTAACCAAAATCAATGCCTCTCCTGCAACCCCCATCCAATCCATTCATCCTACCTCTTCCTATCAATGGCAACCCTCTCGAAGATCTCATCCCTGCCCTGCCAATATCCCTCCCAATCTATCCAAAATCTCTAAGCTCTTACATCAGAAACTAATTTAACTTAAGCAACTTAAGCTATCAAATCATTTTCAAACCTATCAATCATGGTTTTCTATCAATCACTGAGTTAAATCAAAACTCTGCTAAGCTCTTACATCATAAACTAATTCAGTTTTTTAGAGCTAATCTATCAAAACAAATCAAATCAATCTATCAAAAGACATCAATCAATCAATCAATCAAGTTCCTATTCATCATACATGCACATCAAACATGCCTAAATCTAATCAACAAAGTGATTTTTTGGCTTTTGCATCTATCAAAAACATTAATTTAAAAGCATATGTGTTATCCTATTGAACATAAGCACAAAACAAAGCATATGTGCTAACCTTTTCAACAAATGCACTAACCCTAAGCACATATGCACGAAACTTGCAAAAGCGCTAACACACAATGCATATACGCTAAAACACGAAACATAAGCGCTAACCAATGCATATGCGCTAACATCCTTAGCATATGTGCTAACAAAATAAGCATTAGCACTATCATGAGCAAAATCATTAAACCTAATTGCATATGCGCTAAATCTAAATGCAAAAGTGCTAACCTAATACCAAAAATTGCAAAAAAATCAAAAATTCAAAAAACGCACCTAAAAACATGAAAAGTTGTACGATAAGTTGAAAACAAAGCTCGGGATAAGATACATATCGGCAACCCATACTCAAGAGGCTGCTGATATCATTGAACACACTCAAATCGATGGTTCTCCACAGGAATCACCATTTCGCCACCTCACCAAGACAATTTTCTTCATAAGCTGACAAGGATGATAATGAAATTAAAATTAACTTTGGTTAATTTTATATTTACTATTTGAAAGAGTAATTAATGATATTCAATGGGGCAATTTAATTTGTTTTTTAAAAATGAATTTAATTGATGGAACTTTTATCAATTATCATGAGATCAATCGTTCAAACCAAAATTTTTAACAATTTCACGATCAATCTCCTGAGGGGGCACACAATCAGTATTTTTATCTCCATCAAGTGCACTATTGAGACTTGATTTAATCTTTGAAACAATGTTGTCTCAACATCATTTCAAAGAGGGGCAAAATGTATACATATAAAAATGGCTATGAGCGATTAAATAAATATTTTATATTTATTTAATAATTATTCTTTTATTAAATAGTTAATTTGAAAAGGTTAATTTATTTAATTTATTTTGTGTCTTTCTATTAATTAATTTAATTGAAATATTTTATTAATTAATTCATATATCCTATTCCTCTAATTAATTAAATATCTAATATTTAATGGTTATTCTCCTATCCTATAGTCTCAAATATTAAATAATTTCTTAAATTATTGAATCTTTCTTATCCAACTCACCCTCCATCTCCACTTCATCTTCCATTTGCCAACTCATCTATCATGTGGCTAAGGAAATTAATATTTCTTAAATATTAGTTCATCATTTATCTCCAACCTCCAAAATTAATGAAATATTTTGTACGTACACATGTTTCATAACCTTCTTTTATATTCTCTCCAACATCCCTACATCTTAGGAAGGACTTGAGTCCACTTGTCCTATCATGCCTAAATTTTCTCCAACCATCCCTAGATTCCCTCAGTCAAGCAACCCAGTCAAGATGAGATGAGTGACACTTGTCTTCTCCTTCCCCCTTTCTCTCAACCTTCACCTTTGCTCATAGCCATCCAAATCTGCAGATCTGATCATGACCATTGATCTAAGCCACATCATCTTATCCTCTCAAGTTCTATAAAATCAAGAGCTTCAGTTGAGAGATAGTTAGTCTTCAAGTGAGTTTTCAAAGATAATCATTTTTGAAAACTTATGCATCTATGAGTTTTAATCTTGAAGCAAATAGCAATTAGCATTTTAGCATAATCATTTTAGCATAATGATGTAGTATTGCATATCATAGCATTTGTGAACTATTAGTTATTAGTCCATTCTTCATATGCCATCTTGAAAGCTATTAGTGCTTGTCTAAGAGCACACCATCTGCAACCAGAAACAGTGGAGTTAGGACACAATGAGACATAAACCATGAAGGTAATATTAGTATTTTTATTTCATATGTATTTCATGTAGTTTCATTGGTTGAGTTTGGAATTCTTGTAGCATTTCCATTGGTATTTTGTGAAACTAACTTGTTGCAGGTAGCATTCTGAGGATGAAATTCAAGTCGACACAAAATGCTCTATGAAATTACAAGTCTTACCACTACATCATCTATGTATGATGAAGGTACCTTCTCACCTCTAGCATGCGAGGACTCTCTAGGGTATCCTACAGTCCCTATCATCACATACATTGCATCGGGCATATCATGCACCACATAATCAGTAGTATCTGCGAGCGGATCAACAAGCTCTCCAATAGGACCTAAGCATGGTTTCCCACACATAACACAGGTATGTGGCACACAAATTTGTGGAGCCAAAGAGGACATGCCAATGCCACCAGATCCACTACTAGGATCATCAAAAGGTTGAGCTAGTGCCCCAACCTAAGAAACCAAAAGGCTACTCAAAGAGTGAATAGCCAAAATAGTTTATGACATTGCCTGGGAAATGATTTATGGATGTTGTACTAGAGGTGGGGGATCAACAGGAGGAGGGGGAACATATGGGCCCTGTAATACTTGAATTGGCCCAGGTCTATCTTGAGGCATACCTAAACCTACACCTTGGAAAGGCTTGATGTCAAAGTAGTTGACATGTTTGCCCAAAAAAAACTCAGCATATAATTTTTTAACGAAATAAAATGGGACATCAAGATTGTTGTTGGGTGGTCTATCAAAAACCATCCACCAACAATCCCAAAAGTTATTTACAATATCATCATTTGTACACCATTTGATGGAAAGTATTTTTTTCACTAATAACTCAATGATGAACGAATAGTACAAAACTGGTACTAAGAGGGGGGGGTGAATCAGTACAAACAAAAACACAACCTTAAACTGGTTTGTCAATAGACAGTATGCATTGATAGACAAACAGTAACATCGGTCCTTAAACAGAGTACAACCGGTGAAACCCAGAATAACTGAGACAAGCATGAACTGGTTGACACTTATCTTCTCATATAATCTAACACTTCATTTCCATTTCACCCTAATGCATGAACAGATAATCTACCCTCAAAGATATACATATTACTGCTAGATCAACATGAATCACCGCTTAACAAAAAACAATCATAGGATCACATGAAGAAGACATCACACATGACACACATATTTTTCACATGGAAACCCAACTAGGAAAAACCACGGTGGGGACGAATACCCACAAGCTTTTTTTTGCACTCTTTAGAAGTTCGCTCTGTTAGGAGCCTTATTCGGTTAAAGAATAATACAGTAGGTTTTGTTAGGAACCGATCCTGTTAGGGATCACCTGGTTAAGGGATGGCTAGAATACCTGGTTAAGGGTTAAACCCTATTAAAGGTTACCTTCTTAGAGGATTTCAAGAACTCAATGGTTTTGAGTCACCCTGTTAAAGGATTTACAGCAAGCCGATTAAAGCTACCCTGTTAAGGGATTTCTCAACTATTGAGGTGGTTAGAGATCAACAGGTATTATAATGATCTGGTAACAGCAATCAATGCCAATGTAGATCCGCTTAAGCTCCTCTTCACCTTCTGCACTTACACTCTGCAGGTATCACTTCTCTCCTCTGGTCTAGCAAGAATCATGTATCTCTTCTCTTGGAACACACACACAACTTTTGCCCACAACCTCTGAAAGAATCACAACATCGACCTTATAGGAAAATAGATAGGTTGGTAGCATAAACCCTAAACCCTAAACTTGTTAGGTTAAGGAATTCAAATGGTTCAATCCTGACCGTTGAGCACACTGCATTAAATGCAACAATCTTGATCCAATCTTAAGACATTCTCCATCATTCATTTTCCATTGATTTCATGGCAGCTGATAACCCATCACATGTTATCACCATTTATAGACTTCGCACATTCCCGAGGTAGATAGAACAATCTCCTTCATGCAAGATCCTTCACGTGCACAAGGCTTACATGGCAATATGATCTGTTCTTCGTTACCATGCTAACTCATCACAGAAAGTCACTGGTTGAGCCACAGAGGCTTGAAGCACTTCAACCAGAAACCCTAAAGTCGAGACTACCAACCGATAGTCATACAATGCTTCCATGTGTCGGTTCCCATAACCATATGCCGGTTCACCTTAAACAAACACACTGCTTCACTTTGGCACAAATGTCAGTTCACAGTGTTATATCGGTTCTCTTCTCTTCATCATATTGACATCAATGACAACACACAATGTCATTATGTCCTCATACCGGTTCACATAATGCCAACAATCTCCCCCTTTGGCATTGATGGCAATATACAAAGATATCTCTCCGCTTCACATCTTCTCCCTCAATTTCTATAGATATCTTCTCCGCTTCACATCTTCTCCCCCTTTCACAATAATGCCAAAGTGGAGGCACAAGCTTCCTTGTTCCATTATGCTGCTCCCCCTAAGGAATAGCATCCTTCAACACATCAGTCAAAAAAAATGACTATGCAATACCTGACTGATGTGGAGCAAATACCTTTAGTTCACCTCTTGAAGGGGTAGTACCCCTAATTCACCTCTTAAGTACAAAAATGTAGCCTTTGGGAGAGGCTTGGTGAATATGTCTGCTAACTGCTCCTTACTGGAAACATGTTCCAGTGCAATCTCTTTGTTCTGAACCTTTTCCCTCAAGAAATGATACTTAAGCTCGAAGTGCTTGGTTCTAGAATGTAAAACTGGATTCTTTGAAATATTGATAGCACTTGTGTTGTCACAGAATATGCTTACCAGTTCAGATACAGGAACTTTGAAGCCATTTAATACATGCTTCATCCAGATTGTCTGAGTGCAGTTCATGAAAGTTGCAACATACTCTGCTTCTACTGTAGACTAAGAGATACAACTCTGCTTCTTACTCATCCATGAGACTAGTCTACCACCAAGAAAGAATGCACCACCTATTGTGCTCTTTCGTCATCCACATTACCTGCCTAATCAGCATCTGTGAATACTATAAGGTTGAAATCATTGCTATATGGATACCACAATCCATAGTCAACTATTCCCTTTAGATACCTAAGAATCCGCTTGACTACACCGAAGTGGGATTCTTTTGGACTTTTCAAGAACCTTGCAGTAATGCCAACTGCATGTGCAATATCCGGTCTGCTATGCACTACATAATGCAACTTACCAATCATTGATCGGTATTCCTTCTCATTAACCAATGCTGAGTCATCCTCTTTGGATAGTTTACAACTGGTCACCATTGGTGTACCAACCGGTTTGCTATGTTCCATGCCAAAGGTCTTCAACACCTCTTTGACATACTTGGACTGAGTGATAAAGATTCCATCTTTCATCTGTTGAATCAAAAGCCCAATGAAGTTAATCTCCCCTATGAGTGACATCTCAAACTCCTTCTTCATCTCATCTGTAAACTCATGACTCATCTTGTCATCTCCACCAAAGATAATGTCATCAACAAATACCTCACAGATCAGAATCTGATCTCCTTTAGTCTTCAAGTAGATATTACTATCTTCACTTGTTCTCTCAAATCCAATTTTCACAAGATGGGAGTGTAGACATTCATACCATGCTCTAGGTGCATGCTTTAGACCATATAAGGCTTTATGTAGCCTACACACCATGTCACTATCTTCAGATAGGGAAAAGCCATCTGGTTGCCCTATATACACCTCCTCTTCAAGTACACCATTTAGGAATGCAAATTTTACATCCATTTGATATACTTTGAATCCTTTAAAAGCTGCATATGCAAGAAGCATACGAACTCCTTCCAATTTGGCTACAGAACCAAAAGTTTCTCCATAGTCTTCTCCTTCTTCTTGGGCATATCCTTTACACACCAATCTGGCTTTGTTTCTAATCATTGTTCCATCCTCATTCAGCTTATTTCTGAAAATCCATTTGGTACCGATGATTTTTATGCTCCGGTCTGGGTACCAAAGACCATGTACCATTTTTCTCTATCTGGTCAAGTTCCTCTTCCATTACCTTGATCCAATCTTCATCTTTATGTGCCTCCTTGAATGATTTAGGCTCAAATTCAAAGATCAAACATGAGTTTTCTCTGACCTTTCTTCTTGTAAGGATTCCAACATCCTTATCTCCTATGATCTGCTTAGGATCATGATTCAGCTTGACATACCGAGGAATGGTCTTAACAGATTCCTCTTGCTTTTCTTCTTCATCCTATTCTCCATCAGTATCAACATCTGCATCTACTAGTGTAGGAACACTATTACTGGTACTTGGTTGACTGGCAACCAGTTCCTAGAAAGTTACAACCGGTTCATTTACCGCTTGCTCACTGTCAGTTTCCTTAGTTTTCTCAAAGGTTTCATCAACTCTTACATTGATGCTTTTCTTAATTCTCTGAGTCTTATTATTGAAACACTTGAGAGCTTTGCTCTTGGTGGAATACCCTAGGAATATTCCCTCATCACATTTCGCATCAAATTTGTTCCGGTGTTCGCTCCTCTTGATGTAACATTTGCTACCAAACACTCTAAAGTAGCTAACCACAAGTGTTTTACCGGTCCAATACTCATAAGGAGTTTTATCCTTACTTTTTTTGATGAGTACCCAGTTCATTGTGTAGACTGTAGTGCTCACCGTTTCTCTCCAAAAGGCGTGAGCTATCTTTCCTTGAATCAACATGGTTATAGCTGCTTCAACCACAATCTGGTTATTCCTCTATGCTAGGCCATTCTGTTGTGGAGTCTGAGGGGCAGACAGTTGCCTCTTGATGCCATGCTCTTCACAGTACTTGTTGAATTCACCGGAAGTGAATTCCCCTCCTTGATCAGTTCTCAGGCACTTGATCCTTTTACTGCTTTCCTTCTCCACTAATGCTCTAAAAGCTTTGAACTTTACAAAAGCTTCAAACTTATCTTTCAAGAATGTGACCCACATCATTCTTGAGCAGTCATCAGTGAGAATCATGAAGTACCTATCACCCTGCACACTTCTAGTTTTCATAGGACCACACAAATCAGTATGCACAAGATCAAGCAAATTATTAGTAGTGAAAGGTTTACCTTTAAAGGTTGAGGAAGTCATTTTCCCCAATTGACACTCTCTGCACAAGGTATTATTCGGTTTGCTTAGCACCGGCAACCCTCTAACTACCTTGATCTTACTATCCTTCACAATTTATCAAAATTTACATGGCAAAGTCTCCTATGCCATATCCAGCTATCATCAAATTTAGCCATAAGACATGTACTTATATTTGCATTCAGCTGAAATAGGTTACCTTTGGTCTGCATGCCGGTGGCCACCAGTTCACCATTCTTTCCTTTGATTTTGCACACTCCATTCTTGAATTCTAGAGTGAGACCACTGTCATTCAGCTGGGAAACACTTAGAAGGTTGTGTCTGAGACCATCAACCCAATACACATTGTCAGCACTACTCTTTCCATTCAGAGACATGGACCCTCTGCCTTTGACCATGCATGGTGCATCATTTCCAAAGCGAACCACACCACCATCATACTCTTCCATGGATAGAAACTTGCTCCGGTCACCAGTCATATGGTGAGAATAGCCACTGTCAATGATCCACTCATTAGAATTATCAAACCGGGAGACAAGAGCTTTCTTGTTTGACACATCTTCCTTGACAACAACAAAAAAAATATCTTCATTTTCTTCATCCTCTGATTCCTCATCTGTGACACCTTCATCAATTGCCACAAAATAGTTTCTTTGGTTTCCTCCTTTGAATTTCTTGAACCTTTCCAATTTGTCCTTGTTGTCGCCATTAGGATAGTTTATAGCAATATGTCCTATCTAGTTACAAGAAAAACATTTCAACGAGAGCTTACCTCTATATTTGTCGGTTCCTTTAGGAAGTTTCTTGGCAAGAAGAGCTTCAAATGCCATCAGAATCTCCTCATCATCCATTTCTCTATTCTATCTTGGTTCACCACTAGTGCTACCTTCTTTTCCTTTTCTGGATGGTACAGCGAAAGCTTTAAAAGCTGATTCAGTCTTTTGAACACTGCCATCAAAACTATTTAGCTCATAGGATGTCAACTTTGCAATGATGGAGTCTAGGGATACCTTAGTCTTGTCTATAGATCTCAGCTCCTGAATAGTAGCAACCCTTATTGCAATGACTGGTAATAAGGATCTCAGGACTTTGCTTACGATAGTGGAATCTTCCATTTTACCACCTGCACTCTTGATATCTCCAACAACGATTTTTATTCTTATTTCATACTATTGAATGGTCTCACCTTCAACCATCTGCATGTCTTCAAACTTCCCTCTAAGGCTTTCTTCCTTAGCTTGTTTTACATGCTCATCACCACCATAGATATTTTCAAGAGTATCCCATACCTCTTTGGGATTTACCTTATCTTGGATATCAATAAACTCAATGTCAGATAAACTACTAATCAGGGCTTCCATGACTTGCCCATTCTGCTGTATCTCTCTCTTTTGGTCATCGGTGAGAGTACCAGTAGGGGCAACATAGGCATTCTCAACATAGCCCCAATGTTGAGCACCCATGCTTCTGATGTATATCTTCATTCTGTCTTTCCATATACTGAAATTTTCTCTGTTAAACTTTGGACCTTCCCTCTTCATCATTTGATTGGGATCTTTACCTCAAGCAGTTAAGCTTATAACTCAGAGGACCTGCAGGATGCTCTGATACCAATTGATAACTCAATGATGAATGAATAGTACCAAGCTGGTACTAAGAGGGGGGGTGAATCAGTACAAACAAAAACACAACCTTAAACCAGTTTGTCAACAAACACTGTGCATTGATAGACAAACAGTAACACCGGTCCTTAAACAGAGTACAACCAGCAAAACCCAAAATAACTGAGACAAGCATAAACCGGTTGACACTTATCTTCTCATATAATCTAACACTTCATTTCCATTTCACCCCAATTCATGAACAGATAGTCTACCCTCAAAGATATACATATTACTACTAGATCAACATGAATCACCGCTTAACAGAAAACAATCATAGCATCACATGAAGAAGACATCACACATGACACACATATTTTTCATGTGGAAACCCAACTGGGAAAAACCACGGTGGGGATGAATACCCACAAGCTTGTTTTTGCACTCTTTAGAAGTCCACTATGTTAGGAACCTTGTTTGATTAAAAACTAATACAATAGGTTCTGTTAGGAACCAATCCTGTTAGGGATCACACGGTTAAGGGATGGCTAGAATACCCGATTAAGGGTTAAACCCTATTAAAGGTTACCTTGTTAGAGGATTTCAAGAACTCAATGGTTTTGAGTCACCCTATTAAAGGATTTACAGCAAGCCGGTTAAAGCTACCCTGTTAAGTGATTTCTCAACTATTGAGGTGGTTAGAGATCAACAGGTATTACAATGATCTGGTAACAGCACTCAATGCCAATGCAGATCCGCTTAAGCTCCTCTTCACCTTTTGCACTTACACTCTATAGGTATCACTTCTCTCCTTCGGTCTAACAAAAATTACATATCTCTTCTCTTGGATACACACACACAACTTTTGCCAACAACCTCTACAAGAATCACAACATCGACCTTATAGGAAAATAGATAGGTCGGTAGCATAAACCCTAAACCCTAAACCTGTTAGGTTAAGGAATTCAAATGGTTCAATCCTGACCGTTGAGCACACTGCATTAAATGCAACATTCTTGATCTAATCTCAAGACATTCTCCATCGTTCATTTTCCATCGATTTCATGGCAACTGATAACCCATCACACGTTATCACCGTTTATAGACTTCGCACATTCCCAAGGTAGATAGAACAATCTCCTTCATGCAAGATCCTTCACGCACACAAGGCTTACATGGCAATACAATCTATTCTTCATTACCATGCTAACTCATCACACAAAGTCACCGGTTGAGCCACACAGGCTTGAAGCACTTCAACCAGAAACCCTGAAGTTGAGACTACAAACCAGTAGTCATACAATGCTTCCATGTGTCGGTTCCCATAACCATATGTCAGTTCACCTTAAACAAACACACCGCTTCACTTTGGCACAAATGTTGGTTCACAGTGCTATGCCAGTTCTCTTCTCTTCATCATATTGACATCAATGACAACACACAATGTCATTATGTCCTCATACCGGTTCACATAATGCCCACATCTAAAAGTTTTCTAGTGCAGGGATTGACAAAAAATGCGGCAATATCAACTTTCAAAATCTCAAGCTCCTTGACCTAATCATAGGTCAAGACATTCGCATATCTAGCCCTCATGGGATCTCACCACAAAAGAGCGGCATCGTGCTCCATGGTCACAATTTCTACATTATTTATAATGACATTCAAAGCATCTAACATTGGGGTTAGACGAGGGATTCTACTGTAGACATTTGCAATACCCCTCAATTGGTTTAAATTTTGAACAATCATTATACACATAAAAAATTTCTATGAGCGATTAAATAAATATTTTATATTTATTTAATGTTTATTCTTCTATTAAATAGTTAATTTGAAAAGATTAATTTATTTAATTCATTTAGTGTCTTTCTATTAATTAATTTAATTGAAATATTTTATTAATTAATTCATCTATCCTATTCCTCTAATTAATTAAATATCCAATATTTAATTATTCTTTTGATCAATTAATTGAATATCTAAATATTTAATTATTTCCTTCAATCATTTGAATATCTAATATCTAATGATTATTCTTTTATCATATAGTCTCAAATATTAAATAATTTTTAAATTATTTAATCTCTTTTCCAACTCATCCTTCCATCTCCACTTCATCTTCCCTTTGCCAACTCATTAATCATGTGGCTAAAGATATTAATATTTCTTAAATATTAATTCATCATTTATCTCCAACCTCCAAATTTAATGAAATATTGTGTACGTACACATATTTCCTAACCTTCTTCTATATTCCCTCCAAGATCCCTATATCTTAGGAAGGACTTGAGTCCACTTGTCCTCTCATGTCTAAATCTTCTCTAACCATCCCTAGATTCCCTTAGTTAGCAACCCAGTCAAGGTGAGATGAGTGACACTTGTCTTCTCCTTCCCCCTTTTTCTCAACCTTCACCTTTGCTCACAACCATCCAAATCTGCAAATCTGATCATGACTATTGATCCAAGCCACATCATCTTATCCTCTCAAAGTCTATAAAATCAGAAGTTTGAGTTGAGAAAGAGTTAGTCTTCAAGTGAGTTTTCAAAGCTAATCATTTGTGAAAACTTATGCATTCGTGAGTTTTAATCTTGAAGCAAATAGCATAATCATTTAGCATAGTCATTTAACATTGCATATCATAGTATCAGTTAACTATCAGTTATCAATCTATTCTTCATATGTTATCTTGGAAGCTATCAGTGCTTGTCTGAGAGCACACCATCTGCAACTAGCAACAGTGGAGTTAGGACACAATGAGACTTAAATCATGAAGGTAAAAATAGTGTTTTTATTTTATATCAATTTCATATAGTTTCATTGGTTGAGTTTGGATTTCCTGTAGCATTTCCTTTGTATTTTGTGAAACTAACATGTTGCAGGTAGTATTTTGATGATGAATTTCAAATCCACACATTTTGGCGCCCACTGTGGGGCTGAGAGCCTCGCATATTCTTTCTGATATCCTATCTAATTCTTGCAAAAAGCAAATTTAACACATTTGTAATACAGATTCACGCCAATGTGAGTTCTGACAATGCCTTTATTTGATAGGTTAGCACTTTTGTCCTTTAGGTTAGCACATTTGTCATTTAGGTTAGCGCTTTTATTTGTAAATCAGTACATTTAATCTTCAAAACAATGCTTTTGTCCTTCAGGTTAACACTTTTGTCAGAGAATTCTTGCTTCTTAGTCCGCAGAGCAGCGATTTTGTGTTTTAGGTTAGTTCTTTTGTCCTTTAGGTTAGCACTTTTGAGGTGAAACACAATGCATTTGTTAGGATAGCGCTTTTATTTGCAACTGACAAAATTTTCTTGCAAGTTCGAATGTTCAAGAACTTAAATTTTTCAAACTACTGACATGCATGTGCAGGATTATTTTTTAAAGCAAATTTCATGCATTTCCTCATATAGTTAATTAAGAGTTCTATTTTGGAAAGTAACACATCATGTCATGCTCATTTAGCTTAACTAAGGGGGATAAATTAATAGCATGAAACCTGCATTTTGAGTGACTTATTTAAAATAGTTGCACCTAGATTTTAGAAAAGCTAAAATGGACTTGTGTTTTCTATGCTTGATGAAGTAGTAGGTAAGTATGTTGTCACCATCATACGGTGATCAAAAAACCAGACCTACTTTCTTTTATGTATAACCTTTAGAGGGCCTACCTTCCTAAGTTGCCTTGATGGGGCCAGTGAGAGGGGAATGACCCAAAGTGGGAACGGGCTAATGCTGAGTCCTTCCAATCCACTCTAAAGAAATCATGTTTGTGATGAAAGTCACAAGCAACATGTTTTGATAAGTTCATACCGACACTATGTTTCCCCATAAACCCTATGGAGTGTAAACTCTATAGGTTGGGAACCTTTTGTATTTATAGAGCTGAAAATGTCACATGTATGGCCACATGACCGGAAGCCTTTACTAAAAACCACTTGTACTAGTTGCCAAAATCCTTCTAGTTGTTGGCGTAGGAAGTCGAACCTCTAAAGCAGCTCACACACATACAGTTCTTAGTAGAGATATAAATTTTTCCATGGGGAGTTTTCATGGAAATTGGTGCTTGGATGCCCCAGAGAAGTGAGTGTCAAGGGTGGAGCCAGTGGGGTCAAGCATCTAAATATCCGCTTTGAATAGAATAGCCTCAGTGGAAACCAATAATCACTTATTGAGTTGTCATTTGCAAACTTCAAAATTTTGAAACAGTCACATGCCAGTTTGGACTAGAGCTCAATACAAACAACTTAGAAAACAACAAAAACAAATTAAGGAAGAAGATAATCCAATATTCCAAACTTTTGGGTATACCATTGTTGATGAAGAAGCGGTCAATAACACAATTAAAGACCTTGAGCAAGATTTTAAATTTGATAGACTAATGGAAAAATTATTGGCAAAACAAAAAAATAAATATCTTTTGATGTTGGCAAAATCAGGAGCTAAATTGCCACAAGACATTAACATAGAAAGCTTGAAACAAGATGCGGAGGCAAGTAACACCCAAAACACAGATGATCCAAACAACGAAGATGTAAACAAAGAAATTCATAAAGAGACAAGAAAAGAATGGGATGACACAAGAAAAGAGCATAGTGATAAAAGAACTTACAAAGAAATAAGGAGAAACTATATGGATAATCCATTGTTAAACCTTACTCAACAAATGCAAACTCTACAATAACAGATACAAGATATGCAAAATGGAACAAGCTCCAAGAAGTATTCATTAGAAGATATTTGCCCATATCCTTTCGATAAAAAAATGAATATGGTACCATTTCCACAACATTGTGAGATCCCTAAATATGAAAAATATGATGGAAAATCTGATCCTCGGGATCACATTAGGGAGTTTTGTGCTATGAGCATGGAATTTGCACATGACGAAACTTACCTCATGCGTCTTTTCCCTAGGAGTTTAAATGGATAGTCAATGGAATGGTTTTCAAGATTACCATCCGGAATCAAATCTTTTGAAGAACTCATGAATAGATTTATTTCACAATACTCCTACAATGTAAGGAATGAGATAACAATGCTGGATTTATGCAATGTTAAACAAAAGAATGGTGAATCTTTTATGATCTTCTTGCAGTGATGGAAATGGATGTTTAATAGGTATCCAAGAGATGTACCTGATCAAGAAAAGATAGACATATTCATTGATAATCTTATCAGTAAAATGAGTTATCGACTAAAAATGCAATGTCCTCCCTCCTTCCCCAAGATGATTGAGAATGGTCTGAAAATAGAAGATGCGATGGTAAAGAAAGGAGAGCTAAAACTTTACAATAATTCTTACAACAACAACAACAGTAACAATGAAAAAACCCAAGTTCTGGTCAAATACTAGGAATGTCATCAATGGAGGAAATGACAACAATAGTGCTACAAAACAACAACCAATTTTTAACTATCAAGTCAAATCCCAAATAATAACAATCAAGAAAACAATAAAACCAAATCTTTCTTCTCCAATCCTCACAGGAAATTCACAAACATTGGAGAACCATTGGAATCAAGTTTAAAAACTCTTCTTGCAAACAAACTGATTGTTTTACTAGAAGAAAGAAGTTATGAACCACAACTCAAGCCTAATTGGTGAAATGACAATCATTTTTGTAATTATCATCGGAATAAAGGACACCAAACAAATGATTGTCATAGATTGAAACACCTTAGCCAAGATCTAATCGATAATGGAACTATCACAGTGGATAGCCATAAGACAAATGAATCACACCTAGCTTTCAAAACTCCACTTTCGAATTACGAAAAAGGTGAACCATCCCAATTAAAAGATGACAAAGGAAAAGCCAAAGTGAACTAAACTTATACATATGATGATGAGGTAAATGTCATCATTGTTAAAGATAATCCACCTTCATAGCCAATCAATGTCATTATGAGAAGCAAAGCGAAGGTTACCTTTCCAAGTATAATAAAAGACTCAACATCCACTTCACAACAATACAATTTAGTAGAGAAATTACAAAGAATACCTGCTCAAATATCAATTTTGGAACTTCTCAAAGTTTCACCTATGCATAAGTAAATTTTGGAAAAAGCTTTAGTGGAAACAATAATTCCAAAAGACTTGGATGTGGATCAGTTCCAAAACATGGTGGGACACATTATAGCCCCTCATTGCTTATCATTTTCTAGAATTGATGACGCATCCTTGCAACATCCTCACAATGCTCCTTTACATGTTGACATCACCATTAATAAAACTCATGTCAAACGCATACTCATAGATGGTGGAGCGGGCTTAAACATTTGTGCATTAAGTTTAATAAAAGATTTGGGATATTAAGAAAATGCAGTAGATCCAAAGAAGAAAATAACTATTAAGGCTTATGATGAAGCATAGCATTCTTCTAAAGGAACTATGGTGTTGCCAATCAAAATAGGACCTGTGGAAAAGAATACATTATGTCAGGTTTTAGATTTGAACCTCTCGTACAACATTCTTCTAGGAAGACCGTGGATTCACACCATGCAAGCAGTTCCTTCTACATATCATCAATGTGTAAAATTTCCTCATGAAGGATAAGAGGTCACTATAATTTCAAACTCTATCCAATATTGCAATAATCTGAAGCCAACACAAGATACAAGAGTTCCACATAATAGAGAATCAGTATATCCTACCAAATAAATTCAAGAAAAGTTATGGGAAACCTTTAAGAAAAAACTCAAATTGAATGATGAAGGAATGGGAAAATATTCTTTGCATAATTTTCCACTTTCACCTAAGTCATATGGAAAGCCTACAAATATTCAATCAAAGACCTCAGAGAAATCAAAAGATATGTTTAATGAAGCATTTGTTAGAGTTGGAACACTTGAAGAAGAAACCGAAGACAAGGACATTCTTGGTTGGTTGTACAAAGATGAAAATGAAACTATATCAACAACTGCAAAAGTCAATATTCCCATAGAACAATATGGCAATGGTTATAAGATCATGCAAAAAATGGGATATGAAGGAAAAGGACCAATTGGTAAGTGACATCAAGGTATTTTAGAACCTATTTGTCCCCACTCGCAATCTAAAGAAGATAAATCGGGACTTGGATATCTAAAATCAAATCAAAAGCAAAATAATCATCAACAACCAAAGTGGAGAAATAAAACAGTCTCTAAAGAAGAACAATGGAAAGAAAAGCGACATCAAGCAGCAGAAATAGTAGCCAATAAGCATAAACAAGAAGAACATGAGAAACAAGAAGAAAAGATTGCAATCAAAAGAAAAGAAGAATCTTGTCAACAAGTTCAAGGAATACGAGCAAGTGCAAAATCTTAACAAGATATTCCAGAAGTAGTGAAAATCAAGATGGCAGAAATCAGGGAACTTTTTGCACCATACAACATTCCTGTGTGGTATAGTGGTATAGTCCTAGACAATGGTTCAGAGACAGATTCAAATGAATATGAATGGGGTCCAAATGTCTCATCTAGTATATCAAGTGAAGAAGGAAATGAAGAGTAAGCAGCTATCACAAAGGAAGACTTATTTATTACAAAAAAAAGATGGAGTTAGAAAGAAGACAAGAAGAACTCATAACCCAGAGAAAAGAGGAATATACAAGAGAACAAAAGAAAGGGGATGACAAAGACAAAGAAATAAAGCCACAAGAAGCAAAAAAAGATATGGATCAAGCATCTGGAAATATCATATTTCTATCAAATAAAGAGAAAAATGTACTAAGGTATGGCAAAACCATAGAAGAACTAAGAGATAGTCAAGTAGGATTGACTATTAGTTCAAAAGAAGCTGATTTTGAAAGAAGTCAAAAGCTAGAAAAAGAATTCTCTATATCACATACACAAGTATGTCAAATTCAAAATGCCAATGAATTTATTAAAAATAATCAAGAAGGAACTTTCAATACTAAAGATGTGTGTGTTGATATAATCCATTTGTTTAAGGGACAAACGTCAAATGAAGAACCATTTGAGTGTGAACTACAAAATGCTAATACTAATTTTGTTAGAACTAATTGGAGAATACTTGGGAGAGATAATCCTCAAGATCATTCTATCTATGACATTACCTAATCTACACCAGTTTAAGACCATTATGTCATGAACTTTGAAGCACCTGATGATGACAATGATTATGACTTACCCCTTCTTCATCTTGAACTAATTGATTGGGATAATCTAGAAAACCCTGAATTAGATGTCTTTTTCAATGATCATGACTTATTTGTGTATCCTAATGTTGTCAAACCCATAACACCTAAGATATCTTCCATTGTGGAATCAAGTAACGTTTCTTACAGTCAAGAGAATGCCAAACTTTCCAGTCGCAAAATTGAAATAAAACAAGGAAACAGACTTACTATTGAAAACCATTTCATGGCAACACTAGATCAATCAAAAGGGAAAATAAAGGACGTATCTGATGGTGAAAACCTCTTGGAGGCACCAGAAGATGGAAATTTTGACATCCTCCCTGCATATTTTCAAGAGAGATGTGCTATTCTAATAGAACCAACAGAAGCAATAAACATTGGAACATCAAAGGACCCCAAGATACTTCATTATGATGCCTCATTATCAGATAAAGAGAGGAAAGAATACATAGAATTCTTTAGAAAAAGAAAAATAAATTTTGCTTGGTCCTATGCTGACATGTTGGGACTTAATCCGGATCTTATAATGCATCATCTCAATGTGGATTTAAAAGCAAAACCAATTAAGCAAAAGCTAAGGAAGATGGATCCACACATCGCTCTTCTTGTAGAAGTCGAGCTAAAGAAATTATTAGATGTGGGTTTCATAAGACCTGTTGCCTATCTAGAATGGGTTTCAAGCATTGTACCAGTGTCAAAGTCAGATAAAAGCATAAGAGTCTGCACCAATTTCAGAGAATGGAACAAAGCATGTCCCAAAGATGATTTCCCACTACCCAACATTGATATAATTATGGACTTATCAGCAGGGCATGAGATGTTTTCATTAATGGATGGCTTCTCAGGATACAATCAAATAAGAATTGCCCCTGAAGATCAAGAAAAGACAATATTCACTTGTGCATGGGGTACTTATTGCTGGAGTGTTATGGCATTTGGGCTTAAGAATGCAGGAATGACTTATCAAAGGGCTATGAAGACAATTTTCCATGATATGATGCATACATTTATGGAAGATTATGTAGATGATATACTTGCAAAATCTCATACAAGACAAGAACATTTGAATATATTAAGCAAGATCTTTGATAGGCTGGAAAGATATCAGTTGAGATTAAATCCAAAGAAATGTGTATTTGGAGTAACCTCTAGAAAACTTCTTGGGTACATTATATCAACTCGTGGAATTGAAGTAGATCCTGAAAAGGTCAAAGCCATCATGGAGATGGAGTCACCTAGGAACATAAATCAATTGTGATCTTTACAAGGAAGATTGCAATCAATCAGAAGATTTGTCTCTCAATTAGCAGATAGATGTCATCCATTCACTCATCTTCTACATAAGAATGTTCCATTCAAATGGGATCAGAAATGTGAAGAGGCTTTTATGCAAATCAAAGAATCTTTCATGAATCCTCCAATACTGGTATCACCAATCAAAGAGAAACCATTATTTCTCCATTTCTCAATGACAAATGTATCATTAGGCACTCTTCTAGCTCAACATGATGAAGGAAAAGAAAGAGCAGTGTATTACATCAGTAGAACACTTGTTGACTATGAACTGAATTATACATCAATCGAGAACACATGTCTAGCTATTGTATTTGCAACTCAGAAGCTGCGACATTATATGCCGACTCATTATGTGAAGCTAATAGCAAAGATAGATCCACTAAAGTATTTGCTGAACAAGTCAACTTTGATAGGCAGATTAGCCATATGGGTTATGATAATAAGTCAATTTAATATAGAGTATGTTGATCGAAAAGCTATCAAAGGATAGGTCATTGCTGATAAATTAGCTGAAGCACCTTTACAAAATGGCATACCATTGCACATTGAATTTCTTGGTGCAGACATTCTAATAGTAAGTACAAAATTTTGGGAATTGTACTTTGACAGTTCTTATACACAATATGGATCAGGCGCAGGAATTTTATTCATCACACCTCAGGGACACACGATTCCAAAATCATATAGACTATGGTTTCCATGCACAAACAATATTGTAGAATATGAAGCATTGACTATTGGACTCAAAATGGTTATTGAATGTAATATCAAGGAATTACATGTTTATGGTGATTCATAACTTATCATCAACCAAACAAATGATGATTATCAAATTAAGGATGACAAGCTCATGCCCTATAAACAGCTAGTAGAATAGTTTAAAGAACACTTTAAAGAAATATCATTTACTCAAATCCCAAAAAATGAGAATAAAGCAGTAGATGCAATGGCTACAATAGCATCTCTCTTGCAGAATCAGGAGAATCAACAGTGTTACGAATTCCTCATGGAAGATATCTTAACCCCTACCATTCAATTCCAGCATACCTATGTGATTTGTCATATATCAGGGATCAGTCAATCCTTATACGACCAAACCTATCAATACTTAAATGAGAATATCCTTCCTCCTAACCTATCCTGCAATCAAAGAAGAAATTTTATCCATCAGTCATCCTGCTATACTATTATTGTTGATACCTTATATAGATGAGGTCTAGATAGTACTTTATTGAGATGTCTTGAACAAGAAGAATCTAAAAAAGTTCTTAATGAAGTTCATGCAGGTATTTGTGGCACACACTCAAGTGGATTAACCTTGGCTAAGAAACTTCTTCGTATGGGTTACTATTGGCCTACTATGGAGAGAGATTCATTCACATATGCCAAAAAATGTAAACAATGTCAGATCCATGGGAATCTCATTCACTCACCAGCACAAGCATTGTATCCTATGGCCGGATCATGGTCATCTCCTTAATGGGGCCTTGATTTGTAGGAAAGATAAATCCTTCATCTTCTAATGGACATATGTTCATTCTGACTACTACTGAATATTTCACTAAATGGATTGAAGCAATACCTTTGACAAAAGTGATAGGAAAACAAATATCATCATTCATCTTGAATTATATAATTTGTCGCTATGGAGTTCCTATGACCATTATCACTGACAACGAATGACCATTTAAGAATCAAGATGTGAAGGAACTATGTGAACAGTTTCATATCCAACATAGGTTTTCTACTTGTATTATCCACAAGGAAATGGTCAAGTTGAGGCATCAAACAAGACTATCTTGAAAATCTTGAAGAAAATAGTCAATGAAGCTGGAAAAGACTGGCACATTTAGCTGAATCCTTCTCTTTGGGCATACCGAACTAGCATCCGCACACCAATGGGAGCAACTCCATATTGCTTAGTCTATGGATCAGAATCCATATTACCCATAGAAGTAGAGATACCTTCTCTATGGGTTTCCTTGAAAGGTCTTATACCAGAGGAAAAACAGCAAGTCTCTAGACTCCAAGAACTTGAATTGATCCAGGAACGTTGCCAAAATGCAACAGATCATTTGAAAGTATATCAACAGAGAATGGAAAGAATTTACGATCACAGAGTCAAGCCACAAATTTTTCAGATTGGAGATATAGTTCTAAGGGAGAATCCAAGAAATCAGCAAGACCGAGAAAAGAAGGGTAAATTTGAACCAAATTCACTATGACCTTTTGTCATAGTAGCAGCATATGGCTCAGGAGCATACAAGTTATCTACTCCTAAAGGTGATTGGTTTGATGAACCTATCAATTATGTTCATCTCAAGAAGTTCTATGCTTGAGATATAAAGTCCAGGAAAAAATTAATGAAAAGCATATAAAGTCTTGAAGAAATTAGTAAAAATCAGAAAAGTAGAAAATCCCTAAAAAGCATAAAACAGTGAAAAATAAGAAAAAAAAATGCAATAAATTTAGATTGTGAAAACCTAGTAAACAGACGCTATCTAAAAAGTGAGTTCCTCCATCTATGAGATCCCTTTGCGCACCTATCCACTCCATCATATCTAATCTATCGCTTCCTAGCTTATATATTCCATCTTTCACATCCATTGCTTTGAACCATTAGCAGACAATATGCAGCTTACCAACAATTATCAATCTTTGATATACTAGTTGTAGTCACTGTCTTAGATTTTATCAAAATCAATCAATCTACATTTGTATCCTGCCATGGTTTGGATCTTGATCAATTCATACATCCATAATAAATTTTTGTTTCCGCTGGGGGCAAAATCCTAATTCCTTTTGCTAAGGTGATCTTTTGAATCTTTGAAAATCCAAAAACATTTGGAAAACTTTGAAAAACCAAAAACACCTAGGGTTTTGAAATAGATAACGAGCAACAAAGCAACGAAGATCAAGGCATTTCATGACAACTAAATCGTGACACTTAGAAAATGAAGAATCAACCAGCAAGTAATAAAGGATTATCCAAGATCATTCATCAAGATGACTATATCAGCTAATGACCATTAGAACATGTGAATGACATGCGAGATTTAGTATTTATATCTTGATTTTATTTCCAATCATGTAATCTATGCGACTCAAGGATGTCCATGACTAGAGAAGCTATGATGGGGCATGATTATTTTCTTTGATTGTTGTTTGTGGTTTATCTCTTATTAAGGTATGTACTTGTCTAAGGATATGATTGGCAAAAGATCAAGGAGGACATTCCAAGTCATGCATGAAAGGAGATAATCTTTGTTTGTTCTGCAAGCAATACTCAGGTCAACTTGATTCATTATATCAAGTTGCTTGTATTAACTTGTTATATCAAAATCCATGTCAGAAATACTCAGGTCATCTTGGCTCATTATGTCAAGTTGCCTGTATTTTCTTACAACATTTTAAAGCTCAATGATGAAATCAAGCACTTACAAGATAACATATGAAGAATGACAGTATCATTTTTAGTTAGATCATTTCATCTGCATTATAAACATTCAATGTCAGTTGCATTATAAGCATTTCATTTCATTCACAAATCAACGGTCACAAATAAAGATTGAGTATACTTGGACAAACAAAAATAATAATTTGTATTTGATCATTGTAGGTGCATTCATTTTTAGAATCATTTTAATCATCATCCATTTCATTTAGTTGCATTTTAATCATTGCATTAGTTTGCATTCAATTTAGTCCATTTCATTAATCATGTAGTGTATCATCATTATTATTTGCATTATCATTTCATTAAAGATCATTTAGTTGCATCTTTTCACTTAGATTCATAATCATTATAAGCATTACATATAAAAAATCAAAAACATTTGAATAACATATTACATAATCATTCATTTGCATTCCCATATAGATCATTGCATTCATATCAGTTAAGTTAGTAATCATTTTCATTTGCATCCAAGGTCATCAAAATCAAAAATCAAAAGCATTTATCAAAGCATCATCATAATGAAGACAAAAGATCATAACATCATCCATCTAATCACTACATCTCTATAATCAATGCATATAGATCATCATCATATAGAGTAACATGCATAATGAAGATCATCATCATATAGAGTCCATGTTTGCATATAGATCATCATAAAAATCATAAAAAGTCCAAGTATATAATGATATTAGATCAAAAGTACAAATGCCTCATCAATACAAAGTCAAGTCATGATTATCCTGTACCACTACCACCTGACTCTGTCTATCTCTATGGTTGTGGGCAAGAAGATCCTCCAGATGTCTATCTCCCATGATCACTACTCCTCTAAGGAGGTCCCATGACTCCACCACTACTAGTATCCATCCTCACAGTGGTATGATAACTACTTTCTCTTTGGCTCTCTGCAACTAAATCCTCACATAGTTGCTGCCAATGGGAAGTCTTCTTCCCGACCTGAACTAGTGCTCTAATAGTATCGACTAAGAGAATGCAATATCCAACCTACTGAATGTGATCAAGGAGGCTTTGAGTATCATGTTGTCTCCTAACAGCTCTATCTCTCTCTGTCATGAGTGTCTGTACCTATGCTCTAAGCTGATCTATCTATGCTCTGAGACTATCCATTGTCTCCTGCTCTGGCACATCCTGTTGTGGCACATGAACCCCAATACCCTCATCTCCACCTCCCTATCCACCTATTGGAATCTCATTCCCATGCATATCATGATACAAAATGAGCAAGCATACAAACACCCCACGTATATTGAGTCTTGTGCTACATCATGCTCTAAAGAATCTCACCCCAACCAACAACAAAACCTTGAGATCTCCTATCTAGACAGATGAATCCCCCAATCAAACCTGCAAGAATCACAGGGAGAGTCTCGTAATACATAATCATATCCTCCCATTGGATCTCTCCTCTCAAAATTCTCTCATCACCAAATACGACTCTGCATGCCTCTGTCCCTCCACGATCCTAAAAATAATACTGAACTAACTCACCAGTCACTAGAATGTGGAGAATCCTGCAGACATCCTCAAGCATCACACTAATCTCACTCATGGGCAGGTGGAAAGTGTTATGCTTTCTATGCCATATCTTGACTAACGTTGTCAACAATCCCCTATTATGGGTAATGTCAGGCATGTATAACAAGTGGTGTAATCCACAGACATCTATATGTCTCACCTCTGCCTGTGTAAGCTCTGGCACTAAATGCCACATCACCAAGAATTTCTCCTGACACTGGAGAACATCAAGTTTCTCCTGTTTACCAAGACAATTCAATCATCAATCATCTATCTATCAAATCAAAGAGATTTCTAATCTCTCACATCAACAATTGGTAAATATTTTCACATGAAGCAAATCAGGCTATTAAATCACTTTAAACCTATCAATCATGGTTTTCTTTCAATCACTGACTTCAATCAAAATCTACTATACTCTTCATCAAAAACTAAATCAGTTTCTTAGAGATAATCTATCCAATCAAATTAAATCAATCAATTGTTTATCCTATCAATCAACGTTATCAAATCAATCAATCAAGTACCAATTCATCACAATTGTGCATCAAAATGCCTAAATCTAATCATCAAAGTGAATTTTTTTTACTATGAAATCCATCAAACACATTAATCTAACGCAAAAGTGATAATATTTTTAACAAAAGCGCTATTCTATTGAACGCATGTGCTAAATCATACATATGCGTGAACCTTTTTAACAAAAGCGCTAAACTTTCGAGCATATGCGTGAAACAATCAGAAGCGTTGTTTTAAGCATCAAAAGCACAATACCTGAGAGAAAAAGTGTTGACCAAGAAAAAGCGCTAACATACATCACACATGTGCTAACAAAATGAGAACATGCACTAAACTTATCAAATGCGCTAACTTTACATGCAAAAGCGCTAAAAATGAAAACAAAAACGCTAAACATAATTGCCAAAAATTGAAAAAAATCTAAATAACCAAAAATGCGCTAAACAAATATGAGAAATCATATGACAAGGTGTGAAAAGTTTGAGATAACATACATACCGGATACCCATACTCAAGAGGTCATTGATATTGTCGCGCTCAAATATATGGTTCTCCAACGAGATCACCATTTTGCCACCTCGCCAAGACAATTTCTTCACAAAGTTGACAAGGATACAAATGAAATTAAAATTAACTTTGGTTAATTTTATATTTACTATGTGGAAGGGTAATTAATGTTTTTCAATGGGGCAATTATATTTATTTTTCATAAATAAATTTAATTGACGGACCTTTTCAATTATCGTGAGATCAATCGCTTATCCAAATTGTTCAACAGATTCACGATCAAGCTCCCAAGGGGGCACACAATCAGGATTTTTATCTCTATCAGGCACACTATCGAGACTTGATTTAATCTTTGAAACAATGTTGTCTTGACATCATTTCAAAGAGGGGCAAAATGTATACACATAAAAATGGCTATGAGTGATTAAATAAATATTGTATATTTATTTAATGTTTATTCTTCTATTAAATAGTTAATTTGAAAAGATTAATTTATTTAATTCATTTCATGTCTTTCTATTAATTAATTTAATTGAAATATTTTATTAATTAATTCATCTATCCTATTCATCTAATTAATTAAATATCCAATATTTAATTATTCTTCTGATCAATTAATTGAATATCTAAATATTTAATTATTTCCTTCAATCATTTGAATATCTAATATCTAATGATTATTCTTCTATCCTATAGTCTCAAATATTAAATAATTATTAAATTATTTAATCTCTTTTCCAACTCATCCTTCCATCTCCACTTCATCTTCCCTTTGCCAACTCATTAATCATGTGGCTAAAGATATTAATATTTCTTAAATATTAATTCATCATTTATCTCCAACCTACGAATTAATATTTTTCTTTAAATATTAATTCATCATTTATCTCCAACCTCCGAATTTAATGAAATATTGTGTACGTACACATATTTTCTAACCTTCTTCTATATTCCCTCCAACATCCCTACATCTTAGGAAGGACTTGAGTCCACTTGTCCTCTCATGCCTAAATCTTCTCTAACCATCCCTAGATTCCCTCAGTCAACAACCCAGCCAAGGTGAGATGAGTGACACTTGTCTTCTCCTTCCCCCTTTTTCTCAACCTTCACATTTGTTCACAGCCATCCAAATTTGCAGATCTGATCATGACCGTTGATCTAGGCCACATCATCTTATCCTCTCAAAGTCTATAAAATGAGGAGTTTGAGTTGAGAAAGAGTTAGTCTTCAAGTGAGTTTTCAAAGCTAATCATTCGTGAAAACTTATGCATTTGTGAGTTTTAATCTTGAAGCAAATAGCACAATCATTTAGCATTGCATATCATAGTATCAGTTAACTATCAATTATCAGTCCATTCTTCATATGCCATCTTGGAAGCTATCAGTGCTTGTCTGAGAGCACACCATCTATAACCAGGAATAGTGGAGTTAGGACACAATGAGACTTAAATCATGAAGGTAAAAATAGTGTTTTTATTTTATATCAATTTCATGTAGTTTCATTGGTTGAGTTTGGATTTCCTATAGCATTTCCTTTGTATTTTGTGAAACTAACATGTTGCAGGTAGTATTCTAATGATGAAATTCAAGTCGACACACAATCAAATCTTGAATTGAGGGGGGGGGGGGGGGGGGGGGGGGTTGGTAATGAAGGTTTTCTAACAGAGGGTATGGTGATTGTGGTGGTTGTGGTTGTTCAAGATTATCATTTAACCTGATTGAATTCAAAAATTTGAATTTAATCAACAAATTTGAAAGAAAAATGTATTTCAAATGAAAAAACCTAGTTTCTATCCAAAAAAATTTAAACAAAAACAAATAAAAAATGCGAAAAACTTGGCGCCCAAATCAGATATCTGCTCAAATCCGATATCGTATTTTTATCTTTCGTGCATCTCGTGGGTGAAAAATCTCCCATGGGCTATCACAATGGGTATAAAAATACCCACATGAATTGGATATCCGATTTAATATATGCATCCATGCATTATATATTATATAATATATAATATTATATAATATTATATTATATATTATATATAATTTATAATATATAATTAAATATATATTATTATATATTATATATAATTTATAATATATTAAATATATAATATATTATATATTTTATAATAAATAATATTTAATATATTATATTATATAATATATTATAAATTACATATAATAAAATAAATAATATTTAATATATTATATTATATAATATAATATTATATTATATATTATATATAATTTATAATATATTATATATATTATATTATATTATATAAATAATATATAATATAATATTTTTTTTTTAATATAATATTTTATTAATATCAGATATCCGATTTGGTTGGATTTTGTCATAGCCAAATGTACTGACATCCAAGCCAAGCAAAAAGTCAACACGGATTTTTCACATTTTTAGGCAAGTGGAGAAGGCCATTTTTTTCACATCGCCACTTTTTGGCCCCTCATGATCCTACCCATACCCATCACATGCGATCAACAAAAGTGTGAGTCTAGGAAAATGTCACTCTTCCTTGTGGACAACAAGCCAAGCCCACATACATCTCTTATGTTGTATGGGAGAAGGATTTGACCTAGGTTAATGCACATTCTAGCTTAGGATAACTTTTCCTACACTACAAGTCTAGAAATATAATTGAGTCTTTGGAAAGACTCACCCCTTCAATAATTGTATCATCTTATAATAAAATTCTTATAAGTATTTAATCTATAATTTTAAAATAAAATAACTTTTTTAATAAAATTATTAAAATATTTTTAGTTAAAAAGGTATTTTTCAAACATTGATCTTAAATGTGATATTTTTTATATTATTTATATGTTTGTTCAAAATATATCTATCTAACAATTTATGATTTGAAATATATAATAGTGTTCCCTTAGTTTTTCTATATATTTCCTAATATTACACTAGAAAAAGCTACCATAATATTTTGTTACATTCATTCTTATCTATATGGAAGCAATTTAACTTGTGTTCATATAATTGAAAGTGATTTATTCAAGAATTACTTCAAATAACCTATAAATGTTTTACTACTTTGTATTTAAGATCTTATTATAGAGTAAAATCTTATTACATCATTATTTGTTTAGAATTTCCTATTAAAAAATGCTTGTTCTTGGCTTGATACTTTTACACATGTTGAGTATTTGTAGGCAAAAAAATTGAGTCTAGAAAGTTTGGAACTTTGTATACAATGCATTGGTAGAGTTTGTAGATAGGGTTTTTTTCTACCTCCTGACATCTTGTATGCCTTCCTATAGGAATTTAATTTGTTAGGCCTCATTTGTAAAGTAGTCCCTTCTCAATTTAGACCAAATACTTGTAAATTATCTATTTTTAACAAACTATAATTGCCTTTATGCCTTTGAATGAATCAAAATTGTATTTCACCTCTTCTCACCTCTATCGTACTATGTATATTTCATGTCCTTTATGATTGTATAAATATTTTTATGCTCTTTGTACATATGTGTTGTGTAAACTTGCTTTTAAAGACTATTTGTGGATCTCTTCTTCCCTCTTAATACCTATGAAATTCCTTACCACTACATCTATTTTCAAGAGTTGTCAAATACAAACCTATGTGACTTCTTCTAGTAGTTTTTATTGATTCTTTTTGTTGTTGTGAGTAGAGGGATAAACTCGTCTTAATCTAGGTGTATCACCACCCTTTCCCTTTTGTGTATTCCTTCTATTCCTTTTCCCTAATAAATTATTCGAATAGGATTGGGATTTTAGTATTTTTTGTGTTGATTTGGATCAACATCCTAGAGGTTCAGTATTGATCTTAGCAATACAATTGTTGGACATACATGCAAGCACTTGGTGACTTTTATTTTTTAATCCATACCAAACTAATCAATTTATACCAAGAATTAAAACAAGATATTTTTCGAGAGGTAACTTCCAATTTGTTTTATTATCAATAATTACTTCTACAAGAAGAAGAAGAAGAAGAAGAAATAGAAATTATATTTCACTAGATAGAATGATTATAAGTTCAATGTCACTGGATCTCCTAGAGCCCAATCTATAAATTCCTTTAGTAGAGTCCCTCAACCAAGGGTACTTATTTCTAGTGTTTATTTTTAACCATATAGAACATTATTCCATTCTATTCCTATGGCTATCTCAAGAAATTTGTTTTTAATAGCCTTAAATGGGGGGAGTTCTCTTTCTTTGCTCTAAAGAGATTATATACTAGTAGAAGCTCTAAAAAGAACACCCTACTTCATTGATGAAAGAACACTCTTATAGAGTATATATGAGACATTGCCAATTAATTCTCTATTAATACTCACACAGAAGACAATGTGGCTATTAGACTCTTATCTACTTCCTCAAAAGGAAAGGTACTACAATGGTACAAAGGGTTGCAACTTAATTATATTCACAATTGGGATGAGTTGGGTGTGAAGCTTTGTGAACAATTTCGAAGATAAGAGTAAACGACTATCACTGGTAGAATAGATGAGCACTATCAAAAAAAACTCCTTGTGAATTCATGGGAGACTTCAATCTTTCATTTCAAAAATTGTGGGATGTGATCCATGCTTTTTCTAAGCTATCTCTAAATCCTGACTTCTTGTATTATTTGAGATCTCTTAATAGTGATGTTATTGTTATGATATAGTTAATGGGTGGGATAAATTTCCAAATTTCTATGACATCACAGTAAGGGGAAAATATTGCTTAATATAGGCTATATTGATATCCTCATGGCCCCCAATGCCCTTATTTCTAGAAGCTCCACCTCCATAATCTATTATGTCATCCCTACCTCTATTAGTAACCAATCAATCATCTACTTGATGAAATATCTTTGAAATAGGGCAAACAACTGAGAGGTGGGGTGAATCAGTTGTCACCAAAAACTTACACAACTTGAACTTATTCTTAGATTTGATAATTAAACATGAAATCATAAATCATAAACACACTGTAAAGCGGAAAATCGAACCCTAGGTGTTCCCCCCACCCCAAAGAGAGAAAAAGGAGGTCACTAGGATTGACGGTTTTCACTTAGGAGAGACTTTACATTCAAAAGAGGGGTTGAAACTCACAAGATCCAATCCCACACAATGCAAGATTGAATTCTAAATGAGTTTCAAGGGTTGAGACAGCAAGGATACCCTCTTTTGTAAAGAATGTAGATAGAAGGATTGAACTAGGAGTGTATGTAAAGTAGGAAAGATTCGCTTGTAGACAGAGATAGAGACACGGGATGAAGCTACAGACCTGGAATTAGCAGTAAAATGTCAAGACGATGTTGTCCTGCAAGTTTGAGCGAAAGTTGATGGGACGATGGTGCCCGGCGTGCACACGGTCCTCCGAAAAATCTACGAAATGAAGGGGGATCTGTTCGCCTTTGCACAAGGATTCCAGATCTTCAATTACAGCTGCGTACCTGCAACCTACACGCAGAAAAGAGAGGAAGATTGGGGGGTTAGGGATTAGGGGTTTGCCTTTAGGTCAAACCCCGATTTTGGAATTCACCAAGAAATGAGAATGCTGTAAATGTAAATGTCTGTAATGTAATCAAGTACTAATACCTTGTTGTAAGAATGTTTGTATTCTTACATACGAAGGTGTAATGATGTTGTATCTTGTAAATGATCTCCTCTTCAATGGTTGAAGCCTTGTCTTGAATGCAACACCTAGCCTTGAATGGAGACCTAGAATGCTCAATTGCTTGAAGGAATGCTTGAATGCTTGAATGTTTGAATGTTTGAATATCGCTTTCGCCTCTTGTACGCATATGTCTTTTTTCCTCCTTTTTTGTGAGGGGAAATGTAATTTATATACTTGTCAATTAGGGTTAGAAGACTGATTTTTTCGACCTTAGGCTGACCTAGAAACATCATTTTCCAAATTGCAAACTTGAAGACCGGATACCCAACAAGAGACCGGGCCAAAATAGGGCCAGGGACCAGGGCGCTGGGCGCCATGGTCCCACCTCCCGGGACAGTAGGGTGCAAGGAGGATCAGGCCAAGGTGCAGAAAAATATAGTTTTTGATGTCGTAAATAGGTTTCGGGGTCTCCATTCAAGTTCAACATTGCGTTGCCATCGTGAAGACCCAAATGCAGTCGAAATTGCAAGTGTCACAATTTTATGATGCTACATTTAGCCCCCACTTTAGCGGGAGTATAAGCGTAAGCCCATACTTCCGGCAAAGTACAAGGAAACAACATTGAAAGACTTTCACCACGTCAAGGAGGCAAGATACACAAAGCCCCCAGTGGACTAAGGATCTTACGACTTCGATTGACAAAGTAAAAGGGAAGATTACGAGGGAGAACCATGACTGACAGTAGTGCGGTTCCCTCACTATGAGTCATGCAAGAAAAATACCAAAAATTTTCAAGGCAAAGCTAAGTTCGCTAAGAAATTTTCAAGTATCTTGAAGACATATGGATGGAGTGTATGCCCCCTACATTAAAGCGATCGCATACGCCTCATCGGGGGTGATTGCTTTAAGGTAGTGATACACATAAGATATGAGAAGGGAAAGGAGCATGTTATCACAAAGATTTAGCCCCCAAGTGTGAGATAAACCCAAGGATAATAGACACAAACCATGAGGTGACTTCGCTTTCCTTGGGGTCAGTATGTTGTATGATAATTCATGTATATCATATGTATGTATGCATAATTGTTCTTCATTCCCCAATCAAGGAAGGTCACCTAGAAGAAGGGAACACATGTGTCTTTTGAGTCAACATGAGAGAGACCAAAAGAGATCTCAATGCTTTGCATCATCCTCAAGTAGACAACACTAAGGACAACAAATAGAAGAATGAGAATAACACATAGAACAAGTAACAAAAGATATCAAGAGAGGAGGAGAGAGTCTGCTATGCTAATGAACTAGTCTAGCACGTCATCCACCCCCCAATCTTGCTAATCAATAATTTGGGAAGCCAGGAAACATGCTAGAGGAGGAACATCCAACACAGCAAATGGAGCTATCACAAGATCCAAACAAGGGCTATGTTCATGTTCCAAGCCACATTGTTCTCTTCTAGGAGCTAGGATAAGTGCTTTAGAAAATTCATTAGATAAATGGTTATCAACATCAACATAATCGTATTCACTATCAGAAGCAAGAGAAGTAACATTTTCATCATGAATAACATTTTCATCTATATCATCATCAAGATTTATAAAAATAGGATCTTTAACTCGCACAGGATCAAAACCATCATGCATCTTATGCTTAGGAGATTTTGGCTCAATTTTCGGCTGAGGAGAAAATGGAATAATACTAGTTGAAGGTGTTTTTGGGGATTGCAAAGTTTGAGAAGCAGCTACACAAGCTCTAAGACGATGCTTTCGTCAGCGTTCACGCGCAGAACGATTTCGTCTAGTCTTAGTAGGAAGTTAAGAAGATTGAGGAGGAGGAATGTTCTCATCCTTATCACTTGGGTGTTTAGGTTGTGGTCTCTTAGGTTGGATAATAGGAGAAGAGGAAGGTCTCTTCTCTTTATAAGAGGAAGGAGGAGGAACTGCTCCATATAAAGGAGGAATATTTGGTTTAGGAAGGAGACCAAGTCCATCATGACGAGGAGGTATAGTTCTACTTTTAGAAAGTTTATTAGACATAGACATAGTCACATCCATAGGAATGGGTTGGGAATCTTCTTGAGGAAAGCCATTAGTTTTATCTTTCAAAGGAAGAACTTCCTTCTCAAGAATGATAGGAATATCAAGTTTGGGTGTTCGAGGTTCACTTAGAGATAGGATCATATCTTTTTTCCACTTTTGATAAGATTTGAAAAGATGATCACTTCGCGGTGGAAGAGATTGGAATTGTTTAGGCCAAAAATAATCAATAGGAACACTAGAAGTTCTTTCAGCTGGTTTAAAAAGACTATGATTGATAGTAACAACTTCACCATTATGGGGAAATTTCAAACACTTGTGAATAGGAGAAGCAATAGCTTTCATGGAAGATAGCCAAGGATAGCCTAGCTTCACACGAAATTGTTCGGACGATGGAATAATAGCAAAGCTCACATCAAGGGATTTGTTATGGACCTCAATAGGTAATGTAATAGAACCAATTGCAGGAGAAGAAAATGCATCAAATAATTTCACAACCACATTTGTTTTGTCATAGATCACTTGATTCAATTGCAAAGTAAAAAGAAATTCTTAAGTAATAACATTAACCATGCAAGAAGGATCAATGAGCACTCCACGACAAGGTGTATTCTTGAATTTTGCAACTATATATAAAGGACCATCAAGTGCCCTGATAGTTTCACTGGAATCAAATGTGATGGAAGGTTCTTTAGGGATTTTCTGCTGCTCTACAAAGTTAATCACATTCGGAGTCATAGACACAAGACCATCAGGTGAGAAAGAGGAACCATTAGTCTCAATCACATTAGAGGTATGAGAAGGTAATGGATCAGTAAAAATCTTAAGATTTTGGTTAGGAAGAGCTACAGATGTGTTGCCTTTATCATTCACACATGAAACAGAGATAGTATTATTATCAATCAAATCTTGAATTTTACCCTTTAAAGCAAAACATTTTTCAGTATCATGCCCAGGTTGACAATGAAATTGACAAAAAGATTTGTTATCAAAATAGGGTGAATTAATCTTTGCAGGATCTATTTGCTTTATAGGAGGGAGAGTAAGCACATTTTGTTCCAATAACTTATTCATAATACTATGCAATGATTCATTCAAAGGAGTAAACTCTCTTTCTTTCTTGAAAAACTTAGAAATAGGAGGCACACCTGATGCTGCATTCACATTGTTGTTGATGATGTTTTCATTAACGAACCCTCTGTTAGGTTTAAACTTCCCAAATGGTTGTTGACTACTATCACCCTTATCACTCGGAGCCATAGGATTTGCTTGTTCCATTTGACTCATAGTCAGTTGATAATTGTGAAGAGTTGCACACAACTGTTGGAAAGAAGTAAACTCAGAAAATAGAAGTTTTTCTCTAATATCTTTTTGTAAATTAGAAATAAAGATTCTTTGAATATCATTGTCAGGTACTGGAAAAGAAATTTGAGCACACAAATGCTTATATCTACCAATGAAATCAGTCACTTTTTCTTTAACACCTTGTTTACAATGCATTAGATCAATCAAAGTAACTTTAGGACTTATATTGTTTTGAAATTGTTGAATAAAAGCATTTGCAAGTTGTTGGAAAGAAGTAATAGAATAGGAAGGCAATGAGCAATACCATTGTAGAGCCTTATCTCTTAATGTTCTAGTAAACAGTTTTGTAAGCAACCTTTGGTCATGAGCAAAATCAGTACATATTGTTTGAAAGGTCTTAACATGTGTTAGAGGATCACCTTTACCATTATAAAGCTCCAACTATGGGATTTCAACATGCTTAGGGGGGATAGCTCGAACAATGTCAAGAGAAAGTGGGCTCGCAACATCAAATGTGGGCACACTAAACTTAGATTGATTCATAGAGGCAATTTGTTTCTGTAAAGAAGAGGCAGTTTGTGCAAGATTGTTAATGGTCGCTTCAGTCGAAGAGTTCATATTAGACATGTTAGATTGTGATGGAGGTATTATGTTATTGAAAGAAGGTATTGATTGAGAGTAAGGTGGCGGGACACTATGATAGTTAGTCATAGGAGATGATTGGAAAGAAGGAACACTACAAGGAGGAATGGAATGGTTGAATGAATTGCCCCCTTGCATCATGTTCATTTGTGGAGATGTAATAGGGACACTCATTGAAGGAATGAATGAAGAAGTCGGATTGAATGAAGGAAGAGGGTTGATTGAAGAGGAAGGATTGCCCCCATGACTAGTGATCATAGGTGGAATGTTTTGTATTGAAGTAGTCATTATGTTTGATGTAAAAGTAGGTATACTAGCAATAGAAGTTGTTACAGGGATAGAATGATTGACTTGAGTAGGAGGTTGTGTATAACCTAAAGTTTCGGCACAACTCTTCATAGGCATCACATTTGAGTCCACGATGTGTGCAATACTATGCAAAATATCAATTCCATTCTTATCACTTTGAACCATACATTTTAGACCCTCAATTAATGAAAGAGCTTGACTATCGGGGTATTCTCGAGACATCCATTGCTGAAAATCCTCAAATTGGTTATCCAATTTCAAAAGTTGTTCTATAGAAACCTCATGGAGAGCTTCTTCATCATTAAGAGGATTAGAGGAATTACTCGTGTCCTCATTAGAAAGGCCATTCAAATTAGGTTCCATCTCCTCGGTAATTAAACCTTGGAAAGACTTAATTCTAAGGCTTCGTCTAACAGGAATAGTGTAAGTAGGGCTTATTGTTGTAAAACTCATGCACTAGAGAGGGAGAGAAGATTTTGAATTTTGAAAAACAAAGTTGGCAAAATTGAACAATGAGCTAATGATTATCCAATTTGAACTTTGTGAAAGAAGAGGGAAACACAACTTCCAAGAAAGGTAGGGACAATTGAAAAATTAGGGCCAAAGGGGGTAGCTCTTAATTTTAATTGTTATCTTGAAAATTGAAATCTTGAATTTTGAATTTATTTTTAAATTTAGAGGTAGCAAATTTCAATAAAATCAGCCAATCTCCTAGATTTAAGCTGTTAAATGCAATCACGACAATCTCCCAAAATTTCAGAAAAAATGTTAGGGACCGTGGCGAACGGAGTGCACACGATCCTCGCAACTTTTTTCGAAATTTTCAGGGATGAAAGTTATGATGATTTTAAAGCTAATCTAAAAAATTGAGTGATTTTACGATCTGTAGATAGGCCAAATTAAAGTTGCAATCTCAAAATTGAATCCTACCAAGATTGTTGAAAAATGCAAAATTTGAATTTTGAAAAAGAGAGGGAAACTGAAATTTTGAATTTTATGATTTTAGAGGAAACACTAAAAGCAATGCAAACTTTGAAATTTAAAAGTTGACTCAATTTCATGCAAAATTCAATTTTGAAAGCAGAAATCAAAGTTGTTGCAATTAAACACTTAATTTCAAAAGTCACAAATTGCAAAACTTTGAATAAAGCACTGAAACTTTGAATGAATGCCAACACACTTTTCAGATTTAGGACAGTAAGAAACACAATTTTAACACAAAATTTCAGTTTCAACAATTTTTGAATGATTAGAAGCCTTAATCCAAGCAATCACTAGACCAACTTTGACTTTAATTTTGAAAGTGTTAGAATTGATGAAATCAGCCAAGATTCTGGACTCTAGCAAAAAAATACAGTAAGATCTAGCTCCCGAAATTTTGGAAAAAATGTCGGGGACAATGGCGCTCGAGGTTCACATGGTCCTCGCAACTTTTTTCAAAATTTTTAGGGATGAGAGATATTATGATTTTGTTGCGGAATCCAAAGTTACAGCCGATTTGGAGGTGTTTTAATCAATGAAATCGTCGATCAAAGGTTGAATCAAGAGGATTTTAAAAATTAGGGTTTTGACATTTAACCACTTAATTTTCAGAATTAAAGCACAAATATGAATTGACAATTTGCAATAGAAGGGTAGATCTGAAACAAGCATTAATAATTAAACATTTCACAAGCTCAATTACTAAAAAGAAAATTTAGGGTTTTTATGCAATTAACCTCTAAAATTTGCAAAATATCAAACATGGAAATGTAATTAAGGAAGCAAAATTTTCAGATCTAACCATGAATAATCAGAATTAGGATGTTTCATGTCGGGTTCACCAAAATGTAAAGCAGAAAACTGAACCCTAGGTGTTCCCCCCACCCCAAAGAGAGAGAAAGGAGGTCACTAGGATTGACGGTTTTCACTTAGGAGAGACTTTACATTCAAAAGAGGGGTTGAAACTCACAAGATCCAATCCCACACAATGCAAGATTGAATTCTAAATGAGTTTCAAGGGTTGAGACAGCAAGGATACCCTCTTTTGTAAAGAATGTAGATAGAAGGATTGAACTAGGAGTGTATGTAAAGTAGGAAAGATTCACTTGTAGACAGAGATAGAGACACGGGATGAAGCTACGGACTTGGAATTAGTAGTAAAATGTTGAGACAATGTTGTCCTGCAAGTTTGAGCGAAAGTTGACGAGACGATGGCGCCCGGCGTGCACACGGTCCTCTGAAAAAACCGCGAAATGAAGGGGGATCTGTTCGTCTCTGTACAAGGATTCCAGATCTTCAATTACAGTCGCGTACCTGCAACCTACACACAAAAAAGAGAGGATGATTAGGGGGTTAGGGATTAGGGGTTTGCCTTTAGGTCAAACCCTGGTTTTGGAATTAACCAAGAAATGAGAATGATGTAAATGTAAATGTCTGTAATGTAATCAAGTACTGATACCTTGTTGTAAGAATGTTTGTATTCTTACATGCGAAGGTGTAATGATGTTGTATGTTGTAAATGATCTCCTCTTCAATGGTTGAATCCTTGTCTTGAATGCAACACCTAGCCTTGAATGGAGACCTAGAATGCTCAATTGCTTGAAGGAATGCTTGAATGCTTGAATGTTTGAATGTTTGAATATCACTTTCGCCTCTTGTACGCATATGTCTTTTTTCCTCCTTTTTTGTGAGGGGAAATGTAGTTTATATACTTGTCAATTAGGGTTAGAAGACTGATTTTTCTGACCTTAGGCCGACCTAGAAACATCATTTTCCAAATTGCAAACTTGAAGACCCGATACCCAACAAGAGACCGGGCCCAAAATAGGGCCAGGGACCAGGGTGCGGGGCGCCATGGTCCTGAGGGACCAGGGTGCTAGGCGCCATGGTCCTGTGAGACTAGGGCGCTGGGCGCCATGGTCCCACCTCCCGGGACAGCAGGGTGCAAGGAGGATTAGGCCAAGGTGCAGAAAAATGCAGTTTTTGATGTCGTAAACAAGTTTCAGGGTCTCCATTCAAGTTCAATGTTGTGCCGCCATCGTGAAGACCCAAATGCAGTCGAAATTGCAAGTGTCACAATTTTATGACACTACACACACATAACAAAAAGATTTTTGATGTGGAAACCTTGTTAGGGGAAAACCCACAGTGGGGATGAACCCACAAAATAGGTATACTCTATTAGAAATATTATAATAGGGAATACACATTCATTCAAGCACGCTGCCTAGAGATCACTACTCAAAAACAAAGAGGGCTACAACCCAGGGAAGACTCACAACCTTACAAACAATCACGGATTATTTCCAAAAATCATGAACTGAAAAATAGCATCCTTAATGTGTGGTTACAGTTCCGGTTAAGAACATAACAACTTTCATCTTCTTCTTCACACTTCTTATTTTCTTCCGAAAGATCAATACATTATTCACACACTCTACAAACCTCACACAAGATTATTACATTTATTTATACATGACATCAACCTTGTAATTATCTTTCCAAGGTTGGCTCAACACACACAAAATAATTATAATGGTATAGCTTTTGATCGGATACAAATTATCACATGTTAACCAAAACAATGTCAACTAAGACATAACATGGACCTAAATCATCACCTTGAACATGAAACACCTCCAATACTTATGCCTCGAACATCTGCAACATGCTACAATCATCTAGTTGGCCAAGAACATGAATAATACCACTAGACCAAAGAAAATCATCAATTTTGGGCTCAACGATCAATGCGGACCACCAACATAGAAGGCACACGATCTAGAAACATCCAAAAGTATCATGAATTACCATAGCAATATCTGCATAAACACAAATTACTAGAATCATCAACATCATCATACTGAACCTCAAGAATACCAACTACAATCAGTGTCAACCTAAAAAATTACTTGTGGACCTCCAAATCATGAACCACTAGAAGTGAGGACATTTCATATCAATGTCCCAAACATTTATCCAAATTTATAGATCAAGATATTACAATGCAGAGAAATGCAAATCAAAGTAATGAACATTGTCACCACTGAACTATTACAAGTGTGGTTGTCATTGCACCAAAAGATCGATCTGTTAATGCCCAGTACAACCACTAGACTTATAGAACCCATAGGAGGCAATTAATCCATGTCACAAACCCAAGCGCTACTCTGCACAACAAATGGATACCAAGGGCACACACCTTGCAACAATCCCCCTAGCTCAAGCAAGGGGTTTGAACTTGTGACCAAGCTCTAATACCACTTGTTACAAGTGAGGTTATCGTTGCACCAAAAGATCGACCTGTTAATGCCCAATACAACCACTAGACTTATAGAACCCATAGGAGATGGTTAAGCCATGTCACAAACCCGAGCGTTGCGCTGCACAACACAAGGAAACCAAGGGTGCACACCTTGCAACATGAACAACTAAAAACCTATCCACAACATAGATACTCATAACTCAATCAAATATTCATGTGGACCTTTGAAAATTAAACTAAATCAACTACAGACATCCCTCTAAAAACCCTTTAATCCACAAACTATGATCTTTACCATACAGAACAAACTTACTCACTGAAGATCACTGAATCACTATCATAGACATAAATATGTTGACATCAATGACAACATATCTCTCAGATATATCTTAAGCACATATTTGCAACATACATCTAACAATCTCCAACAATCTCCCCCTTTGTAATTGATGGAAACATATGATGTGGAAAATAATCAACGACAAATTAATCAAACAATACCATGACTCTCTCCAAATCTCACTCTCTCCCCCAAATCTGACAACACAGTTTTTCACATGACTCTCTCCCCCTTTGAAATCAATGGAAAAGGCACACATTTGCAATCAAATCACAAGGCTAACTCACAAAACTGACTATTCCCCCTAAGTAGCAGCCACCAACCATCAATCTGGATCATAAAATATGACTGTGAAATGCACCAGACTGATGCATACCAATGCATCTTAATTTTGATCAAGAGGGGAAATCACCCCTAACTTCCCTCTGAGATACTCAAAAGTATCCTTAGGAAAAGGCTTCATGAAGATATTTGTAATCTGTTCATTTGTAGACACATACTCCAATCCGATTTCCTTCTCATTAACCTTCTCTCTCAAAAACTGAAACTTGATAGATATGTGTTTAGTCTTTGAATGCAACACCGTATTCTTAGAAATGTTAATTGCACTTGAATTTTCATAGTGGATAGAAATAGGCTCATCATACACTACTCTAATATCCTTTAACATTTCCTTCATCCATACCACTTGAGTACAATTGTTAGCAACAACAATATACTCAGCCTCTACAGTAGATAAAGAAATAGAGTTTTGTTTTTTTCTCAACCATGAAACCAATCTTTTTCCCAAAAAAATGCACCACCACTAGTACTCTTTCGGTCATCAACATCTCCTACCCAATCAGCATCAATAAAAGCACTCAAAGTAAAGTCGTCATCTTTAGAGAGCATAGACCAAAATCAATTGTCCCTTTCAAATATCTGAAAATTCTTTTAACAACTACAACATGAGATTCCTTAAGGTCAACTTGAAATCTCGCAACAAGACAAACAACATTCATGATATCAGGTCTGGTCTAAGTCAAATAGAGAAATCCACCAATCATAAATCTGTATCTAGTCTAATTTGTCTTAGGAGAATCATCATCTTTGGTCAACTTACATCTAATCACCATAGGAGTACCAATCGGTTTTGAATCTTCCATACCAAAAAATTTCAATCTCTTTCACATATTTGGACTGAGATATAAAAATGCCTTTATCTAATTGAGTGATTTGTAATCCCAAAAAGAATTTCATCTCTCCAATCTTAGACATCTCAAATTCATTACGCATCTCATCCGCAAACTTTTTGCACAAACTATCATTCCCTCGAAAAATAATATCTCCAACACTACTTCTATTTGCAACATACATCCAACAATCTCCAACACTGCTTCTATTTCTCCTTCAAATGAATTGCATGAGGTTGAAACCCTACTAAAAAGATTTGGAAATGAATTGGTAACTTTGAAGAGATAAAAAGACCAAATTAATAGGTCTTATCAACTTCATAACCAAGCTTACCTACCTAGTCAAATTATGATTTGTGGTTGACCATAGTTGGTTAGCTCTCTAGTTAGAGTACCATCAGTCAGTGCACCTCATATGAAGTCATGTTTGACCAAATGGTTGTTCCCTCAATTTTGAACTCTGGTTCCTTGACCATGTGTATTCCTTGGTTTTTGAGTTCATTTGAGTATAGTCTAGTGTCGTATGGGAAAGTGGCTTTCGATTGGGGGCCGCGCCTTAAAGTGGCTGTTGGGTAACCCATCGAAAGTGTGTCTAAAAAGTGATAACCTAATAGTAGATTAGAGTGTTAGTAATGAATCTCTAAGTAAGATAATTGTGCCTCACACATGGGATGAGTGTTAACACAGACTCGACATGTTGTGAGAAGGCCTAAAATGGCAAACCATCATCCTTGTCTTCACGAAAGGATGTATGGGTCCACATGATGCTTGGATGGGCCAGAGGTTTAGATTAGGTTGTCAGGGTAACCTAGTGGATGGGGTCGGAACCTATGAAGACCTACGATGGTAACCATACCAGGTTGTGTGATGACACTTGTCCCCTACGTTCGCTAGTGTGTTGTTGTATTGTCTTGATAGGAGCATGTTTGTGGAGTCATCCTGTTGCTTATGCCCTTGTGAGTACCTGATTTCATGCTAGACCTTGGGTTGTGATGACTTAGTTTTGCGGATGCTCCAGTGGACCTTTGTATTTGCTTCTATTATGTTCAGTTGGATCCTTTCCTATTCCAGGATCATTTATGTATATATTTACTGATGTGGTCATTTATATATTGGTTATGTTCACCTTAATGGCAGGATTGTAAATAATGTGAATCTTATGTATTCTTAACTTAATTAATGATCAGAGGGATCTTGCAGTTGAGCAGACCCAGAGATGTAACCCTTTAGGGGTGAACTTCGATATCAATTTGGTGTTATGTGATGCTTTTGTCCTTATGTTTCCTTTTTAGTTCTTGCATGTCTGGATGGCATTATGTTAGATGTATAGAGTGGATTAGAAGAAATTAATCTCAAATGCATGTATGCAGTCATCTTTTAAATGCAGTAATTAGATCATGAAAGAATGTAGATTAAAATAATGGAATATATTCAGTTATTGATAATGCAATTAGTGTATGCATGGAAAGTATTTGTTAGTCTATCTTGAAATTAAAGCATATAAGGAAATTAGATGCATGACATATGTTTTAATATAAGCTGGAGTGTAATGTATGGTTAAACTTATATTGGATGAACCTTAATCATGTTATCTAAACTTTTAAACCTCTATGGATGAACCTCATCATGTTTCTATAATATTAATTTACCGAAAGAAATTATCATTTGTTTAAGTATTACCTTGTCATTAAGTTAATTAGCTTAATTGGATTAATTAGCATGAGTTGAGTTTAATGTTGATATAAGTAATCACGTTGGGAAACTCTTTAGGTGTTAGTTGAAGTCTTCCAATGTGTAATCTGTACCTTGATATCTCATTGTATCATTGTGTTGTGTTTAACTTTAAAAAAAAAAAATTATTTGCACTCTACTCTTGTGTATTAGTTTAATCCCTTTGGGGTTTCCTAGCGGGGCATTACAGTCTATCATTGTCTCAGGAGACATGCGTTCTCTCCTGTTGAGAATCGTGCAGCCCCTGCAAACCGCAATCAACTCCAACAAGGCAACGCCAACAAAGGTCAGAGCATAAACAATACACATGTTTACCCAATAGACATAAGGAAAAATAAGGATATATCTACTAAGAATAATGTTTGATTTGTTGCCAACACTTTCATTTAATCACACGTTAAAAGAAACAAATTTTGCTATAGTTTCCTGCGAGCAGGGGCAAGAACTAAAAAAAAATGTAGAAAGACAGAGCCTTAAATAGTAGAAAATTAAGGATTTAGGAATGATAATATAGGTGTTGATATAGAAATTGATGTGTCATGGGATTATAAGTGAGTTAAAAGATACATATATTCACTAAAGTGCAAGCCAAAAATACAAGAAAACTTATAAATGCAAGGGTTAGTATGCAGACTTTAAACAATTATGAGAATATATAATAAATTTAAAATTTTATATATACATATTATAACAAAAAGGCTAAAATATTATTTAAGAAAAATAATATCACATGAGAGCTATGAGTCAATGGATGTCCAACACACTAATGAATGTGTTGAAAGGAAGATATACTTACTAAAGAGTGAAAGTAGGATCCCATGAAATGAAATAAGGGTTGCACACACTGAATTGTTAATCTATACAAAAAGTTACATACAAGAGCTACAAAACAAAAAGTTACATACAAGAGCTACAAAACAAAAAAGTTACATATAAGAGCTACAAAACAAAATGTTAAAATAGGTGTGGGTCCCATCAAGCATACCAAAATGTATGCAAATAAATGTGAAACAAAAATAAATGATTCAAACTATTAAATCTAAAACCTATTTCAGATGTACATTCAAATCTCTAAATTAAGATAACAAATATGAATAAAAGGATGAAACATAATAAGGAATACCTCACTCACAAGCCCTTTTTGCTTTAATTGTGGTTGTGATCAAAGTTAGTTGGTGTTAGAAAGATTGAATATGGTTGTTCACTTGAACTTGACTTTGGATTTTTTTTAAAAATCATTTTTTAAGCTTATATGATATAATTTATTTATATATTTGAAGGCTAAAGGGACAAGATTGTTCTAGAAGATCAATGAATGAATAGGGATGCTCAACAAGGTTAGATGCATTTTAAGCCTCCAAGTGGCACTTTATGATTGGTGCAAATGAGGTGATCCATGATTTAAAGATTCAGATGACAAATATTTTAGATAGAATGTATGAAAAAGATTGCTGAAAATATTTAATGAAGCCTTGTGCATGCATTAAGTTATGAGTATAACCAACTTAGTTGATGATGTTTAAGGTTGTGCAAGTGATTGATTATCTTTTATCCAACCATGATTTGAGGAAGAACTTGCAAATCAAATAAATAATTTTTATTTATCTATTTTTTAGAAGAATATGATAGGAGTGATGTGTCTCACCATTAAACAGTTTGTATGACTAGTTATAAACATATTCAAAAACCATTTTTAATGAGATATCAAGAAATATTTAAGAATAATGAAAATGTGAATGATAAAACATGATTAAACATAAGGTAACTTCCCTCATTATGCTCCCATTAACGCTTGATTCTTCATTGTCCTCCTCCTCTTCACGATCCCATCACTTTGAGATTGACAAATGAAGGTTTGGAGAGATCGATGGAGTTCAATGTGGATTGCTCTCACAATCTCATAACAAAGTAAGGATGTGTGGATAAGGATTCTAATATGATGAGGGTGTTATGGTAAATGGATTATGCACTCAAGAGGGCAACATGATGGATGTAATGATTATCGATATGCAACCAAAATGGCAGCATAAGGCTATGATGAAAAGTGGATCCTTTGATGTGAGTGGAGGCTTCAATTTATAGAGTTTAGGGCTTAGCAATGGATGGTCAGGATCAAAAGTGGGATGAAGGGCTCAGATTGAAAGGGAATATGGTCCCATATTTGAAGGTCTATCCTTGTGACAAGTGTCAAAAGGGGAAGAGGGGGGCAAAGATAAGTGTGGTCCCACATGTGTGAGCACATCTTGGGAAGAACAAATATCCTAGGGAAAAGGGGAAGATGTGCTCACACATGTGTGAGCAACCTTGGGAAGTCCAAAGAATTGACAAGTGGAACACTTGTGGAAAGGAGTGTTAGGCCCAATATGGAAAGCTAATGTACTGAGAGGGGAGGGGTGAATCATTACTCCAAAAATTTTCTTGAATAATAACTTTACTATTATGCATAAACCGAATAGTGTAGTAACATAAAATAAAGCTAAAACAAATAGATAACAATCATACATGATTCACTCCATAACACATATATTTTGGTTACACAGAAACTCTTGGTTAGAGAGAAAAAATGCGGTGGGGATGGCACCCACAACTTCACTACTGCAATAATAAAGATGCTCGGTTAGAGCTACATGTTTAGCTATTTCTGATAGCTTACCCTGTTAGGAGTATCAAGATCTGTTAGATCTACCTTGCTAAAGGATTTTACAACACTTAAACTAAATGTTGTACCTGGTTAGAGGCTTTACAATTTATAGACTTGATTAGAGTCTTTTACCTTGTTAAAGGTATCTCTTACAACTTCAAAATATTACAATAAAATCATTACAAATATCTGCAACTTTACATCTGGAATGTTATAGCAGATTCTATGTGCTCAGAATAAGTTACCTTGCTTATAGCATACCTCGGTAACCCATATAGTAACTTGGTAAACCCTTCTATTTAGTCTATTATTTAACTGTACTCTAAAAACCTTCTCGATGACCTCTGTGTCTCTGTAACAGTCTTCTTACATTCATACATACACACTTAACTCATGTTGTATAAATAGATCTCTTATGTCGGTGATCCATTCATTGCTTCGATCTTACAAACATGATTTATCAAATGAATAAACATGCAAAATATTTCATTGGTTAGATGACCTCAAAATCATACACAATCTTCTAGTGCAATTTCCAATGTGATAATGGTTAGATGTGCCTCGATCTTGTAACACGTTTTCATATGCATGTCCAGGTTAAATGAATCTGGTAACACGTTTCACTCAGTGTATATCAACTTGGTGTGTCATCTTTGCTGCTCAGTAGACATAAAAAGATACTCGGTAGACAGCTCGATGTATACTGTGTTCTGTGACTGCTTTCCTCTGTAACCGACTAGACTGTGCATACCGACTAAATATTTCGGTAGTAGTAACCAACTAGTATACAAAATGACTTTGGATATAAAACTAATGGCAATTTGATAAGTAGTAACTGTTTATGGTGAAAATGGATAACAATAATAACAAAATTGAAAGGCTAAATGAATTCAACCACCAAACCCTAGCCTAACAACAACAAAGATCCACCATAACATATGAAGATTACCTAAGACAATGCAAATCAAATGAAATCACAAAGATTATACCATTACATGTCCAATAGGGTTTTGATCTCCATTCTTCCTATCTCCATTGATCTTGCTTGATATATTTGCTCTCAGATTTTATGTGCACAAGAGCTCAACAAAGAACGGAATGTGGCTGCAAGTAGGATCGTAGTATAGTCAAATGATCAAGTTGTTAGGTCATTAGGGTTTGATAATGAAGAAAGCATCTCCTTAAATAGAAGACACAATATGAAATGGAGGGATAAGATTGAGAGGTGTAAAAAGGAGGTCGGCTAGGATTAGAGGGTAGGTAGAAGAAATAATAAAATAATGAAAGAGGTAGGTAGTGTAGGAATTAAGAGATGGATGAAATGTGTCATAGGTGGAAAAGGATAATGAATTAATTAAATAAATAAAGATTTATTTAATTAATAGAAGAAATGAGATCAATTAAATAAATAAAATACTTATTTAATTTAGGAAAAGGATAATTTAAATAAATAAATGTATTTATTTAAATGAGAAATAAGGCTAGAAGAGGATAAATGAATTAATTAAATAAATAAAGATTTATTTAATTAATAGAAGAATTAGGCTTGGATAATTAAATAAATAAAATATTTATTTAATTAGACATGACAATTTTGAGTGTCTACAGTAACAATCTCCCCTTTTGACATTAGTTGAGATGTTTGACAAAACTACTTTCAAAGTCATTACTCAAAAATCTATATACTTTACAAAATTTTGACTAAACATACAGTATATACATTAGTCAATGAAATAGTATATTAAATATATACTCCCCTTATCAATGTACTGTACAAAACTCTAATTAAGTATGCTCGGTGATCAATATTCTATAATCACTATTCTTTTCTCTGTTTACTCTGCTCATTTTGCTCGGTATACTCCCCCTATATACTATACTCCTATTGGTTGATACTTTGAATACTATACACTCCCCCTTTTTGACAAACATCAAAATTTAGTTACCATTTGGAGGTGGCAACTGATCAAAAATGGATTTATATTTTGTCTTGGATTTGGTGAGAGCGACAGAGAGGGCATCCTTTACACTGTCCATTAAAGAATTATGTGCATTAATATTAGCAAATAATGAAATTAAGCCATCTAAAGTACTTCCTTCTTGTGTAGTAGAGAGGTATGTGGCCCAGTTGAGATGTTCTTGAATGGATGAAAGATGAGGAAGGAATAATGTCTAAAGTGTCATTATGTCCATCCTGATCTTGTGTTCTTCATTTCTCAATTCCAATTGTTGAGTCATGAGCTGTTGTAGCTTGGTATAAAAATTCTGAATTGAATTTGGCTCTAGGGTCAACTTAGTTGAGAGATCAGTGATCTCTTTCTCAATGGCTTATGTTTTATTTGTAATATCCTTAATGAATAAAGAAAATGTATAGAGTTTCTGAAATAATGAAAGAATGTGCTTGAGTTGAGGGGACAACTCAGCAATAAATTGGACAAGTTTTACCTTGCCAACAGCAATGGATTTCTATACTTCTTCTATCATTTTAGTAGTGAGCTCTTTATCTTTCAGCTTGCTCAAATACTTAGATGCATCAACTCCGGATATTTCTATTTGATTGAGTTCATCCAGTTGAATATGGATGGCTGCATCGGTTGACACTGCAGCTGTAGGTAGCATATCTGATAGCAGTGTCTTCACCTTCTGAAGCACTTTATTCTTCTTTTGTATGGCCATCTATTTTTCTTGTTCGGCCTTTGCTTTGCATAGTTCACCAAATTCAGTAAGTGCTTGCCCCTTTAATTTTGAGATATCAACATTGGGCAACACTATGGGTTTTGACAAATCTATTTTGAAACTATACTTTTTCATCTTCTTTTCTTTACCTTTCACCAGGTGAACTACTACAATAGCTTGAGAGGCTTGCTGACCCTCGGTAGGTTGCTCGGTAGAAGCAACACTTTGGTCGGTTCCTTTAGCCTCTATAGAGTCCTTCAGTGTCTCGGTACTGGGTGTCTCAGCTACAACATTTTCCGTGCTAGAAGGTGCTTACGGTGTTTGTTCTTGAGTAGTATCTTCTCCTGTTGTAGCCTTGTCACCTTTGGTGCCTTGTGCTATATCCTGAGGAGCTTCGGTAGAGACAAGTTGATTAACCGGTGGATAAGGCCGAACTTGTACTAAAACGGATTCACTAGATACAAGTTTTGCATATGTAGTGCCTTCTATCATTTCCTGCTCCGGTGCTTCTGTACCCATGACATCTTCATCTATCTGAATGGTGTCAGTAGGGTCTTGCTCAGTAGCATCAGGACCTTGCTCGGTGACATCAGGATCATGCTTGGTGACATCAACAATTTCAACTGTAGATTGTTCACCGGCATCCTTGATTTTGAAGATTTCCTACCACTTTTCTTTTGTCTCTTTTTCTACATCAATGTATAGCCCATTCATCAGCTTTAAGGCTCTTTGTTTGACAAGAAACCTTGAATTGTAGTTTGTCAGATGTTCCTTTATTTTAGCTACTGACATATCAGGAAAGAGATGGACTAGACTTCTTTCTCTAATTTGTTTCTTTGAGTCCATTGCATACTTCCACCTATTATCAATATGCAAGTAAAGTTCATTTGGAAGTGACTTTGCTAGTTCCAATGGAGCTAACCGAAACTTTAGAAGTGTGCAAATGATAGCTTCTTCAATTTGTCTCTTCTCATCATTGTTCCTGGTTTCATACTTAACAAATCTAAATGAACTAAATCCACCATATTCTTTCAAATTGGCACAAAAGTTTTCTACACTATGTATATTTACCTTCTAGCTCTTGACAATCTGGAATTTGTTTGCATCCTCAGATTTTGTATCACTAGACTCTTTTTCCAAAATGAGTCTCTGAGTAGATTTCTTGTATGTTTTTGTTATCTTGGGAGCAGTAACACTCTTTTGTTTCTTACTTGGTGATGTTGCAGATGCTCTTGTGTTAGGTCTCTTTGTTGGAGGAGTCGGTAGGGCCTTTGAAGTGTCATGTTTCTTTCTTTTTAACACTTTACCCTTTGGCAATTCAGTACTCAGTGTTATTGATTCCTCTGTGGTGATGGCAAGAGTGCCTTTGATAGGTGTAGAGGTAGAGCCTTCTCCAAATTTCTCTGTCAATGCCTTAATCATCTTAGTTGCCTTCCTTGTAGCTTTGGGTACTATAATGCTCATTTTCACTTTCTCCTTCATTTCTTCATAAGTTCCATACCTCAGCTCGGTAGCATGCCTTGGTAATGTTAGAAATGCTTCGATTTGTTGTTGTGTGATATCAAAGTCAATCTCGTAACCCATAGGAGGCAAAGATTGAGTCCTCGGTTCCACAACATTCACATAACAGTAATCGGTGTCAACTTCAAAACATATTTCATCTTTATATTTCTCTACTAGCTGGGGTGGGATCCGGTACCTGTTATGCATTTTCTCTTGAAATTTACTGAAGTAATCATCCATGATATCATTGAAATTATCTCCTAACTTCTTGATGAAGTCATTGATCTGATGGGTGATTGGTCAGTGTAGCTCCCAAATTACTTTACCGATTGTTGGAAAGAATTTTTTCAAAGTAGAAAAACATGCATACCAGTAGTGATCCAAACTTTAGAGTATTTGCCGAGTTGTTCTTCTTTGGCTTCCTGATTGTGTTCAAATTTTCAAACAGGTTCTTCAGCAATACCTCACATAAGTCAATCTTCATGCCTTTCTTAACAATTTTATAAGCTAAGTCTATTACTGCACAGGGTACACTATTTTCCCTTGCCGATTGGAAGAAACAGTAACCAATTACTCTAATAGAAAATTTTAACTCTGCATCAGTGACATTGTTTAACTTCAGACCTCTGTAATCAGATTCTACTCTGGTTAAACTGATCAATTCCTTCTGTGATATCATCTTCTATGCTCAGGCATGATCATGGATAGGGTAACTGGTAATCAGATGAATGATTTCCTTTGTGATTTTAAACGGTTGCTCTTCTAGCCACATGAAATCATCATGCACTCTGCTCAATACAAACTTGACCCACTGGGGTTTGAACACATGAGGATAGGTTAGGGCTTCAATTAATCCCTTGATCTTGATGTGCTCATATTTGCTATCCATTTTACCATTTGTGCACAATTTATCATATGCATCTTTGATTTCGACATGACCGAGTTCTTCCACATGACATTTGGTGAATAATCTCACATCCTCGACTAACAAAACTCTATCCGGGATGAGTGAAAAGGCAATTTTGTAATCCAGTTCAGATGCAACTTTAGGAGTCAAAGAGTATTTCAGTGAGGGCTTTTCAATATTCTTGACAACAATGGGGTCTTGGATCTTAGATGCCATTCTAGATTTTAGATAAAAATTGACAAAGGAGTCCTTAGGGTTTGAAAACTAACAAATGGTAGACGCTTCACACTCAGCAGATAATAACAATTTGATATGATCGGTAAACCAGCTTAACAATGCATAGTGATTGATGTAAATACCTTGAATTTGCTTTGAAGAAGGTTTGATCACCTTGATTCGCTCTACTCTACTTTCTCGAAAACTTGGTGAGTGAAAATGACCGCGAAAAATGCTTTAACTACACAAAATACCTTATCGGGCTCTGTGCGGGTTAGGTTAAAACATTAAATGCACTTGGTTCCTCTTTAACCGATTTACTCTCCTTTTTGCTTTAACCGAGTCACCAAATTTCCTTCATTTTTTGACTTGACAAGTTTCCTGTATTCACCGACTTGACAGGTTTCCTATAAAGTGCTTCAAAAGACTTTGATAGAATTTAAAACTTACTAATACATCTTAACTATGCAGATTTTGAATTTAGTACATAATAGAATAGGAACTGTTATGATTTTAACCTTCAGAGAATGCAGTCCCTTCATACCTTTACCGATTAATTTGGAATAGGAGCACCTAACTCGGTAGGTAAGGTGCTTTCTTCATTTGACACAATTTCTTTCTTTCTCCAAATCATTTTTAATTTCTCTTTTATTTCCTCAGTGTCTTCTCTAGGTTGATCTCTGCAATCTCTAGCCAAGTGTCCAACTTTGTAACAATGAAAACATGTCATACCAGGATTTCTCCATGATCTTTGGTTGTTCATCCCAAACCTTATAAAACAGTTGGCACTTATATGTCCATATCTTCCACAACATTCACACCATATCCTTGTATTGTAGTCCCATGGTACTGCTACATATTGTCGTAAGGATCTGTGTGAGTTCGGTAACCTCTAGTATTTTCTCAGTGTGCAGACCACATGTAGTTCTTTTGCTTAAACCAACACTTCTCGGTACTATGTCCATATCTATTGCAGTTTTTACAAAACCCTTTGAATTTTGCCTTCTGATAATGGTTAACAGACTTTGTCCTACATTGATTAGATGTGTGACCATATTTATTGCAATTGTAGCAATAACCATTGGACTTAGTGACATTCGGTTGCTTACCTTTTCTGATTTGGCATATGTTGGTAGTGTGACCTTGATTTCCACAGTAGTTGCAAATAGGCTTCTTTCCTTTGATGTTCTTCTTGATTCCAGCTTGCTTTGATGATTCTCCTCTCTCGATAGTACAGATTCCCTTCTTGATAGAGTCTTTTCCTTTGTAACTGAGTCCTACATCTTTGTAGGGTCGTCTTGTATTCAGTTGCTCATCCAACATCTTTGATGCTTCATAACTCTTCTTCAATGTTTCTTTTGATTTCTTCTCTGTTTCAAGTTCATCGGTCAGCCTTGATACTTCAAGTTTCAATGCTTGATTCTCATCATCTTTCAGAATTGCTTCATGATGTGCATAACCTAGTTGATCTAACATATTTTGTTGAATCCCAGTCAATCTTATGATTTCATCATTCTTATCAGATACTAAAGCTTCAAGTTGTTGTTTCTCTTTTTCTAGATCTCTTACTTTATCCTCGGTTGTCCTCAATACATCAAGATTTTCAGTAAACTGTGTGCTGAAATGTTCATGTTCTCTTTTCATTGCTTTTAGTTGATCAGCCAATGCTTTGTTCTTCTCTTTCAATACTCCAATCATTTCTTCAATCTCTTCAGATATACTGTTCTCAGATGATGTCTCAATTTGTTCCACTAACTCTTAAGAGTCCTGCAAATCATCAGATAATCTTCTTCTTACTTTCAGAGATTTTTGCATTTGCTTTTGCATGTCTGCAATCACTTGACTAGCATGATCCAGCTCTTCTTGCAGATACACAATCCTCCGAGATAGTTTATAGCCTTCCATTGGTAAGATCTTTCTCTTTAGGTAGTTAAACCCTTTTCCAAGATTCAATCTCTGATACCAATTGTTAGGCCCAATATGGAAAGCTAATGTACTAAGAGGGGAGGGGTGAATCAGTACTCCAAAACTTTTCTTGAATAATAACTTTACTGTTATGCATAAACCGAATAGTGCAATAACATAAAATAAAGCTAAAACAAATAGATAACAATCATACATGATTCACTCCATAACACATATATTTTGGTTACGCAGAAACTCTTGGTTAGAGAGAAAAACTGCGGTGGGGATGGTACCCACAACTTCACTATTGCAATAATAAAGATGCTCGGTTAAAGCTACATGTTTAACTATTTCTGATAGCTTACCCTATTAGGAGTATCAAGATCTCTTAGATCTACCTTGCTAAAGGATTTTACAACACTTAAACTAAATGTTGTACCTGGTTAGAGGCTTTACAATTTATAAACTTGATTAGAGTCTTTTACCCTGTTAAAGGTATCTCTTACAACTTCAAAATATTACAATAAAATCATTACAAATATTTGCAACTTTACATCTGGAATGTTATAGTAGATTCTATGTGCTCAGAATAGGTTACCTTTCTTATAGCATACCTCGATAACCCATATAGTAACTCGATAAACCCTTCTATTTACTCTATTCTTTAACTGTTCTCTGAAAACCTTCTCGATGACCTATGTGTCTCTGTAACAGCCTTCTTACATTCATACATACACACTTAACTCATACTGTATAAATAGATCTCTTATGTCAGTGATCCATTCATTGCTTCGATCTTACAAACATGATTTATTGAATGAATAAACATGCAAAATATTTCTTTGGTTAGATGACCTCAAATTCATACACAATCTTCTAGTGCAATTTCCAATGTGATAATGGTTAGATGTGCCTCGATCTTGTAACACATTTTCATATGCATGTCCAGGTTCAATGAATCTGGTAACACGTTTCACTCGGTGTATATCAACTCGGTGTGTCATCTTTGCTGCCTGGTAGACATAAAAAGATACTCGGTAGACAACTCGGTGTATATTGCGTTCTGTGACTGCTTTCTTTTGTAACCGACTAGACTATGCATACCGACTAAATATTTCGGTAGTAGTAACCGACTAGTATATAGAATGACTTTAGATATAAAACTAATGGCAATTTGATAAGTAGTAACAAGGAGTAGGGACTAGGAAAAGGGGGGTTTATGACATACATGCCAAAAGGGGAAAGTGTAGGGTGGCTCTATGGGGAAGGAGAACCCCTTGGTCAAAGGTGATGTAGAGATGTTCAAGTGACTTGTGTATGCAAGTCCTTCAAGAGTGGGTCACATGTGGGTTTTGGGTAGATGTGTAGTATTTTTAATTTAAATAAATACTAACAGGGGTTAGGCCTTGGTTTAATTAGTTTAATGGACGGATTAAAAGATAGGTTTGTAGGAATCATCGAATTAGCTTAATTAATTACAAATTAATTTAACTAATTGGGATTAAGAATAAAATTGGAATATTCCTTAAAGGTGAGATTGATTTATTGAGATAAATCAACTTTAAGATAAAAGAGAGTGAGATTGATTTATTGAAATAAATCAACTTTAAGATAAAAGAGAGTGAGATTGATTTAATGAAATAAATCAACTTTAAGATAAAAGAGACATGTATAATTAATTAATTAATTAATTATATATGTGGAAGGGGAAAAATAATTAAATATAATTTAATTAATTTAGGGGAATAATAGGCTAACATGATTAATTAAATTAATCAAGGGATAAAGGGAAAATTAATTAAATATTAGTTTATTCAATTTGACATGTCTACATGATGAACTCAATTAAATAAATATTATTTTTGAATTAAGATTGGATTATAGAAAAAGAAACTAAAATGATCAATCAATTGAATTAATGATTGGAATTTACTTAACTAGTATTAGGAGATTGATTAGATTGTTAATTTTATTTATTTAATAATAAAAAAGAATGTATTCAGATGAATAGAGTGATGTAGGATATGAACAAATTTAGATTTTTATATTCCTTTAATAAATAACTCATACTTGACCCATAATTACCACATGTATAAGACTAGAACAAAATTTCTTAATAGACAACATAAAGTTGATCCCAAAAACTCCCTCTAATAGTATTTTTTTAAAAGGAGAATTCCAAACAAAAATATCATAATTATAAATGGTAATATAATATATAAATTAAAAAAAAAAACTTCAGACATTATAATTGAATTGAATTTATTTAATTTTATACCCTCATAATATAAACTAATAGATAGCATGTCTTGTATGTTGCTTCTAGATTTGATTGTGTAAGTGTTTTTGCATCAACCATTTTTCTCTTTAAGCTCTCTATCATCCTCATGATGGCTCATGGAGTGTGATTCAAAACATTAATGCAAAAACACTCACACAATCAAATCCACAAGTAGCATACAAGATATTTGAATGGATTGTGGAAATCTACTAACACTAATAGATATCAGTTTTTCAATTAAAGCATAACCACATGGTGAATGCTAAGTAGGCCAACATTATGAACAACAATGGGTTAATAATGCAAAGAAAAAGGAGATGGAACTTAGATCTAGCATTAATAGGGAATTTTTGAGGAGAAACGTGGCATAGGAGTGAAACTATGCTTATTGAAGGAATTAAACCCTTAAGGAGGTGATGCTCTTTCTAGAGATTGTTTTTTTGCCTTTGGAGATTAGATAATTGAGTAGAAGAGTAAAATTTGGGAATATAAGGTAGGTGATAAAGGATTAAGTTTTACCATTATATAGGTGTATAGTTAAGTGATAATAATCTATTTAAAATAAACTTGAATAACGTAAAAAAATATTGCGTTATATTATATGATTCATAAATAACAATCTACTAAATACAATATGATATATTATTATCATTTTAAACTAATATGTAGCTAATTCCCATATAAGCCACAAACTTATTAATATTGAGAAAAAGGTGGATGATGTAAGATTTGAATCAAAGTTCAAAAATATATGGATCAATGGATGATTTGCAAGAGTGTGGAATGAAGATAAGTGTATTCAATTTCAGTTGTCTTAAATGAAAGATAGTTTTTTATTTTAACTGTGTATATTTTTAATAGATGTTTTCGATCATAGTCTGTGAACTATCAGCTAAAAGAGGAAAGTGATGGATTGAATTATAGAAAGAGCCTTAGAAAGAGGTAAGAAGAAGAAGTTATGTGATGATCATAGACAAAAGGTAAGACAAAAAAAGAAAAAAGTTAAAACAACATGAATCCAAAGAATAATTAAATAAAATAAAAAAAGATAAGATAAATCAATATAATAAACTATCAAAAAAATGAATATATTATTAACTAAGAATTAAAAAGATAAAAATATGTATACATTTAAAACATATGCATATAGAAGAAATGATACATTTATGAATGTATGTAGAGAAAGTATGATTATGATAAAAATAAGAAAAAACAAATGAGTGAGATTAAAATAAGTCGTGCACTAAATATATTATATACATAAAACTTTGTTAAGTAAATTTAGCAAAGTGTGCTTTAAACTTGAAGTTTATCCATAAAAGAAATAGATGAGCATCTCTTTAAAATATAATATGACTCCATAAATATCCATGTCATATAATATTAATCATATAACTTGTGACGAACACTTTTGACTAGTTTTAAATTTGAGAGAGACATTCAAACGATTGACAAAGACGGTAGAGAACACATCAACTTCTTGTAAACCAAATTTAATTAAATATTAACAAGTAATGGTTTTCAGAAATTATTATTGTTTATTTGAATTTGAATGGCAAAACAAAGACAGAAACTTCACTAAACTTAGCTATACAAATGTTCTTATTAAACTAAAATTTGGGTGATAATTCGAGGAATTTGGATATTATTGTTATTTATAATGATTGGATGAAATTATGAAGGTATTTTTTTTTAGTACTTAGAGCTAAGTTAGTACTATTGCAATGGGTGCATATTCAATTACTTTTCAACCAATTACATCTATGAATTTTTTCTTTCTGTTTTTTTTTTTTTTTTTTTTTAAAATCAAGAGTTGCAACAAATCAAGGAACTAAAGGGGGAGGCAAGCCTCAACCCACAAAAATAGAATTAAACATGGAGAACCAACAGACTAAGCTATAGAATATATGTCTCAGATAAACTAATCAGCCAACAAAACATCCAATAGTTAGATGCATGATTTTTAAGTTTTCAAATTACAAAAAATATTTTTCTTCAATCTAATTGGCTCAAATAATTTGCATCTTATTACCAGATTTCCAGATCCACTTTCTACATGAGTTTTTCTAGGCAAATTTTTAGGTCATTAAAATAATATTTACTATGTTCTAGTTTTCTTTTCAAATAATTTTTGAATCATTTTAGTTATACAATTATAATATAAAAATTTCTTAAATTTGATATATATTACTATCATGACAAATAAATGTTTCCTTTATTATTTAAACTATAAAACTAATTATAATACTAATTGAATGTTAATTGTAAATTTAATTGAATCCTAAATTCAATTAACCCTAACTATAATACTAATTGAATGTTAATTTTAAAAATGGATTCTCTAATATTCAATAAGATTACACACATTTACAGACATTATAGTTAAGATTAAATGAACTAACTTAAAAAATAATTTAAAACTAAGTCAAGTTACATAATCTTTTCCCTAACAATAATGCTCATTGAACCTAATGCTCATTGAACCTAAACTTTACATTAAATCAAATTGAACGGTAACCCTTAAACAATACAAAATTGAATCCTAACTTTAAACATAATTTAAAACTAAGTCAAGTTAAATGCTAACCCTTAATGTAATTTAATACTAAACCAAACTAAACACTAAAACTAAAAATAACTTTTAACCTTAACCCTAACTCATAACAAAGTTTAACACTAACACTAAATTAAATTTACCCACAGCCCTAAACTATACAAAATTGAAAGCTAACTTTAAACATAATTGAACACTAACCCTTAACCTAAGCTAAGACTAAACAAAACTAAACACTAACACAAAACCAATCTAAATCTTAATTGTGGCCCATAACCAAATTTAAACCTAACCCCAAAACAAAATTTTAAAACCCATTACTGAATTTAACAAAAAACCCTAATCTTAATGTTATACAAAATTGAATCCTAATGTTAAATATTATTAAACACTAAACCTAATTCAATTGTAACCATTATTAAAGTAGGATTAATGTTTTAATACCAAGCCTAACTCTAATTTTATATGAAATCCTAACCATAACAATAAACCAAATTGAACTATAGCTATAAATGAAATTGAACACTAGATGTAACACTAAATCAAATTGAACCATAATCAAAATTGTAACTTTAACATTAACCATAGTTGAATTGTAATCCTAATTAATTACTTAATAGTGTTATTTAAACTCTAACCCTTAATCTTGAATGCAAACTTTATTAGCAATTTGATTTAGTTTAATTTGATTTGTCAAGATTTGTTTTAGTGTTCAATTTGATTTATTAAAAGTTTATTTTAACGACTATACATTCTAATTCTAATATTTAATTTTATTTCTAAAAAGAACTTTTTAATCATTATAAATTCATATATATTTTTTTTATTTAATTTCTTTTGACTTGCACTTGTGGATGCTAGTCGCTTATATATTAAATTATATATATAAAGAAAGCCAAAAGATGTGGAGGCTTTCATTTTTTATTTTTCCACTTAAATGAAAGCCTTCATATCTCTCGGCTTTCTTTATATATATTTATTATACTAATTGAATGCTAATTTAAAAAATGGATTCTCTAATATTCAATAAGATTGCATTTACACATCATTAAATGAACTAACTTAAAAAATAAAAAGATTACCAAATACATGAATTTATTATAATTATAATTCATAGTTAGGTTTAATTATAGTTAGGGGGTAAGTGCACCAAGATGGTGAACAAAAAAGGGGAATAAGTGGCCACTTTTTTTCTAAAAACAGATAAACCTTAACTTCAAAGAGATATTTGAAGGTCATGCACTCAAAACTAGGAGTTGAGCAAAGAATAAGACTTGTAGTACTCTGAATCTAGTTTCTACACGACTAAAGTTTTTTAAAATTGGATAAAATTAAGAAGGTCAAACCTCTCGCACACAAAAAATTGTTCCTGATTTTTTCAGAAAAACATAACATAGTTTTTTCGTGCACTGCACAAAATATATAGTTAGATTTAATATTTTGCAAAACCCTTTGGTAGGATGATAGGTAAGAGTGAGATCTAGAAGTCGTGTATTTTTTTGTAATTTTTCATTGACTAATTTTTTTTATGATTTTTTGAAGTGACCGCATTCTGAAAATTTGGTACATGTTCGTGCGCTGAGCATAACTTGCATTAAAATAATCAAAAATGCAAACTTCTTTTTTTAAAAGTGTATAGAATCTAGTGTAAAACAATAATATGTAATTTATTTTGAATTTGGTCAAGTATATTAAAAGTTATTAAAAAAATGGTAGGCATATGTTTGTGAGGACTATCAAGGCATTGGTAAAGAAAATTAAAGTTTCTTATGCTAATGTTGTCCAAAAACAGAAAAATTTATATGGTTAGAAATCTGAGAAGACGTGTGAGATTATGGTAGTAATTTTAGAGATACCCACTTGATCATTTGTAAACCTGATGACAACGAAGTTGATAAATCATGTTGGAAGATGAAAAAATGTGTAAAGGGACAAAAATGGAGGGAAAATGGGCTTGCAAGCCTTAGGGTCATTTTCCAACCCTCTTACCAATCCAAAACCCACACGGGTTTTGATGTGCAAGATAACCTGCTCAGGTTTTGAAAAACAAAAAGTACCATTCATAGTTCTACATAACCCATACTGGTTATGTAGAACTAAAACCATCATTTTGAGTTTCACAAAACCCGTGCGGGTTATGAAGACATCAAAATGTATTCTTGTAAACTTAGCATTTACTACACATATGTATAGACATACATATATAATGTGTTTATGTATGTATATATGCATATACATAGCTATATATACATATATTTATATAGATATATGTATATATGTTTGTATAAATGCATGTCTCTCTTCTTTTCCTCTCTCTCGTCTTCCTTCCCCCATCACCGTCTCTGTGTATTCTGAGCCCTAATTATCCTCCTTGATTTCTATCTCATCTCTCTCCCCCTCACACTTCTCTCTGTCGAGTCTCGCCCTCTTGTCCTTCTCATTCTCTCTCTACCTCATGTCTCTCACCCTTTCCTCCTTCTCCTACTCTCTCCATATCCCATTCTCTCTCTCTCTCCCTCTCTCCCTCTCTCGTTATCCTATCCTATTCTCACCCTCTCACCCTTCTCTCTCTTTCTCGCCCCCTCCCTCTCCCTCTCCCCCCCTCCATCCCCCTCTCATTATCTTATCTGATTCTCTCTCTCCCCCTCCCCCTCTCTTGACCCTACTCTCTCTCTCTCTCTCTCTCTCTCTCTCTCTCTCTCTCTCTCTCTCTCTCTCCTTATCCTATTCTCTCCCTCTCTTCCTATCCCCTATTCTCTCTCTTACCCTCTCTCCCCCTACTCTCTCTCTCTCTTACCCCCTCTCCCCTACTCTCTCTCTCTCTCTCTCTCTCTCTCTCTCTCTCTCTCTCTCTCTCTCTCTCTCTCTCTCTCTCAATCATATTCTCACCCTCTCTCACTTCTCTTTCTTTCCCTATCCCTCCCCCTCTCTTCCTATCCCCTTCTCTTTATATCTCTAACACTCTCTCCCTCCCCCTCTCCCTACTCTCTCTCTAACTCTCTCTCACCCCCTCTCCTTATCCTACTCTCTCTCTCTCTCTCTCTCTCTCTCTCTCTCTCTCTCTCTCTCTCTCTCTCTCTCACTTAATCATATTTTCACCCTATCCCTTCTCTTTCTTTCCCTCTCTATCTCTCTCTCCCTTTATCTCTCTCCCCACTTCCTCTTTGGTTCTTAGTTCTACATAACCTATACAGGTTATGCAGAACTAAGGCCAAAACTTCTAGTTTTGCATAACCCATACGGGTTATGAGAAATTGTGAGCATTCCCATTAGGTTTGCATAACCCGTACGGGTTATGGGAAAATCTTTATATTTTAGTCCAAACCAAGCCTAGCACATTTTTGAATTTCATAGAACATGCACAAGTTATGAAAAATTTCATTTTTTTTTTGCAAGTGGCCACTTTTCTGTTCACCATCTTGGTGCACTTACCCAAGGTTAGGATTATAATTCAATTAGGGTTAGATTTATGTTCAATTATTTTACCATTAGAGTTTAATTAGGATTAGGGTTCAATTAAAGACTGTGATTCAATTAGTGTTTAATTAAAGATTTTATTTTTTTTAACTTAGGGTTAAATTATGATTATAGTTCAAACACAATTAGGGTAAGGGTTAGTTGTAAAGTTAAATTTGAGTTACGGTTAAGTATCAAATAGGCTTCTTGGCAAAACTTTTGATTTGTGGTTAGGGTTAAATTATGGTTAGGATTCAAAGAGGTTAGGAATACAATTCAATAAATGAAATTTCTTAGGTAAATTTTTAGGTACAATAAAATAATATTTAGAATGTTTAAATTTTATTTTCAAATTATTTAGAGTTTGTATCTTTTAGAGCTTTATATAAATAAATAAACATATATATAATATTTGAAATATGAATTAATAGTATTATTTTAGTTATCTTCATATAATTTAATTATATAAAAATTGGATAATAAAATAATATTATCAATAATATAGTATATTTTATATAATAATATTATACTATAATTATAATAAGTTGTTAACAATATAATAATGTCTCGGGTTCAATGGCTCAAAGAGGGTGATAAGAATACAACTTTATTTCACATATCTGCTATTATCCACAGGCGAAGAAACCACATCTCCTCCCTCTTGGATGATAACATTTAAGAGGTCAATGATGAGGATAGTTTGGGTAGACTGACTACTAACTATTTTGCCACTTTGTTTAGGGAGGATGGTGACCTTGGGGCCCCTACTGGGGAGGATTTTCTCAACTGCCTCCCGCCCCCCCTCTTGGTGGAAGACAACAACCTCAATTTGGCCCCTGTTTCTGAGGAGGAAGTCAAGTCCATTGTTTTGCTATGGGTTCCTTCAAAGCCCCGGGCCCTGATGGTTTCCCCCCAGATTTTTTCCAAGATTTATGGGATGTGGTGGGCCCTGATGTTGTTCTGGTCACTAGGGATTTTTTCAGATCTAGAAGGCTTCTCAACAAGCTCAATTTAACCTTCATTTCCCTTATCCCTAAAGTTTAGGAGGTGACCAGTCTCAAGGACTTATGCCCTATCAGTCTCTACAATACTATTTATAAAATCTTAGGTAAAGTTCTTGTTAATAGGCTCAAACCTTTCCTGGATTCTTTGATTAGCCCTACCTAGAAAGGTTTTGTCTCGAGTAAACAGATTCTTGATGTGGCCATCTCTACTCATGAGATAATTCATTCCATGGATAAGTGACATCAGTCGGGGATGGTGCGCAAGCTTGATATCTCTAAGGCTTATGATAGAGTCAATTGGAACTTTCTCTTCAAAGTTCTGAAGACAATGGGATTTGGAGATAAACTCATTAAACTTATTGGGGAATGCATATCTATGGTCACCTACTATGTGCTTCTCAATGGGAGCCCCCTAGAGAAGTACAGGGCCTCCAAAGGTCTGTGACAAGGGGATCCTCTATCCCCTTACCTTTTCATCATCCTTGTTGAAGTATTGTCTTCTAATTTGAATTCCATGGTTAATAAGGGACCTCTCCTGGGCATCAAACCTGCTTCAACGGCACTTCCTAATGTTCTGCAACAGTTTGTCAATGACACTATTCTCTTTGGTATCTCCTCTATATGGGAAGCTATGGTTTGGAAATCCTTTCTCAACTCTTATGTTTTGGCCTCTGGTCAACACATTAACTATGAGAAGAGCAATATTTACTTCTTTCACACTCATGTCCAACTCCAAGATAAAGTCTGTAGAATCCTTGGTTGTCAAAGTGCCTCCCTCCCTGGCACCTACCTTGGTCTCCCTTTGACTATTAAAGATGTATCTAATTCCTTCTGGATCTCTATCCTCAAAAGAATGCAGAAGAGGTTGTCTGGTTGGAAAGGTAGATTCCTCAGTAGTGCTGGGAAATTGCAGCTGCTCTCATCCTCCCTTCAGGGGATCCCTATGTACTTCCTCTCCCATTTTAATATTTTTGTGGTTATGGCTACTAAGCTAGAGAATATCCAAAATAATTTCCTTTGGACAGGGATGGAAGAAAAGAAGAGGCTCATTTTGGTGGGTTGGGATAGAGTTTGTCTCCTGAAGGCCATGGGCAGGTTGGGAACCCACAAGATCTTCAGGTTCAATAAGGCCCTTATGACCAAAATTGCTTGGAAGCTTTTTAATAAGGATGTGGATTGGAGCAGGATCATCAGGGCTAAATACCTGGGTAATGGGTATTTTTCCTCTCTTCTAAAAGAGGAGGGCCTCCCTAGGGGTTCCAAAATTTGTAACAACATCTTGAGTTGCAAGGACCCTTTATCTCATGGTATGAGGTGGCTTATTGGAAATAGAAGGAATATTTTCTTCTGGAAGGATTGTTGATTGGGACAAAATCCCCTTGCTTCTTCCCCCTCCCTTAGAAGGCTCGAGGATGTTGCCAAAAGTTTCTTTGGAGAAAGGATCAGTGATTATTTCATCAACACCACTTGGAGGGCTTTGGAGGACTACTGCATTGATCATCCCTTCCTCCTCTCTGCTGCTAGAGAGCTCCAGAAGCTCTTGGCTGGCACCTTTCTCCCCCTTTTTCCTCGACAAGATAGATTCATTTGGAAGTGGAACCCTTCTGGGGACTTCTCTGTCAGAACTGCCTACAACAACTTGCTAAGATAACTTGATTACACCTATATCTGGAAAGAGGTTTGGAATCCCCAACTCATCCCCAAGGTCAATTTCTTTTGGTGGACTTCTCTCCTCAATAAAATTTTGACCCAAGACAATTTGGTTAAGCAGGGATTCCAATTTCCTAATAGATGCATCCTTTGAAAAAATTATGAGGAAAGTCTTGCTCATCTCTTCCTCCACTATGTCTTTTCTCAAGAGCTATGGGGGATGGTCTACAACAAGCTTAATATCTGTTGGATTATGAATGATAATTTGTTAACTTTGTCCCAGGAGTTTCAGGGCCCCTGATCCAACCCCCTTATCCAACAACTGTGGAAGTAGATCCCCCCTCATGTGAGCTGGACTATCTCGAAGGAAAGGAATGACAGGATATTCAGGGACAAAGAGGCCTCTATTGAAACTATGTTTGCTCGATTCCTAAAGTTGATTCTTGAGAATATCTCTGTTTCTAAAACCCGGTTGGCCTCCAAACCTCCCTCTACCTAGAAATAGGAAATTGCTATATGTTGGAACATCCCCCCCTCATTCTCTCTTGTTGACTACTCTAAGAGACTCCTACGGAAAAGCATGGTCTAGTCCCCTCTGGCCACACATTTCAAACTCAATTTTAATGGGGATTCCAGTGGGGGTCTGGCTGCTAGTGGAGGGGTTATCAAAACCCAATTGGGGGCCCTTATTGCTTCTTATGCAGGCAACCTGAATGGGCATTCCTCTAATTAGGCTGAAGCAATGGCCTTAGCCTGGAGAATTTGTCTCACCCTCACCATGGGAATTAGGATTGTGGACATTGAGGGTGACTCTAAGCTCATCATTAATATTGTCAAAGGGCAGAATAGGCTCAATTGGACCATTGAGGGAACCATCAGATACACCTTGAGGCTCATCTTCAGGCTTGATTTATTTAAAATTATGCATGTCTACAGGGAAGGCAACAGAGTGGTGGATGCCCTGGTAGCCCTTGACCTAAATCTTTCTGGTTTGAGATGTTGGAGGAGCCACAATTCCCTCCCAGACCATGTTAAATTCCTTCTTCAAGAAGAGAAATCTAAAATTCCTACCAATGATTGAGTTGTTGCCAAGTTCTTTCCTTACTCCCCTCTCTTCCCTTGGGGTCGTTCGGAGGTGTTGCTTTCATAATTCAAATTATGAGAATATTTAGTTGATCTATGTCGATGTGGTGGTGACTCGTTCGGCCAGGCTGGCGGTGAAGGACGTGCTTCTTTGTTGGCAAATCCTTTGGGCCTACCACATTATGATGTGGTATGATTAGATTGGTAACATGTTGGTTACCATCAGTATTTGCTGGCTCTTCATGCCTCGTAACCAGGAAATCATTTCTAAAAGTAATTTCAATTTTTCCCATGCACCCAACTTCAAGTCTCACTTAATGACGTCGAGCTCGCACACTTCCCATTGTCTTTTCTTAGCTTGCTTCTCAAAGGGTCTCTGCAATTTTCTCTACGAAATTTCTTTCATGTCTAAAGAAGTTTTGTTGGCAAAGGATATGGGGGGTGAAAGAGTTTGTTACGAACTGGACAAACCGGATGATTTCAAGAATGACCCCCTGGTCTGGAATTTTTGTGTTGAAGGATGGGTTGCCGACTTTTTGGAATGTGTGTAGGGCCATGATGAGTAGCTCTCAGCTTCTTTTGCCTCCTCTTGGTCTAGGAGGCATGTTTCAATGGGCAAAACTTCTTTCAATGTCTCTAAGGAAATAATTGCTCGGGCCATGAAGCTGGCCCTTGACGGATGACACTAGAAGCGCACCAGCCATGTTGCCAACAATGAAGGTCTAAAATGCTTCTTCCGCAATCATGAGGAACCTGTCAAACTCCACGAAGGGTTTTCTTGGGATGAGCTCAAACACCCATGGAATATGATTTACCTTATGATCATGAAGTACTTCACTCTCAAGGGTAGGAACAAGGTATTTCACTACTATCAATTTCCCCTTCTGAATAATTTTTGTAATAATGATTTGCTTTGTTTGCCCTTTTATTTATTGCATTCCATTGAAAGCTCTGTTAAAGACACCATGGACCCCAAGCATGGGGATAAGCCACCCTACCTCCTTCACCAGGGCCTCATTTATAGGCTTTACAAATTTCATGAGGCCCTTTGCTCCCCCCCCAGAACCTCTCGCTATCTCAACCCCCCATGCCTACTCCTTAGCAACTTGTCGCCTTGTCTATGGCCTTCCCCAGATTTTTCCAATATCTGCATGTAGGCTTTGCTATGGCCAACTTCTCCATGTCTCTGTCTGCTTATGCCTCCACTATTTCTTTATCTGCAGTCTCTCCTAGCTTGACTTTGTTCGCCTCTCCCAGCATTTCCTACTTCCTATCCAAGGGCAAAGAAAAAACCCCTGTTAAACGCAAACGTATTATCTTTGATGACAATTCTTCCTCTGAGGATGCTGAGAATGACAACCCTTCCCCTAATTCTGATGTTAAAATGAGATCCTCTAGATTGGCTTCCAAAAGCTTGCACAAAAAGAAGACCCCTGTGATTGAAAATATTGACTCGGAGGAGGACCTCATTGAGGACAAGGAAGGAGAGGACCTTAAAACCACTATGAGGGGCCCCGATGAGGATGCTACTGAAGCGAATATGACTAGGGACCCCATGGATTTGAGCACTGTTGGTGCCACTGACATGGGCAATTCTGAGATGCAAGCCTAGGACTTTGTTAATGTTAAGGATAGGACCCCTATGAAAATGGGCACTGTGGGTGTCATGGGTGACAAAAATTCTGATACCAAAGCCTTGGACTCTGGTGACTTGGACTCAGATTTAAAGATGGTGGAATAGGTGATGCACTCTATTCCTTGAATGGGCCTGGGCAATGATAATTATTGTTCCCCTGCTAAAGATGTGGCCAAGGCAATGGATAAGACTATGGATGACATGGCTACTATGAACCCCCAGGGTGTCCCTACTCTGGAGCAAATGGAAACATTGTGCACAAACATGTTGGACATCACATAGAGGATTGAGAACCTGGGCCCTGTGCTTGAATTGCAGGCTATCATGGATGATATCAATCAAATCAAGAGCAAGGTGGAGGCCTGGGATGCCCAAATTGCGGGCCTTAACATATTTCATCTGCAGATTTTACATAGCTTGAGGCTCACCCTCTCTCTGCTGAGCGAACATACTGTAGACACAGAGGAGGATAAGCAAGAGGCCAAGGACCTGTATAGGTTCTTGTTTAGTGAATGGAACATTGTCATTGATGCCATTGGGGTGCGAAAGGCATCCCTGTAGTTTGTTTTTGTGTTTTATGCTTGTTGTTTTTTATTTTCTAAGACTTGGTCTCATTTTGCTGATAGTTTTGTTACTCTTAATGTTGTTATAGTGTTGTTTTTGCACTGTGGTCTCATTAAAAGTTCTTCTATGTAAAGGGTCAGTGCCCTCGTTCTCACTGCTCTTTTAATCAAAAACAATATAATAATGAAAATACAATATTAATATGTAATGCCCATCAAAATACCCTAGATAAATACACTAACTAACATGCAAAATAGAGATAACAATTTTTTTTATAGAAAATCATATAAACTAATGACTCATATATATGTCTAATGGATCATGATCAATAAGCTGCTATAAATATCCATCCACGAGCTGATGAGATAAGAGATCCACATCCACACAAAGCTTCCAAGAAAAGCATCCACCGAAGAACATCCCAATAGAAGAAAGGAACAAACCACCTGACCATGTGGAACCAAAGGAATCCACCCCCCATGCTAGGAAATGACATAAGATCCCACACACACTCTAGATCTAAGTTGAAACCTATCAACCAAAGAGGAACAACTCTAACACAAACCAAGGAAAACATACCAAACAACCAAGAAACCTCCAGAGGTGACTCAACATCAAGACATAAGGAACTAGGATCGACATGTAGGGAAAGAGTGTCATCACATGCTACCATATAAGATACAAATGAAAAACCATCTCAACCTTTGAGGAAATCTACCACCTCACTCTAGACTCCGAACCATGAGATGGGTATTACAAAACTAATTTTTTATCTTGTTTAGATGAGTTACTCTACCCATTCCACCTAATATTAATTATTATGTTATCACTTATCAATTACAAAGGAAAACCTCCAATGAGTTATCCAAACGGTCTAGACCCTGACTCTATTGCACAAAAATCTAAGCAGTCCATTCCTCGTGACCTCAGCAGACTCACGGAAGCGAAGAATGCACATACAATATTCGCAAAGTCAGCCATTCATGGTTGCACACAACCATAATATAAAATATTTTCCCCAAATCTATATATTTTCATAAATCAAACTATGCAAACTATATAAATGAATTATTTTCCCCCAAAACTCCCAAGAATACACAGGGAAGACAATCTTTTCAAAACTGAAAATACAAGAGCAAGAAATCCTCTGACCTAGTAAAAGCTGAAAATGAAAGGATAAATATGCTAAAGAAGAACGAACAAGCCACAATCCAAATTCCTTCAAGCAATCCAAATCCAAAATCGCAAAAAAATACTTCCCAAGCCAACCCCTGTGAAATCTCAAGAAAGCAAATAAATAGAAAACCAGGCCAAAACCATAGAATATGTCAGCCAATCAAAATATTAGACTAAATAATATTCCTTACCAACCCATATCAAAAACTGCGGTAAATATAAATAAAATAATAGTTAATTTACTTACCCAATAACTCAACCAATCATACAAAAGGGTAGGCAGAATCATTAGTTAATCAACCCAAGAAAGTAAATAATAAATCAATCAATAAGATAATACTCATGGGCACAATTAACTATAAAGCCCAACAAATAATTAAATATGATAAACCAAGGTCTATAAATAGATTAAAGCCACAATAAATAACCAAAGGCTATAATTAAATATCTAAGCCATATTATTACAAACAATATTAATAATAATATCAATAATAATTTCAAAAACCCATAAATAATAAATAATAAACATCCAATGACTATAAAATCATTTACCAAATATTTATTAATTTTATTATTGCCATTTATATTTATTTCTTTTATTATTATAAACTATATAAATCTATTAATTTAATTTAACATTGTTAAACTATATAAATCATTTAATTAGTTAATAACTAAATCAATCAATAGCATAACACTCCAAGCATACCATCAAAAAGCACCCAAGAGATCACTCAACACTAAACGACAACTCACACAAGGATGACAAGGGTAAACAACTTAAACCTAGAGTGTAGAATGGGATTTTATGTCATCTCCAATCAACTTTTCATTGGGATAAGACATGCTCAAACCTGTGAAGCTAGGTGGTGTCAATGTCTGGTACCTGCAAATCCTGCATCCACAAAGCCACTATACAACATATGCAATATATAATAACATGCAAGTGATAGAGAATCACAATGGCACATCCCACTCACAATGAGTGATGTGACATCATCCCTATCATGAAGATAGTAGAAGACACTTGCACATAATCAAACAGTATCATAATCAATCTCACATCAAGAAATAGGGTTATTATATTATAAAATATCCTCAAATCCTCGTAAGAGAGTATTAACAACACATAGAAAGAGATACATATAAGTCATCAACTGAGCACCTAACATCATAATAACCCATATAACAATCCATAATGTCATCATCCACATGAAGTAGTAATGTCAAATGCAATATAATATGTCCAATATCCATGATAAAGCATCTAAACCACATATAAATCCACAATAGTCTAACCCAAGCATCACAAGATAGCCTATGCTATGACAAAATAGTCTATCGAAGCACAAAAGGAAAAGATAAATCAAGGAAGGACACTACATAATATTGTGGAGATGTTTTGATTATAACTACTTGGATGAATAATAAAAAATTTGGTCCTATAAATCCAAACTTTTTTTGATTTGATATATGTTACAAGGTAACTAACATGACAAATGAATTTTGCCTTCATTATTGAAACTAGATGAAAATATTTTGATACTAATTAATTAATTAATTAATTGTGAAAATATTGGTAGTTACAACTACCATGACAATGGAGTGAAGGACTAATATTAATTGAATAATAAAAAATATATTCTCTAGCATTATTGATATTCCATTATTGAATAATAAATAAAGAATGTATTTTCTAATATCCAACTAAGTTTACACATATTTGCAAATATTATTGTTAAGATTGAATGAACTAACTTAAAAAATACAAAGATTGCCAAATACATTCATTATAATTAAATAATTTTTGATGTATTATGACTAATGTTTGAATTATAGTTAAGTTTACTTAATGTCAAAATGATATAGTGTATATGTCCCTATTCTTTTAAATAACATTATCCTTAGATCATTCCTCAAAGCATGAATAAGTGGATTTTAATTATATATTAACAAGAATACACATCATTGTAATTAATACAACAATATATTCCATTATTTTTTTAAAGAAATTGGTATTACAAATCAATACGCTCCAAAGTTACAATTGTGAAATACCCTTTCGGGATAGGTGTGAAAATTTGATGTCTACAACATAATATTTGTTAAAATAAAATAAATTAGAATTTATGAAATTAAAGGATATCAACAATTCCATCTAAATTTAGTGATAACTATGACTATTATTGATACTATTTATTGTTTACATAAATTTATAAAATTAATAGCTTTACTAAGCCTCTCATTTATTTACTATATTTATATGTTTTAGTTTGATTGATTTCTTCGATTACCTATTCATTCATTATAATTAATACATATAAATTATTATTCTCTTCTATTTGCTAATTATTTGAAGAAAACATATTGAATTACTATTACAAATCTGCACAGCAAGTACTCACCACTACGTGGCACTTATTTATATAAGTATTGATTTTTTTAATTTTTTTTGTGATAGAATGTAGCATTTGATTGTGATATTCTAAATTTATTTCATTATAAAAATGATGATGTGGATTTGGAATGACACATTTTATTTCATCTTTGTTTAATAGTTAAAATTTAATAATTCATATACTTTTCGATAAAAATTAATTAAATAACAAAAGGTTGAATTGACTACGGTCTTCTTGAACTTGGAGAGTCTAGTGAATGATAATGTTATCATTGATAAGAATCTCATTCACTTTATGCAAAAAAAAGGTTGGATGGTAGAGTATTGTATTGATTTGTCTGGTTGAATGTTGAATCATTGTTATGTTTGCATGTTGTCATATAGCTTATTAGAACATTATTGCTACAAATCTAACATTGATAACTTCAATGAGTTTTATCTAGAAGACATTATCTTTTATACAAGACTCTTCCCTTATCCATTGTTGTTTGTTCTCTTCTCAAATGTACCTAAGATGGGGATTGTTCACTTGTATTTCGTTCAAAATCAATTCAATCCAAATTTTCTTAATCTTTGGACATAGTTGATCTGAAAAGCCATGTCAAAGAGAAAATTTGAATGAGGGTGATTTTTAGTGAGTTTGTTTGCTTTGTTTTCTCTTAATTGTTGAATATTCTTTGAATTCTTTATGATGGCATTAAAGGCTTTTCTCTTTCCGTTTTATTTTTTCTAAATATTTGAATGATTCTAACTAAGCGTGCTTTTTTAAATGCATGCAATAGATATTTTAGCTACTTCTTCCTTTCTGATGCTTTCCTAATTTGAAATGTGAACTAATTAACTACATGCTATGCCCTTAATCTTAGAGTAGGCATTGAGTTGTGAGTAGTCATCTTGTGGCTACCTTAACTCTTAATTAAGTCATATTATCAATTATTATATTGTTCTTTAGGTCAACCTAGGGCTTATATGTGGTTATCTAAGTCACCTTGGGTGATATCCTAAGCATAAATTATAGGGTATAGAGAGAGAGAGATAGTGAATCTTGTTGTATCATTAGATTGTGAATTATGTTCTTATTGGAGATATTTGGAGGTTTTCCTCCTCAAAGGAGCTTGATATCCTCAACTGTTATCAAGTATTTGTAAAATATTTCATATTATTTTCCTCTTTTATGCAAATTATATCATTGCAAGTGGTCTCATATTGGCACTATAAAGACGAGGTTTTTTTAAAATTTGGAGGTCACTTTGAAAAACAAATATCTCTCATATTTTGGCAATTTTTTATCTAATTTTTAAAGAGTTTGTAAATGCCATATTAAAGCATCTACAAGATCTATATTTTTAGAGTAATTGAAGTTGTATCAAGGGATTTATTACCAAATTATGGTTTCTACCAATTTTTTTGAGAATAATATATTTCTCAAATTTGGGTAATTTTTTTAGTTTTAAAGGGTTTTTCAAGAGAACATTGAAAGTTATAAAGTAAAAAAATTATAGGTATTACCCAAAACAAAATAAGGTCTGTTATTATGTTTGACATTAATATGAAACTATAGCACACACTTTCCCCAAATTTTCAATTTGTTTAGAAATGGATCAACTATAAAATACTTGATGGCTTTTCTATTTATGATTAGTAGTGGATACCAAGAAATTTCATTAATTTCCTTCTAGGTTTCTAGTTTTAAAAAATATATCTCATTCACTCCTTTGTAAGATACAAAAGAACTCTTTTCTTCCCTCTAGAATGTTCAATAAAATTATTGATCATACCTTTTCAATTGATCCTCTTATAAATAAGGTGTCACCAACCATAAGCAACATCTTATAAATATTATTTAGCATCTTCCTCCTCCATAGGTCTAAATAAAATAAGTTTTGTAATTTTTATAGCCAAGTCCCAATAGAAATATTGTTGCTTCCATCAAATGTGGGAGCATTCAACTTACCTATGTTTTGTTGCAAAAAAAAATCTCTTTCGATTATTTTTATTACCATCTAGGGTTCTTTTCTTAAAGTTATATCAATGATGTTTTAGAAACCAATAAAAAGATATTTTAATTTTGAAGGGTTTATATTTACTTTGGTATTCTTTACAAACTTTGTCAATACCCTCTATAGGAGTGTATTCCTCCACTTTTTCTTCCTTTGCCTCTTTTAGAAAAAAATAGAGGTTTTAATGGATTTGGCATGGCATTAACAATTTATCCTTCCAATAAATTTCCTCTCTCGCCAACAGTTCAAAAATTTCTCACTAGTAGAAATATGGCCAATAAATGACTACGTGACCAAAATTTTTAGTCACAAGACCAAATTTTAGTAATTTTTTACAAGAAAGCTATGAATGACTAAATAAATGACTAATTTGGTCATCGGGTGAGATCACACAAATAAAAATGACTAAATAAATGACCAATTTGATAGATGATAGAGAAATTCTAAATAAATGACTAAATAAACAACTAAATAAATGACTAGATAATTGTCTGGCTCTTCTCTTAAAGAAATTAGGTACTTGTGGAAATGATATAAAAAATTGATCCTAATATTTTTGTTTGTAAATTATTTATTATTTAAATATTATTTTTATTTATAAATAATAAATTATTTTATTAGTAGATGTATTATATTATATTTTTTATTTCTATTAAAAATATAATAAGAATAAAAGTATAACAATTTCAATTGGATTTGAAACAATTTTTGAAGACAAAATAAATATTTTACCTTAAATATTTAAATTATTCTTTATGTTATCTTAAATTAAAAATTAAAAATTATTCTAATTGTATATATATATTCCAATAAATATATATGTATATATACATCTTATTGTTTATCAAAATTGCATTATATTTTTTATTGCAGAATACCCCTTTTTTATTGTCACCCATTTTTCATCTATCTAGATTAAAAATAGCATATATAGATTTCAAGGTCATAATTGAAATTTTAAAAGGTTTTGCATTCTTTAAAGAATAAATAAAAAAATTACCTCAAAAGCCTAAGACATCGAAAGGCTAATTTGTTTCCAAAAAAAAATGACTCCCGCCAAGGAAAAAAATTAGCGCGAAATCAGAATTTTGATCAAAAGCCGGAGTAAGAGGAGTTATGGAAACCATACCAATGACATTGGAATGTTGTTCATTGTAATCAAAACTTTGTTGTGGAAAAAATAGGAAAGCAGAAAGTGGTCTTTATCTACACTCTGCAAACTGAACACGGTAGAAGAAGACCAAAGGAAGACATTGGCAAACATAGGTATTGTACATTTCTGTGTTTTTGAATTATAAAACTTCAAATAAATTTTTTGTATTAGATAAACTACCCACCTAGAGAGGATATTGATCATTGGCACCCCCTCCTATATCAATTGGGTTCCCTTGAATTCAATCTATGTAGCAGGGAGTCAAGGTCTTGGGAGAGAGGAATAAGGGGAGGATCTTTGAATCCACCCACCCCTATCCATAGTCGATAGTAGGGCAACAACAAACCCCCAAAATAATACCACCATAAAATAATAGTAATTGCTCATTTATGTTTTCTCTTTATCTAACCATGACATCAAATAGTTGTATGGCCATGAATGCTCTTGTTATTGACAAGAAGAACCATTATATCTACAGTTTATGAAGGCTCTATTTCTCTGTGTTAGACTATCCTTTGGGCCACTATCTTGGTATGTATGAATTTTTATGTAAATATAAAACTCTTACTTAATTCTAGAAACTTCAGTGTGCTGCTCTCTTTGGGTTTGACAGTGCTTCTCTTTAAGGTTGAGAATCCCTTGTGACTTTGCACTGTTATTTTGTGCCTTGATTGCAAATTGTTGTCCTTTGCTATTGTTATTTTGGCTTCGCGACTGTAAGATTACTAAGAGTCTTTTGTCCTAACAAATATTGCAATCCTTGTTCTTATGGCATTGTTGCTCAATCTTGCTCTAGATTGTTCTAGTCTACCCTTCAAACAAAGAGATTTTACTAAAACATTCATATAAAAAATTAATAGACAACCTTTGTTGTTTACAATTGTTCAATAACAGTGACTAACTAATTTTATCTTGTCAACCTTTTAGACTTTTAAATCAATATAACATTACTACCATGATTATATTGATTGTCCCTCTTGAGCAATCAACTTAACTGCCCCCGTATGCATTGCAATAGATATCTCTTTTATGCCTTTAGCTACTTTTCTCTTTAGTTGTGATATCCATTGTAGATGCTTTAGGTTTGGACCTTCATTACTTGATCATTGACTTTTCTCTTAAATGTTTTGAGTGTCTTTGATCATACCTAAGTGTGTGTTGCTCTATGACCTCTATTCTATAAAGATAATGATCTCCATCTTCTTGCTAACTAAGTGTTCTTCTCTTTGATATCTTGACTATTGTTTCTCTGTCTCGTGGGGCTGAGTTCTTCTTTTAAATCATTAAATAAATCTCCCTTATGACCATTCTATGATTTATCTTATTGTCTTAATGGTTGTAACTATGTCCTAATACTATCCTAACCTTGTCTACACCTTGAGTAGACTTGATCATGACCTCATATATCTCTTTTGTCATCACTGGGTCTATCTTGGAAGGACCATAATGACAGTCATAATAGGACTGCGTGTGACCCTTGTACATTTTAATAGTCTTTGGAAGCTCGTTGATGGTGGCTTTGTGTTTCTTGGAATCTCTATTGCTCCTTTGGGAAGATGAATGTTATGACTATATTTGCCTTGCTCTTTTGAGATTTAACTGCTTTGTGTCTCAAGACTTTTTTATGATTACCATTCCTCTTGGGTTGTTCATATCAAGGTTTGACAAAGAATATCATTAAAATCATTGTGATCTTTGAGTCTTAAGCTCTATCACATTGATGTTTGGTTGTCATTTTGAATTTATGTTTACCAACAAGATCTTGGATCAATCTTCTCATATCTTTTCCTTGACTTTCAACAATAAGGATTATCATTTGATGCCCCTAGATGCTACCTATTAATGACTGTCAAAACTGATTTTGATTGCTTCTTTGTGCTTAGACTGTGTTTCTCTACAACATTATTTTGAGGGAGAAAACTCTTCAAACCTTCATAACTGTTCTTTAGCTTTTCTCCATGTTTTGTATAGCTGATTTGTAGTTATGATCATTGATCATGTTGTCGCCCCATGTAATAATGAATTGATTGCCTTGATTCTTATGTGAAGCATGACTACATTTTTTGTATGTTTCCATGTGACTATGATATGTGTCCTTTATACTTTGTAGCTTTCCATCATGTCTATCATAGCAAGTCTATTTATCATCTTTGTCACTGATTTTGTGTCATTTAAGACTTAAGCTCTCCATATTTTGAAATTGTAATATTTGTAGGTGCGGCTACTTTATGGAATCTCTACATTTTTTCATAAGTTTAGATAAAGTAATCAAGTTTGACAGAAATTATGTCAAGAATGAAAGTAATAGTTAAGGGATGGAATTCTTTTAACGTGCATAGAATAGTCATCAAGAATCTTCCCATTAGCCAAAATGTACAATCTATCGATAAGTTCTCTCTTGAGTGTCAAAAAAAAATCATTATATCTATTCAATATCCAAGTATACTTTCAGAAGGAGTAGCCATCAAACATTTGGAAGCGCCCTGTAAATTGCATAGCTTTTATCTTCTTTCCATTAGTCATCCACAAAAGCCAGATATGGAGTTATAACATGACCAAAATCCATGATGTACCATTATTTGTGCCTACACAATTGACTCATTGTGAACATATGAGGAAATACTCTTTAGCAGCATCATTTTCTTGAGCTTAAAATTTTCATTTGAAATGGGAAGAGCTCTGATGAGTCCATAAATAATCCACTCGTCATTGCAGTGCTTGATAACTTACTCTAAAATCCACTCTACACTTTTCTTGTTGCTTTTGATTTCAGAAGGAGCAGCCATCAAACATTTGGAAGCTCTCTATAAAGTGCATAGCTTCTATTTGCTTTCCATTAGTCATCCACAAAATAACTAGCACTTGCACCAAATAAAGTGCAATGATTACGTCGATAGTAAGATATATAAAATGAGATTTCAATCTTGCATAAATCTATGTATTAAACAAAACTTTCATGATTATGTTGTATTTGAATTTCTTTGCATCAGAGTATAAATCATTAATGTGTCATCATTGAATATCACTAGTTACTTGAATGTGTCATCTTTGGATTATTTTTTGTGTTTGTTATTATCATGGACATGTATTGAAGCACTTGCATGGGTGATAAAGCATGTTTGGATAGGACCTGGAGACTTTTGAAAAGGCGAGCAAGGAAATCGGAGTTTTTTGCAATAAATTTGAAGTCAGTGGGACCCTCCGTAGCAAATTCAGAGGTAATTTGAAACCCTCATTGCTGAAAGTAAGCTGATAGGAAACACACACATATTCCACTCTTAGTAGGTAAACTTCAAATGAATGTAAGATAGATCTCAAAACAATGACTCATTGTATCCTCTTCTTTCTATTACGGTCTCAAAATGTAAGATAGATCTCAAAACAATACTAGAATGCAGAATATTATAGATGGATTAGTGTCAAAGGTTGACTACAGAGCAAATCATGTACGTGATGAAAGAGTAGCTAATGAGAGGATCTTGGACAAATATCCATGTCCATTTAATGATTGTCTTGGTGGAAAGGTGAAAAAAAGAAATGTGATCTATCGACATATGATAAGTTGTGGGCATAGTGGTATAAGCCCTTGGGATTACAATTATTATGAAGATATGATAGAATTGCAGACTATGAGAGATGAAGAGGCAACAAACATAAACAAAGTGGCAGCAAACATAGATGAAGTGGCACCAAACCTAGATGAAGAGGAAGAAATGTTTAACGAAGGGTTTGAAGTTGATAGAATGTTGAATGAGGGTCTAAGAGATGATTGGACCAAGTCAATGGAGGATGATTTAAAGCCAGTTTATGCTAAGTGGCGCATGGTTGGACAAATAAGAGTGTAGATCAGTTATTGACATTATTAAGTTCATTTTTACAAGTTGACTGTCAATGTAAAAATCAAATCAGTAAGCTCAGCTTGGGGTATGAAAATAGCTACACATGTGAATGGTTGTGTATTATTTCACAAAAATCTTGCAAGCGACAGTGAATGTCCGAAATGTCATGAAGCGAGGTATACACAAGGGTTCAAATCAGCTGCGATTCCTAGAAAAGTTCATCGCCACTTTATGATAATCCCATGATTACTCTGAATGTATAGGTGTAGAGACATTGTTGAACTTATGCAGTGGCATGCCCAAAATAAGAGCATTGATGGGAAACAACGACATGTGCCTGATTCAAGGACGTGGATGGAATTTGATAATAGATGGCCTATTTTTCTCAAGATCCTCGTAATATAAGGTTGGGTTTGGCTCTAGATGGGGTGAACCCATTCTCCTATCAAAGTACTAAATGGTCAACTTGGCCAATGTTTCTAATAAATTATAACTTTCCTCCATGGTTAGCAACTAAACCATTTTTCTTAATGTTATCATTGATTATACCAAGAAAGAAAAGTGTGACTTCAGAAATAATAGATGCTTATCTAGAACCATTGTATGATGAGCTAATGGAATTGTGGAAAGGAATTGGAGCAATTAAATCTTTAAGGGATGGTCATTCAATCAAATTCACTTTAAGAGATTCCTTATTGTTTATGATTCATGATCTTCCTATGTATGACACATTATCTAGTCTCTCTATTCATGGATACCATAGATATCCTGCTTGCAACTTTAAGGATTTTGTGAGGCACTCAAGAAGTTTGTGTAAGTGTATTTATTATGGACATCGTGCTTACCTTAAAATGGATCATCCATATCGTCAGCAAAAAACACATTTCAATGGTCAAAAAGAGAATCATGAAGCATCATTGCTAATAACAGGTGATTACATTATTGAGCATGGACATAAAAGAATGTCATTTATTGAAAATGATGGGATTGCAGGTAGTATAAATGATCTATGTAACGAAAGCGATGTAAAACAGTTGTGCATGTTGTATAAGTTGCCATACTTTAAGGATATAGCCATTAGGCATACTGTTGACTTTATGCATATCGAGAAAAATATAGCCTATGCTATTATAGAAACTCTTTTTGGTGCCTTAGATACTGTTTCATCACATGAAGACTTTCGAGAAATAAAGATTCGTCAAAATATTTGGGTTGAAAAATATGATAATGAAAAATATAGAAAACCTGGTGCTCCTTACGTTTGGACAAAGGAACAACATGCACAATTCTTACAGTTGATGTCTCAAACTCGCCTTCCCACTAGGTATGTAAGTAGTAGCATCAGAAGCCAAATTGACATTAATAGATTAAGAGGCCTCAAAACCCATGACTATCATGCCATAATCGATAATATCTTACCTATTGTGGTAAATATATCAAGTTTGGCAAAGGGGCCAAGATTGGAAATTATAAGGTTGGGCCTAATATTAAAGAGAATGAGCTTACATGTATTAGATCCTTCAAACTTTGATAGTTTGAGGGAGGAGGTTGTTGATTTCCTTTGTCTATTGGAACAAGAATTTCCAGCAGCAATCTTTAACATTTCTATGCATCTTTTGATACATCTAGAATATGAACTAGAGCATTATGGCCTAATAAGAACGAGATGGATATATCCTATAGAATGATATATGAAGGTTTTGAAAAAAATTGTCTGTACTAGGGCAAAACCAGAAGGTAGCATGTCTGAGGGATATTCAATGCAAGAGGCCATGGGATTTTGCACAGAATATATGAAGGATTTTAAAAATGTCAATCGACATGCATGGGATGATGACAAAGATGATAGAGTTGCAGGTGAAGTATTAGAAGGCAATGTGTTATCACTGTTTAAGAAATGGGTTTTCTTTTCCCATGATTGGCTAAGTTTTAAAATTTTTGGGTCAAGTAAGCTTTTAATTGCTTCAAATCTATTCTAGGTCTTTAAGGGTTAAGGGTTTAGTTTTTAATCGCTCAAATGTCTGATAAAAAACCCTCTGGCTTCTATTTCTGCATTAATTTATTCACTTAAGTAATGGGTCTCTAAGTCATGTAAAGTGTCCCCCCTTTGTTACTTGCCTAGGCGGTCTCTAATTAATTGAAAAAATTTATACCTATCACTTATGCCTTTTCCTAAATTTTGTCGGGTCCTATAAGTGTCGTGCAACTCTCAGATTAATCTATGCCTTTCGCTGTTTCGTTAGGCGGAGTTGCGGGTGCATTATGCTCTGCAAGATAGCAAAAAGCAAAAGTAGGCTTGACTATGTGTATTGGCGGCCAGCTTAACGAGACCCCATCTCGTTTTGAATCCAACGGCTCACATTGATTCGCAGCTGAAATAAGTAGGTAAGTTACCTTTTGCAAAATGGCCAAGAGGTTTGGCAAGACCCAGCAGTGGAGACTTTCCATGGCTAAAAGGCGATCAAGATTAAAAGAAATCGATGGCTTTCATTGTTTCCTGGCCAAGAGATGCTCACAGTTTATTCTTCGCGAAATAGCGAAAGGTTTTTGGGCTCGGGCAAAAGAGGTTACTAAAAAGGCATAACAGATGTGCAGGTCCCCGAGATCTAACGGCCAGCATGGTTTCACAGGAGGAAGGTACTCACAAGATATCTTTCGCGAAATGGTGAAATGACATGGCATTCCAAGCAGGAAGTCCAGCTGGCTGAGATGACAAGTAAGAAATTGACACGTCAGTTCAGGAATGACCGAATGCCAGGTGGATAAAGATGAGTCAGAAGACCCACATCCGTCGGTTTTAAGTAAGCTGTTAAGTATCATGCAAGTTTTTGAGATCTGACAGCTCGCATAAATTCACAAAGGTAAGATGCTACTACTTTAAGGCCTGCAAAATGGCGAAAGAGCTAGTGGGCCCAAAGGACAGGTAAGGCATAAAGGTAAAAGATGAGCAACTTTGTTTTGATCCAAGGGTTCTCGTTGCTTCATGGCTACAAACTAACCAAAGATTAAGGCCCAGGAAATGGTGAAAGACAAAGAGAGGTTATGTCCGACATGACATGGAATGGCATTTGTTGTTTCTTGTGGGGCTCGCTGGTGATGTGTTGGATGAAACATGGTTTTAAAAGAAATTATGGGCTCGCTTATGTGTAACCGGTGGTTATGTGGAAATGTTGAAGTATGACACATGGCTAATTCAGAACTGAACCCAAAGGAGCTTCCAGGGCTAATGGTCGAGTGCCACGTGGCATTTATTAACCAGTAAACAAGTGGGGTATGTAATACCTGGATAAAGGTCCCACTTAAAAGGTGTTCATCTCAAGATTGATCCAATGCTTCTCGTTGTTTCATGGCCCAAAGATGGAAGCGGATTAAGCCCTACGAAATAGCGAAAGGATTTTTAGCTAAATGGGTTGATGGTCCCGGTCAGGGTTAAAGGCCAAGTGGTTAAAGTTCCATCTAACGCTTGTCGTGGCTTCACGAAAGGAAAATGCTTCAGGATTAAAGCCCGCGAAGTGGCAAAAAGAAGGTAGGGCCCGACATTAAGGAAAAGAGATCAAACGAAGATAAAGACTGATCAAGTTCCATCTAATCAGACGAATGGTGTGGCTTCGCTGGGTTAAAGTGCACGTTGGCTACTCTCTGCGAAGTAGCGAAAGGATTTTTAGCTTGTTTCCAGATGAGGAAAAATAAAAGGGTAAAAGCAGTGCAAGTTTGCATTGATGTAACGGCCAGCATAGTTTCGCTAGATGAACATGCAAGGATGTTATGCTCTGCGAAATGGCAAAAGAGCAAAAAGGAAAATACACAGGTGTGTTATGACCCGTTGGAGCGAAATTTTTGAATTCTTCTATCAATTCAATTCTGAAGGGACAACCGAAGCATACGGTATCAATGTCGCAGTTAAGAGCCCGACTACCGTATATGATCTCGTATCAATTGAATGAAGACATCATTTTGAAGATCTGTTGTAGAGAAGCCGGTGTGGAGTAGATTTTTTCAGGTGCAGAGCAGAATTCTTCGAGCCAAGAACCTGGTCTCTTGTACTCTTGCTTAGCAATTACTTGACAGTTTGTTTCAATTGGGGTTTTGATCTGTTACATAACTGTGTGGTTACTAATTAAGTGCTTGCCTAGTAGTTTTAAGATGGCACCTAAAAGGGAGTTCTCAGGAAAGGTTAATTACCAAGAAAGGGCGATTTGTGATGATTTCCTAGAACAGTTGACCTTGTCAACTAATGTGGCTGCTAAGGTAAAAAAATTAGTACCAAGAGCTCCTCGCCTGAAAATAGGAGAAGGATTGTACGACAAAGGCAATTGGCTGACAGACCCATAGATAGGATTGTCTGGGTTGGGTCTTTTCAAGGTCAAATTCGGCATGAGACATTCCCCAGCTCCAATGAATAGCATTTGGGAGTTAGATGTAGGAAAATTGATAGTTCCTGGAGTGTTCATGGATGTGGACCTTCTGACTCAGGTTGCACACAATTATGACCCCACTACAAAGAGTATTAGGGACATAAATGGAAAAACCCTCATTGAGATTAATAATGACAAGTTTAGAAATGCTTTTGGGCTTAGTGAATTTTCCAATTTTTTAGAACCCATCAATTTTAAATCACTAGCTCAGGTTTACAATGCACAGAGGAATCACCTTAGGAGTGGACCTCTTAAAGAATTCTTTGTGAAGATAGGTGGATTAACATTTGTAGGACCCAATACTATGGAGCCTTTCTCCTTAAATCTGTTCAACCTTAGAGCCAAGGGATTATACTGGTCACTCTGCCAAATTTTAGGAGAGGATGTTGAGGCAAATATGCCAACTCATTACATGTTATTGATTGCTCCAATTTTGAATCCTTCTCTAGCAGTGACGTATGATTATGCTTCCTATGTTACTGATGTCATCCATGAAGGCTTGATAGGGATAAAGAATGGGAAAGTGGATAGACCTTTTGTATGGTATTCCCTCCTCATGCACTTATTTTTGTTCAAGGGTGGTGACTATTTTGCAAATGGAATGGATCTTGTGAAAGAAAGGGATGGAGAGAAGATGCTAGTTCAGTTATGGAGTACAGTGCTTTCATGGGACAAAGAGGATGCTAGCTACTTGATATTTGATAAGTGATTTGCATCCAAGATTAGGACTCTTATATGTTCAGAGAATCCAAGAGTCCCTAAGGTTCTTTTGGAATTCATTAGGCCAAAAGAGTTTGCTGAAAATGTTAAAATTGTCCACAATTGGGGTGATATGTACTTATACCCTGTCTCCACAGTTTTCAAAGTGTATGGTTTGAGAGGCACTCCATTTTTGTTGCCATATCAGGTCCCTCTTAAAGTAGGAATTTTAGAAGTTCTTAGGAAGATTGGTGGCGTGCAAGAGGCAGAGCTAACAGGTAGAGGTAAAGGGACCATTTTCCCTACAGTAACTATAGCTCATCAGTTTGTAATAACTAAAGGAGGTTGGAAGTGCTTTGAAGATTTCCTTCAACCATACCATTTATCAACTACAGTATCAAGGTGTGCTGACCCTAAAGATTTCTTCAATGGCATGTTCAGAAAGAGGGCAGTATGCAGATGTAGACCTCACCAATTCCAGTTCCCTGAAGACCTCATCAAGAATGAGTTTCATTTGGATGAGCAAGAGCTAAGGAAAGAAAAGTGGGTGGCCTATAGGAAGGCCCTTGATTTTGTGCACCAATTTGACACCAGCTGTGAACCCTTGTCCAGTTTCCACCCATTTGAAGAAAAGGTAAAATTCTTAATTCTTTGTTTTGAAGATGTAATGCAGACATTGAAAGAAAAGAGGGAGGTTGTGATTAAGAAAAACCCTAAGAAAGAAAGACTAGTTTTAACTAGGTCTACATATGCCAAAGTAATCCCTCTAGGTGATTACATGTTACATAAGAAGTCCAACTATAGTGTGTTGATGCCAACAATAGGGGAGCCTTCTACCTCAAAAGGAAAGAGGAAGATACTAGATGTCATTGACATTCAGGAGAGCCCAAAGAGGCAAAGAGTGGGAAAGGAAGTACAATCTGATGAACCCTTGTATTCCCCATCTCAATCCCCTATTCATATAGGAAATGAATAGGCAACAGTTGAGCAACTGTTACAATTAGGCACTCTTGGAGAGATAGCCTACACCTATGATGAAGTGGAAGAGGGAATGCCAGAAGAGACCCTTAATGTTGAGATGAATATAACCACTAGTGAGTTCAAAGGTCTAGAGTTGGATCCTGAGATCAATCAAGCCAGTGAGGATTTCATGGTTGATAATAACTTTGTCACATCAGGAGCTTTCATGGAGTTTGCGTGGAAGCAAAATATTGATCAATTCAATGCTAGGTGTGAGAAGAGGAAAGGAGAGCAGCCCCACGAGGATCCATCTATGGTGGAGGAAGAAATCAAGCAAGAGATGATTATTGAGTTCACCACCATCACTCTTGAGCAAGGAAGAGACATGGTGGCAAAGGGTAGTGTACTCATTCTCCCTGAATGGGACATAGCAGATGCCTTTGTTTTAGAGGTAGTAAGGAAGGAGACTAAACCTATGGAGGGAGTCACTTTCAACAAGGATAATGCTGCCCTGATTATATGGTCTCTGAAAAGAGATGAAAATAGAAGGAATAAGGACACCCCAGGGTCAAGTTACCTTGGAGGTATGATAGTGAAAAGAGTACAAAGCACTGGGGTGGTAGAAGTTTCAAGCACAGTCCTAGAGACTGCAAAATTCAGTGCTGTAGTGGTAGAGAAAGAAGCAAAAGAAAAGGTAGATCTCCAAGTTAAGTTGGAGACAATTTTAAAAGTGTATAACAGTGCCAAAGAATAGGTAAGGGGTAAAGATACCATCATTGCTAAGCTACAAAGCCAGTTGGCAAGACAATACCATCAAGGTGAGTCCTCAACATTGATGATCACCTCTTCCCCTACAAGGCCTCCACCTACCAGCCCCATTATTGAATTCCCACCATCTCCAGCACCTTCTAGTTCCCAGTTGATTGCGATCACTCCCCATGAATTGGAGAAGCTAAAACAGGCTTAGGCCCTGTATGCAAAGAAATATGAAGAGAGAGTAAGGGCTACAATTTTGAGTTTTGCTAACACCATAGGGTCCTCGCTAATGTACAATAACATGAGTAAGATTTTGGAAATGTGGAATGAGCTAAATGGAGACAAGGTTGTTCTAATGCCTATTTTTGACAAGTGGAAGCCCAAAGAGTAGGATATAGAACTTATTTGTGTATCCTATGATGAGGCAGGGGCTAACCCCATTATTAAATCTACCAATGATATGACAAAGGATTTAGTAAAGTTGGCAGAAGGAGTAGATAATGCAGATAGAAAGATCAACTTGTACAAGAAAGAGTACACTGATCAAGTTTTTGAATTACTCCTAGGGGGTTTTGCCAGTCCAACACAATTAAAGGACAAACAAATATGCCCTAAGGAATTAGAAGCCAAATTGTCATTGATAATAAAAGGAATTATTAATTCAAAGGATGCCTCCATATTTATCAAAACAATTGAGGAGATTGAGAAAATCAAATGTCATTATGGTTTTCTGAACTCAGAGGTCAACAAAATGAGGAACTCTTGGAAAAGATTAGCCAAGACAAAAGGAAAAGTGGTTAACTTCTCATGGCCTACTGATGATGTATACCAGGAATGGACAAGAAAGTATGCAGTATTGGATGTGGAGCAGTTAGAAGATGTTGCAAAAGAACAACAAGTAGAAGAAGTCACAGATGTTGAAAAAGACTTGTAACCGCATTTGGAAAAGGTTTTGTAACTACTTCTTAAGAGAAGTAATGATTGTAACAAACTCTCCTAGGAAAGTCCAAAGCTTTGTATGCATCCATGTTATTATAAATGGATACCGGGACTAGTAAAAGGGATCGCAAGGAATTGTAAGGAAACACTGCAGAAATTTATCTGAGCTTTTTTCTAAGTCTTAATGGAGAACATTCAAATGTTTTTGTAATACTTTCTGAAATAATATCAATATACAGACCATCGGTTTTGAGCTTAAACTTTGTGTTGTCTTCAATTATGTTTTGCAAATATTTACTGTTTCATTCTGAGTAATGTAGGGTTATTCCTTTTGAATATGGGTCGTAAGGCGACTTCAAGTAGATGTGCTTCTTAGCTTTTCTGTTCAAGAGGGGAATTAAATACCCAGGAATCATTTCTATCAGTAAATTCTTTGTGGGATACTTTGAATTTGATAAATGCAGTTTGGTTTGGTATGAGTGGAATTCTTATGTATGCCATGCATATATGGGGATCTGTGGAAGCAGAGCTGATAGGATGTGTGGGGATATTTGATTGTGGGATTATTGCCTAAACTTAGATGACTCTGTGGCCAATGGATAAGGCACTGGTATCTATTGTGGTTGTCTTTTTACACAGCTTGTAGGTCAATATTGAATATGAGTACAAGTTTTATTTCTTTGTTTCAGTTGGTTTTAAGGTGATAAGATCCACTGGTTTTCAGACTGGTTTACTGTGGATTTATCTTTTAAGAGTGTGAACTCAGTTCACAAAAGTGTATACCCACCTGAACTTTGGACAAGTTTGAAGTGTAGAAGGTTAATCAAACCTTGTCATATGTTGTTCTGCAAGTTTCCTTCTCTTTGATTTCTCTTCTACAGGAAAAGTTTATCATATTACTATAAGGGTCTTAAGGGGAATCAGATTTTGAGAACAACAAAAGTGGTGACTCTGCCGGGGAGACTCATAGTGAAAATCCAAACGCAAATTTGTGCTTAAAATTATAGAGGAAATCATTGTGTGTTTGTGGATTGGTGTTTCAGTGAATATAGTTGTGGTGTCTAGAAGTCTCTATTTGAAGGTTCCCTCTATTTCTTTTGATATATGATTTTGGTCTGAAGATTTGCAACTTTTTATTCAAAGCTTGTTTTCATATTTCCCATAGTCTTGTGGGTGGCAACTCTGTTATTTTGTAACCAGTCCTTATGAAATAAATATAATTATAAAAGGGAGACAAGCATAATGCAAGGAGGAAAAAACACCAGATCATTCATGAAGAAGCATCCTCGTGAAACCTTGCAAGAAGGTTTGTGTGAACAGTCACGAAGAGGTCAGAAGAGATCAGTACTCCATGAACCATCAAATGTTGCTTGGGTGCAGAAAAACAACAATACCTGTAAGATATCTGATCGACCTGTTTATGCAAAATCTAATTCTTCTTCCAGAGAATCTGAACATGATATATTAGGTTTCCATTCTAGATTATTTGGAAATATAGATAATGTTCATACTTTAGATCAAGGTATATCTCATGTTAGCCTTTATGGGAGAGATAGGACTAGTTCAAATGCAATCAAGCATTCTTTGCCTAGACCAGTTGATGGAAACATCAGCTTGATTGATATAGACCAAGTCAATGTATCTGACTCTGATGAGAATTTCCCTAATGGAGATAAAATGTCACAAGAAATAGAAGATTTAAATAGAAAGTTTCATCACTTAATCTCATTAAGAGCCCAAAAGGAAGCAAATAGGGAAAAAGAAGTCAAAGCAAAACTAATGGAGAGAGATAGGCTTCTTACATAGATAGCTGATCTTGAATTGTTGGCCCAGGAAAAGGAAAAGAGTGATGATGAAGGTCCTGTGATTAGAGAAATTCTAATCCCTAAGGCCCAGCCAGCATATAGGTTAGTAATCCAACCAAACAAGGAAGTGCTTAGCGATCCATAGCCTCCTAAGAATAATGTTGATAAAGGGAAGCAGAAGTGGGTGGATGATGGAACTAGATCTAGAAATACAGAGGAGATCTCTCATAGATTATTAGCACATGAGAGAGAGATGGAAAGAATGAGGAAGGAAAAGGAGGATCTACAAATGGAGTTAGAGAAAGTTGAGTTGGAAGCAGCTAATCAGGAAGTTAAAAGAAAAATTAGTTATCTAAAAGCTCCCCCTATCATTTTTCCATCAGAAGATCTCAGTAAGCCTAATTCTCAGCAAATTTCCCTCCCCCCGGTTAAAATTCAGCCTACTGTACCTGTTAATACAACAACAGTTAGTCAAGCCCCTATAAACAATCAGCATAACCAAGTCTCTCAGATCCCGATCTACAATGTCAGAATGAACATGGGTAATAATAATGTTGTCAACCCTTTCCAAAGGAGACCCATCAATTTAGAGCAGTATAGATAATTGTTTTTTGATGGAATCTCAGGATACCCCAACCATGTTCCTATTGAGTTAAGGGATAGACTCCATAAATTTGTTGGAAATAATGTAATTAGTGCTGAGGAGCATTTAAAATCTTATAGTGATTTGATAAATGATTATGAGATAGTGGATGAAGATGTTATAATGAAATTATTCGTTCAATCCCTGGTAGAGGATGCAAGAGATTGTTATAGAGGTCTCCCAGCTAATAGCATTGGGTCTTGGGAGGACTTTAAGAATTGTATTTAGGAACAATATGGTGACAAAACAAATGTAAGCTTCATGCTCAATGAGTTTAATAACATTAGAAAATCTGATAATGAAATGGTCACCGATTTCAATGCTAGATTTCAGAAAGCCATGCATAGATTGTATCAGGTGATGCGGTTAGATGATAACATGTGCCTGAACACCTATTATAATGCATTTGATTCTAAAATGGCTTACATCTTAAGGGATAAAAATCCCCGTAGCCTGAGGGATGCATTTAGAATTGCTATTAATGCGGAAAGCAATAGAAAAGCATCCAAAAAGTTAGGGAGGAGAACTGATGGTAGGCTATGGCAGGAAGCAAAATAGCAACCCAACAAAGTTGCTAAGGAGGAAGACAAGATAGAAAAGTTGGTTACTACTATGAAGGATCTAACTGCCAAGGTAAATAAAAATGATAAGCCTCATTATAATTGGCAAGATAGACCCCCTAGGCTGCATGATATGCCCTATAATACCAACTAGAAAGATGGCAAGCCATAGAATGAGAAGCCTAAAAATACTCAGAGTCAGGATACCCCTGATCCCTTAAAAGGGAAAAATGTCCATAATATAGAAAACACTCCTTGGTGTATTGCTTGTGATGGGCCACATTCTCCTCATCAGTGTGCAGTAGCTCAAGCCCTTGAAGAATCCATGAGAAAAGAAGTTGAGCCTGACATTAACATGTTTGAGACCATTGTAGAAAGTGATGAGGAATCTGAACAAAGTGAATTTAGTGATGTGTTGGATAGTGAAAGGTGTTTTCAAGGACAACTAACACTAGATTGGCATCCTACTTTGAATGTGGTAACTATTGAAGATGAAGAAGTTCACCTCAGAAGGCCTAGTGAGGAAGAAGTAAAAAATTTCACTAAAGCTGCTATAGCTAAGGCAAAGCACAATTATAATCTAAGGAGCACTAAAAGGGATAGTGATCAGGGTGAACCAGGCTCTATATTGATAAAAGAGGTTCTTCAGAAAAAGGATACAAGTAGTACTACTTTACCTCCAATTGGTCAAGAAAAGAAAGAGAAAATTAAAGATGCACCCAAGAGTGCTGATGATAAAAGTACCAATGATATACAAGGAGTTGCCACAACAAAAAGGGCAAGTCAGCCTAAGGCAGAAAGAATTAAAACTAATGCTGAGTTGAGCAGCAATTCCACATTTGATATGGCTCGGGCTCTTACACAGATGAAAGTCATTGTCCCATTAATAGAATTACTGAAAATAAAAGAACATAGGGATGCTGCCTTGTCTTTGTTTTCTAATATATCTGATAGTGACACAATCCTACACACCGGTTCAGTTAAAAATGGAAAGGATCAGGAGTTCCAAACCTCAGAGGTTTATATTGGAACCACTATTACTCAAGAGCCTTCACAGGTAGATCCTTTTTATGTTACTTTGTTAGTGAATAACCGGCTGATAAAAAACTGTATGATAGACTCAGGGGCAGCTGCTAATGTAATGCCTTATGGTGTTATGAAAGAACTAGGACTGTCAGTAACTACTATATATGGAAAATGCTATGCTATGGATAACAAAGAAGTACCAGTGATAGGTACAATGAGAGATGTTGAAGTGAAGATAGCAGCATTTCCTGAGGCAACTTACAAAATGGATGTTATTGTTACTGACACTAAGCCCCATTATGGCATGTTGTTATCCAGGCAGTGGGCAGCAGCAGTAGGAGGAAATGTCCAATTAGATTTATCTTATGTCACCATCTCAATAAATGGGAATCAGGTCAAGTTGTACAGAGAACCACGTGCTCCTAGAGTAATTGAAAAGGTGGATCCTAACATGCTTAATTGTATGATAGATGTTGATCTTGATAATTTTAGAGTGCAACCAATTTTGCCCCAGTTGAAGAATACTGACTCCATTGTGATTGAATTAGAGTCACAACAGCATAGTTTATGGCAGATGTATTTTGATGGAGCTTGCTCCAAAGAAGGGTCAGGAGCAGGAGTCCTTTTTGTATCCCCATCAGGTATAACTTTTAAATATTATTTTCTATTATCCTTTCAGTGCACAAACAATACTGCAGAATATGAAGCTCTGTTATTGGGGCTTGAAGTTGCAAAGAGGCATGGGATACAATTGTTGAAAGTTTTAGGAGATTCAGAATTGGTTGTCTCTCAGGTAAGATCCAAATATGCATCCAAAAATGAAAAGTTGAAGAGGTATAAACATGCAGTTTGGGATGTCATTGAGCATTTTAGTGCATTTTCTATCAGTTGGATAAAGAGATCAAAGAATATCATGGCAGAATTTTTAGCTAATGTTGCACTGAAAAATGATGATGCAACACTAACTGGCATATCCACTGTGGAAATAAAATATAGGCCTACCATCCCTGATAATGTGTATAATTGGCAAGTTTTTGTCGATGATGAAGATATTCTTAGGTTCATTCAATATGTTGATGATTATGATGGACAAAAGATTGATTGCAATGCATTGGTGGAAGTGGTTGACAACAAGGAAACAGTGTTTGGAAACAACTTGGTCCAGTTGGAAATAAATGAGATACCTAAAGGGTTGGTAGAGCTAGAGAGCATGTTTAGCTACAATGACAGACATTTGCATCAGCAGTCTACCACCAAGTTAGAAGAATTGGAGGAGGTAAACCTGGGGACTGAATCATCCCCTAAGTTAGTATACATTGGGAATAAATTACCCCCTCATGTCAGAATTAATCTTATTAATCTATTAAAGAGATATAAACAGGTTTTTGCTTGGTCATATGAAGACCTAAAGGCATATAGACAAGACTTGTTTCAGCATGAAGTCCCTTTACTTCCAGATTCTAAGCCTTTCAGACAAAAGCAGAGACCTATTAACCCCCTATTAGAAACCAAGATGCAGCAAGAATTGACTAAGTTAAGAGAAGGGGGGATTATCAAGCCTATAAGACATTCTTCATGGGTCTCCAATTTGGTCCCAGTAAGAAAGAAAAACGGGGACATAAGATTGTGTGTGGATTTTAGAAATTTGAATGTTGCCTCTTTAAAAGATAATTACTCTTCCCCCAATATGGAAGTCATGCTGCAAAGAGTAACTGGTTGTGATCTTTTGTCCATGATGGATGGTTTTTCAGGATACAATCAAGTGTTGGTGAAGGAATTTGAACAATTCAAAACTGCCTTCACTACTCCATGGGGAACATATGTGTATGTAAGAATGCCATTTGGATTGAAAAATGTTGGAGCTACATTTCAGAGAGCTATGGATGTAGCCTCTAAAGAATTCATCAATATCATCATGGTGGTTTATCAAGATGATTTAACTTGTTTCTCTAAGAGGGCCGATGACCACCGTGGACATCTGGAAAAGGTGTTCAGTAAGGCTTTGGAGTTTGGTGTGTCATTAAATCCCAAGAAGTGTCATTTTGGTGTCACTGAAGGAAAATTATTGGGGCACATTGTTTCTAAGGAAGGGGTAAGAATAGACCCTGAAAGAATTGAGGCAATAAATAATGTGCCTGCACAAAAAAATGTCAAAGGTATCCAATCTTTTTTGGGCAAGGTTGATTTTGTTAGAAGATTCATTGCAAATTTTGCAGAGATAGTGAAGCCCATTGTAAAATTGCTTAAGAAAGATACAACATTTTGTTGGAACCAAGAAGCATCAAGAGCTTTTGATGAGATTAAAAAGGTCATTCAGGAAGCACCAGTGCTGAAATCTCCTAATTACAGTAAGCCCTTTTCTCTATTCTCTTTTGCTTCATACCATATAGTAGCTGCAGTGTTGTTACAAAAAGATGATGAGGGATATGAACATCCCATAGCTTTCTACAGCTAGTCTTTGCAAGCAGCGGAATTAAAGTATGAAACCATGGAAAAACAAGCTTATGCTTTAGTTAAAGTTGTTAAGGCTTTTAGGCCATACCTTGTGAATGCAAAAGTCACTGCTTATGTCCCACATGCTGTAGTTAAGGATATTTTGTCCTAATCTGAGGTTACAGGAAGAAGGTGTAGATGGATTAATAGAATCCAAGAATTTGACATGGAAATAAAGATCACCAAATTGGTGAGAGGCTTAGGTCTGGCCAAGCTTATGATTATTCAAGGTGACTTGTTTTGGAGAAATGGAGATGGAGGGTTGCTGATGTGTTTAGATGAATTCCAGGCGAAGAGAATGCTGATTGAAATGCATAATGGAATATGCGGGGGTCATTACTCTGCTAAGACAACTGCTAGAAAAATAGTCCAAGCTGGGTATTATTGGCCTACACTATTCAAAGATACTCATGAATATGTCAGGAGATGTGACCCATGCCAAAAGTTTTCATCCAAGCTAAAATACGAAGGAGCTCTGCCCTTGAATCCAGTTATAGTGGAAGCCCCTTTTGTCCAATGGGGAATAGACTTTATTGGAGAGATTGTTGAAAAATCAGGAAGAGGTCATAGGTGGATTATAGTAGCTACAGATTATTTTACAAAGTGGATTGAAGCTATTCCCACTAGAAGAGCTACAAGTAAAATTATTATTGATTTCCTGATGGAGTGTATCATAACCAGATTTGGGGTCCCTCTGAAATTAGTAATGGACAATGCTATGAGTTTTAGGTCAGAAGAGTTTGTCAATTTTTGTACCAGTCATGGGATACTCATGTCTTACTCTTCACCCTATCATCCTCAGGGGAATGGACAAGAATAATCCAATAATAAAAGCCTCTTGAACATTATCAAGAAAATCTTAGAAGAAAACAAGAGGTCATGGGATCAAAAGTTGAGACTAGCTTTGTGGGCGAACAAAATCACTGTCAAGAAAGCCATTGGAATGTCACCATTTGAATTGGTATATGGTGCATAGGCCAGAGTGCCTGTAAACAATATTCTTCTAGTGTATAAGTTCTTGCAAGCTGAAGATATGGAAATGTCAGAGCCTATGCAGGACCGAATGATTCAGATGGTCGAAGTGGAAGAAATCAGGTCATTAGCCCATAAGAGGAATTTGAAGATCCAATTGCAGTCTAAGTACCTTTTTGATAAAAGGACGTCATTGAGGAAGTTTCAAATCAGTGATGTTGTTCTTCAATGGAATGCAAGAGGACAAGACAAAGGAAAGCATAAGAAATTTGAATCATTGTTGATTGGCCCTTTTGTGGTTTGTGATTTAAATGGAAAGGATTCATATTTTATGAAAAATATGAATGATGAAGTACAAGAATTTCTAGTGCATGGACAATTCCTGAAACATTATTTCTCTTGAAGTCCATGCACAGTAGGTCCTCTATTTGTATATATTTTGTTTTCTTTGTGTTGTTGTTGTTTGGCTTTGTGTTTTGGTCTATTTCTCCAGAGTTTCCTGACTTTCTTGTGTTGACCTTGCGATCAACCATCCCCAATCAGAGCCACTATTATCACTATTTAAGAAATGGGTTTTCTTTTCCCATGATTGGCTAAGTTTTGAAATTTTTGGGTCAAGTAAGCTTTTGATTGCTTCAAATCTGTTCTAGGTCTTTAAGGGTTAAGGGTTTAGTTTTTAATCGCTCAAATGTCTGATAAAAAACCCTTTGGCTTCTATTTCTACATTACTTTATTCACTTAAGTAATGGGTCTCTAAGTCGTATGAAGTGTCCCCCCTTTGTTACTTGCCTAGGCGGTCTCTAATTAATTGAAAAAATTTATGCCTATCGCTTATGCCTTTTCCTAAATGTCGTCGGGTCCTATAAGTGTCACGCAACTCTCAGATTAATCTACACCTTTCGTTGTTTCGTTAGGTGGAGTTGCGGGTGCGTTATGCTCTGTGAAATAGCGAAAAGCAAAAGAAGGCTTGACTATGTGTATTGGCGGCCAGCTTAACGAGACCCCATCTCATTTTGAATCCAACGACTCGCGTTGATTCATAGCCAACATAAGCAGGTAAGTTACCTTTTGCAAAATGGCAAAGAGGTTTGGCAAGACCCAGTGGTGGAGACTTTTCCACAGCTAAAAGGCAATCAAGTTTAAAAGAAATCAACGGCTTTCATTGTTTCGCAACCAAGAGATGCTCACAGTTTATTCTTCGCGAAATAGCGAAAGGTTTTTGGGCCCGGGCAAAAGAGGTTCCTAAAAGGCATAACAGACATGCAGGTCTCCGAGATCTAACGGCCAGTGCAGTTTCACAGGAGGAAGGTGCTCACAAGATAGCTTTCGCGAAATGGTGAAATGACATGGCATTCCAAGCGGGAAGTCCAGCTGGCTGAGATGACAAGTAAGAAAGTGACACGTTAGTTCAGGAATGACCAAATGCCAGGTGGATAAAGCTGAGTCAAAGGACCCACGTCTGCCAGTTGTAAGTAAGTTGTTAAGTATCATGCAAGTTCTTGAGATCTGACGACTCGTGTAAATTCGCGAAGGTAAGATGCTACTACTTTAAGGCCTGCGAAATGGTGAAAGAGCTAGTGGGCCCAAAGGATAGGTAAGGCATAAAGGTAAAAGATGAGAAACTCTATTTTGATCCAAGGGTTCTCGTTGCTTCGTGGCTACAAACCAATCAAAGATTAATGCCCGTGAAATGGCGAATGACAAAGAGAGGTTATGTCTGGCATGACGTGGAATGACATTTGTTGTTTCTTGTGGGGCTCGATGGTGATGTGTCAGATGACACGTGGTTTTAAAAGAAATTATGGGCCCGCCTATGTGTAACTAGCGGTTATGTGGAAATGTTGAAGTATGACACGTGGCTAATTTAGAACTAAACCCAAAGGAGCTTCCAGGGCTAATGGCCGAGTGCCACGTGCCATTTATTAACCAATAAACAAGTGGGGTATGTAATACCCGGATAAAGGTCCCACTTAAAAGGTGTTTATCTCAAGATTGATCCAACACTTTTCATTGTTTCATGGCCCAAAGATGGAAGCGGATTAACCCTTGCGAAATAGAAAAAGGATTTTTAGCTAAATGTGTTGACGGTCTCGATTAGGGTTAAAGGCCGAGCGGTTAAAGTTCCATCTAACGCTTGGCATGGCTTCGCGAAAGGAAAATTCTCAAGGATTAAAGCCTACGAAGTGGCGAAAAGAAGGTAGGGCCCAATATTAAGGAAAAGAGATCAAACGAAGATAAAGACCGATCAGGTTCCATCTGATCGGACGGCTGGCGTGGCTTCGCTGGGTTAAAGTGCACGTTGGCTACTCTCTGCAAAGTAGCGAAAGGATTTTTAGCTCATTTCAGGATGAGGAAAAATAAAAGGGTAAAAGCAGTGCAAGTTTGATATGATCTAACAGCCAACGCAGTTTCGCTAGATGAACGTGCAAGGATGTTATTCTCTATGAAATGGTGAAAGAGCAAAAAGGAAAATAGATAGGTGTGTTATGACCCGTTGGAGTGAAATTTTTGAATTCTTCTATGAATTCAATTTTGAAGGGAAGGTTGAAGCATGCGGTATCAATGTCGCAGTTAAGAGCCCGACTACCGTATATGATCTCGTATCAATTGAATGAAGACATCATTTTGAAGAGTTCTTGTAGAGAAGCGGGTGCAGAGCAGAATTGTTTGAGCCAAGAACAAGTTATCTTGTACTCTTGCTTAGCAATTACTTGATAGATTGTTTCAATTGGGGTTTTGATCTATTACAGAATTGTGTCGTTAGTAATCAAGTGCTTGCCTAGTAGTTTTAAGATGGCACCTAAAAGGGAGTTCTCAGGAAAGGTTAATTACCAAGAAAGGGTGATTTGTGATGATTTCCTAGAACAGTTGACCTTGTCAACTAATGTGGCTGCCAAGGTAAAAGAATTACTGCCAAGAGCTCCTCGCCTGAAAAATAGGAGAAGGATTGTACGACAAAGGCAATTGGCTGAGAGACCCACAGATAGGATTGTCTGGGTTGGGTCTTTTCAAGGACGGATTCAGCATGAGACATTCCCCAGCCCCAATGAATAGCATTTGGGAGTTAGATGTAGGAAAATTGGTAGTTCCTGGAGTGTTCATGGATGTAGACCTTCTGACTTAGGTTGCACAAAATTATGACCCCACTACAAAGAGTATTAGGGACATAAATGGAAAAACCCTCATTGAGATTAATAATGAGGAGTTCATAAATACTTTTGTGCTTAGTGAATTTTCTAATTTTTTAGAACCCATCAATTTTAAATCACTAGCTCAGGTTTACAATGCACAGAGGAATCACCTTAGGAGTGGACCTCTTAAAGAATTCTTTGTGAAGATAGGTGGATTAACAATTGTAGGACCCAATACTATGGAGTCTTTCTCCTTAAATTTGTTCACTCTTAGAGCCAAGGGATTATACTGGTCACTCTTCCAAATTTTAGGAGAGGATGCTAAGGCAAATATGCCAACTCATTACATGTTAATGATTGCTCAAATTCTAAATCCTTCTCTGGCAGTGACCTTTGATTATGCTTCCTATGTTACTGATGCCATCCATGAAGGCTTGATAGGGATAAAGAATGGGAAAGTGGATAGACCTTTTGTATGGTATTCCCTCCTCATGCATTTATTTTTGTTCAAGGGTGGTGACTATTTTGCAAATGGAATGGATCTTGTGAAAGAAAGGGATGGAGAGAAGATGCTAGTTTAGTTATGGAGTACACTGCTTTCATGGGGCAGAGAGGATGCTAGCTACTTGAGATTTGATAAGTGCTTTGCATCCAAGATTAGGACTCTTATATGTTCAGAGAATCCAAGAGTCCCTAAGGTTCTTTTGGAACTCATTAGGCCAAAAGAGTATACTGAAAATGTTAAAATTGTCCACAATTGGGGTGATATGTACTTATACCCTATCTCCACAGTTTTCAGAGTGTATGGTTTGAGAGGCACTCCATTTTTGTTGCCATATCAGGTCCCTCTTAAAGTAGGAATTATAGAAGTTCTCAGGCAGATTGGTGGCGTGCAAGAGGCAAAGCTAACAGGTAGAGGTAAAGGGACCATTTTCCCTACAGTAACTATAGCTCATCAGTTTGTAATAACTAAAGGAGGTTGGAAGTGCTTTGAAGATTTCCTTCAACCATACCATTTATCAACTACAGTATCAAGGTGTGCTGACCCTGAAGATTTCTTCAATGACATGTTCATAAAGAGGGCAGTATGCAGAGGTAGACCTCACCAATTCTAGTTCCCTGAAGACCTCATCAGTAATGAGTTTCATTTGGATGAGCAAGAGATAAGGAAAGAAAAGTGGGTGGCCTATAGGAAGGCCCTTGATTTTGTGCACCAATTTGACACCAACTCTTACCCCTTGTCCAGTTTCCACCCCTTTCAAGAAAAGGTAAAATTCTTAATTCTTTGTTTTGAAGATGTAATGCAGACATTGAAAGAAAAGAGGGAGGTTGAGATTAAGAACAACCCTGAGAAAGAAAGACTAGTTTTAAATAGGTCTACATCTGCCAAAGTAATCCGTCTAGGTGATTACATGTTACATAAGAAGTCCAACTATAGTGTGTTGATGCCAACAACAAGGGAGCCTTCTACATCAAAAGGAAAGAGGAAGATATTGGATGTCATTGACATTCAGGAGAGCCCAAAGAGGCAACGAGTGGGAAAGGAAGTACAATCTGATGAACCCTTGTATTCCCCATCTCAATCCCCTATTCATATAGGAGATGAAGAGGCAGCAATTGGGCAACTATTACAATTAGGCAGTCTTGGAGAGATAGCCTACACCTATGATGAAGTGGAAGAGAGAATGCCAGAAGAGCCCCTTAATGCTCAGATGAATATAACCACTAGTGAGTTCAAAGGCCAAGAGTTGGATCCTGAGATCAAACAAGCTAGTGAGGTTTTCATTGCTGATAATAACTTTGTCACATTAGGACCTTTCATGCAGTTTGTGTGGAAGCAAAATATTGATCAATTCAATGCTAGGTGTGAGAAGAGGAAAGGAGAGAAGCCCCACAAGGATCCGTCTGTGGTGGAGGAAGAAATCAAGAAAGAGATGATTACTGAGTTCATGACCATCACTCTTGAGCAAGGAAGAGACATGGTGGCAAAGGCTAGTATACTCATTCTCCCTGAATGGGACATAGCAGATGCCTTGGTTTTAGAGGTAGTAAGGAAGGAGACTAAACCTATGGAGGGAGTCACTTTTAACAAGGATAATGCTGCCCTGGTTATGTGGTCTTTGAAAAGAGATGAAAATAGAAGGAATAAGGACACCCCAGGGTCAAGTTACCTTGGAGGTATGATAGTGAAAAGAGTACAAAGCACTGGGGTGGTAGAAGTTGCAAGCACAGTCCTAGAGACTGCAAAATTCAATGTTGCAGTGGCAGAGAAAGAAGCAAAAGAAAAGGCAGATCTCCAAGTTAAGTTGGAGACAATTTTAAAAGCGTATAACAGTGCCAAGGAAGAGGTAAGGGGTAAAGATATCATCATTGCTAAGCTACGAAGCTAGTTGGCAGGACAATACCATCAAGGTGAGTCCTCAAAATTGATGATAACCTCTTCCCCTGCAAGGCCTCCACCTACCAACCCCGTTATTGAATTCCCACCATCTGCAGCACCTTCTAGTTCCCAGTTGATTGAGATCACTCCGCATGAATTGGAGAAGCTAAAACAGGCTCAGACCCTATATGCAAAGATATATGAAGAGAGAGTAAGGGCTACAATTTTGAGTTTTGCTGACACCATAGGGTCCTCACTAATGTAAAATAACATGAGTAAGATTTTGGAAATGTGGAATGAGCTAAATGGAGACAAGGTTGTTCTAATGCCTATTTTTGACAAGTGGAAGCCCAGAGAGTAGGATATAGAACTTATTTGTGTATCCTATGATGAGGCAGGGGCTAACCCCATTATTAAATCTACCAATGATATGACAAAGGATTTAGTAAAGTTGGCAGAAGGAGTAGATAATGCAGATAGAAAGATCAACTTGTACAAGAAAGAGTACACTGATCAAGTTTTCGAATTACTCCTAGGGGGTTTTGCCAGTCCAACACAATTAAAGGACAAACAAATATGCCCTAAGGAATTAGAAGCCAAATTGTCATTGATAATAAAAGGAATTATTAATTCAAAGGATGCCTCCATATTTATCAAAACAATTGAGGAGATTGAGAAAATCAAATGTCATTATGGTTTTCTAAACTCAGAGGTCAACAAAATGAGGAACTCTTGGAAAAGATTAGCCAAGACAAAAGGAAAAGTGGTTAACTTCTCATGGCCTACTGATGATGTATACCAGGAATGGACAAGAAAGTATGCAGTATTGGATGTGGAGCAGTTAGAAGATGTTGCAAAAGAACAACAAGTAGAAGAAGTCACAGATGTTGAAAAAGACTTGTAACCGCATTTGGAAAAGGTTTTGTAACTACTTCTTAAGAGAAGTAATGATTGTAACAAACTCTCCTAGGAAAGTCCAAAGCTTTGTATGCATCCATGTTATTATAAATGGATACCAGGACTAGTAAAAGGGATCGCAAGGAATTGTAAGGAAACGCTGCAGAAAATTATCTAAGCTTTTTTCTAAGTCTTAATGGAGAACATTCAAATGTTTTTGTAATACTTTCTGAAATAATATCAATATACAGACCATCGGTTTTGAGCTTAAACTTTGTGTTGTCTTCAATTATGTTTTGCAAATATTTACTGTTTCATTCTGAGTAATGTAGGGTTATTCCTTTTGAATATGGGTCGTAAGGCGACTTCAAGTAGATGTGCTTCTTAGCTTTTCTCTTCATGAGGGGAATTAAATACGTAGGAATCATTTCTATCAGTAAATTCTTTGTGGGATACTTTGAATTTGATAAATGCAGTTTGGTTTGGTATGAGTGGAATTCTTATGTATGTCAGGCATATATGGCGATCTGTGGAAGCGGAGCTCATAGGATGTGTGGGGATATTTGATTGTGGGAGTATTGCTGAACTTAGATGACTCTGTGGCCAATGGATAAGGCACTGGTATCTATTTTGGTTGTCTTTTTACACAGCTTGTAGGTCAATAGTGAATATGAGTACAAGTTTTATTTCTTTGTTTCAGTTGGTTTTAAGGTGATAAGATCCACTGGTTTTTAGACTGGTTTACTATGGATTTATCTTTTAAAAGTGTGAACTCAGTTCACAAAAGTGTATACCCACCTGAACTTTGGACAAGTTCGAAGTGTAGAAGGTTAATCAAACCTTGTCATATGTTGTTCTTCAAGTTTCCTTCTCTTTGATTTCTCTTCTACAGGCAGAGTTTATCATATTACTATAAGGGTCTTAAGGGGAATCAAATTTTGAGAACAATAGAATGGATGTCGCTTCAAGCTATCATATCAAGAAAGAAGTACAATACATTCCTTTATTATTCAAAACACATCTTTGTTTGATAAGTGGTGCAGGTAAAAAAGAAATTACACAATAATTTATTTATTCAACTGCATTTACACATTTATATTATTAATCTTACTAGTTGTACATCATTATTTAATGTAGAAAATATGAGGAAGAGAATCAAACTTGGATGCAACATCGACCTCAAAAGCACAGCCGTCATGATTTGATTGGTGGAGATTCTTTACCAAAATTTGAAGAATGGATTGCTAATGCAATCAATGATGCAAAAGAAGAAGGTCACAATATAACGACAAAGGAAATTGAACTTTCACAATATCCACATTATGGGCTATGAGTTTTAGTGGAATGTGGGCCTATGGTAGTCACTTAAGAGTGGAAGAAAAAGACAAAGGAAACACTAATTGTGATTGTGTTGTTAGTGTTGAATTTCTTCATGAAAATGAGAAGAAATTTTATGTTGGATTCATCCAAGATATTATTCAAGTTGATTTTGGTGAAAATAGTCCTACATTATTAAAATGTAAGTGGAACCGAGCATCCGTGGTACAATTTGATGAGTATGGATTTGTGTGTGCAAATACACAACAATTTTTATCAGAGATAGATGAGCCGTATGTTTCCCCTCTTCAAATTAACCTGTTATTTCTAATTGATGATGTAAGAAGCCCAGGATGGTCTTATGCCATTCAAATAGAGTCTTGTTCAAAACAAAAATTCATGGAAGTTGTCGATGTAATGCCTGATGGGTAATATGCTAATTTACAAGAAACATTCAAAGAAGTGGATGAAGACAATGAGGGACTGTTTGAAGAAGAAATTTTGATTACAAATGAAGAAATTGGGAGAGAGAATGTATTAAATTTCTTAAATAAGGACAAGGAAGAAAATCAAGCAGATGCAGACACTAGTGATCAAGATTCTGATCTCACTGGCAATACAGATGATTATTGATGAGCCCCATTTTATGAGTTTTTATTTAAGACTTTTATGTTGTTTTAAGATTGTTTTATGTTGTAAGGACACTGACCTTCTAACTAATACATGTTTGAAAGCTTTAATGTTGAACAAAGTTGCTATATGAATATGTTAGCTTTAATCTTTGTAACCATGTTACACTGTGACTATCAGTTGTGCCTCATAACAGTAATGACTACAAGACAAGCATTTGATGAAATGTCTTTGTAGATAGCCATTATCTTAGACTGTACTTTACTCTATCTTTGTATCATGGACTTCTCTGCATCTATTAGGGCTGCTATACAATGACAATCTTTTAGCTCTATGACTATCATGGTATGGTTTGTTACTGCCTTATACTTGCTCTAGATGATTCACTGCTCTATGTATCAAACTACGATTCACTAAGATATGCTTTGTGAATTGTTCGGTTTGATGAGCTAATTATATATTATTATTTATTTGGACATCAGGAAATAAGGAAAAATAATTTAAGGCACAAATTAGATGATAGTGATCATATTTTTGAATTTCCAATCACAAATTATGAGCACTCTCATGAAGAACATGTGGCCAAAAATAATATTTTTTTATCGCATCTAGGTTTGACAAACAGGCAAGTTGTAAATCAACTAAGTATTATATTATTTGTTTAATACTATTTAATGAAATTTTGTAGGCAAGAGTTTTATGTATATAAGACATGGTATGATATATTTTTTTGTTTTTCAACCAAGAAAAATAGTGTAGAGAAAAAACAAAAAGAAAGTAAAGATACAATGCGGCCAACTCATAGAAGCCAACATTTTTGTGACTCAACAAATGTACTAGGTAAAAACTATAGTTGTGGTGATGTGCAATCTCACAAAGTACATGGTGATGTGCAGCCTGATATACCACATGGTGATGTGCAGCCTAACATACCACGTAGTGATCTCTTAACACAAAGTCTAAGATAAATTATTGAAAAATAAGAGACCAAAGGAACAATGAATTTGCAGATGATTTATTCAAGTTTAAAGGATGTGTTTGAAGTGAAATCTGTAGAGACCACTACTGATCTATCTACTCATGCCACACATAATGTGGCAGAGGAGCATGAAGTTCCAGTGGCTCAGAGTGAAGCTAGTGCATCTATAACTTTTGATGGAAGTGTTACAAGCTAGGGTTGTCATTGCACCAAAAGATCGGCCTTTCAATGTCTGATACAACCACTAGACTTATAGAATCCACATGAGGCTGTTAAACCAGGCCATGAATCCCCATGAGGGATGCTGGCCCACTGCCAACAATCCCCCTCCCAATGTCACTCATCGTGGCCTGCGTGATTTGAACCTGTGACCAAGCTCTGATACCACTTGTTACAAGCTAGGGTTGTTGTTGCACCAAAAGATCGACCTTTCAATGCCCGATACAACCACTAGACTTATAGAATATACATGAGGCTGTTAAACAATATCGTGAATCCCCGCAAGGGACGCTGGCCCACTTCCAATAGGAAGTACTGGATCAGCTAGAACTATTTGTAGTGGTTTAATAGAAGATGTGGATGCTTTTGTTAAAAGAAAGAGATTGAGTCAGTACTTATATAGATCTATAGAGAAGAATGCAAAAGAAAGAAAATCAAAAGGGAAGAAGGCGTTCTTGGTTAAGGCATCAAGAGATGGTGAACCCATTGGGCAAAATGCTGCAAGGTGGGCCACTAAGTTGGGCATAAGATGTAGGGACCATTTGGATATATTTAAAGGAAATTTTGCAGACGAAGATCCATAAAGTGTGGAAAATGTTATTAAAAAAATTAAAATATGCCTTTGACACTACTGGTGGACAAATCTCAAGAAAATATTATAAAAACAAGATGAGACTTTTGATGAATAATTTTAGATACAATTGTAGAAAAGCAATCATGGAGGGAAAAGAGAGGTCTAACTACTCCACTCTATCTCCAAAACAGTGGGAGGCATTGAAAGAAAGCATGCGTTCTGAAGAATATTTGACAATGAGTCACAAAGGCAAGAGAGCAAGAGATAATGGAGCATTGAATATATGTCATTTGGCCGAGGCAGGTTGCAAGCCAAAATGGACAAAATAGGAGTAAGTGTATGACTTTTTGGTTCAATCTACATTGTGTTATTTAATTAATTTTTTTTGGACTGACTATATGTTAAAATTGACATTGTATTTTAGGTGGAAAACGGTAATAGAGAAGAAGGTAGTATGAAATGCAAAGCTAGTTCATCCACAGAGATTTCACATCCATCTGTTGAACGCCCACTAAGGGCCTCACAAAATCATGCTGACTCAAATTAAGGGTTAGAAGATATAATGAGTTTCTTACATAGTCTCACTGAGAAAGTTTCGCAATTGGTTGTCTCTGTTAAGCCTATAATTTTCGCATGGAATGACCATGATTCCATGGATTCATATCACATAAGATTCTCACCTATATCATCTTTATATTATATTTTGAATATGTATGCAAATGTATTTTGATCATATATATAACAACGAATCTATGAAATTTTGCCTTTTGTTGACTATTTTTTAAATGAATTACTCCTCATATGGATAATTTTTTAAACTACATGTAGAGAAATTTTATCAAAGAAACAAAAAAACAAAAATACCTTGATGCCAATAGAGCTGTCGATATTGATAGTGATGATGATGAATTCAAGCAGTATGTGAATGATATTCATAGTAGTAGTTGTGCTCAACTTGAGGTCAGTGCTATGAAACCTTTACTTTTCTTTTGTATTTTAGTACTTGTTTTTTCTTTTGTGCCAACATACTTCTGATGATCAAATTGAATATTTAATCAAATTAAAGATAACATTCACTGTAATGCCCCTACTTTGAAATATAATTTAATAATAAATAATAATAATATATATTCATAATACATAAGAAATTAGTATGCTTATAGTCTAAACCATGTTATTACTGCCAATACTTAAGAAGATGGGAATGAGATGTTCCAAAGAGGGGCAGTCTAAATCCAAGCAATAGGTTAAGTCCCAAGAGAGGGTGGGGATCAACGACCCATAAGCCTTCAGGGTATAGACCGAAGATAGGTGAGGGCTTGGATCTATAAACTTTGAGGGAACCTATTGTATTTGGTCTCTAAGCGCTTTGGTAACATACATATCCTCCTCCTTCCTCAAAGCTGAAGTAGTAACAGAGGTTGGTTGATTGAATTAAGAATTAGGGATTAGGGATGAAAGAATTAATTATGTATTATGATAAATTGATAATTTATTCTTTAATTATTGATAAATAGTTTGAACTATGACAGCATCAAATAGGGAACATTACAAAATCTTCGGCCCCTATGCACAACACAAGTTTGCAACTCAGTCCTAGAGCATTATGACTAGGAAATTAATGGACATATTGTATTTAAGTTTGATCATTTGACATATAACAAAGACAATCTATATGAACCATTTAATAAACAATAATTTTTATACTTTTTTTTACTATTAGATAAGATTCCATACATGAGGTTGATCACAAATAACTGATCTGTGCAGTACAAATAAGGTTTTTCTAACTATTTTTACTGGTATCTATGGTTAAATCGGCCCAAAGCAAGCAACTGCCATTTGCATATTCAAATGGCCTGATTAGAAGTTAACAATTAGAAACAACACCATTATTTGCATACTTCGGAGGAATAATTAGACACAACAATTAATCATCATCCCCATAAGAGACAGAGAGAAGACTGATAACATAAGTTTATAGTTGTATCAGGGACAGCAAAATGGTATTTCCATAATATTAACTAGAACATTCTCATTGCATAACCCCCATGGTTATTTTAGACATAGCAAATATATTATATGTTATCAGTTTGACAGGGACCATATGTAGTCTATAAAATTCATCTTAAAAACAATTGAAATTAGAAACAAAGGGAAATCATGAATCCCTATCTAATCAAATAATATTAACAAACTAACAATGAAATAACACAATAAAGAAAATAGGAATTAAAATAATTCAAATCAAACTCCCTATTCCAAGATTGCATATAGCTTCCATTGCTCTTCTCTTCTCTGTGGTACGATGGCTCTCAGATATTGCGCTGGTAACCTGCAAGTGACACACAAATTCGAAGTTCATGATCATTGAAAATGGAGATTGAATGCTCAATTTATAGATTTTTGGATGAGATTGATTGAAAGGTGGAACAGATTGATCAAGAGGTGGAACTCGAGTGAGCTCAAATGAAAATTGATAGTTGAGTTACTGATTTGGAGGTGAAACGGAATAGATTGAATAGATTAATTGAGTCAACTAATTGAGAAAAAGATAACTGAAAGACGGAAATAGAGATTGGAGAGATAAATGATTTAATTAATTAATTGATGAAAAAGAAAGCTTTATTTAGAGAAAGCTAACTAAAAGATGGAAATATGAATTGAAGAGATAATTGAATTAATTAATTAATTGATTGAATTAATTAATTTAGCATGTGCTTGCACTTTAACTTAGATTTTCAATTTAATCTTTGCATGAGATTTTAATTCAAATAATTGAATTTAATTTAATTCAATTTAGCATTTGAATATATTTAGAACTTGACTTTGATTTTTAATTTGGTTTTTGAAATCATGCACATGTATTTGAATTTGGAAGAAATTAGAAAAATATGAAATTAAATGAAAGTAGAATTTGGGGATTTGGAAATGGAAGAATTAATTAGTTAATTAAATAATTTAAAGAAACTATTTAATTATTTAGAAATAGAATTTAATTAAATAATAAATATTATTTAATTTAAAAGATTAAATCACAATTAATTAAATAATAAATATTTAATTAATATTTAGAAAAGGGTTAAATGATTCGATGATTAGAGATAGAAATTGAATAATTAGTAAGATTATGAGGAAATATGAAATAGAAGAATAAGATTAATTAACTTAATTAAAGAATTAAAGAATTATTTAATCAATTAGAGGAATAATTAGTACGTGATCAATGAGACATTTTTAGGTGTCTACACTATACATTATGAGTTTTGAGTATCACTTTCATCGTAACCCAATAATAGTTGTAGATCATATATCGCTTCAGATATCAACTGTACCAATTAGAGGGATAAATATATCGATATAGCATATTATAACCATCATTCTTAGTGTAAGTGGTAACTACTATTGTATATATCAATTCTCATGAAGGTTTTGAGTTAATTGCTTAAAAAAAGAAGTCATCTGTGATTAAATAATTCCTTATTCTTAAGAATTCATAAGAAGTGACATTACATTCACCAGCATTCCACACCAAGAAATTCAAGAAACCTTATCTATTGTAGATAATATCACAAGGAATTGATACCCACGACAATGTGTTCTATAACTTGCACAAAAGAAAGAAAAGTATATTGTATTGCATTAACAAAGGCTTGATAAATTCTTGCAGAGATCTAAAACAATCTGATGATGACTAGTATTACAAAACCTTCTCATATATATGAGAATCACAAGTCTTTTTAAATCAAGGGGTGCACCCCTTTTGAATTAAACAGCTATAGTTTGTTAAACTTAGACATAAACAAATTAAGTATGCCAATATGATTGATATAATCATCATCTTGGTAACATTGGAAGTCTGAGGTCCATTTCTTCATTGCGTTCTCCATGGTATATGATCTCTCTATCATTCGAATCACATATGGAGATAGATCTCCATCCTCATTGACTAGTCCTCTAGTTGTGCTCATGAAACATGTCAATTGAAGTTGCCAATCTCCCAACGACATGAGTTCTCCATCATGGAACATGGCTGGAAATTGGATCGATTATTCATTCTCCGGGAATTGGATGGCATTTTTCAACTTGTACCCGAATTCATTGTGTGCCTTCAGCAGGGTATCTACTTCATTCTAATCCTCTGGAGTCATAGAGTCGTGAGTGGTCATGATCTCTTGGATCCATTTGTGCAACCTCATATGCTCTGTGTATGCTTTGATGGTACCAGTGTGCATCTTCCAGAAGTCTTCGGAATACTTTAGCATAACCTTAAAACAAGCATCAACTATGTCATCAGAAAGCTTGACAGTGCAAGCCTATGTAGCTTTGAGCAATCTATTCCCCTTCTCGCTCTTATACCTCCAATATGAAGCATCATGGATTTTTTCAAGTATATCTTTATTAGTTTCAGAATTAGCAATTCCAACCTCTGTAATCCTTGGGGCCGATTCCAACTATAATGCCTTATCCTACCAATATTGTTTCTCTAGTTGTGCTTTCTCATAAAGGCCTTTGATAGTTTGGTTTTCCCTCACCAAGAACTCAACTTGTTCTTTTTTTATCTTCGTAACATCGAGGTTTAATTGGGCAGTGATCCTAGGGTCTATTTTTCCAACTTGATGGATCATAAGGTGGCCAAATGCTTCATCTATGTCTACCAGGAGGGGTCTCTTGTCTCTTGGATATAGAGCCCATAGCAACAAGGCCTTCTACTCTAGGTACCCTGAACCTATAAAGATCCTATCAACCTCCTTTCATAACAATTATTTTTCATTGTGTTGCTTTATCCTAAAGCTATCAAACATAATAGCAACTTTCATTTCCCACCCAGGGTAAATTATCACACCAGTGTCCTTGAGGAGCTGTCTTCCTCTTTTAGGGGTCATTTCTCTTTTCTCATCATTGATTTCCTCCTGCAGCATTCGTAGAGTGTCTTCCTCTATCATGTTTCCCATCTGTTGCCTAGTCATCCTACCTTTGTATTGATATAAGAAGGTTTCAAACTCAGGAGTGTTAACAAAATCCTGATCTGAAACAAATTCCTCATGCTCGAGGATTCTGACATCATCAATTTCCATCTCGTAGGGTTGTCCTATTGTTAGATCCATGTGGTGATCAAATCCAAACCTAGCGGGTGGCACATCTTCTTCTATGTTAAAAAATTCAACAGTGGATTCAGGGGATAAGTGAGCAATGGGAGTAGTCTCCCTAGGATCTTTAATCCTTTCTCTAAAGACATACAATGGCACTACATTATCTAGAATCTCCAATTCATGAGACATTAGTTTGTTCGCTTTGTCCATGAGGTCGTCAATTGCTTCCAGGATTTCTTCATTGATCTTGCCCCTCCTCAATTTCCATTCATATTCTTTAGCTAACTTATCATGTGTCAACCTCTTCTTGATTGCTTCCTCCCTTTCCACATTCCTGATGAAGTCATCAATCATTAATGGCACATGTTCTATGGATTTCAATCTCTATGACATTGTAGCCCCTCACATATATCCTTCTAGATCAAAGTTGGGCCTGGGGTCTTCTTTCACAAGGTGGACATATTCTAACTTATTTTACAGTAAACCATAACTTTTTGATCTCTTAACAAGAAAATCAGAATACGAAAAGCTAGGCACAATTAACTGCTTCCCATGATCTGTAAGATTTTTGGCACTGGCTATAGACAATTGCCTAATGATTTCCAAATAAGCAATTCTATCTGGGATAGTCACAGGCAATAAGTAAAGTTCTCCCTCGAACCCATACACCCTAATCTGTGTGTAATCCAAGAAACAGTACCAATCCCCCCAGTTATGGGTAATGTGGCTTTCTTCATCAAAATCTTTAGGTCGAAGGAATTTCTTAACCTGAGGGGAAAGTGAAAAATCACATGGATGTCCAAGCAATTTGTATAACGATTTCACAAAATGTACGTCAAAGTGCATGTACTGGTTGTTAACGTATCTTTGGTCCTAGGTTGATAACCATAATTGCACTAGCTTTTGGATTCTTGCTCTATCATACTCCCTAATGGATAGACCTTGAGTCCACAGCCCTATATCTTGACCAACGTATAGCAACATATGCACAAGGTGAGAGTATTATTTGAAACTCACATTAACCCTATCTCCCTTTAATTTTTCTAACCCATGGTTGATGGCACGAGCTAAGTAAGAAGCATAATCAAAGGTCCTTGGGTTATTTGATTGGATGTCGGCACAAATCACCATAGCAACAATGTCCATTAATTGGGAGCCTTCCATGCCCAACACTTGTGCAGTACAATAATAGGTGAACTTAAATTAGGGAGAAAACAAGTTAACATAAATGGGGCTTTGTCAGTATCTGCAAACAAAGTCACAGCTCCTCCGATCTTCAGTCTATGTGGTGGGAGTCTCCATCGTTTATATGTCCTCTCCATGTTTAAATACTCATCCACCAACTTTTTAGCGTCAACTTCATCCTCATGCCTCCATTCCAGACCAAAAAATTGCTCAATATACTCTTTACTAATCAGCAACAGGCAATTCCCTTTATAGTCACATATGGTTTACATTTGTGGGTCATATCTGTCTACCAATGTTGTTATCAGCTCTACATTCACAAAGACATTGGGAATGACAAGTCTCCCTAGATTCAGCTTCCAAATATTGCACACTGGTTCTACTGCAAACCTTCTAGCATAGCTAAAAATGAAAAATTCATGCCCTCAAACCTCTATCCAAATGTCCCCTATGTTTTCAAATCTATCTTCCAATCCCTCATCATCATTCTTAATATTTCTAGACTGATGACTTTAGAGAGGGAATTGGTCTATTAGGTCCTGGTCTAAGGGTCGACCTTTCTTTTTCCATTGTTTTGGATTTTCTTCTTTGGTTTCAAGAGGGTGAGGCTCTTTGTTCTTCTTTGTTTTAGCTTTCCTAGACGACAAAGATTCCATCTTTATGTTCTATTCAAAAGAAGACAAGAAATTTTGAGAAGCACTTATAGTTTTTACTTCTTTCCGTGAAGAATTTTGTGACCCCTACTGCACCAATTCCTTCTTTCCTTGATGAATTTATCCACCTAAACAATTCTAGTATCTAAGTAGTTTGATTACTTCTGATACTGCAACAGACATTAAGAAATGTGTTTTGAATTTATGATGATGTGATTCGTTTGGATTCGTGTAATATTTCCCAGCAGATTGATTGTGCTTTTTTGCTGATTTCTACCTTTCGATGCATGAACGTACCACATTTCCCGAAGGCAAATCTTATTTTGATGAAACATACCCCTTTGATGACTTTCTTTTCATGTTCTTTGATGCCCTAGTTTCATCTATGCCCATGTTCAGTATAGACCCAACAGTATTTATTTTGTTTTGATGAAACTCTCTCTTCACTCAAGTGTTTTCACCTTTTATCGATATGCATTTTCTATCGACAACCATATTTCAATGAGTTATCCATTGAATTCATCGATATTGGATTTTCGATGAAAGGTCTTGTTTTTCCATGCACTCTAATGCTTTACTCGATAGCTTGTTTTCATCGAAACCCCTTTTACTTCAATGAGATCTCATTCCATTTCATCGATATGTGACTCCGGCTAGAGGGCCCCACTTCATATCCACTTCGATGAGTCTCGTGCTTTGGCAGATGCTTTTGGGATTTCACTGACATATCCTTTTCATTGATGAGACCATCTCTATGAGACCATGCCCATTTTCATTGAACTGGATACTTCGATGGAACTCGGTCTTTCGATAGATACTTTGAGGGTCAAGTTGATGTGCTTGTCTCACTTTCTTTTTGTTTCGATGGAACATGCTGCTTCGATAAGTTGTTTATCCCATTCATCAAAATCCTTGTTTTATCAACAAGTTCCTTTCACTGAAATTTGGAATGATTCCATCGCAATACATATTTTGATGAAACTTTGCCTTCGCCAAGAGTTCATCTGATTCTTCCGACATCATCCTTTAATCGAAAAAGTTTGCTTCTACAAGATCATTGTTATTTTCATCGATGTTGGGTTTTCGATGAAACTTTAGTGTCACTAGGTGCCTTTTTTATTTCCTCGACATCGCTCTTTCACCGAAAGGCTTTTCTGGTTACACTTTAATGCCTCTCAAGTTACCCTAATGAGGGCTTTGACAACCTTCCACTAAAATGTGAATATCTCAGCCAATACTTAATGAAATCAGGTGATTCAAAAGCCAAAATGAAGTGGATTCACGCCTCCATCCAACCCAATTGGTTTCAGAACCTAGCACTAAGTCTATGACACAAAATAATGTTTGTAATCAGGCTATTATGCAAAATAATATAAGAAAATGTGTGCAGAAAACTACTTTTACTGACATTGCAGTATTTCTTATAACTGTATGACTATTACAATGAATTCATAACTTTGGTTTGCTAGATGTCTTTTTTTTCAGCTATAGAATCATTACAATTTCTTTGAAATTTTCTTTTTGTAGTTATTTTAACACACGTACTATTAAAGTAATGGTTGTTTTATTATGCAAATGAGGGTAATCATTACATATGTATTAATATAACATGTTATTTTTTCTTTTTGTAGAAACGCACTGATAAATTCAATGAAGGTGATAAAGTTAGGCTGTTGGATCCATTTGATAGTGTTGTTGTTGGCATTGGAAGGATTCACTCCCTATCTATTATACATGGAGTAAACTTAAAAGGAACAGGCGATGCAAATGTGAACATTTTAACGGTCACAAGTAACAAACCTCTTCCTTATGAAGACAAAATAGATGGAGTCGTCCGTCTAAAAGAGAAAGAGGGAACCTTCGCGAGGTGACCTTTAAAATATTTGCAGAAAATGATATAGTTGAATATGTTTATCATGTTTCTTATTGTTTTATGTAGTACTTTGAATATTTTGAAAGAGTTGGAAACTCTTTGAATATTTTGAATGAGTTGGAAACTCTTAGACAACTTTGACATTTTTTATTATATTTACATATAAATCCTTAGACAGATTTAACATCTTATAACTTGATTTATATATACCTATTTGCATTATATTTTTTTATTGTAGATTACCTTGTTTGTCATGATGTCAATCAATCTTTTAATTCTAACATGTAGCTTGTTCGTATATGTAATATGTTTACTTGCTTTTATGATCTAGTTCGAGTTTAGTGTTATATTATTTTTGCATTATAAAATGATTAAATATACTACCAATAAATAAAAATGATTGAATATACTACCAATGGATGTAAATATATGACTAAAATAAAGACTAAATATATGACTAAAATAATGACTATGATGACTAAATAAATGACCATTTAACAATAATCAATGATTAAATTAATGACTCAATATATAACTAAATTAATGACTAAATAAATCACTAATATGACTAAATAAATGACCAGAGAACAACAATCAATGACTAAATTAATGATTAAATATATGACTAAATTAGTGACTATCATGACTAAATAAATGTTCAGATAACAACAATCAATGACTAAATTAATGATTAAATATATGACTGAATATATGACTAAATTAGTGACTAAATATATGACTAAATCGATGACCAAATCGATGACCAAATCAATGACCAAATCAATGACCAAATCGATGACCAAATTGATCAATCAAAACAACTAGTAGTCACATGACCAAATTGATTTATGACTGGCAATAAACTACCAGTGGTCATGTGATCAAATTTAGTCATTTATCTATAATTTTTGGTAGTTTTTTTAGTCATATATTGTTGTTTTTGTACTAGTGTCTACCTTAAGAGTAAGTTCAGCTTTGTATTCATATTCCCCCATCCCTAGGGAAATAATTCTTTCATTAAGCCTTTCCAATTATTCCTCAACCTGAGCCTTCTCCAAAAATATATTTTTGAAATTGCAAGCATTCCACTCTTTCAATTTCTATTTCATGAAACTCAATCTGCATTGGAACCGAAAACTTGAAGTACCATTGAACTTATTGCTCTCCTTCCACCAACACTCCAAACTAGTCAACAAAGAAGCATCCTGCCACCACATAGACTAAAACTTGAAATATCCTTTTGATCTCCGCTCAAAGAACTCTATCTTAAGCATAATTGGCAAGTGATCTAAAGCCAAATATGGTAGGATCAAAGAGAAAAATGAGACTTCACTCTCCACCCATTCTTTGGAGATGAGGAACCGATCAAATCTCTCAGAAATATTGGTGAACCCTACCCTCTTATTGGTCCAAGTAAATCTCCCATTACTAGGCTCAATATCACACAACTTCGAGACATGAACAAACTAACCAAAATCTGACATAGCTTTGTTACTTCTAAACAAACCACCAACCTTCTCCTTTAAGTTTAAGATAGCGTTGAAGTCCCCTCCAACTATAATCTCCTAATAATTTGAACCCCTCAATACATTCACCAAAGTCTCCCAAAATTTAGCCTTCTTCTCTGATTTGGTGGGCCCATAAACATTGATTAACAAGAAAGAAATATTGGACGAGATGTTCCTGCCTTCTCCTTCTATCCAAAAATAGCCCTGCTCTTTGGCAATGAATTGAATTGAGTTTGGGTTCCATAGTATTCTGAGCCCTCCAAATTGCCCACTAGCCTCCTGAAAGACCCCCTCCACACTCTACAATACTTAACAAAACCTATCTCATTCTCCTGGCTAAGCTGTGTTTCTTGTAAAAGAATAATCTCCGGAAACTCCTTACACAAACACCATTTAACCAGTCTCCTCTTGTCAAGGGTCGAGAGGCCCCTGACATTCCAAGACAAGACCCTCATCTTCCTCCAAGGAAGTTCTTGACTCCCTTGGATATCTTAAGAAAATATGAAATACTCAACAACCCTTTCTCCAATGCCTCATCCTCTCTTTTCTGCTTGTTGGTCTTCCTACCCCTCCTTTTCTTTAAAATGACAATCTAAATAGCCGTAGACTGGCTTAGGCATCTTATGTAGATAATGTCTAACATGTTCTCCCTTGTCCCTACTTCTTCTGAAAGTCATGTACCTTCTGAATTATAATATTTTGAATCAAACCCTTTCTTTTCCCCAACCAAATCACATGTCCTAGTAGCCCCTTCCTTTGGAAATGAGGGAAGAGCCTATGTTTCTCTCATATTCAACCCATCTGTAACCACTTTATCCTCGTTTCTCATGCTACTTTCATTTCCCTTCTGATCGGGAATATCTACTCTCCCTCCACACAAATCCATCTTAGGAGAATTGCACTTGGGAGAACTTTGATTATCCCCTTCCCTACCATTTATAACTTCAACAATGAATTAATTGTTTGTCCTGTTTCAGGCATGTTCTGCCCGGATTTTCTTTTTGGCATCCATCTTGTATTGTTCTGAACCTTAGACTTAAAATCATTTTGCTAATGGTCCCTATGTTGCCTTATGAAACTAAAAGGATTTTTCTCCTCTACCTCCAAATCTTGCATCCAATATCGATCATTGACGAGAAAACCTACCCTCCTCAGCACTTTCCTTACAACCACTATTTTTCATTCTTGCATACACATACAAGTCTTCATCTGATATGTCTTCATCTACTTCCATTAATGTGCCTAGAGATCTCCCTATTTTATCTAAACATTCTTCATTCCAATATTCAATAGGCAAGTCAAATAATTTAACCCAAATCGATGGCTCACATGGTGAGCAAATCAGAGGGTTAAAATTCGATGACCATCGTTGGATATACAGAGGACAGCCTCCCACCATCCACAAACCTCCTTGAAGCACTTTAGCTCTATTATCTTCCAATTTGAAAACCATCGTAAAGAAGTTCTTAGGCATGAATTTAACAATACAATCCATTTTCCAATTGCCCTCGATCCACAATTTTATGGCTGCCCTAGTTCTTCTCTTACCAATAATCCTTCAAATAATGGCTTGATTTTGCATAAGTTCTATATCAATCTCTACTTCCTGCAGGCATTGATAATTTATCTACATCTTCCTCACAACCCTCATCTTCATCCTTGTACGAAAAACACAGATCCCCGCCCTCGCTTTGCAACTTCCCCATTTCCTAGGGTTAGGGTTTGTTGATAAGATGACCAAAGATATATGTGTGTGTGTGTGTGTGTGTGTGTGTGTGTGTGTGTGTGTGTGTGTGTGTGTTTGTGTGTGTGTGTGTGTGTGTGTGTACATATATATACATATACATATACATATACATATATATATATGTATGTATATATACCTGGTGAATTGTGAATGCATCAAATAACTCTATAGAGTATATATATATGTATATATTATACATATATACATATATACATATATATGTATATATTTATATATGTATATATTTATATATGTATATGTATATGTATATGTATATGTATATGTATATGTATATGTATATGTATATGTATATGTAGATATATACATATATCTATAGATATATATACATGTACACACACACACACACACACACACACACACACACACACACACACACACACACACACACACACACACACATATATGTACATATATATACATATGTACATATATATATATATATATATATATATATATATATATATATGTATGTATGTATGTATGTATGTATGTATGTATGTATGTATGTATGTACATGTGTATATATATGTGTGTGTGTGTGTGTTTATGTATACATATACATACATACATATGTGTGTGTGTGTGTATATGTATATATATGTATGTATATATATACATATATACATATATAAAAGTATATACACATATACATATATATGTATATGTATATGTATATGTATATATATGTATATATACATATAAGTATATATATACATATATATGCATATATACATATATATGTATATATATGTATATATACATATATATGCATATAAGTATATATGCATATATACATATATATGTATATATGCATATATATGTATATATGCATATATATGTATATATGCATATATATGTATATATATGTATATATATATGCATATATACATATATATATATGTATATATATATGCATATATACATATATATATATGTATATATATACTTATATGTATATATACATATATATTTATGTTTATGTAGATGTATATGTATATGTATACATATACATATACAAAAATATATACATATATATATATATATACATACATATACATATATATACATACATACATACACACACACGCATACATATATACATACATACATACATACATACATACATACATACATACATACATATATACATGTCTACATATATACATGTATACATATATAGATATATGCATACATATGTATGTGTATATGTGTATACGTATATAAAGGTTGAATATTGGGGATCAAAGGATTCACATACCAAATGGTGACTCTTTAAGAGGAGCCAAGGTTCTAGAGATTTAGAGAATGGGTTGGTAGGATGCCAGGATGTGAGAGGATGCAAAGGTCTAAGTACCTAGGAAGGAATAATGGTGGGACAATGGTGAATAGGATAACTTGGGATCCTCACTAATAGCTTTTATAATTAGGGTAATGGTAGGGAGAACCCTAAATGTATAGAAGAGGGAAGCATGATGTGGATTGGGGATCAAGGCTTTAGAGATATCCAATAAAAAGAGTAAGGATTAGCCTTTGAATATATCCAATATAGGAAGAAGTGGGGATCAAGCTTCAAAGATACCTAATGTGCTAGAAGGAGTGAAGATTTAGGTTTAAATAGGCTTGATGTAAGGAGGGGAAAATAGGAATCAGAGGTACATGATGTAATATAAAGATAAATGATTGGAGGAAATTGGATACCAATACCAATAGGGATTGAGGTTTATAGATATGGTATGCCTAATTCTACTGTAGCGAGAAAAAGAAAAACCCAAAATTTTACATACCTAAGATTAAAAAGGAGCAAGGATTCTGGATTTTAGGGTTTTGAGGTGCTAGATTCCCTTGAGGTATGTTGGTAGGAAAATATATATTTAAGCTCATACTATGGTAGAGTTCAAGAGTTGAAGATATCCAATACCATGGGGATAAGAGCTTTCAATACCTTTAGACTAGGTGTCAGGAAGGAAATTAAACTTTATAATCTAGTAGAATATAATGAAATGGGGTTGTAGGGTTACAAGGCATGAAGGAAATGCATTCCTAAGGAGGAAAATTTGAAGGTTTAAAACAAATGAAACTAGTGAACTGGTACATGAAGGATATGAATGAAAAGGGATCCTAACATGGGAAAAACTAGATTTTTATGGCTAAGACAAAATGGGGTGTTTGAGAAATGGGGAATTAAGGGAAAGGATTATAAGGTAAAATGAATCTTAGAAACTCGCAAAAGGAAAATGATCAAGAATATAAAAAATCATAGTTTAAAGTGACCTAAAAACTCTCACACTTAGAAGTTGGTACATTACCATTTATTCCATGACCACCTCTTTAGCTACATTTTATCCTCAATCATAACTAATAGATTCATAATTCATATTTGCAATGAAAAATAAACCCTTTATAGGTAGAAATAAACTCTCCATGATCGTACTCTATGTTAATAATAAGTTTTAACCTCTTACTAGATATTTTGCTAAAAATAATTATTCATTTTTTTAATATCTACATGCTTATTATGGGATCCCACATAACCATCATAAGAGCTCCTCGATACCTTATCCTATGGGATATTTCTAAAATCAGAAGGATGTTTTGTAATTCAACTAAAATATTTTAGAATCACTTATAGCTTCCCCATAATTTGAAGTCAATGTTTTCCTTATCGAGAATATAATTGAGATTAAGATAGGGACTTCTCCAAATCCAAGATAAAACAAGTTGGGTTGCATTTTAACGTGTGCATAAGTCAAGATCCAGGTAAAGAAATTACGACTAACTTTTTTGAGCATATAATAATTTATGATTAAACATTGCATACACTTCATGGCATTCATCTAGGAAATTTTTGTCCTACTATATTAGTTAGTGTTAGTAAACATCATATCATAAAAATAAAATAAATATTAAAAGTTTAGAATATTAAAACATACTATTTCTATCATTTCATCCCTATATATTGATGTACTATTAGATACTTGTATCCATCACTAAGGATCTATGAGAGAAAGACACTCTCCCTCCTTCTTTAGTTGATATCCTTCTTGAATTACTTGATCAACTTGTAAAAATTATTGAAGATATTGTCACACTTTTGATATAGAGACTTGATCATCCATTCTAACCTATAGAAAAGATATCTCCAATAACATCTCCCTTCATCAAATTCTTGTTGCCTCATGAATAAGTGTAGCTTTGATACCTAGAACCTCAATCAATCGATCAATCTCTTATCTTGATCTTAGTAAGTGTGACTCATTGATAAGAATTCTTCTTATTTAATTTCTTTGATCACGTGACATGATGTAGTCATTAAACAAACTTAGAGAGCCTGAACTCTTTTACAAATTAAAATATGACTTAACTTGTTTTCCATTTTAATCAAATTGACTTGACATGTTTCATTCTTGAGGTCTTTTATAGAGGTCTCTTAGTGTATAGTTCTAAAGCCCTAGGTTTAGATCCTTCTTATGGATCTCCATTAAGAACTTTATGAGTTGCTTTAGCATAAATCCAAGAAGTTGTGCCTTGTGGATATTATTTTAAAATATTTATTGTATATGGATAAGATTAGTTTTACTACATTGATATTATTAACAATGATAATCTTTAGATATGTAGATGTTTTAGAATGATGTGATATAGAACTATATTTTTTAAGGTGCTCCAATTGAAGTATTCTTGGGATGTTCCTTCCTCGAATATGAATGATATTCAATGTATTATGTGTGAAAATGCATGCAATTCTTGAGTATGACATTAATCTAGAACTTGTGAGATTGGTCAATGATATAAAAACACTAATGTCTAGGTAGAGAATGAAAACTTGTATATGAGTAACACTAATGTACATGTGATAAATGTTAGACATGTGGAAAAATGTGTGAGAATACATGGATAAGGATGAGTAATGGTATGGAGGAATGAGCTCATCTTTGGATGTAAACAATATTAATATCCATGTAGAGAATAATTATTTGGGTTTAAGTGGCAATAATAGGGCGTAATAAATGTTAGACATGTGAAAATATGCATGAATATGAATAGAACAAAGCCAAAGTTGTAAGAATACATTAACAATAGAGTAGTAGTAGTAGTGGTATGAAGGGTAGATTATTAGAGGAATTGGGATACCAATACCAATAGGGATTGAGGTTTATATATATAGTATGCCTAATTCTAGTGTAACAAGAGAAAGAAAAACCCAAAATTATACATACCTAAGAGTAAGAAAGGAACAAGGATTCTAGACTTTAGGGATTTTAGGTGCTAGATGCCCTTTATGTATGCTGATAGGGAAATATATATGAGCTTATACTATGATAGAATTCAAGAGTTGAAGATATACAATACCATGGGGATAAGAGATCAATTCCTTTAGAATAAGTGCAAGGAAGGGAAATAAACTTTATAGTCTAGTAGAATATAATGAAATGGGGTTGCAGAGGTATAAGGAATGAAGGAAATGCATTCCTATGGAGGAAAATTTTAAGGTTTGAAACACGTGAAACTAGGGAATTGGGACATGAAGGGTATGAAGGAAAAGCGATGCTAACATGTGAGAAAATCTAGATGCTAACAAAGTGGGGGATTTGAGGAATGGGCAATTAAGGAAAAGGATTCTAAGATAAAATGAATCTTAGAAACTCAAAAAAGGACAAGGATCAAGAATGTGAGAAAGCATAGTTTAGAGTGACCCAGAAACTCTCACACTTAGAATTTGGGAAATTGTCATTTATTCCATGATTCCTCTTTAGCTCTACATTATATCCTCAATCATAATTACTAAATTCATAATTGATATTTACGATGAAAACTAAACCCTTTATAAGGGGCAATGAGGTCCCCATGATCAAACCCTATGTTAATAATAAATTTTAACCTCCTACTAGAGATTTTGCTAAAAATGTTTATTCTATCTTTTAATATCTAGATGCTTATTATGGGATCCTACATAACCATCATAAGAGATCCTTAATAGCTTATCCTATGGGTTATTTCTAAGATTAGAAGGATGTTTTCTAATTCAACTAAAATATTTTAGAATTAATTATAGCTTCCCCATAATTTTAAGTCAACGCTTCCCTTATGGAGGATATAATTGAGATAAACATAGGGGCTTCTCAAAATCCAAGAAAAATCAAGTTGGGTTGTATTTTAAATTGCACATAAGTAAATATCTAGGTAAAGAACTTATGACTAAAGTTTTGTTGAGCATATAAGAATTTATGATTAAATATTGCATACACTTCATGACATTCATTTAGGAAATTTTTGTCTTACTATATTAATTTGTGTTAATAAACATCCTATTATCACAAAAATTAAATAAATATTAAAAATTTAGAAAATTAAAGCATACTATTTTTATTATTTCATCCTCATATATTGATGTATTATTGGATACTTGTATCCATCACTAAGGAGCTATGATAGGAATACACTCTCCCTCTTTTTTTCAGTTGATATCCTTCTTGAATTACTTGATGAACTTGTAAAAATTATTAAAGATATTATGACACTTTTGATATAGAGACTTAATTCTCCATTCTAACCTATAGACAAGTTCTTTCCAATAACATCTCCCTACATCACATTCTTGTTACCTCATGAATAAGTATAGCTTTGAGACTTAGAGCCTCAATGAATCCATTGATCTCTTATATTGATCTTAGTTTCTTAGTGTGACATTGATAAGAATTCTTCTAATTTACTTTCTTTGATCACATGACATTATGTAGTCATTAAACATCCTAAGAGAGCCTGAACTCTTTTAGAAAATCAAATATGACTTAATTTAATTTTCAAGCTAATTCAATTTGGCTTTAGATGTTTAATGCCTAAGGTCTTTTATCGAGGCCTCTTAGTGCATAGCTTTGGTGCCCTAGGTTTAGGTCCTTCTTATGGATCTCCATTTAGAACTTTGTGAGTTGCTCTAGCATAACTCCAAGAAGTTGTGCATTGTGGATATATCTTTAAAATATTTCTTGCACATGGATAAGATTAGGTTTACTATCATTGAGATTGTTAACAACGATAATCTTTAGATATGTAGATGTAGAATGATATGATATAGAACTATATATTTTAAGGTGCTCCAATTGAAGTGTTCCTAGGATGTTCCTTCCTTGAATATGAATGATATTCAATGTTTTGATGTGTCTAAATGCATGAAATTGAACTCCTTGTGTAGCAATAAACCACACCAAATATGTATTAAGTCAACTCAAGGTAGTAAATAAATGGATTGAAGTTAGACAAATTTAAGTTTGAACTTTTAAATTATAAGGGTTAGATCTACGAGTATGAGATTAATCTAAAGAACTTGTGAGATTGGTCAATGATATAAAAACGCTAATGTCTAGGTAGAGAATGAATTCTTGGATATGAGTAACAATAATGGGCATGATAAATGTTAGACATGTGGAAATGTGTGTGAGAATACATGGATAAGGATGAGTAACAGTATGGAGGAATGAGTTCATCTTTGGATGTAAACAACATTAATATCTAAGTAGAGAATAATTTTTTGGATATGTAGCAATAATAAGGCATAATAAATGTTAGACATGTGAAAATGTGCATGAATATGAATAGAGACAAATGTGTAAGAATACATTAAAAATAGAGTACAGTATGAAGGAATGAACCTAAATCTACACAAAAATACTTTATTTACCAACATATAATTATATAAAATCATTCCATCATAACTTAAACAAAGCTATCAACCAATACTAAATTGCTAACAAGATATGCATACTAGGACTAGTCATAATAAACAACAAAGACTAATAGAAGTCATTGTGACTTGATTATACTTTTCTAGCCTATTATTGATGTTGTAATGCCCCACCAGAAACCCTAAAGGAAAACAATACAACTAGGCAACTAAAAGGGTGTAATAATTTTATTTTTTTAAATTAAATGCATAATCATATCAATAGCACGTTTAACGACACAATGGAAGTCTAACGTATGATTTCCTAAGGGTTACCAATGAAGATTAATTTGTAGATTATATTAACACCCCGGTTAATCCAATTGTACAACTAATTAGGAAAATTAAATGCTTAAGATAAAATCTGCACATACATCTAAATTCCATAATGAAAGAATCAAAGTACTCCAATGCATTCATTTCCCATAGATCATATATACAAAAGATTAAAGCAATTAAATTAACATACATTCCAATGATTCCCTTTTACAATATCCATAAATACATGGTCTCCAATAATACCATGGATTACAAAGTTACAATATCAAGGTTACATAAATGTTTGATACAATGACCACAAGGTCTCAACTGAACAATGATCACAAACATGAGTTGGTACATGAACCATGAACCCAGAAACACCAGCGAAGCCCTTCCTCGCCTAAAGATACATTCTAGAACATTCGATGGGAAGTGGCACTACCACCCGACCATGTGATCCCGAAATGGAACCACCCCACCATGCTAGGAGATAGTAGAAAACCCTCAAGCAAGCAAAGTAAGACAAGTACAAAAGAACTACAAGACTTTGCAAACATCCATGTGACTCAACTCACAAACACTAGTGACTCTAAGGAGAGACTGTCATCGCATAGCTTAAGATGGATACCATGGTACAACCTCCATAGGTCCCGACCCCCATTCTGGGTTATCCTGGTAATCTCTCTCGAACCTGCGGTTCCAACTAAGTCTCATGTGGACCCTACCAATCCTTTCGTGAAGATAAGGTAGTAAGTTTGCCATTCCAGGCCTACTCGTAACATTATGAGCCCTGTAATAGCACTCACCTATGCATGAGGTACATTATCTTAATTAATATTTATCTCACCCATCCCAAATCAATTATTAGGTTATCACTTTTTAACTGACTTTAGACGGGTTATCTTGTCATCCACTTGGGGCATGGCCCCCGCTCGAAAGCCACTCTCTCTCATAGGAAACTACAGGAAAGGTCTCTCTACGAGAACTCTATGGCGAAACATACAACCATACCTAATCCTGACAAACTACAGGTGAAGGATACACAATCACTAACCCAAGATTGACCATTTGGACAAAACACACAATGGCTCACGTCAATAAGGTTATACAACAACACTTGACCAAGGATATATAATAACATAGGATACAATGACAACTCAACCAGAATTGCAACGGAATTTAAACTTGACTGCAAATACCATTTACACAAGATCCTAATAAAATTACAATGTAATGCATAAGAAGGTGTTATACATGCATGAATTTTCTTTCATATATAAACAAAAAGGTATGCAAACATGTTCTTAATGGGAATAAAAACTAATCATTTAGACAAATTGCACTACTATAGCAATTAATTAACATCTATATCTCTATGATTTCCTTTCATCTATTTTAAATGATTTATAATGCATTTCCAATAAATAACGACATATGCAACACATATAAATAATCGTACTCTATTTCTAAAACTTCTAATTTCATACTTTCTTATTCCAAATAATAACCATAATCAAAAGAAATCTGACCTCTTGTAAGCTTGGACTGGTTTGTAAGACTTCTGACGCTCTTCTGCCAAATAGAACTACGCCTTGCTTGCAAATCTATCTCGAACCTATCCTACCACTCTATTATCAAAAAAACAATTCTCTTCTCTTTTTCTTCGATACTATAAGAGTATCTTCTCTATTCCCTCTCCTATTCTCTTCTTTCCTTTGGGAGTCTATCATTTCTCCTTACTTTCTGAAATTCTCCCATCTTCCTATCTTCCATCTCTATTTATCCTAGTTTTTCCTACTGTCTCTCCCCATTCAGAGGCTCGATGATTGTCATTGATTTGGATTCTATTACTTGAGTCTTTGTTTAACTCTTCTCTCATCTCCACGTCTATCAGAAATGGCAACACTTGAAACATATTTTGTTGTTATCATGCATAAACTATCTATGCATTAGTTTCCTATCGCTGACTATCCTAGAATCACAGCACCACGTGCCTGTTAACGTATTACTTACTGTTGTTTTAGCCACCGATCGAGATCTAATTCTAATGTGGATATGCTAGTCGATTCCATTTATACATGGAATGAAGAGTTAACTGCAATGAACTTATTCTCTTTAGTCACCGTGGATACTATGGCAGATTAATCCCTCCATGGGGAGGTTGGCAAAGTGAAAGATAATCACAAACACTTAAGTGTTTGTCTTTCGCGAGTTCCTTGTTTAAACTGCCAGGTCTAAGCCATTGCTTCCACATTGATGCTAACTAATGGTCTATGCCTACGTGCTAGTCTATTGCCAAGTCAACTTCTTCTATACTATGCATGCCTTCGACGTTACTAGCTAATAGTCGGTGTCTATTGAAACGTGGTTTCCTTTTATTAAAAGGGAGGAGGAGTGGTAGTCGATGATGTTTACACCTTCCTTAATTCAAATAACTTACCTTTAAACTTCCCTACTACCGTATTCGATCTGCAACGTGGAGTATGTATTATCAAAAGGGAGGAGGGGTGGTCGGTGGTAATACCGACCCCTCCCTTTAATTAAGGGGGGTGGTCGATATTACTATCGGCCACCCTAGTTATTGTTTTAATAACTTTCTTTAACCCGCCACCTTATCATTATTTCAAATTTTTAGTTTTTAATTTATTTATATTTATATATATAATTGATGACTTTTCATTAATATATATATATATATATTAAACATTAAACTTGTCAACAAATTCTTTAATAACCATTATATATATATATATTGGCTTTTCATTAAAACAATATTCATAATTTATATAATGCGAATATTCATAAATACATTTAATGAATAATCATGTTTGTAGCATAAGACAATAATCGTATTAATTAAATTTACAACTTCACCTCTATATATATATATATATATATATATATATATATATATATATACACGAATATGTGTGATCGATAAAATCAAGTTGTCTACCATTTAACTTACATCTATATAACAAACGATTAATCATTCTATATGCTAGGTTGTAGAATTCAAATATTTCAACTTATCATAAATCACATTAAAATAATCAATATAATTAGTTTTAAACTATATTCACCTTTGAATATATATATATATAAGTTTATAATCGATTCCTAATATTTAAAATACGTACAACTATAGTATAATTCTGAAAACCAAACATACCAATAATGAAATAACTTCATAAATTTAATTAATCAATTAAAACCACTAAACACACAAACTGAGCAAACCTCAAGAAAATACTCATAAAAGATCAAACAACAAAATACGAAGGCCGAACAAACTGACGGGACGACCAACTGGCGACACTCACACGAGTGTAACTGAATAAAATAGGGTCAACTACTATCTTCTCCACTTCCATCAGAAAATATAAGGCACGCTCAGACCTATGAAGCCAGGTGGAGACGATACCCGGTACTTGTACATGCAATATCCTGCATCACCGAACCACACATGCATATATACAATATAGAAAACACAGCATACACACCGATGAAGGAGAATCACGACGTTCCCTGTCTCACCGAAATGAGTGAAGGAAAATCGTCCCCTTGCATCCAATACACTCGCAGACACACAACATATAATTCCACATTGCATAGATAAAGTAAAGTGTCAGTACATAGCAATAATCCATAAAATGCCATAAATCACAAGTACTGAAATACTGCAAATAAATTATGCATCGCATATCTAGATAAAGCATGAAATAATGTCATATAAGTCTGAATAATAAAACATGGTAATGTATCCACCGAAAACAATCAATAATAAAATATGAGTCCAATGAGTTCAAATGAGTAGGGGTACTACAGATGTCGTCTATTTCATTATTAAACTGATAATAATAATATAGCGGATGCATGTTAGCCTCTAGTTTAAACTGTGCATGTTTTGCTCTAGATGTTTTTGGCTTAAATTGTTTATGTTTTTTGCTCAAAATGTTTTTGTCTTAAACTATGCATGTGTTTTGCTAAAGATGTTTCAAATTACATTCAGTGGTCCATCATGAGGAAGAGGAAAACTAGAGTTGGAGCGTAGAAGTGGCCTTAAAAGGAAGGCTAAATCAACAATTCGGTTTGATGACTTGATCCCAAACATCACAAGAAGCTTCTTTTGAACATTATTCCCTCCCTTGAAAGACAAGGATAGTTGATATAAGTTTTCCGCAATCCATTAAGTAAATATATATATTAGTTTCAAATTTAAATTCTAAATTTCTCTGGTTCAAGACATTTCGAATCACATTCAGTTATTCATATGAACTTGAAATGTAATAGTAGTCCTAAATGATATAATTGTTTATATGAAAGGGTAAGAGAAAAATAGTGCCTGCGAGCCACTATAGTTGAAGAGTTAGTCAAAAGTAGAAAGATTATTTGCAAGTGTAGAATCCTCCTGCACCCACCAAATTCCATGATGAGCCCTAACAACTTCCATCATTGCCATTTGTCAACGACACCTAACCTTTCCTAAGCAAGGAAATTTAGGGAAATTATTTTAGTGGCAATTTGTTTGGATGAAATTGTCAACGTTGTTTTGTGGTGGGTAGAGGAGAAGCTATCCAAAGCGCGAATAAAGGAGTATTAATGGATTTGGTAATCTATCTAAGGGACCCTCTCTACAAAGTCGTCCGATAAGAGTAGGTTAAAAAGTCGCTCTAGATTTAGTGTCGGTTCCTCTTCATTAAACGGTCGTTTATATAGTGGGCAGTCGAATTTGAAAATTGACCTAAGACAAAAGTCTACCTAAATTGTCGCTATTTTGTCCGATTTTTTAGCGGGCATACTAAGTAACCACCGCAGCCTTTTGAATATATGCAAAATAAAAATTAGGAATACATGATTTTTTTATTACGTCATGTGTATGCAAAAATTATGACTATATGTTTTATTTTATAAGAATAAATTTTTAATAATGTTAAATGTGGTCTTTAGGGAATTGGTAGCGTGAGGTATACTGGTGAGGGATTTTTTTATAATTTTGATTTTGAAAACTATGGGTAGATTAAGTATACTTGGATTTTATAATTTATTTGGGTTAGGAAGTTTTTTATAAATTATTATTTTTAATTGGTATTGGTTTTTATTTTTTATTTTTTTAAAATATTGTATAGGTGAAGTGATTGGGGGAGTAGTAAGTCACATTTCAATGTATGTGTTAAGTATTAGTATAGATATTTTAAATAAATTTATATGTTTAAAGATATGTCAAGAGATATCAATTGGAACTATCTTATTTACATCAAAATTATTTCATTTTATTTTATTTCAAATTATATTTATTACTTACTAAGAAATTTAAACTTTATTGTATCTACATTGTTTATTTTGTTCCCTAATACAAATTTATTATTCAAATTTTTAAAATTCGATTATTTACATCTAATTTTTTCTTTGTTCTTATGTGGTATTTATTTTGAAAATATTATGTTTATAATTAATATTAGTATTTTGACATGTAAATAGTTGTCAAATTTAAGTTAAAAAATAAGAGTTTTTGTTAACAGTAACACACATGCTATTACAATCCACCCCTTGCCACCTTTGTAGGATTCCTCTCAACATCAATTATATATTAAACTTAGTCTTATCTATCGATCAAGTATAAATTTTCTTTAAACTTATTAATTTCAATTTAATTCATACTCGTCCAAAAGAATATTAAATAAATGTGATTTTTAATCACCCATCAATTTATATTCTATTTACACAAACATAAATCAATCAACATTGATATTTTTTATATTTCTTCAAATTTACAACTTATAAAATATATCTTTGTAAGTTTATGTGCTTATTACATAATTTTACATAAACTTTAAAAATAAGGATATTACTTTATTTATTAGGAATACTCTAAAATAAAGAGAAATATGTAGCAACTTTGACATGAATTGCATATATGTTTAGTGATTTGATATCATATTCTTGTTTACAAGAATATTTATGATTTATTAAAATTAGTGTGTGGAAAAGTGTGGAAGGATAAGAATTAATTATAGTTTATTAAAATCAATATGTGGAAGAGATAAAAGAGATGGACAACGAAAGCATTCTTCTTCAATTTATAATGTAGAAAAACAAAAAAATTTAACAAAAAAAAATACAATCATTTTGTAGTTAAATTGGTTGAGTAGAATACGTAAGGATGATGGTATGTTCTTTGATTATGACATCCACTAACGTTCAAACTTCTAGAGGCACAATTGGCTAAGGTCGACCCCTAAATGACTTTGACAATTGAGATCCCCTTGCTCGTGGTTGTTTAACAATAAAATAACTTTTGATTAGATGTATGCTAACTCATTATATTATAGTCCACTTGTTTTAAAATATCTAAAGAGATGTTGATATCCATATAAACCCATTATTTACATGAAAAAAAAGAGACATACTTACCTTACATTTAAGGTTTATTAACATAAACATTCAAAAACAATATTTATTATATAGACACAATCTCTCTTCAACCAAAATTTAATTTTTATTAAAATTCTATAGTTTTAGTGTTCCCACGTGATCATGTAGACTTTTGTGTTGAATTATTATATTTGAATTAACAAGTTCATTTCCAGGATCTAATAGAGGAGAGACACAAGATGCAAGAGAATGTGAACACCAACATTATAATTCAATGAATAAGAGCAAGTGTTGTGGAGAAATCTTCTTATTGACTATTCTAAAGGTGTAGTCCAATTTTAGATCAATTGGTTGAGTACAATAAATGAGAATGATGGTATGTTATTCAATTATGATATTTGTTGGGTAACTCAAAACTATGCATCTTGATATTAATATAATATCAGTTTTTAGTTGAATACAATTAGTGAAGATGATGCCATGTTCCTTGATTAGGTCTAGAACAATTCTTATGGCTGGCCAAGACAATAGTTGTTGATCCCACATGGGGTTTTACCCCCGAGGCTACGCTATTCAGAGCGGATACTTAGATGCTTGACCTCACTGGCTCCACCCTCGGCACTCACTTCTCTGGTCAGCCAAGCATCAGTGCCCACAAAAACTCCCCATGGCAAACTTTGTATCTCTACTAAGAACCGTATGTGTGTGGGCCGCTACCAAAGGTCCGACCTCCTGCCCGAACAACTAGAAGGATTTGGGCTTCTAAAACAAAATGGTGCTAGTAAGGGCATCCGCTCGTGTGACCATACATGCGGCACTTTCAGCTTTGTAAATACAGAAGGCTCCCAGCCGGTAGGGGTTACGCCCTACAACTGATCAAATAAATTGATCAAACGGGTTTATGGGGAGACATAGTGTCAGTATGAACTAATCAACACACATTATTCATAGTTTTCACCATGAATACATTTGTTTATAGTGGTTCGGAAGAGGTGGGTTTTCCTCGCTACCACTTGGGTCGTTCTCTTCTCACTAGTAGTCCTAATGACCACACGGGAAGACAGGCCCTCTAAAGATTAAACAAAAAGAGCCTATTGCTCAAGACACAAAAGACAATGATTCAATTTTAGTGCACCAATGGAAGTGTTTGCTAGTCTATGAAAACAAGGCACACAATAAAAATCCAAAAACCCTTGCCAAGGTCCTGCAACAAAGAGTTATTAGTAGTTTGGATTGTTTGAAATAATCACCCCTTCCTGCAAGCACAAAAGTTAGGTAAATTTTAAACCCAAAAGACTTTGTGAAAATAGGGGCCTTCAACCAAACGATTTAGCCTTCAAGACAAGCTGCACCACTTTTGTTAGCTAGATCCGAAAATGTTAGCTCAAAATAAACCAGATCTGAAACCCTAAATGCAAAAATCAATAAAATCCAAAATTCAAAACTAGTGAACACAGACACAGTTACCCTCAACACAGACGCGCCTGGGTGACACAGACGTGGTTCTGTGTCGCACAGACGCACCTACAGAACACAGACGCGGCTTAAAACATCACAGACACGCCTTTACAACACAGACGTGCTTTCCTGGAACCTGCAAAATAAAATATTGCCAATATCGCAGACGCGATCCCAGATGTCACAGACGCAGCAGAAAATCAAAAACGTGATCCGAAAGTGCGCAGACGCGAAAATGTCGAAAATATTATCGAAAACGTCAGATCTGCAACTTCAAAATACAAAATCTGCAACAAGATGTTAAATGCAAAAAGGGACAAGAGTCCCACCGAGCATGCCAAAATGTATATGGTGAAAATGGATAACAATAATAACAATATTGAAAGGCTAAATGAATTCAACCACAAAACCCTAGCCTAACAACAACAAAGATCCACCATAACATATGAAGATTACCTAAGACAATGCAAATCAAACGAAATCACAAAGATTATACCATCACATGTCCAATAGGGTTTTGATCTCCATTCTTCCTATCTCCATTGATCTTGCTTGATATATTTGCTCTCAGATCTTATATGCACAAGAGCTCAACAAAGAACGGAATGTGGTTGCAAGTAGGATCGTAATGTAGTCAAGTGATCAAGTAATTAGATCATTAGCTCATTAGGGTTTGATAATGAAGAAAACATCTCCTTATATAGAAGACACTATATGAAATGGAGGGATAAGATTGAGAGGTGTAAAAGGAGGCCGGCTATGATTAGAGGGTAGGTAAAAGAAATAATAAAATAATGAAAGGGGTAGGTAGTGTAGGAATTAAGAGATGAATGACATGTGTCATGGGTAGAAAAGGCTAATGAATCAATTAAATAAATAAAGATTTATTTAATTAATAGAAGAAGTGGGATAATTAAATAAATAAGATATTTATTTAATTTAGGAAAAGGATAATTTAAATAAATAAATGTATTTATTTAAATGAGAAATAAGGCTAGAAGAGGATAAATGAATTAATTAAATAAATAAAGATTTATTTAATTAATAGAAGAATTAAGCTTAGATAATTAAATAAATAAAATATTTATTTAATTAGACATGACAATTTTGGGTGTCTACAGGCATTATAGGACTAGATTTAACCCCTACATGACTTGGATGGACATGATCTCTTCCTCATGGTTTCTTAATCAAAGAACGACTTCTAATCTAGATATATGCTTATTCATCATATTGTAATGTACTTGTTTAAAAAAAAAGACATTAATGTCTATACAATCCAATTATTTCCATTAAAAAAAAGAAACATCAAGGAAATGACCCAATAGCTACCCATGCTCCAATAACCAACCATTCATTAATACATGCATTTCAAAAGCCCACTAAAAAATTCCACTTCTACTAATAGTTGCCCACTTGTATACTTAGTAGTTAGAAAAAAAGTATTTAATTAGAAGAGTTGTGCAGCTTCATTAGCACCCATAACACACAATTACTAGGACATTTGTGTGTAGGTATTGGTGAAAACACTTATCAAAAAAAGATCTATTGGATCAATTGTGCAAAATTTGTGGTGGTCAAAAGAATAATTAAAGAAGCAATAGAAAATATATGTTGGACATCACCTCAAAATGATCACTTTTTGATCTTTATTTGAATAACGAATCCTCCTACATTCATTGTAACTACCAAGCAATTGAAACAATAACTATAAACTCTTAAGTCACATATGAAAAAACTGAAAAAAAATCTTAAAATCTAATGTACCATTTAAAAGCATTTTATTTATTTTTTAAATTACAATTTCCTAAAATTTATTTTTCCTGCCTGTATAGACACAATCTCTCAAAATGCAAGAAAAAATGTGTTTCTCCTAATCCCACGTAACCACGTAGCCTTTTGTGCTGAATCGTCATATTCGAGCTGGCAAGTGCGTTTGCACGATCTAATGGAGGAGAGGCAGGGGAATGTGAACACTGGCTCTGCAATTCAATGAAGAAGAGCGCCGTTGTGGATAAATCTTCCTGTTGACCATTCCAGAGATCTAGTCCAATTTTAGATGAATTGACCCGTGCTTTTATGGAATGTTCAATTCCGAGGAGAAGAAGACCATCCTCACCCTTTACAGAGCTCCTCCGCCCTCTCATACCAAATGCAATTACAAACTCAATCTGGAAAACCATGGCGAAATTTTCATTACTGGTATTGCTCTGCATCTTCTCAGCTTCCCATGCCCAATCGGACGCAGACGGAGATGGGTTCCTGAGCACCAATACGAGCTGGTCGATTTCTGACCCTGTGACACTGGTTGGATCCTTGACCCTCAACAACGAAAACAATGCAGATGCATATCTCCTGACCCACATCGTTTCTCAGAGGTTTCCAGGGCGAATAAATTCATGGGCGTTTTTAAGTTTTATGGAATTCAGGACTGATGAATACTATTTGTGCATAGTGCAATCGGGATCGATTGTTCAGGCCATGGGACAGATCGTCTGGACCGCCAATTATGACAATCCCGTAACGCAGAATGCTGCTCTTGAGCTTCAAATGGATGGGAATTTGGTCCTTTCTGATTCGACCAATGGTTCGAGAAGAAAAACTGTTTGGTCGACAGGAACTGGTGGGATGGGCGTGGAGGGGCTAAAAGTCCTTGGTGGGGGCGTTCTGCAGCTTCTTGGGAAGAAGAACAATACTGTTTGGCAGAGCATGGATTTCCCCACTGATACACTTCTGTTTGGGCAGGTTCTGCAGGTGGGAGATGTGCTTTACAGTAGATCATCTGATTATAATCTCTCTCGGGGATCATATGTTCTGGTTGTGAAGCCAGGTGGGCTGGGACTTTATGTCCGTGGTGTCAATCAGTCCTTGGAGCTTTACTGGATGTGGAAAGTGTTTAACAACAATGGGTCCACGTTGGATGATCCTGGGCACCGGTGCTCTAATCTTTCTTTCATGGTGTCTATCAACTGGCCCAATTCAGAGCACCTCCCCTGTTTGGTGTTTCAGAACAACTCCCCTGTTTGCAATGGCTCATTGTTTAGCCCACATTATTATCTTCCACAAGTGCATGCCCAATCCAGTATGTCGGTTTCAGATTTTGGATTTATAAGGTTGGATTATGATGGGAATCTGAGAGCTTATGCTTCTGGTCGTAAGGAGAGCCTGTATCAGGCCATGAGCAAGTGCCAATTGCCAGGGTCTTGTGGGAGTTATGGAGTCTGTAGTGAAGGAGAGGCCTGTGAATGTCCAAATAATGGGACCCATCAGATAAGGGACAAGAATGGGGATTGTGGGTTGTCTGGTATTCCTAGTTGTGGGAATCGAAATGAGTCATGGCAGATGTTTTCTCTTGCAGGGGTGGAGTATCACCGTAACCAGTATGCTATTCCAATGAAGATGCCAAGCAAGGAAAATTGTTCAGATTACTGCTCTAGAAACTGTTCCTGCAGGGCTTCCTTCTATATTTCACCCACAAATTCCTGCTTTGTTGTTTTGTCTCAGGTAGGAACTCTTTCACAGATCTCAAATGAGAATTCCTTCGCATTCATAAAACTGCAGAGCATGGATTTAGTTGTGGTTTCCAAGCATTCAGACAGGCTAAGCAGAAAAACAGTCATTTGGATTGCTGTTGTCGTTTCTGCAGCTGTATTCTGTGTTTTATGGTTTTGTCCCTGGAAATTGTTCAGAGATTCAAAACCAGAACAAATCAGCTCCACAACAGAGCACCCAAATCACAGAGTTATGACCAGTATTCCAAATTTAACAGCAAAGAAATTCTCTTTCAAGGAAATCCAGTCCATTACTAGGAATTTTCGCACAGTGCTCGGGTTTGGTGGATTTGGAACGGTGTATGATGGTGTTCTGGGGGACAGCACACAGGTAGCAGTGAAGAAACTGGAGATTGCAAGACAGGGGGAAAAGGAATTCTACTCTGAGGTTGCAATACTAGGGATAATCCATCACTGGAATCTGGTCCAGCTTCTGGGATTCTGCTCACAGGACAACCACAAGATTCTGGTCTATGAACATATGGCTAATGGGTCTCTGGACCAGTGGCTCTTTAACAACATCAAGATCAAATCTTTAACATGGCCCATTAGATTCAACATTGCATTGGGCACAGCCAGGGGATTAGCATATCTTCATGAGCAATGCAGGTATAAGATCATACATTTGGATGTGAAGCCTCAGAACATTCTTCTGGATGAGAATTTTGTGGCAAAAGTTTCTGATTTCGGGATGGCCACACTCATGGGCAGAAAAGACAGCCGTGTGGTGACAAGCATGAGAGGCACGCCAGGATACCTTGCCCCAGAATGGCTGTTGCAGTCCGCCATTACTGAGAAGAGTGATGTCTACAGCTTCGGGATGGTGGTTCTGGAAATCATAGGTGGGCGCAAGAACTACAGCATGAATGTCACCGAATCTGATAAGCACTACTTTCCTGCCTGGGCTATGTCAATGGCGTCTTGTGGGAGGGAGCTGGAAGTCATTGATTCAAGGCTGGAGGATGAGATGCACAGATTGCACGCTCTGAGGGTGCTCAAGATTGGATTTTTGTGCATTCAGGAAGATGCGCAAACCAGGCCTACAATGGGGTCGGTTGTGAAGATGTTGGAGGGAGAGGAGGAGGTTCCTGAGCCATGTCTTCGACACAGCTTTCAGTTCGCCATTGCCAGTAGAATCAGCCCATCTGGTAGCTTAACAGCCACAGCCTCTCTTGCTACCAATCATGTTTCTTCTCCATCGCTTCGCTTTGTGTTATCAAGATAGAGTTTTTAATGTCTTCATTTCGACAGGAATGGAATTCTAACAGCCCAGCAAAGTGGCAATGTTTGATTCCTTAGAAGTCGATAAACCCACCAGCTTTCCCTGCTTGGCCTGAACTGAAAACTGAACTGAAGTGGGTTCTTCTTTGATTGAAGACATCAATTTTTCACAATTCATAATAATGACTTATAGTCCTCACATTAATTTTGAGCGATGAATAAAATTGTAAAGTTTAGTTGATAATTAATTTTTTAACATAGATTGTGATCGATGATTACAATTTTTTTTAAAGATCAAAATTTAATATTGTATAAATTGTTTCATATGTACTTAGAATTTCTACCGTGCTCTTATAAATGTTCCTTGTTTTTCTTTTGTGGTTATGTTATCTACATTCCTAATTTTTGGTAACTATGTGCTTGTGTATCTAAAAACATGTGGTGCTAAGATGCACCTCGAGGAGATTGGTAGTATACAAAGGGAGATAATGGAAATCCTTTGGTAACTAGGCAGTACTTGTTACAAATGAACAAGATCGAATACATTTCAAGCAAAAATGTAAGATATTTTGAATGAAGAGTTGATAGTGTAGTGTTTATTTATGCAATGTTGATATAATACTTTTAACCTCTATGTGATTATATGATATATTGATGATGGATGATGAACTAACAACTTAGGGCTTATCATTAAATACAAGATCATTGGTGCCCAATCCCAACATGTAACTATCAAATTATTTGAAGGAATGGAATGTGATTTATTTTATGGTTTGTGATTGTCGATATCTTGTATTCTCTACTTTGGTCCCAATTCTTTGAGACATCATCCCCCAAAAGAAAGATAACATTTGAGCTTTCTTATAATCTCTCTATAGGAACCACAACACCATAAGGTCTAGTATTAACATTGGTAGAGGGTCAAAAGATAGTTATTTTGTGACCACCTTACACCACTAGAGCTAGGAAATCTTTAAGTCCCATAAGGGTTAAGTTGCTAGATGGGTTGATTTTATTGGTAACGTTGAACTAAAAGTGACAGGACTTAAATATTCTATGCACTCACTTTGAAAGTTTCACAGATTTGTAAGGTTCATGCATGCCATATTTATGGATTATAAGCCTGTGCAAGGTTTCCACAAACAACTAGACACTAGATATGAAGAACTATAAATACCAACTCATTATTCATCAAAATGGTTGGTTGCTAAACCAGTTTTCCAAGTAGGAAAGGCCTATAGGTGATTCTAGGGCATCAAAAATTGAAGGTTTGACCGAAAAATGAATGAACATGTCTTGCATAGCATATGAATGGTTTTGAAATGGACATCTATCTTCTATAATGGTATCTCAAGCCATGATACTTTGTAAATTTTCACCTAGGGATATTTTAATCATAGATACTATATTTCCTCTTATTGCATTTGTTAATATGATTGTAATAGAGGTCTAATGTATGTGTGATAGCATCTAATGTGTTACAAATTCTTTATAAAATCGTTATTCTATTACATATAGATCATTTTAATTCTTAGATAGATTATTAAGTGTGTCCACTGTACATGATCTAATATGTGGTTTTTATATGAATCTAAATATGATTCTACTAATGCTTTACAAGATGTATTTGTTTCCTTTTGACTGCTCATGACTATATTGCCTAATGGACTAGGCACCATTCCAAATTAGCAATGGATCAATCACTCATCGTTTAAGTCACCTTCCACACTAGTTAGTTGTAGGAGTAGAGTAGCATTAGTTCAGGAATGCATGATTTTCATGATTCAATAGTACAAACTATGGAAAAAAAAAATCAAGCAAGCCTAAAATAGCTAAATCATTAGAGCATCATGTATTATATGTTTGAACCTTTTAGCTTTGTATGAAATGCTAAATGAAATCATATTAAGGATTGCGATATCATTGTGATCTATTGGTGCACACATACAATATGTTATCAACTATATAAGAGGCTATATGTGGCTAGTTGATCTTTGGCTTGGTGAAAACAATTCGGATCAAATGTACATTGGATATAGACATTCATTGTTATTATCATGTTACATTTAAGTTGATATATACACCTATTAAGGGCACCTTTAAGAATATCCCTCTAGAATTTTGTGAAAAAAGTTTCTGATTTCAGAATGGCCACACTCATGAGTAGAAAGGAAAGTAGTGTGGTGACAAGCATGAGAGGCACACTAGGATACCTTACCCCAAAATAGATGTTGTATTTTGCCATTACTAAGAATAGTGATGTCTGCAACTTCAGAATGGTGGTTCTAGAAATCATAGGTGGTCACAAGAACTATAAATGAATGTCACTAATTCAGATAAGCAAGCACTACTTTCCCACCTGGGCTATGTCTATGACATCTTGTGGGAACGATTTGGAAGTCATTGATTCAAGGTTGGAGGATGGGATGCACATATTCCACGCTCTAAGGGTGCTCAAGGTTAGATTTTTGTGCATTCAAGAAGATGCCCAAGTCAAGCCTTCAATGGGGTCGATTGTGAAGATGTTGGAGGGAGAAGAGGAGGTTCTTGAGCCATGTCTTGGATACAACTTTTAGTTCACCATTGCCAGTGAAATCAGCCATCTAGTAGCTTAAGAACCTCTCTTACTAGCAATCATGTTTCTTCTCCATCCCTTCACTTTATGTTATCAAGACGGTGTTTTTAACATCTTCATTTTGACTAGCTTTTCATTCAGATTAATCACAATCCATGTTAAAAAAATTAATTATCTATTTAAAAATAATAATAATAAAATAATTCATTAGAAGTCCTAAACCCACCAGCTTTTCATGATAGATCTAAACTAAATTGAACTAGGTTCTTCTTTGATTAAAGACATCAATTTTCCACAATTCATGAATTGGGTTTTTCTTTAATAATGACTTCAAATTTTGTGGCTAATTATAGTCCTTGCATAAATTTTGAGGGGTGGTTATTTTTTACAACCGTGCTATAGAATAAAATTGTAAAGTTTTGATATAGTGATTAAATTGAAGAACCGAAGTTCACTTATATTAAGTGGTTTATCTATTAGAAAAATAAATACATCTTATGTTAAGTTGGAGTTTAAGTAATTGCTATGTATAGTAAAAAAAAATTGATGGAAGATATTATATAATTTACAAAGAACTCTTACTTATCTGATATGGAAGCACAAGCCCCAGGGACATCCATTTTGCCAAATTCACTAGGGGCACAATCCTAGCCTCATTCCTTAAGATGTGGAGGCCTTGCACTCAACAAGATGTGATCCTTGGTAGGTTCATTTGGAACCATTCAACTTCAAAAATAGATCAAGGTTTGAGTAATCGGATGGAGGGAGAAGAGGAGGTTCTAGCAATCATGTTTCTTCTCCATCCCTTTGGTTTGTGTTATCAAGATAGTGCTTTCAACATCTTCATTTTGATAGGGATGGAATTCAACAGCCCAACAAAGTGGCCAAGTTTAATTAGTTAGAAGTTGATAAACCTGACAACTTTTCTTGATTGAATTGATCTGAACTTAATTGAATCGGGTTCTTTTGTGATTAAAGAGATCATTTTTTTACAATTCATGAAATTTGGTTCTTCTTTAATAATGACTTCAAATTTGATGGTTAATTATGGTCCTCACATAAATTTAAAGTGACGATTATTTTTCAAATCCATGGTTGTAGAATAAATTGTAAAGTTGCAATATAGTGATAAAATAAATGGCTAATTTTCACTTTTAAGTGTTTTGTCAATTAGGGAAATCAATATATTGTATGTTAAGTTAGAGTTGAATTGATTGTTATGTATATTAAATTAGAACTTTTAGCTATCTAATATGTAATCACAAGTCTGAGAGATGTCCATTTTGCTAAATTCACCAAGGGCACAATATCAACCCCATCCCTTTCGATGTTGAGGACTTGCACTTAGAAAGACTTGATCCCTGGTAGGCTCATTTAGAACCATTCGACTTCACCAATAGATCAAGGTTTGAGTAATTAGATATATTAGATTATGAGTTTATATTGATAAGAATGAATGATGAATAGAGGTTTAAAATGTGTTTGGGATTTTTTTTATATTTAGATAGGTGATAATTAATTTTTTAACATAGATTGTGATTGATGATTATATATTTTTTTAGATGAATTAATATTGTATAAATTGTTACATATGTACATATAATGTCTATCTTTCTCTTGAACATAGCCCTATATGTTTCATATTTTTCTCTCATGGTTATGTCCTCTATACTCTAGTTTTTGGTAACCATGTGCTTTTGTATCTAAAGAAAGGTGGTGCTAAGATGCACCTTGGGGAGATTGGTAGTATACAAAGCGAGAGTATGAAAATTCTTTTGTGACTAGTCAATGCTTGCTATAGAAAAATAAGATCAAATTCATTGCAAGAAAAATGTAAGATATTTAAATGATGAGTTGATACTATAGTATTTATTTATGCAATGTTGATATAATACTTTTAATTTCCATGTGATCATATGATCTATTGATGATTCTTCATTAATGTTGGATGGTGAACTAATAACCTGGGACTTGGCTTCAAATATAAGAGCATCGGTGCTCAATTCTAACATATAACTGGTAAATTATTTGAAGGAATGGAATATGAATTATTTTATGGTTTATGATCATCAATATCTCATGTTCTCTACTTTGGTCCCAATTCTTTGAGACATCATCTCTCTATAGGAACCGCAACACCATAAGATATAATATTACCATTGGTAGAGGGTCTAAAGGTAGTTATTTTGTGACCACCTTACACCAATAGAGCTAGGAGATCTGTTAGTTAAGTCCCATAAGTGTTCGATTTCTAGATGGGTTGATTTTATTGGCAATAACAAATTGAAAGTGAGAGGACTTACCTCAAATATTCTTTTCCTCTTCTTTGAAAGTTTCATTGCTTGGAAAGGCTCAAATATTATGTATCTATGGATTTCATGCCCTTGCAAGGTCTCCACAAAGAAACTAGACACTAGAAATGAAGAACTACAAATACCTACTCATTATTCATCAAAAAGGTTGGTTTCTAAACCAATTTTGTAGGTAGGAAAGGCTTATAACTGATTCTAGGGCATCAAACATTGAAGGCATGAGTTGCAAATGGATGAACATGTCTTACATAGCACATGCATAGTTTTGAAACAGATATCTTCAATAACTATATCTCTCCACATGATAGTTTGTAAAGGTTTAGGGGAATATTTAAATAATAGATATTATATTTTCTTTTTCACATTTGTTGATATGATTATGAAGAGGTCTAATGTATGTGTGATGGCATCTAATATGTTACAAATGCTTTATAGTATTCATTATTCTCTTTCATATGGATTATTATAGTTCTTGGATGGATTATTAAGTATGTGACCTATTGCACATGATGTAATCTATGGTTTTAGTATGAATCTAAATATGATCTTAGTAATGTTTTACAAGTTGTATTTGCTTCCTCTTTACTACTCATGACTTTATTTCCTAATGGACTGGGCACCGTTCCACATTGGTGATGGATCCATAACATCATTTAAGTCACCTTCCACTCTAGTTAGGTGTAGGGGTAGATTAGAATTAGTTTAGGAATGCATGATGTTTATGATTCAATAATACAATCAAGTGAAAAAATCTCAAGCAAGCCTAGAAAAGCTAAATCATTAGAGAATAATGTATTATATGTTTTTACCTTTCAACTTTGTATGGAATGCTAAATGAAATTTTTGTCATGATAGATTCACCCTGATGCTAATTTGGGAGCTCAACAATCCTGTGAAACATGGAAACACCTTCAAGCCTATGGGTTGCTCGTAGTGAAGGTGAATCTCCAAAGTGAGTTGGTTCTCCTGATGGACTTCCTGCAAACTAACTTTGATGGGAAAAATGATAGAAGGATTGCTTGAATTGAAACCTATCCTAGGAGGTGATGCACCAAATGTTCTTTAAACCTACTTGCTGATTTAAACTTACAATTGCTCTCAAAACCAACTTTCTTTATACACAACTCAGCTTTACTCAAAATCAGACAATATTGTTTCATAAGAAGATTGTTTTCCAGGTTCTTGAAGGAAAATTAAATGCTTTCACAACTAGAACAACTAAATGTTTCAATACAACCTATAACTTGCCTAAGTTTTAAACATTGCATATTGAGGTGCATAAATGAGACATAATTGAAGGATTTCATATATCAAAACACAAAAATTACATCAAGATCATTCATCAAACACACAACACACAGATTTGAGAAGGCAAAACTTGTTGCTTTATTGAAAATAAAGGAGTATTCTTACAACATAGATCTGAAAATCTGAGTTACAGATGTTGTTCTTTATCTTGAAAGAGATTTGAAAAAGCTACAATACATGCTACAAGAAAGAAAATAACTAATTGAAAAGAGAGAAGAAAAGAAGATTTTATAGAAAAGGAAGCTTCTTTGAACTGAAAGATGTGACTGATTGATACAACAACTAGTTGTAGCTCAGTTAAAGTCCTAATTTAAAGGATGTGACATCAATAAAGCCCTTGATTTGAAGGAGATCTTGGAGCCACCTCATCTCCTCTTGAAGTCCACTCAACCAGTCACTTTCAATCAAGATGGAGAACTGAGACATCAAGGAAAAAGGGATCCAAATAATTCAAATTTTAAATTAGGAGCCTTCTTTCAATATAAGTCAAACTTCTCCTTTTTCTCTGGTTTTGAGTTTTGTCTTTGTTGTAGCAGCAAGATGGGCACTTTGTAACTCAATTTCATGAGCATTTCCAATTATTTTGTAAGCAATTTTTAGTCTTGTAATGCAAGTGACTTTTGATATTCAATAAAAAAGTAGTGGCTCCTTCTCATTTATTTTGAATCTATCTATTTTTTGTGTGTGGTTGGCAAGAATCTCATGATTTTATCTAGAAATCCTTCATCTTTGTCTCATTCTTTCAATGCTTAGTTAAAGAAGACTATGTATAGTGCAGGTCTTTGAATGTGTTATAGTTTTTATGAATGTAAGTTGAGAAAATAGCATTGTGATCCTTCAAACAAACATCACAATTTTTATGGAAGAGATAAAAACCAATGACAATGCTACGGACCAAAGAATGGCAGAAATTGACAACAAATTCAACAAAATTGAAAACTGCCTCAGAAGCATTGCTGATCAAAGCCTTAACATTTTGAAGGCCTTGACTGCCAACACCAAAATTCTTATCAACAAGCTGGAGAACAAGAAGGATTCCCTAGAGCTGGAACCTGACATAGAAGGTATGGGAGAGGTGCAAGGACCCAGAACGAGGACCAGAGGCAAGAAGAAGGAGAAAAATACCAACAAGGAAATTGAAGAACTCAAAGTTGTGTCGGCAAACTATGACCTGCTGGTTACTAAGGCGACTGATCTACTTAAGTCCTTGTAGTTGTTTGTTGTTTAGGTCTTTTATCTGGTCTTTTTGCTTAGTTGTTCCTTTCTTTTGTTGTCTGTTCAGTTTATTGGCCTTCTAGCCAGTCTTTTGTATGTTGTTTCTTTGATGGTCTTGTTGCTTTATGCTGATCTATCTTATGCTCCTATGTTAAAGGTTTTGGGTCCTTGAAACTTGTTTTTCATATTAATCGGAACATTTATGCAAAGCATGTTCAAATGAGTTGTGAGCATATATAGCTTTAATTTTGAATATTTTGTGAATTCAAACAACAGGTCAAGTCTTTTCATCAGTCGGTGTATCACCTCTTAATTTAGTGTTTTAGTTTACAAGCATCTCTCTATCCCTTTTCCAGTCAAAATTAGTAGTTTCTAGGAGGTCTTAAGGGAGCCAACCCACAATCTAGAGGTTCATCTTCACTATGAGCAACCCACAAGCTCAAAGATGTTCCCATGTTTCACGAGGTTGTTGACAATCACACTTAGCGTTACATGCAAATCCTCATAGCAACAGAAATCATATTAAGGATTGTTATATTATTGTCATCCATTGGTGCACATGTAAAAGATGATATCAACTATATAAGAGAATATATGTAGCTAGTTGGTCTTTTAACTAGTGACAACAATTTGGGTCAAGTGTACATTAGGTGTAGCTATTGATTGTTATTACCATGTTACATTTTAGTTAATGTACAAATTGTTTATGGTGGAAGTGGATGGGGTTCACTAGTCTAAACATGCAAACTAGGAATCAAACCCATTCTCAGCACATAACATTAAGGTGAATAAAGTCCAATTTAGGCCCAACTTTAGACCTATTGAAAGAGTCGGCACAAATGGATTTCACTCACCTTTTAATTGAATTGATTTGATTTGAAAATTATATAAACTAGGGATAATTATGCAAAATTGAGAGTAATCAACATAAAAAAAGAGTTTCAAAACATATATGCAGACACTAAGCATAGATTTGGCAATTAGAATCAGAGAGGAGCCTATGTCTAAATTTTGAGCTCAAAAATGTCAAACTATGGGGCTAGGTTGTTGAACACTTTTAGATGTTCAGAGGGGGGTGAATCATCAAATATTAAAATAATCAATTTAGCCACTCAATTATGATTCAATCTATTTACCACATGTGCATAAATAAAGAATTGAAAAAAACAAAAACAATCACACGTGAACACCAAAATTTTACATAGAAAATCTAATGAGGGAAAAACCATGGTGAGAAGAATCTCACTATATGAAAAACGAGTTACAATGTTTAGGCTCGAGTCCAAGGAGCTCACTAACCCTAAAGTGGACTCACAAGATTAAGATGCACGATCTTAGCGCAAGATACAAAGACTTGCAAACACTAATCATCGCCTCTTCAAGGAAAGATACATTACATATGAAAGAGAAATATCAATATGTTTAAACTACATGCAACGGCATCCACTAATATGCTGATAGTAGTTCACTATCAAAACTCATCTGAAATTGCCTTCATTGTTGCTAATTGTACTTTCAAACCTTTGCACAACTTCACATACACTTCAAACTACACATACAACTCATACATGCATCTCTAAAATGATTTCATCCTTTATATACTAATTGCAATCAAATGGCATCAATTAGGTCATCCAAATTAGATGTAATGTGTAGAATCAAAATAGTAAGCCCAAAAACAATCTTCAATGCATTATGGAAGGCAAAATGAAATGTGTGAGACATCACACCATGTCATCACACCTTCTTAACCACCCCACAACAATGCCTATAGTTTTGCATGCTACCGCATGGACCACAATGTTATAGGTTGGATCCAAATGATAAAATAGTTAAGGCACACCAACACAACTTACTCAAATTATAATGTGGACCACAAAAAATACTTGTGGATGATTAACATAGCATCACCTGATATCAATGAATCCAAATCATGGAACCATGTCACCAAAATACATGAAGGTAGAGGAATGCAACACATTCTTGTACACTATCACTTTGTTATTGTACAAACTAACTCAAATCAGCATGAAACCAACTATGAACCACTAAGATAGTCTCTAAAGCTTCAAAAGGCCATATTACAACTTTATATAACATCTGAAGTGACTACAATTAATCACCAACCATCTGCGTGACCATTGAGCTATTCCACTGTTACTATAATACTTCAAATCACATATGGACCAAAGATATCACCAAGTTACATAACTTGATCAAAAATATTTACATCAATGACAACAAGAACTCATGTTTGCAACAATATCCCCCTTTGTCATTGATGGAAACACTTGAGCCAACTCAAAACTTAATCCCCCTTTAACATCAAAGACAAAGGATGTTTCCTCAACACAACAAAACTTAATATACAACACCTCATCATTACTCCCCTTATCTGTACAACAACTCCTAAAAACTAAAAGTTAAAACTGCATTCCAAAACACCATCTACATAGTTGCATATATACAAAATCGAAATTGTATTACCAATAAGAACTCAAGAGCCTTGTAGAGTAGGAAACATAATGCTCTCGTGAATAACCTTCAGTTGTGACCAGGTAGTTTTCCATTCTTCTCTCGCAGAGGCCAACAATACACATTAACACTCAAACTTCAATAGAAGATCCTCCACCTCTTTGAGCTAACTAGTAACATTAATGATCTATCTAACTTTTGAGAGTCTCCAAGTAGCTTCACCATACTAGTGAGCTTCAGATCCACTACATCTCTCAAGAAACCAGTTTTTTATTATTTTTATCTCCCCCCTGTGATTATTGAGTAGATTCATCTTTAAGTGTGAATTTTCCAATTGGGTTCTACAATTTCTATCAACATCTTTCTTTAAGTTTGTTGCACTAGAAAGCTATCTATGCCTCTAAAATATCTATTTGATCTTTGATCTCCTTAGTGGATACTAGCCATTGATGCACAACCACAACATCATCTGTACTCATCTCAAATACACTTATAGTATCTTTTAGTCGAGTGTGTGCATCTGCACACCTATCTACTAACTCCTTTGTCCTATTCCTCTCTACTTCCTTCAAAATTGTTGCTTCTAGGTAAGAAGCATGATCTTTTAGACTCTTAAGCAACACCTAAAACTGCTCTACATCACTCAAGGATTCATCAAGCATAACCTTTGAAAGTTTCTCATGAAGAAACTTCAATATATCATTGATCAATGTTGTACACTCCACCTGTGATATGATAAATTTATTTCCTATTGTATGATGGAGAAAGTCACCCAGATGTAACATGTGGAGGGGTGACAACCAACTAAGGCCCATTTGACCTTGGGACATAGGTACCTTAAGTACCTCAGCAATGACCATTGGTGCAAACTTCATCTACAACTTAACAATTCTAATACAAAATCTCTGGAAGGTCTAGAAGATTCTCCACTAAACATACTTCTTTCCTCTATTCTCTTCTCCTTCTCCTTCTCTAGATTCTCCTTGTTCTCTTATGTCTTCTCCTCCTTTTTTTGTTCCTTCTCCTTTGTCTTCGAGCCTTTTCTTTTGTCGACTCCTCCTCTTTTTTCTACTCCTTCTTATGTGACATTCTCATCTATATTCATCTAGTCAACCAGACCAATTCCCAAACCTGCATATTCACCTTTATTCTCCAGATAAAAATCTTCACTAATCCACTCCTCTATTTTATTTTTTGGATTAGCACCACGTCTAATTGCTCAATGAAAATATCCTTCCAGACCAATACCAGTATTTTTCATCTCTGAAGGAAAAGAAAAGTTCCTCTTCAACTCTTTTGCAGCCTCAATAACAACATCTTTAGTCTGCCTAACCATCCTTTGAATGTCCTTCGAATCTACTCCCATAATGAAATTCTCTTTCTTTAGTCTTGAATCTTGTATTGAGTTCTTGCAGAATCTTAATTTTTATCCTCCTTAAATAGAGGGTTGCACGCCATGTCCAATGCCTGTGTCCTCATATTGGACTCCTTCATCACTGCATCTCTCCTTCTTGTTGTCGTAGTATCTAATAGTTCCTTGGATGTAACTTGTCAAAAATGTCACTAATAGTCTTATCAAAAGTAATGAGATATTTGATATGGCCTTTACTATCTTTTCCCTATAAGCCTAAGGGGACTCAACATATATAACCCTATAGTTTTATCCGATGAATCATGTACACAAATAGTATTTATCATACTATCCAGGTCAAGTAATTGATAATTATCATTGAAACCATAGGTGTACTTGTCTTCTTCTTCTTGGCTAGGGTCTCTACTGGAGAGACCAAAGTTCTCTTCCTTTCACTAAGAGGCACATTTTCCTCTTCACTCTCATCATCTTCAATCTTGACATTTTTCCTTGTAGGTCTCTTTGTAGTTACAAAATTTCCCTTTTCAACTTCTTCATCAGTGTTTCTCTTAACTTCCTCAACCATAGGCTCCAAACCTTTCTTTCCTCTTGTAGTCATTTGTTTAAGTTTTGGTCATTTCTTCTCACTTGTTACAGATCTAGCTTGTTAGAAACACAATTGTCACTGCACCAAAATATCGACCTGTCAATGCCCAATACAACCATGTGATTTGATGAATCCATGAGAGGTGGTTAAGCCATGTTGCAAAATCGAGCACTACATCACACAACACAAGGAGACCAAGTTGCACACCTTGCAACAATCCCCTAGCACAAGCAAGGTGTTTGAACCTGTGACCTAGGCTCTAATACCAATTATCATTGCACCAAAATATTGGCATGTTAATGCTCGATACAACCATGAGATTTAATGAATCCATGGGAGGCGATTAAGCCATGTCACAAAATCGAGCAATACACTACAAAACACAAGGAGACAAGGGTACACATCTTGCAACATAGCTGGGGTTTCAAAGGAGAGGCAAATATTGAACTATTCCTCCTCAGTGTTTGCTTCCCAAATGCCTATTCAATTATAGGAAATTTTATCTTGTGATAGAGCTTCTCCATTCTCTTTGGATGTCCTTTGTCAACTTTCTCCTTGATTATTCTGTTCAAAATTTCTACAGCAGTTCCAAACCTTTCTTCATTTGGATCAAATCCAACTTTAATAAAGTGTCATTATTATTTTCAACTTCTTCCAAAGATAACTCATAAGGTATCTCAAGAAACCATGCAATCATAGATTCAACAACCTCTATGTAACAATAGTATCTACTCACTAGAAAAGTAACTTCACTCTTGTACTTCATAACTAATTCACTAGGGATCCTCCATCTAGCTTGCATTTTTCTTCGAAAACTTTTAAATCAACCCCATATTGCTTGTTATACCGATCAGTACTATTGTTAAAGATCCTATCTAATGTTTGATTTGCACTCCAATAGGATGAAACTTGTCCCACACCTGATTCCCTATACCTAGAAGCTCATTCATAAACATGAAAGCTACCAAACATACGATCACAGACCCATATCTAAATGGATACATTGCACTTTTGGTCTTCTCAATATTCTTTATCAATTATTCTCTCAAAATCTCACACAAGTCAAATTTTCACCCTACATCACCATCTTATATGCAACATAAATCCCAGTGGTGGTAGCGTAACGCACCTAGTTTTGAAAGTAAACCTTATATGCCACTCCCTTTGTAATATAATTGACACTTGAATTAACTATATCCTCTACTATCATCGATCTCTTATCTTATACTAAACCAGTTAACTATGTTGTTGTATCATTCATCACAATCTTCATCATCGAGATAGTGTCGGAGGAGCACAACCCAGTCAAGGCCCTAATGGCATCCTTTGTGATCTTGTGAGACTGATCAAGATACATCATATCACTATAAATCCAACTCAGGATTATCTAGATCCATGCATGTTCATAGTTGAAATTTGGGAAAAAAATTCCAAATGTTCAAACGTAGCTCTTAAATGTGCTTGTATTGGGGTTTCTATGCCATCAAATCATGTTTCATTAATTACTTCTATAAATCATTAAACTTCACAAGGCTTACCTCTATCAGGGGTGCATGAATTTATGCCCTAACATCTTTAGTGTAAACAACATTTGTTAGAACCCTCAAAAATGCTCCTTCTTTGTCACTCAACATGGCCACAAATGGGTTAGGCTTGAATATGGGTCGTGGCTACAAAGATGGATCAACAAAAATTAGAATAGTCATTACAAGCCACACAAACTGAAATAGATAACTTAGGGTTTGTAAAAAATCCTTGAATTGCATTATCTCACAAGAAAAATCTTTCACATTGAATAGCTCTTGAATTCACAAGATCACAAGTGATTAAAATGAACTCAAAAATCCAATTTATCTGTTGCATCCACCTACTCAAGGCTTTTCATCGTAAATGCATTTTACTATTTCACTTCAAAAAGTTGATACTATATTTCACCAAAAATCTTTAACATCTCTATCTACCACTGCAAACATCCAGAATGCTTCAAAATACCTTCACAATATCTGTCATGCTGAAAAAAATTCAACATCCAAACCAAAAGGGGGTTCATAAGATCTTCAATCAGTTCTCCCCCTTAGACAAAGTATATTGTCTAGTTATTGGAGGAAGTATCTACACCCTCGATAGGTACAGACCCATCCACTACCTTTCCTTCCACTTTATCATCATATTTCTTCATCCATGTCATCTTCACCTTCTATTTTTCTTTATTGACATCAATCTTCTTTACTGAACCAAAAGTCTGCTCATTCTTTCATCTACAAAACCTAGCAATATGTCCTAACTTATTGTAGTTTTAACAAGTTAGACCTTGTTGTAGACCATTTTCCACTTCTTTTGACATTAGACCTACACTCAATATACTTTTTCCCATATTTGTTGCATGTATAATATTATCCATTGAAAGAATAAACATTTCTACCCTATTTTGTATATCCATTTGATACCATCATACTTTTGCACTCATTTGCCTTATGTCCAAACTCACTGCAAGAGTAGTATTGATCATTAAATGATTGAGATTTGATTTGACTTCTACATTCACTACCTCTATGTCCAAACTTATTGCATGAAAAATAATTACCATTAAAGGATGATGAAACCCTAGTTTGAGCAGGAGGAGGCTTCCTGAAATTCTTCTTGTTTTGGACCAGAATGAACCCTTTTTTATCTTCATTAGTCTTCTTCAATTCATCTTTGACATTTTCCTTTCCTTTATCATCTTTCTTGAGAGTCTTAGATCTTTCACCCTTTTCAAAATCAAGCTCGCCTTTATCATTAGTTTTTTTTTAGCACTTAGAATCATATTGAGCATTCCTACCACCTTTAAGCTCCAAGCCCTTGTCATTTTTTTATTTTGGTTGTTTCAAATCTTTCCTCAATATGCTCACTTTTTCTTCAAGTTTGATACATTCTCCGAATTTCATATGTAGATTTTTTTCAAGATCATCAGTGGTCTTCTTTCCATCTTCAACTTACTTCCTTAGATAACCAATGCATTGTTCTGATTTCTTGTACTTTCCTCTACTTTCATCCATATTAGCAAGAGAAACTATTAATTACCCTTCAATATATGCATCTACACCAATATCCCATTCATGTTGTTCTATAGCATCCAAATCTTCAGATTCAAACATTGTGTTCAAATCCTGGATCTACCTTAGTTGTTAGACTATTTCTTTAGGAACCTTTCTCTAATACCAATTGTTGAACACATTTGGATGTTGAGAGGCGGGTTGAATCAATATATATTAAAAATTAATCAATTTAGCAACTCAATTATCATTCATTCCATTACCACATGTATGGAAATAAAGAACCGAAAAACACAAACATAATCATACTTGAACACCAATATTTTATGTGGAAAACCAGTGAGGGAAAAACCACAGTGAGATTTATCTCACTATATGAAAAATAGGTAACAATGTTTAGGCTCAAGAGCAAGGAGCTCACTACCCCTAATATGGACTCACAAGATTAAGGTGCACAACCTCAAGGAAAGATATAAAGACTTGTAGACAATAAATATTACCTCTTTAGCAAAAGATATATTATATATGAAAGAAAAACATCAATATGATTGAACTGTAGGCAACCGCATCCACTGATATGCTAATTATAGTTCATTGCCAAAACTCATCTGAATATACCTTCATTACTGCTTTACTATAATTGCAAACCTTTGCACAACTTCACATACACATTTCACTACACATACAACTTATACACTCATCTCCAAATTGATTTCATCATTTATATACCATTTGCAGTAAAAAGAACATCAATTAGGTCAGCCTAATTAGATGTAATGTGTAGGATTAGACTAATCGACCTAAAAAAATCTTCAATGCATTTCAAAAGGAAAAATGAAATGTGTGAGGCATCACACCGTATCAACACACCTTAATAACCATCCAACACCAACACCTATAGATTCACACACTACTACACAAACCACAACATTATAGGTCCACTCCAAATGATAAAACAATTAAAACATACCAGCACAACTTACTCAAATTACAATACGGACCACCAAAAATACTTACAAATGCTCAACATAGCATCACCTGATATTAATGAATCCAAATCATGGAATTGCATCACCAAAATAAATGAACCTGCAGAGGAATGCAACAAATTTTAGTACACTATCACTTTGGCACTATACAAACCAACTCAGATCAACATGAAACCAATTGCAAACCACTAAGATATTATCCAAAGCTCCAAAAAGGTATATTAAGACTTTATATACCATCTAAAATTACTAAGATTAGTCACCAACCATCTGCTTGATAACATAGCTATCCCACTATTATTGTACTACTTCAGGTCACATCCAAATCAAAGATATCACCAACTTGCATATCCAGATCAACAATTTTGACATTAATGACAACAAGAACTCATATTTGCAACATAGGAGACCTAGTCCTAAAGGTTTCAAATACAAATATCAAAAATAGTTTTTGGATCAGAATGTCTCTTAAAATATCCTCCTAAAATTTCATTTGAAAAGTGCCCGACATTATTCTCTAATCGCTATTATCCATGGTTTTCTGTTTCTTCAAAACCTAGTTCAATTTGTCTCAGTTTGTACTTTCTAGATCTATATTTCATCTATTTTGAAACTATCATCTGTTGGGATATTGTTGGAAGAGTGTTGCAAATATGTGCTTATGATATATTTGAGGATGTTTGAGAGATGTGTTGTCATTGATATCAACATGTTTCTCTGTCTGATGCAGTGATGTTCAGTTAGTCAGTTCATGTTGTATGTTGATGCCTAGTATATGCAGATTAAAGGGTTTTTAGAGAATAAGCTCTAGTTGATCTAGTGCAAGTGTCAGAGGTCCGCATGAAGATTTTAGTGAGTTATGAGTATATGTGTTGTGGCCAGTATTTTTGTTGTTCAGTGATGCCAAAATGTTAGTAATTTGATTTTGCATTGCTCGACATTGTAATATCTTGATTTGCAGATTTGGGAATATGTTTGGAACATTGATGTGTGTCGTCAATTCAAGTGGTTCATGATTTGGAGGTCCGCAAGCGATTATTTCAAGTTGACAGTCAGTTCAGTTAGTGTTCTTGAGATCCGATATGATGATGATGATGATGATTCTAGTAATTGGAGTTGGTGCGGATGTTATTGTGGTAATTCATGATGCTTGTGGAAGTCTCTAGATCATGTTTCATTTGTGTTGGTAGTCTGCATCGATTAGTGAGTGCGTTATTGGTGATTTTCTTCGGTCTGGTGGTGTTCTTCATGTTCTTGGATGACATGTTGATTGTAGTGTGTTGCGAATGTTCAAGACATAATTCTTGGAGGTGTTTCGTGTTTGAGATGTTGATTTAGGTCCATGCTATGTCTTAGCCGACATCATTTTGGTCTGCATGTGATATTTTATATATGATCAACAGCTATATCATTGAAATTTATTTGTATGTGTTGAGTCGGCCTTGGATAGATCAATCGGTTAATGTCATGTATAAATAAATGTAATAATCTTGCATGTGAGGTATGTAGAGTGTATGAATAATGTATTAATCTTTTGGAACTAGACAAGAAGTGTGGTGAAGAAAGTGTAAGTTGTTATGTGCTTAACTGGAACTGTAACCAAACATTGAGGATGCTATTTATCAGTTCATTATTTCTGAATGTGATATAAATTTTTCTGTAAGGAAGTGAGCCTTCTCGGGGTTGTATCCCTTTCTTATTTTGAGCAATGAGCTCTAGGTAGTGTGCCTGAATGCATGTGAATTCCCCATTGTAATACTTCTAACAGAGTATACCTATTTTGTGGGTTCATCCCAACCGTGGTTTTTCCCTTAACTGATTTTTACATGTCAAAAATCTTGGTGTTATGTGTGTTCATGTTGTGTTGTTGATTTATGTTTTCATGCTTAATAATCAGATCTGAGTTTAAAGTAAGTTGCTGCAAGTTTGACAACTGATTCACTCCCCCTTTCATTCATCTGCCCTATTTTTATCAATTGGTATCAGAGTAGCTTCCTTCGAAGAAGTTTAACAGCTTGAGGTGATCTGGTATGGCGACTTACAAGAAGGATAGTTTGAGATTTGATGGAACAAATTACTCTCTTTGGAAGAGTTGGATGGAGTGTCATCTGAGATGCATTGGTGAGTCTTACTGAACAATTACCAAAGACAAGTATACCATTCCTTCAAATGGTCCCTCAACTTTAGATGAGATAAAGGAAGTTGAATACAATATTAGGGCTAAGGAAGCATTGTTGAGTGCTCTAACTAGTTCTAAGATGACAAATGTTATGGAATTGCAAACTGCTCATGAGATTAGGAAAAAATGGAAACCTTGTATGAAGGAGACAATTATGTGAAGATTGTCAAGTTACAGAGTCTAAAGGGAAAGTATGAGATGTTGAGGATGGGCAAAGATGAGAACATCACTTATTTTATGAAAAAGGTGAATGAACTTGTTTGCAATATCAGATGTGTCTGTGGAAAGCTTGAGGAATTAGAGATTATTTCTAAAGTGCTCAGATCTTTACATGCATCCTACAAGCATAAAGTTATTATTATTGAGGACATCCAAACTGTGATAGATGTAACTAGAGACATCTTGATTGGTAAGCTTTCAGCCTTTGAGTTGAGTGAATTTGGAGACTCTCTTCCTAAAGTAGAATCTACATTCAAAACTGTTATTTTTGGAAAGGATAAGAAGAGATATGATCTAGGAGAAAGTTCATCAAGGAGGATATCTAGATATGAGAAAGAAATGAAAGAACTTGAAGAAGAAGAGAAAGAGATTGAGGAGCTTGAAGCACTTATTGCCAAGAGACTACCCTAAGGAGCCGGTAAGTATGAAGGAAAATTGCCTGTTAAATATTTTTCATGTAATAAGATAGGTCATTTTGCCTCAAGGTGTTCGGAAAGAGTTCCTAAGAAACCCTAAAAACCTAAATATCAAAAGAGATGTTATTATGTTGCTGATAAAGGTGTGATAGATGATGAATATGAAAAAAGGAAAAGTGATAATAAATGGGTGTATTACTATCAAGGAAGATGATCTAGTACCTACTAATCTTACTAGCTGCATGAATGTGGAAAGAGCTTTGGTTGCACAAGTTGAAGAGAAAGATGAATGAGTGATTGATAGTGAATGCTCTCATCATATGACAGGTGATAAGAGTAAGTTTGTGAGTTTGGAAAAGTATAAAGGTGGCTTTGTGAAATTTGGTGATGATAAAGCTAGTATAATATGTGCTAGAGGATCCATCTCTCTTGATGGTAAGAACAATACTGATGATGTCTTTTATGTGGAAGGTCTAAAGAATAATATTTTGAGTGTTGGATAGATGGTTGATAAGGGATATAATGTTGGTGTAAATAATTATTCATCATGGATATTATTACACTTTACTTAAGTTTACTTAGGAAATGCATTTCATAATAGTTTGGGTATGAGACACTTGGGTGTTTGTGCCACATTGGGATAGTGTGTGTAGGAGAAATTCCACCTTTTATGGTGTTGATCTTGTTACTACTTTATCATATCCACTTATTGTGGAGTGATAATTCCACCTTCGGTGGGTGATCCACCTCATGTGGACTATTATATTATTTCTCCTACCTACCCTTGTTTCTTATTGAGCCACATGTCATGTTTGTGTGCTCACATATCCCTAGCCTTGCCTATATAAGCAAGCTCATCTACATTGTATGTAATTATGATTATTGATCATTTTCTATTGATGAGAATACAGTTTATTCTTGTCCTATATTGTGTCTCTATTTTGTACATTTCATTGAGCTCTTGATCTTGGCAAAATCTCACATGGTGTCAGAGCTATTGGGGCTTCATTGATTCGTCTTGAAGAGGCATTATTGCGACGTCAAAAGGCAGATATGAGGAGCAGCATCTTTTGGAGGCATCCTAGACCAAATCCGACCCCGCCATTGCGTCCAGAAGGCCGTTTCCATGAATTTTGGTTATAAAGTCGGCCTATTTTGGTGAGAAAAAAAATTTCGCCAATTTTGCTATAATCGTACGGATTTCGAAATTTTTTTATATATTTTTCGAAAAAAAAAAATTTCATTTTCTGAAAAAATTTTCAAAAAAATTAAAAATAAAAAATAAAAAAAAATTCGAAAAATTTTGAAAAAAATCGAAAAATTTTTTTTTTAAAAAGGGCAATTTTTGGGGGGTCTGCAGACCCCCCCATGACCCCCGTACCGCGTCTGCAGGTCTGCCGATCGTACCTGCGTGTCATAGGTTGCAGGCGTACTCTGCAGGTCCGGACCTGCCGCAGCCATCACGTCCCGTACCTGCAGGTCAACGCCGCCACCGCCGCCGCGCCGGCTCCTCTCGACACAATCCGCCCGCTGGTGAAACAGCTCTCTCGCCGGTCTTCACCCTCCGTGTCGGACGCTAACTCCCCACCGGCCTACACTCTCCACCAGTTCCCGTGAACCGGCTGCCACTGTCAGCCCGCGCCACCTGGACGTCCCGCTGAGATCCGTGCTGCCGCCGAGTCCCGCCGCCCGAGCACCTCAGCCACCGCCGCCGTCCTTGGCTTCCGGTCCGCCTCCGACAGCCTCCTCCGGCCGGCGACCACCCAGACCGGAGGACCCACGTCCGCCACGTGGCAGGCGGCCACTGGCCCGTGGGTAAAACCCATACTATCAGTCATCCATACGACCACCACATCAATAGCCAAATCAGCCTGCCACGTTAGATTTACGTACGCCACAGTACAGTGCCACGTCAGCATCTGTACTGCACAGTCATCTGCCACATCATCAGTCCGTACAATACGGATGCCCAGTCAGTAGATAGGCGAAGTTTTTGCAACGGTCATACAGCCGTCAAATTTAACACAGTGACTTGCTGATGTCAGCGCCACATCAGCATTTTTCAAAAATTTTGCAAGCCCCTCTCATTTGCATTTTTGATTTTGCAGTTCAACTTCAAATGGCCATAACTTGCTCATTTTTGCTCCTTTTTTTGAGCAATTTTTTTTGAAATGGGCTATAATTTTGTGCTCTCCGCAGTGGTGAAGAAATTTTTTGATTTTGATGCACTGATTTTTCAAAAAATGCAGTTTTTGGTGACTGTACCTGAGTAATCCCAGTTTTTGCAACTTAAGAGGCTTCGTTTGGGGTCATACGACCTCCTTTTCAGGTGCCGTTTTTTTTTAAAGTGTGTATTTTTTCGTCTACTTTCACATGATACTATCAGATTGATGCAATTGTAAGTATAAATTGTACTTTCAGATTTTGGCCATTTTTGGCTCTCTTGGTACTTGTATATTTGCTTGAATCTTAGTTAGATTCATTGCACTATTGATTGAAGTCTCTTGTATTTTATTTGAGAAGTTGTAAAATTTGCATCATAAGTCCACTTTGCCTTGTTTTGCAAGTGGCTCATTGTAATCGCACTAAGTATAAAGTGCCAAAATCATCACTTTGGGGGGGGTACTTTGATTGAGTGAATTTGGGGGGGTGTCTCTTGTGCTTTTGTGCTCTTGTGTTCCTTCCTTTTTGCTGCTATGGGTTCTTCTAAGTTTCCTCTCTTAACTCCTCATAATTATGCTACTTGGAAAATTGATGCATGGAGTAAACTTATGGAAAAAGGACTCACTCATTACATTGCTAGAACTATTGTTGCTCCCGCTGATCCTAAGGTTGATCCAGTTGGTCACTTGGATTGGCTCACTAAAAATATCATGGCAATTGGTACTTTAAGAAAGTATGTATCAAAGGATCTCATTTTTCATATTGAGAAATGTACTCTAATCAAGGATGCTTGGCACAAGTTTCAAGACTTGTATGGTCAAGTTGATGAGATTAGGGGATATCAAATTGATAGTGATCTCACCATGTTAGATCCCAAGAACTTTGATACTATACAAGATTATGTCACTAAGGCAAATGAGTTGAAGGCACAACTCAAAGATTGTGGCATTGATAAGAAGGATACTCAATTGATATTCAACTTGATAGGCAAGCTTCCACAAGAATATGCAGCATTTGTTTCTAGTTTCCAAACCCATAGGATGACAATGGGTTCAAGCTACAAAATGCCTACATTTGATGCTTTCAATGAAATGTTGATGATGGAACAAACTAAGTTGATAAGCATGGGCATTCTTAAGGCTTCTAAGTCTCAAGCATTAGTGGCAAATCAAGGGAACAAAGGAAATCAAGGAAAGGACAACTCAAACAAGAAGAAATGGCAATCAAAGCCTAAAGAAAAAGCACCATCTTCTCCACAACAAGGAGATTCATCCTCTTCCAAGAGAGATAATTCACCAAAGAGGGAGAGACCTACTTGTGCTTATTGTAAAAGGATGGTCATGAGGAGCATTGTTGCCATTCTAAGAAGATTGATGAGCTCACACATATCATCAAAAAGCATAACATTGATTTGCCTAAAGTCTACAAGAAGGATGATTCATCAACTTCCACTTCCTCACATTCAAAAGGAAAAGGGCAAGCATTCATGGCTTCTACAAGTGGGAAGACTCACTCTTTTGGAACAAGAAAAGGAAAAGCTCTCTGTGCTACTATCAATCATGATTCAAAGAGATGGCTTCTAGATTCAGGGGCTTCTCATCATATGGCATCTTCGCAGTCTATGTTCTCTACATTTGAGCCTTGCACCATGCCACAGATTTTGATGGGCAATCATACATACATGGATGTGATTGGGAAAAGATCTATTGACATTGGGGATAACTCCTTCACTAATGTGTTGTGTGTACCCCACTTGACAAACCAAATCCTTTCTATCTATCAAGTCACACATGGCGCAACTAAGAGGGTTGTGGAGTTCACACCTGACTCAGTTTTCATTAGAGACTTGGAGACTAGAGCTATCATTGCGACTCGGGTGGTTGATCATGCATCTCGGTTATACTCCTTTCCAGATTTTGTTGATGATGATGATTTCACATTTGATGATTCTACACATTATGATCACACTTCTTGTGATGGTTCAGATTTTGAGGAGAGCTTTGGGCACTTGAACATGGGGATTCTCACATGTGACCCCGTTCTTGAGTCTTGTATTTCATCTCCTCATATTGATATTACATCACCTATTGCACCTGATGATGCAGATAGTGTGACAGTTTTGCCTTCATGTGATTCAGTGCAGCAGGATATTCATTGTCTTCCAGCTTTAGATTCATGGGATGATTACTTGATAGATATTGCAGGTTTATTTATGGAATCCTACATAGCAGATTTGGGAGACATCATTGATGACATTCATCTTCTCTTTGATGAAGGTGATCCTTCTTCGATTGTTGCGAGGGCACACTCTGACCCTCTTGTTCATTCTCTACATGATCATTCTTTCGAGGTTGACATGATTGTGGATACTTATGTACATCAGTTGGAGGAGGTCTCTTTATGTTTTGAGGAGACATGTGAGTCTTTGGGACATGTTCTACATCCATCTCCACTAGATCTTGGAGTGCCTTTTTCAGCAGTGTGGCACAGTTTACCACCTTTGGAGGAGGTATCTTTCAGCATCGACATGGGGACACTTGAGCAGTTTTCAGAGATTCCATTCATCATGAGTTTTCTTCATACATCTTCCCTTCATGATTGGGGAGACTTCATGGATACACCTTTGGTTTTGTTTCTTCCTAAGGGGAGGAATGTTGTTCGACGTTCGTGGAGCAGTTTCTTCATACATCGAGCTTCTATCATTGGTGCAGATTCCACATTGAGGGGGGGCTTCCTAGCTTCTCTTCTTCTCTCATATGGGGGGGAGTTTTTCCTCACATGGGGTTTTGTCCTTCACATTCTTCTATGAGAGTTCTCTTGTATGTTTTTCATCTCTCTTTTGGGGGAGGGTTTTTTCCCATTGGGTTTTTCTCTCTTTCCCCACTTTGTGAGAGATTTCATTGCATTGGTTTGCATGCATTTGCATTTGTACATGGGTACCTAACATGGCCTCGTAGCCGGGACCCATCTTGCATTGCTTAGTTGCATTGTAGACTTAAGTGCATTCCCCTAAGTTGCACTTAAGGGGGGGTGTTGGTGTAAATAATTATTCATCATGGATATTATTACACTTTACTTAAGTTTACTTAGGAAATGCATTTCATAATAGTTTGGGTATGAGACACTTGGGTGTTTGTACCACATTGGGATAGTGTGTGTAGGAGAAATTCCACCTTTTATGGTGTTGATCTGGTTACTACTTTATCATATCCACTTATTGTGGAGTGATAATTCCACCTTCGGTGGGTGATCCACCTCATGTGGACTATTATATTATTTCTCCTACCTACCCACACCTATTTCCTACCTACCCTTGTTTCTTATTGAGCCACATGTCATGTTTGTGTGCTCACATATCCCTAGCCTTGCCTATATAAGCAAGCTCATCTACATTGTATGTAATTATGATTATTGATCATTTTCTATTGATGAGAATACAGTTTATTCTTGTCCTATATTGTGTCTCTATTTTGTACATTTTATTGGGCTCTTGATCTTGGCAAAATCTCACAATCTACAATTCAAGAATAGCAAGTGTAGAATCTTGGGTAGCTTCGATATTGAGATTGCATCAGGTGCAAAGACTAAAGGTAATATCTTTCATTTGAATAGTGTTGGTAAAGGATATTTGATTGCTCAGTTGATGAAAGTTGGTTGTGACATAGAAGGAAGTGTCATGTAAATTTTGATAGCAAGGTTAAGATAAGTTCTACTCAGGTGCGGAGAGATCTTCTTAAGTTGATGAAACCTACTAACTCTATATGTAAAGAATGTCAATTAGGGAAGCAAATCAGACTTACTTTCAAGAGTAAGAAGAATTTTTCTAATGGATTATTGAATCTTGTACATACTAATTTATGTGGTCCCTCTAGAGTTAGAAGTTTGCAAGGAGATAGATATTTCATGTTGTTGATTGATGATTATTTTAAGGATGATGTGGGTTACTTTCTTAAGGGAAAAGTTTGAAGATTTATAGAAGTTCAAGATGTTCAAAGTTATGGTTGAGATAGAAATAGGACTAAAGCTAAAGTGTTTGAGATCTGACAGAGGTGGAGAATTCACTTCTGGTGAGTTTAATGCATTTTATAAAGAGTATAGGGTTAAGAGATAGTTATCTACTCCAAGAACTCCTCAGCAAAATGGAGTTGTGGAAAGGAAGAATAGAAAAATTTAGGAAGTTGTATGAACAATGACGATTGAAGGAAATGTTTTGCATGCCTATTGGAGAGAAGCTGTGAGCACTGCAGTTTACACTCTTAACCGGGTGCATATAAAAGGTGATACCGATAAGACTCCTTATGAATTATGGTTTGGTCATACTCCTACCGTTAGATATTTCAGAATTTTTGGAAGTAAATGCTATATCAAAAGGGATGAAGATCTAGGGAATTTTGATGCTAGATGTGATGAAGGAATATTTCTTAGTTATTCTACTATAACCAAAGCCTACCGATGTTATAATAAGAGATTGAGGAAGATATTAGAGAGTGAAAATGTAAAGGTTGATGAAGGAAATGAGAATCAATCTAGATCTTGTGGATATGATTCAGATGATCAAAATGACAGTTCAAGTAATGGGAAGCAAACTTAGAACCAGAATCAAGTTCAGATAGTTGAGGTGAATCTAGTGCCTCAAGGTGAAGGAACTAGTGCAAGTGTAGAAGAAAGATCACAAGAGTCTGAAATTCAAGAAAATCCTAAGACTCCCAGGTATGTAATATTGAATCATTTAGAAAATCATATCATAGGAGACAAAAATAAAGGTTTTCAAACTAGAAGAAGAATTGTAGAAGATCAAGTTGATTACTATTTGATTCCTAAGATTGAACCTAAGGATATTAATGAAGCTTGTAAAGATGAACATTGGGTAAAAGCTATGGAAGAAGAATTGAATCAGATTGAGATGAACAATACATGGGATCTTGTTCTCAGACCGAAGGACAAAAATGTAATTGGAACCAAATGGGTCTTTTGGAATAAATTGAATGAGCAAGGTGAAGTTGTTAGGATTAAAGAAAGACTTGTTTGTAGAGGATATTAATAGATGGAAGGAATTGATTTTGAGGGGACTTTTGATCTAGTGGCAAGAATTGAAGTTGTGAGATTATTTCTTACTTATGTTGCTTATAGAGATTTCAAGGTCTATCAAATGGATGTCAAGTTAGCATTCCTAAATGATGGGTTGGAAGAAGAGGTGTAGATTGAGCAACCAGATGGATTTCAATTGACTGATCAAGGTGATATGGTTTGTCGGTTGATGAAAGCATTATATGGATTGAAGAAAGCCCTAAGAGAATGGTATGCCAGATTGGATAAGTATTTGTTGAAGCTAGGATTCAATAAAGGTATTGCTAATAGTAATTTGTATTTCAAAATTGATCATGATAATATTTTTATTGTTGAATCTTTTGTTGATGATATCATTTTTGAAGGAAATGATAGTTTGTACAAGAAGTTTGTTAATGAGATGTAGAATGAATTTGAGATGTCTATGATTGGAGAAATGAAATTCTTTCTAGGATTGCAAATTACTCAGTCACAAAAGGGGATCTTTATATCTTAGTCCAAGTATGTGAGAGAATTGTTGAAGAAGTTTGGATTACAAGATTCAAAGTCAGTTGGTACTCCTATGGTGATTAGATGTCAGTTGACTAAGGATGATGATACCCCTAAAGAAAATCAGACTAGATACATATCAATGATTGGTGGGTTACTCTATTTGACTCAAACCGAACTTGATATCATGAATGTCATTTGTCTTGTTGCTATATTTCAAGATAATCCTAAGGAATCTCATGTTGTTGTTGTCAAAAGAAATTTTAGATATTTGAAGGGCACAGTTGATTTTGGTCTATGGTATCCTAAAGATGATAACTTTACTTTGAGTGCTTTTACTGATGCTAATTGGGTAGGTGATGCTGATGACCAAAAGAGTACTAGTTGTGGTACATTTTCCTAGGAAAGAGTTTGGTTTCATGGTTGATCAAGAAGCAAAATTCCACTCCCTTATCTACAATAGAGGCAGAGTATATTGTTGTTGCTAACAATTGTACTCAGGTGGTATGGATGAAGCAAATGTTAAAGGATATCAGAGTTGAGTATGATGAGCTTATTGCTATTTACTATGACAATTCAAGTGCAATTAACATTTCTAAGAATCTGGTGTTGCATTCAAAGACTAAACATATATCTATCAAGTTTCACTTTTTGAGAGAGAAGGTAAATGAGAAGGAAATCAGATTGGAGTATGTATCCACAAAGGAACAAGTTGCAGATATTTTCACTAAGAATTTACCTAAGGATACTTTTGAGTATCTTAGAAAGAAGTTAGGGATGATTTCCCCTCCTGATCAGAACTAAGATGCATTGGTTTGCATCAGTCTGGTGCATTTCACAATCATATTTTGTGATCAAGATTGATGAAGTGGTTTCTACTCAGGGAAGTAGTCATATGTTCAGATTTGTGAGTTTTGTGTTTGCAAATATGTGCCTTTGCTATTGATGTCAAAGGGGGAGAGAATCATGTGAAAACCCTAAAATAATTTGGGGGAGAGAATCTGAGATTTGGGAGAGAGAGTTATTATGGTCAAAGGGGGAGCTATTAATCTTTCTTTGTCATTGATTGTTTTTCACATCATATGTTGCCATCAATGCCAAAGGGGGAGATTGTTGGGATATTTTTGGATGAGTGTTGCAAATATGTGCTTATGATATATTTGAGGATGTTTGAGAGATGTGTTGTCATTGATGTCAACATGTTTCTCTATCTGATACAATGATGTTCATTTAGTCAATTCATGTTGTATGTTAATGCTCAGTGTTTGCGGATTAAAGGATTTTTAGAGAATTATCTCTAGTTGATTCAGTGCAAGTGTTAGAGGCCCGCATGAAGATTTTAGTGAGTTATGAGTATCTGTGTTGTGGCTAGTTTTTTTGTTGTTCAATGATGCCAGAATGACAGTAATTTGATCTGCATTGCTCCGCATTGTAATATCTCAATTTGTGGATTTGGTAATATGTTTGGAACATTGATGTCTATCCTCAATTCAAGTGGTTCATGATTTGGAGGTCTGCAAGTGATTATTTTAGGTTGACAGTTAGTTCAGTTAGTGTTCTTGAGATCCGGTATGATGATGATGATGATGATTCTAGTAATTGGAGGTAGTGCGAATATTGCTATTGTAATTCATGATGTTATGGAAGTTTCTAGATCATGTGTCATATTTGTTGGTGGTCTATATTGATTGATGAGTGTGTTATTGATGGTATTCTTCATGTTCTTGGCTGACATGATGATTGTAGTGTGTTGTGGATGTTCGAGACGTATGTAATTCTTGGAGGTGTTTCGTGTTCGAGGTGTTGATTTGGGTCCATGATATGTCTTAGCCGACATTATTTTGGTCTGCATGTGATATTTTGTATCTGATCAACAGATATATCATTGAAATTATTTTGTGTGTGTTGAGTTGACCTTGGATAGATCAATCGATTGATGTCATGTATAAAAAAATGTAATAATCTTGTATGAGGTATGAAGAGTGTGGGAATAATGTATTGATCTTTCAGAAGCAAAGAAGAAGTGTGATGAAGAAAGTGTAAGTTGTTATGTGCTTAACTAAAACTGTAACAAGGCATTGAGGATGCTATTTATCAGTTCATGATTTCTGAATGTGATCCAAATTTGTCTGTAAGGCAATGAGCCTTCCCTAGGTTGTAGCCCTTTCTTATTTTGAGCAGTGATCTCTAGGTAGTGTGCCTAAATGCATGTGCATTCCCTCTTGTAATACTTCTAACAAAGTATACCTATTTTGTGGGTTCATCCCCACCGTGGTTTTTCCCTTAACCAGGTTATCCACATCAAAAATCTTGGTGTTATGTGTGTTCATGTTGTGTTGTTGATTTATGATTTCATGCTTAATAATTAGATCCAAGATTAAAGTAAGTTTCTGCAAGTTTTGTTGACAACTTATTCACCCCCCCTCTCAGTTGTCTGCCCTATTTTCATCATCTACACTCACAATAGAGGAAAAATGTTCTTGGGTTGATAAGAGTTTTCCTAGGTCAAACTCCAAGTTTGGAATTAATCCTATGATGAACAAAATAAAAAAGTGAGCTTGCCCTTGTAGGGAAAAGGCTAGATCAGGAAATAAATGTTGAATTAAAATGTTATACCTTCTTTATGAATATTGTTTGACTTGAATCCTTCATAAAATGGTTGATGTTGTCATGTAGGAATTCATGGATGTCTTCATAAGAATTTGATCTTGGATGTCATCTTAAATACTTGAAATTGAAATACTTGACATCTCCTTCATTGCACTAATGATGCTCTATTGCTTTCTCACTTGATTTTAAATTGTAGAGTGAATTTCCACAATGAGAGATTATTGAGATATATGTCTCAAATGAGAGGATACAATTTCTTGTTTTATTCTCATCCTCATGAAATGTGTTGAAAATTACAAAGAAGGTCGACATCAAAAATTTCTTGCTCAAATTTTTCCAACTATCAAAGGGTTAAAAATGGGCCCTTTTGGTTGGGACCCTGGTGCCTAGCGCCCTAGTCCAGTCCATTTGAGCTAAATCAAGGTCTAGAAGTTAAAAAAGAGAATGAAGATCAAAGATTTGGTATTGGTTTAAGTAGAATTAGGCATAGTCAAAGCATAGAGGGCAGAAACACCAAAGTGAGGCCCAAGTGAGTATGATATTATATAAGGATACAATTTATGACACTACATTTAGCCCCCACTTTAGTGGGAGTATAAAATTATTCTCATACTCTTGATAAAGTATAGAATAGCATCAAAATATTTTTACCTAGATATTAAAGAGATATAAAACACCAAGCCCATAGGCACTTAGGATCTCATCAATGTAATATCAAAATGAAAGGAGCAACACATGGAGAAAGAGGAGAAGAAAGAGAGAGAAGACATGACTTTTTAGTCTAGCAAGGATCGACTTACTATGAGTCATCTTGGCTCAAAGAAAGATTACAAAGAAAAAACTCAGTTTGTTAAATAATCTAAAAAAAAAATTTGCAAAATGGGTGTTGTGGTGTGCACCAAACATTTCATGGTGTGTGATAAAAGTTTACAAACAAAACCTCAATGATGTGTGCACAAAGTGTAACAATGAGTGAAGAGTATTCCCCCACATTAAAGATATTGTGTACCCTTTATTCGGAGCAATTTCTTTAAGGTGGCATACATGCATCCAAAAGACAAGCATGTTACAACAGTGAAATGCCCCCAAGCATACTCAAAACAAAGACGATGGTCACAAAAACAAAAGATAGAGTACATAAGGGATCCACTAATTGGGGTAAGTATTTGCATCAAATAAACCATGTATATCAAGTATGATTGTAATGAATTGACTTCATCCCCTAAATGTAGTGGAACTATAAGCACCATGGAAGAAAATCACATAAGATGAACAAAAAAAGTCTTTTTTGGTCAACATGGAAGAGATTAAAAAGAGAGATCTCAACTCTTTGCATCGTGCACAAGTAGACAACACAAAGCCCATGTGTGACAATAACACATGCACAACATAACTTAAATATGACATACAAAATAAGTGAGATACAAATAGAGAAATGCCACAACATGTTAGGTCCCTTCGTTTCCTTGACCCAACAGAGCAACAAGAGTTATCCAAAGAGATCTTAGCATAACACAAAGTAAAATAAAGCATCACATCACATGCAAGCAAACACACAAAATAATCAACTCCACAAGTGAAGCTACTTGAGAAAATCATCTACCTCAAAATATTTCTTGACATCATTTGGTGGACAAGATGCAAGAGGAGCCACAACAAGAATAGTAGTTAGAGCTATCAAAATTTCTAAACAAGGGCCATGCTCTAATGATGAATCACTATCTTTGTCACTAGGAGCTAGAATTAAAGATTTTTCAAATCTTGAAGACATCTCATGAATAATCTCAATAGCCTCATACATATCACCAAAATGGCTATTATCCACATTATTATCATCAACATAATCATCCAAATTAATCACAACAAGATATTAATGCATAGAGGGGATGAAAAAGAACAATCATTTTGTATAGATAATTTTAATTTTTGGCGTGGTTGATTAAGATAAAGCTCCTCCCTAGGGTTAGGTGAAGGGTGGGAAAATGGGACCAAGTTAACTTTCAATGTCTTAGGGGAGGAAACATTTTGGGAATAAATCTCACGAGCCTTGGCATGACATCTTTATCGGCATTCTCTAGCACTACAATTTCTCTTGTTATGACTCAAACCTTGGAAATTTTGGGGATAAATCAACATAGGGTTCTTTTCTCCCTTTGTAGAAGGAGGAAAAAAAGAAACCTCTCTAGGTTGAAAGATATACGATGCTGGAAGATTTTCTCCTTGACCTTTATAAGATGTAGGAGGTGGAACCACAACATATATAGGAGGAATAGGAGGGGTAAGAGGAAGTCCAGGGCCAGAATATAGAGGAGGAATATCCATATCCATTGGTGAAGAATCCTTAGGCTTACTCAAGTCAAATATCCTTTCTTGTTTAAGTTTTTAATAAGATAAGAAAAGGAAATCTTAGCAAGGCCAAAAGAAATCAAGGGTAAAGTTTTCACATCTTTCTAAGGGCTAATAGAGATTATTATTGATTGTTATAACACACCCATTATGAAGAAACTTCAAAAACTTATGGATGGTAGAATATATAGCTTTCATGTAATTGACCCAAGGACATCCCAAATTCACATGAAATTGGTCCAACATAGGGATAACGGAAAAGGTAACATCTAAGCACTTAGTACCAACCTCTATGAGAAGGGTGATGAAACCTATAGTGGGACAAGTGAAACCATCATACACCTTAATCATAACATCAAATTTATCATGTGTATCTTGACGAAAGTGTTGTGTATAAAGATGTTCTTTCATGATAACATTCACCATACGTACGGGATCAATGAGAACTCATTGTAAGAGCTTTCCTTTGCTTTTCATAGTAATATATAATGGTCCATTAGGTGTTTTAATAATATATCTTGCATTAAAGATGATGCAAGGGTCACACTTAGGCTTAGGTTGTTCAATAAAGTTCACAACATGGTTGCTAGTTTTGACACATATATCATTTTAGTGATTAAGTTTGGATCAAGCTCAATAATATTGGTAGAATGAGATGACAAAGATTTGATAAGTATTTGAAAATTTTAATTAGGAGGTGCCACAAATTTATTTCCTTTATCATTGACACCCTCCACTACCATAGTATTAGAATCAATAGGATCTTAAATTGTATGCTTCAATTTATAGCACTTCTAGTATCATGGCCAACTTGGCGATCTAGCATTGGAAATAGGCTTTAAGATCAAAGGAAGGTGGAAAAGGATTAGAGGTATCTATGGGACAAACAAGAAAAAGCTTTACCACATTAGATTTATTCAATTTAAGCATGATACTATGCATTGATTGAGAAACAGAAGTAAAATTACAATGTGTAAACTTTGATGATAAAGAGGCTACAACAGGTGTTGTAGCTACCACTTAATAATCAATATGATTGGAAGTATTATTCTTGATCTTGATGAAACTATTACATTGTTTTTGAAATTTTTGAAAAGATTGATGAGCTTCGTCATTCTTATTAACCAAAGCCAATGATGAAGATGATTCAATTGAGTCAATTGAAGCCAATAATTATGAAGTGTTGTGTAAAATTGTGTGAAAGATGCATAATATAAAAAACAAAAGCTTCTCTCTAAAATCATTTGGTGAATTATTAATAAAAATTATTTGATCATCACCGTCAAGCACATGATAAGTAATTAAGAATGCAAGTGTTCATATCTACCAATGAAATCAGTCACTTCTTCTTTAAATCCTTATTTACAATGCCTCAAATCAATTAATGTAATTTGAGGACCAATATTGTTTTGAAAATGTTGTACAAATGTATTAGACTATTTTTGAAAAGAACCAATTGAATGAGTGGGCAAGGAGAAAAACCATTGCAAATATTTTTCTCTCAAGGTACAGGTGAACAGTTTTATCATGAGTTTACGATCATGCGAGAAGTTACTACACAAATTTTGAAATGTCTCCACATGAGTTCGGGGGTCACCTTGTCCATTATATTTCTCCTAAAAGGGAACCTCAATATGTTGTAGGAGAAGAGTACAAATGATGTCATTATAAATTGGGCTAGCAATATCACATGTAGAAAGATTGAATTTGAATTGGGTTATATAAGCCAATTGTTGTCGTAAAGATGAATCATTTTGGAGAGAATGGTTTGTAGTGGGTTCAATGGATGAATTGGAGTTGGAAATGTTATATTGTGATGGAGGTGTAACATTATGATAGGTGGGTAAAGGAGATGGTTGGGAAACAAATGGAAGGCTAACAAAAGGAGGCATGTAGGAGTATTGATTCGTAGGATTCCTCCATCCCTAACATGTGTAGCATTAAAATTTTGTGTAGAAGTAGCCATGATGGAAGATGTATATGTGGCCACATTAGGCAAAGGTGTAGGAATGGAAGGTTCAAATTGATTTGTAGGATTTGAATGATTAATCACTTCGACACAACTGTTCATTGTCATAATATTATCATCCATAATATATAAAATACTACACAACACGTTCACACCTTGTCCATCACTTTGAATCATTATCCTCAAACCCTCAATCAAGGGGCCTGCCTCTCTATCCAAGTGTTCTTGACTAATAAATTGTTGACTATCTTCCAATTGCTTGTCAAACTTTCCCAATCGTTCAATCGCCACCTGAGTTGAAGATTTATCCTCATCATGAGAAGCATGAAGGGTAGGATTCTCCATAATGTTAGGCATGTCTTGTGTAGGAATAGAGGATTCAACCAAGTTCCTAGGGAATATGTTAGTCAAATTAGGCTCAATACCCTTAGTATTTAAACTTTGGGAAGCCATAAGTCTATAACTTTTTCTCACTGGGATATAGGATTTGGGACAAAGGGTAATGAAACTCATACACAAAGAAGGAAAAGATAATGAAATAGATTTTTACTCACAATGCCTCTTATCTAATTGATAATGCAAATAATACAAGTAATTAAACAATACAATTTCTTAATAGAATGGTGTCAATTAACCACTTAGTTAAGAAAAATGCACTACTTAAATGATAGTTTTGAACAATTAATGCTTCTAAATCTAAAAATGATATGCAATAAAAATCAAACCTGAGCATATAAATAAAAAAATATGCAATGCACAAATCAGGTTCACCAAAATGTTTATGGTGAAAATGGATGGGGTTCACTAGTCTAAACATTCAAACTAGGTATAAAACCCATTCTCAACACATAACATTAAGGTAAATAAAATCCAACAGGCTCATATTCAAACCTATTAAAAAAGTTGGGTACAAATGGAATTCACACACCTTTTAGTTGAATTGATTTGAAAATGATATAAACTAGGGCTAATGATTCAAAATTGAATTAATCAACATGAACAAAGATTTTCAGAAAAGATATGTAGACACTGAGCACAAATTTAGAAATGGGAATCAGAGAGGAACTTGTGTTTGAAATCTAGGCTCAAAAATGTTGTACTATGGGGCTAGGTGACCTATTCCTAAAGGTGTCAAATATCAAAAATTGTTTTGAGATTAGAATGTTGCTCAAAATCTCCTAAAATTTTGTCAAAAAGTGTTAGACATTGTTCGTTAATTACCACTAATTAGAAATTTGTGGTTCTTCAAAATTTATTTCAATTTGTCATAGCTTGTACATTCTAGATCTATATTCCTTCTCTTCTAAACTTGTCACTCATAGATACAAGAGAGGAAAAATGTTGTTGGGTTGAATCTCTCTAGTGTTTAAGTTGAGCCCTAAGTGTTGGAGGGACTACCCACTCATCATTAGCCTTGAAACCCTGATAATGTATTAATGAACCCCTATTTTAACCTCATGAATGATATCACCCTAGTCTTGAAGGTAAAAATATGTTCTAGGATTGTGGGAGTATATTTTGGGGATGAAAGAATTTGTATAAGGGATTAGATTGAGGAGAATGGACTAGATGTTGATGTTTTGTTAGAACTATGTAAGTTTGAAATGCCTTATTCTTTATTGAACATAAGTGGATACTTTATGATGTGATTAAAAATTTATGATTTGTATTGTATGCTTATGGATCTCTTGCATGAGTGAGCTTATTAGTTTATTTGATGTCATGTATATGTTGGCATTGTGTTGTCATTGATGTCAACCGGTATAGAATGGAAACCAGTATGGGAGATTGATGAGCAGTGTTGGCATTGATGGACACCGAAAATGGTGTGTTACCAATAAGGAAGAGAAGGTCATCTTCCATAGTGGCCATTGGAGTCACCAGTACACAAGTTAATGTTGACTTGTGTTGAATACATAAGGTCTACAAACCAGTAAGTGACATGTTGGTAATGCATTGTTGCCAACCAACAAGAGAGCAAGATGTTGTGTTGTTGATTGTGATGAAGTGGGGGAATGTTACCAAATTCACATCAACATCAGAAGTGAAGTTTGTGCAGGCTACTAGTATGTTAAGTGGATGTGAAACAACAGAAATTCCACCAAATAAAGATACAGTCACCAGGTGAAGAGCTGACTGATAGTGAATGTACCCAAACTGGTTCACATGTGCCTATTTGAAGATATGTTTCTCAAAAAGGGAAGCCACATTGGTGCATTGCAGGATCTAGATGACATAGATCCACTCCCATCAGTAAGTGAAACTTATCTCACCATACGCATGGAATGCATCATATTCCTCTGAGAGAAGGTAGCCAGAGGAAGAAAAGGCAGGACATTGGATGCATAGACTGGATGACAAATGTGAATGATGAGGAAGCCTTCTAACCTTAAGATCCGAGATAAGCATCGGATCAACCAGGTAGACATAATGAGTTGTCGGTACAGAGATTGAAGGATATGGTTGTCAGTTTGACAAATATGTTAATAGCAGAACTGGTCTATTGATGAAGAAGGCAAGGTTGAGCAGTTGCAGACAAAGGACATTGTCGGATTGAAGATGGAGTTTGTTGAAGGTTAATGACATGGTGTCATCGAGGTGGTTACCAGTAAGTATGTCCACTGGTAAAGCTAACAAGGTGCAGAGGTGTTAGGCTCTCATTTGATGAAGATGTGCATGAGGTAGGTTGGCAAGTGTGTTGACCGGTTTAGATGTTCCACCAGAAGAGAAGAAAGGTGCAAGGTTGATGATAAACCAGTTAAGGTATAAACGACAAGGTTTGTGAACCAGTAGATGAACCCAGTTATGTGGTTGGTCGATGATCCTGTCTGAACTGACATAGAGGTCTAGCTAAGGTGGATACCAATAGTAATGCCACATAGAGTTGAAGTGGCAAGCATGCATGCATAGGTCATTGAAGTGTTTGTCAGCGAGGTAGATGGTGGAGGTTGATATTTATGTTGATGGCGTGTTTCATGGGTCGAAGAGAAGAAGAGTGCGGCTCTAGACTGATCAGAGGATAGAGATTTAAGTTGATGACTTCATGATCGAGGTCAAGTGTCTAGGTACTGATCAGGGTAGGTGAAGCTATCTGCATGATCACTTCATAGGTGTTTGACAAGTGCAGACCGAAGGAGTCGTGTTTGCTAAACCTAGAAAACGTGTATTGGAAGCCACACGATTGGTGGAGTTTGATTGATTGTTGCAAGTGGTCGATCTTTGGAAGGAGATCTGATTGGATTTTGTTTGCCTTGAGGTCAATGAAGAAACCCTAACTGCCTGAAGTTTGAATTGGTTTTTGGTGAGAAGACTTGTTTTTAAATATGCAAGTCAAAATTGAAGAATTGTGTTGTTGAATGAGAGAGTAAGGCTAGTAAAGAAAGCCAATCAACCAAGTGCTCAACATCAATCTGAGAAGAGACTAAGTGTGTGAGAGAGAACCGGTTTGAAGAGTTCAACTGGCAAGAGTGAGGCAACCGGTAGTCTGTCATTAAGTCTGACAGAGTAGTGCATTGGTGGTGACTGAACCGACAGAGAAGAGGCAAAGAATATTGCACAAAAGAGAAGAGAAAAGTGAGAAATAGAAGAGAACCGGTAAGTTGAGAACTGACAGTAATAATACAGTGGATATCTAACTGAGTGAAGAAGACTGGTGGTGATAAATAGCAGTGTAATAGAGACGAAGGAGAACTAGAAGGGAGCAGAACCAACAAAGAAGAAGAGGCTAAACCTGTAAGGTTGCAGTAGAGAATGAGTTGCAGCAGAAGATAAGGTTGCAACCATGAGAGGATGAGTAGAGAACCGACAGTGAATTGGATAGAGGATTTGGTGAAGAGATTTGCGGAAGAGTTACAAAGTTCATTTGTAACAGGGCTATTACTTTTGTAATTGATTATGTTCATTGAATATCACTGAGTTGGAGCTCGGTGCAAGGGTTGGTGCCCTAAAATAGGGGTTAGTGCTCCTTGGGTTGGTGCCCTAAATTAGGGGTTGGTGTTCCTTGGGTTGGTGCCCTAAACATTGTAATCATATTTTCATTGTTAGGCTGGATTGGAGCAGTAGACTCGAGCAGCATTTCTCACTGAGGTTTTTCCTTTCTTGGGTTTTCCTCATACATATGGTGTTATGTGGTATCTCTTTTATGTGTGGTTGCATTTGTGTCATTCTCCCCTCTAACTAGTATGTCTTCTTTATGTTAGATCTGTTAATCAGTAAACACACATAGGACATAGAAGGGTTAAGTTTTGAAATCACTGATTCACCCCCCCTCTCAGTGGCATCTTGTGTCCAATAATTGGTATCAAATCCTAGGTTCCTAGTTGATAAGCTTTCTCCAACTTTGGTAGATTATGTCTTAAGGATACAATGGTCTGTTTAGTGTCAATCCCAGCTCCGGTATTTGATGGTTCAAACTATTCCATTTGGAGTTGTAGAATGGAAGTCTACTTATCCTTTGTAGGGTATGATGTTTGAATGTCTGTTGTTAATGGTCTCCCTAGTCATGCCAGTCCTCCCACCAATCTTGAAGTAGAAAGAAGATATAGGTGCAATGAAGAAGCCGTGAAGGCTATATTCAGTGGACTCACTAGTGATGTTTCTTCCCAGGTGGACAATGTTGGCTAATGCACACTCCAATGAGAAATTATAGGTGATTGAAGGTATTGTCATTGATGGCAACCTTACAATCATGTGATACCGACAGGAAGACACAGGCACCGACACCGATAAACTCTACACCGACATACAGATCACCGGCACCGAAAAGGAAGATTACTGGCACCCTGGCCAACAAGAATTTTGTGTATTTATATTTTGTAATAAATTGTAAAATCTTTTGTAAGCCGACTTAGCGGATTGTAATATGACTCATATAAGTATGAGATCATTGTAGATCATTTATAATGCAAAGTATGAAAAGATAATAGAAAACCTAATGTACGAATTATTGGGATAAAGGTTTATGTCTATTGCAGAGCTTAAACCGGTATTGAATCTGACATAGTAGATGTTGATCTAAAGCAGTACAAGACATTGGATTTTTATAATCCATTTTTGTAAGTCAGTGTGACTTCTTTTGTAACTGAGCAGTGAGCTCTAGGCACTTGGCCTTCCTGCATGTGCAGGCCCCTATTACAAACAGTAATATTCTCTTATTGGCCAGTAAGCAAATATTGTGGGTCACAAATCCCACCGAGGTTTTTCCCACACCGGGTTTCCTTGTTAAAAATACTATGTTATGGTGTGTCTCGTATGTTATGGTTGTTATTCTTATTTGTTGCATTACTTTTGGTTTACCGGTACACATTTTTTATATGATTTTCATGTTATAATTCAAGTAAATTATTTTATCGGTCAGATACTGATTCACCCCCCTCTCAGTATCTTTGGGAATCCTAACAATTGGTATCAGAGCCTGGTCCTCTATTTTCAAAAGCCTAACAGCTTGAGGAAGATCTTGACATCGGTAGAGGTGGAAAACTTGAGAAAGCAATTGGAAACAACTCTTTCAGACTATGATGCAGAAAAAGTGAAAAATATCAAACTTGAAGATGATATGAAGGCTACACAGGATATCATTCAAGGACTTCAAGAAAACCTCACTATTGCAAGGAATAAGAGAAGAAATTTTTATGAAAAGATGCAGAATGACAATGATGAAAAGGAAACTCTTGATGATCTGGTGAACAAACTAAGACAAGAAAATAGTACAATGAAGAATGAGATGCAAGATATGACTATGAGATTTTGTAAAGAAATTGAAGATAGAAAGAAGAATGAAGATGACTTAGTTAGAAGACTGAATGATGTTGGAAATGAAAACACAAGACTTAGTCATGAAAATGATATGTTGAAGATGGACTTGATGCATACACAAAATGACACAAATGAACTCATGAGACAGAAAAGAATATTGGAGAGAGAACTAGCTGCTGCAAATCAACACAAAGAAAAATTTAAGAAAAGTTCAGAAGAACTTGATGACATGCTAAAGAATCAGAAACCTAATGGTGATACAAATGGCCTTGGCTTTGAAATTGGTGAAAGCTCCAGTACTACAAACAATCATGATCATAGCAAACCGGTAAGACAACCTAATGCTTACAAATTTAATGGGAAATGCTTTAACTGTAACAAGTATGGTCATAGAGAAAATCAGTGTAGATCTAGAAATTATTAGAACACTAATATACCCACCGGTCAATGCTCTAAGTGCAACAAAGTTGGTCATAATTTAGAAAATTGCAAAATGAATGTAAGATGTTATGTTTGTGGAAGATTTGGACACTTATCTAATCAATGTAGAACACAAAACAACATAGGTTATGGGAAAGCTATTCAGAAAAACAATGTGACTTGTTATTCTTGTAACAATATTGGACATATTGGAAAATTTTGTAGAAGTAAGCCATCACCGGCAAATAACAAAGGACCTAGCTTGAAAGGTAAAGAAAAAGTTGAAGAGGTAAAGCAAGAATTCTCAAAGCAATGGATCAGAAAGTCATATCAGAATGTTGATGGGAATACTCCTCCACTGACAGAATAGAGTATCACTCCACCGACAGGAGACTCTTCATCTAACTGAAGGAAAATCCTTTGAGGGTTTGGCAACAAATTGAAAAACATGATATTATACCCTTGGTTGATGGTGAGAAGTTGAATTACTTCTTTACCGGCAAATGAGTTAAGTTGTGACTTAACCGGAAAGCATTAAATGTGGTAGTTGGAGAAAATAACATTATAAAGCAAGTGTTTTAGCTCCTTTTTCATTCACTGAGCATTCAAATCTTCGAGAGCGCAAAAATTCCTGAGCGAGGTATTATTAGCGAAAAAGTGAAGCAATTCATCCAAGCACTCATCCTTAAGGCAGATTGAGGTATTTATAACTATGGCTTCTTCATCCACACTTGAATTTATTGCAAACCCTACTGTGATTGAAGTTATCAAGCGCCCTAGACCCGTATTCAAACTTGTTCACGAAATTGCAAAAAAGGATGATACCATAGGTGCATTCTCAAAAATACCTAAGGGAGTAGTTTATGCAGAGGATCCTAGGATATACATACATTGTCATATAGAGGAATTAGGAGATGATGAAATCAAGAACATGTATAGGACTGTGATTTGTGCTGTAGATGGTAATGTCAAATCGGAACACGAGGTAGTAGAAACCCTAGGTTTTGTGGATATTCTTAGCATTCCTGATTTTCCTGAAGATGTGATAAGAATAGTCCTAAGAAGAGTCCATGGCTAATTCTTTTGGTTGGACTCCATCCATAAGATCACCAAAGAAGCGGTTAAGGCAGTAATAGGGTTACCTTCCACCGGTAGCAGACCTAACAGAACTAAAAGGGTCTCAAATGACACAGTGATGGACCTAACCGGTACAACATTTGACAAAAGGTCTCTAAGGGTAAATGATGTGAAGGACATGAATGTCAGATTTGTTAGTATGATTTTAGGCTACAAAGCTACACATGCAAATAGGTTAAACTCAGTTTCTAGCCTATGTATTAAATGTGCATATGACATGGTTAATGATAATGCTAGAATAGATGTATGTGAATGGCTCAAAGATGAATTAATAGACAATCTGAAGAAGATCAAAGGAAATAAGAAAGGAACTTTCAGATTTGGAAGTTTGCTTGTTTGCTTAATGCTATACATTACAAAGCAAGTACCCAGTATTGGTAGGAAAGATTTTGGCTTTGATATACCGATAGGAAAATAATTATTGGATTTATTAAATAACATGGGAGAAGATAGAGAGAAAAACTTAAATGAACATTTTCAAGCACTGAAGGCTCAAATGAAGACTAGAATAAGGCTGTCACCGGCAATTGTAGACAAATATCAAAAGGAAATATGTTTTGTAATTAAGAAAGATGAAATCTGGATGGAGGCAGTTGTCCCTAGGACTATCTGGGTAACTGAAATGGGATATGAAACAGATGAAAACATCATTGAAACTTATGCAAAAGCCCTCCTTGAAGCACCAAAAGAACCATCTGAGAAAGTCTTTGGCAATGCAGAAACAATTGAAAGTGGAATTTAGTCTAGGAAAAGAGTTAAGGAAGTTGAACAAACAGTAAGGAAGGGAACTAGACAAGCTAAAGCAATTAAGGAAGATGTATTGAAGCAAACTGGTATAAAGGAAAGTGAGTTGGAAGGAATTCAACTGGAAGCTCATCTTTCACCGGTTGGAACTTCTTATGAGAGTGATATACCGGCGGTATTCAAAAGGGTAGAAAGGAAAAGAAAACCCTCACCGGCACCCTCACCTACACCCAGGAAAACAAGACAAAAGCAACAGGTAGTTAGGCCTCCAGTTAAGAAGATGACTCTGAAGAAGAAGAAGAAGAAGAAGGTAAAACAAGATATTGCTCCACTTGACAAACTCATTAATGAAATAATAGAGGATGGAAAGTTGAAAAACATTAGCAATCTGTATAACACTCTTTCTGTTGATGACAAAGAAAGCATAGAAAATAGTGTAATTTTACACTTGGATATTTACAAGAAATTTTTTATGGAAATTGTTGATGAGATACCTAATGATTTGTATAGAAGACTAGAAGCTAGAAGGGTGGCTATTGTTGAGCTAGACAAGAAGAAAAAAATTGAAAAATTACTTGCAGTGCATCCAGTAAACTCACCTGATGAAATAGACCAATTAATCAGTGAGGCTAACCGGACAGTAATCTGAACCGCTCATCGACATGTAGCACTAATGGCAGGAAGAGTGAATGAAGCTTCTGAAGAAACAATAGATTCATGAGACATATTCTTTGTTGAAAAAGAAAAACAGGAAGAACTCAAAAGACCTAAGACCATCAAGGTATACCATGTTGGCATTTTGATGATGTTGTGATTGTCATTGATGGACACACACTTGCTTTGAGATCACTTTTTGTATGTATGAGCTATGCTCAACCGGTAATTATTCCAACTGGTATTATGTATTATAGTCTTTAGACTATCAGTGTTTTGCAGAAAGTGTTTACCGATCTCAAGCGGTATGAAGACCTCATGTGGTTCAAAGATCCCAAAGCAGTTGTTAACACTTTTTCGAGTCTTCATTTTTGACAACCGGTAATCGGTTAAATGTATGAACCAGTATTACTCTGTGATGAGTTACCAACTGGTATTTTTGTGATGAGTTATCATCCACCGAGACTTTGGTGGTGATTTTGTGTCGTGTTACCAAATTTGTCCAAATGCACTGAACCTAGGAACTTACAATGTAATCCTATTGGACCGACATGAAATCAGATTCCTTTATAAGGACATCATGTCTAGGGTTTTAGAAGTGCATGAGGTTTTTGTATGTGCGATTACAGAAGAGAAGATTAGGTCTGTGTGAAGAAACAAAGTGTGGAGATACTGAAGATTGAAGTAATGCTAAATATGCATTAGCAATGAGCTATCAAGGATATAACCAAGCATATTGTGCTAGTATCTAGATCACTCACTTGTTGATTACTCACATCTTTGACAAGTCTGAAACCATTAACCGGGTAGGCTTGGCAAAGCCTTTGTAAATCCTCTAACAAGGTGGTTCACAACTATGGATCTGAAATCCTCTCACAAGGTAGTCTTTAATCGGACTTATCTCCTAACAGAGATCTAGATTCCCAACAGGATCTATTCTGGTGAAGAACATTATATAACCTTAACTGGTCTGACCTTAACCGGTTTGGTTACTATTCTGTAGATAGTTACTTGTGAGTTTCAACTTGTCATGGTTTTTCCCATTTGGGTTTCCATGTCAAAACTTCTTGTGTTATGGTGAGTGTGCTCTTGTGGGTGAATGCTTTATTTGTTGTTTGGTTTGCATTTGTCTTAATCGGTTTGTTAGTAAATCTGTTATACCAGTTAACTGCTAAATTGTTTAAGAGTTTAAGTTCAGTATTTTTTGGTATACTAATTCACCCCCCCCCCCTCTTAGTATTCATCATACCAAAAGGACAAGGATAAGGGGAAAGGTAAGGTAGGTGGACCTCCAAGCCTTAAAATAACTGATTATGTACCCCCACTTCCTTCTAATACTCCACCGGCACATACTACTGAAAATCAACCGGCTACTGAGAGTATAGAGACTCCTCAAGAGGATACAAATCCTAAGTCAGAGATACTGTACACTATGAATATAGACACCCAAGAGGTGAATATTGTGGTAGACAAAGAGACCACTAAGGACAAGAAGAAAGATGTGGCTACTGAGTCACCGGCTGCAGATGTTGAGTTTGGGGTTAGTGATACTATAAATATAAGCATAGAAAAACCTACTCGGACAAAGGAACCGGCAAAGGACACCACTGGGAAACCATCAGAAGCACTGATAGATAAAACTGAGGAACAATCAAGAAAACCAATAATGGACAGTGCAGAGGTGCATACTGAGAAACCGACAGTACATACTGAGACTTCATCAGAGAAACCGATAGTTGAGAGTACAGAGAAACCCACTGAGGCACTGACCAAGAAATAGGAACACAAACAGGTTGATATACAGGTTCAAACTGAAACAGTGCCACCGGAAATAGCTGAAAAGCCAAAACCTTTACTAGTATAAATGCAAACACAGACTGGCCTACCAGAGGTTGAAACAATCAAGGTTATTACTACAACCGGCAATAGGGAAATTGTGAAAACAGTTGGAGAGACATCTGGTACTTCAATGTTAGAATTCCGGCCTACAAATGTGATAGAGGTCTTACTGGACTCAATAAAGAAAATCAAAGAGTGTAATGCACAAGCCTATAAGGCTATTGATGACACAATTCCTATTCTCAAATTGATAGCACCAAAGTGCATTGTGGATAATAAAGATTCTTTAGGTCAACTAGACACATTGTCTAAATTCATCACCGGCAACATTTTGACAATTGATGAAATAAATGAAGACACATTCAAAGAGAGAATGAATAGAGAAAAAGAAAAATTCTTTGAGGAAATAGTGAAGGAGAATAAGGAGAAAATGGAAACCTTATTACCGGCACTAGGAGAAACAATTTTGGATTTTAAGAAACTATACAAAGATACCTGCAAAACCAATATTTTGACAGAGGACATAGATTCAGAGATCAGAAAAGCAAAGAAGAAATCAACAATATTGCTAACAATTTAATAGGATCATCAGATTCATTTTTGGAAATTGAAAAGAACATTGCAGATCTTGAGGAGAAAATTGAGAAGTTAGAAAAAGATAAAGAAGAGATAAAGGTTAAGGCAAACAACTTAAAATGGGAACTAAGTCCTAAACTAGATTACCTCATTTCTTTGAGAAAAGAAATTTCTGAGGCTCTAGTTCCCAGACTTAAGACACTGAAAGAGAAAATGCACATACTCGCTGGTATAATTCAGAGAACAGAAGTGGCATTAAAGGATAGCAAAAGGTTCAGCGACAATCTAAACTTGGTATTGGCAAACCTTTTCTAAATTGTAACCCACCAGTTACAAGGATCTAGGCGGGAACCACACTCCACTAATAGTGAATGACAACCTTTGTCATTGATGTCAAAGGGGGAGTAGTGGAAATGAGAAAAATGATTAGAAGAAAGGACATCATCTTCTCAGGGGGAGCACTCAATTTTGAAATAGCATTTTGAGCACACAGTTTTGGTAAGACAATTTTGGCAAATCATTTTTGGATTTTTCTCATGAGTGTTGCCATCAATGCCAAAGGGGGAGATTGTTGGCTAATGCACACTCCAATGAGAAATTGTAGGTGATTGAAGGTATTGTCATTAATGGCAACCTTACAATCATGTGATACCGACAGGCAGACATAGGCACCAACACCGATAGACTCTACACCGACATACAGATTGAACCGACACCGAAAAGGAAGATTACCGGCACCCTGGCTGACATGAATTTTGTGTATTTATATTTTGTAATAAATTGTAAAATATTTTCTAAGATGACTTGGTGGATTGTAATATGACTCATATAAGTATGAGATCATTGTAGATCATTTATAATGCAAAGTATGAAAAGATAATAGCAGATCTAATGTACGAGTTATTGGGATAAAGGTTTATGTATATTGCAGAGCTTAAACTGGTACTAAATCTAGCATAGTAGATGTTGATCTAAAGCAGTACAAGACATTGGATTTGTATAATCCTTTTTTGTAAGTCAGTGTGACTTCTTTTATAACTGAGCAGTGAGCTCTAGGCACTTGGCCTTCCTGCATGTGCAGGTCCCTACTGTAAATAGTAATATTCTCTTATGGCTAGTAAGCGAATATTATGGGTCACAAATCCCACCGAGGTTTTTCCCACACCGGGTTTCCTCATTAAAAATATGGTGTTATGGTGTGTCTCTTATGTTGTGGTTGTTATTCTTATTTGCTGCTTTACTTTTGGTTTACCAGTACACAGTTTTGATATGGTTTTCATGTTATAATTCAAGTAAATTATTTTACCGATCAGATACTGATTCATCCCCCCCCCCCCTCTTAGTATCTTTGGGAATCCTAACAGACAAGTGCAGATTAGCAAAGAGTTTCTGGGATAGATTGAAGAAGCTCTATGGTAATGAGCTGACCATTGCTAGATCAAATTGTGAAAGAAAGAAGAACAATGTAGCAAATACATGTGTAGGTGTAGAAGGTGGATCAGTCAACAGTTGCAGTAATGATGATGAAGAAACTCATCTCTTCATGGCCCAAGAGACAGAAAGTGAGGAGAACACATCTGAAAGTGATAAGGAAAATAGATCCCACCGAAAAGATGTGTTTGACAGTGATAGTTAAGGTGAAGAAGAAGAAGTTGTAAGTGCACTCAAAGAACTTAGTAGAGTGAGGAATGAGTACAAGTTATTCAAGAATGTTGCAATTGGAGTAGAACCAATTGATCAGATGCCTTGAAGAATCTGAGAAATGTGTCTTAGAATTAAAGACTAAACAAGAAGACACCAAGGTGTGCCGGTGTAATGATCTAGCATCTGAGATAGAAGTCAAGGATAAATAATATCAGCAGCTAGTAGCAGAAATGAAGATTCTCTTAAATGACCTTGAGAAATATCAGGAAGTGATGTCGGTGAATGGTCCACAGTAAGAATGTCCCCCACAATGACATTTTTTTTGTCTCCTCAAATGGAGATCACATGGGTCAAACCTTCACTATAAGAGATGGTCCCTGGAAGAAGTTTGATCTGACCACAACCGGTGAAGACATGCAAACAAGGATGAAGATCGATTTTGCAAGAAGGGGAAACAATTCAGATCCCAAAGGAAAAGGGAAGATGGGAGAAGGAAACTTCACTGGAAGAAAGAACATGAGAAGATAGCAAAGAAGAGCTCCTACCAGAAGAGGACAAGGAAATGCTACCACCCACAAGACAAAGCAAGTGTGGGAAAAGAAGGGACCAGATGGAAGAAATGCAAAGAATGGACAACCCAGGGTCCATCCCCAAAGAAGTAGAAATGGAGATGCCAAATCGATAAGATCTCCACATGCATGGGAAAACAAATTTGTAAGTTATGTGCCCCCTTTCTTCGGTTACTATTTTGCATGTAAATAATATGGCCATAGGGAAGATGAATGCAAAATGAAGCCTAGGAATAGACAGTATGTTCTTCCTAGAAACGATAATGTCATCTTTTGGAGGTGTAATGGATTTGGCCATAAAAGTCATAATTGCAGAAGGATGAACTTGTAGTCACATGACAACCGATGTAGCAGCTATGCTCAACATGAAAATGGGTATTGAACACATGAGAGACAAAGGGTTGCATGGTACAAAAGGAGAAATGCCCCTGTAGGATCAAGAGGTCCACGGGTTCTGGTTGTTGGTTACAATGGCATGACCAAAAGAAGGTGGTCTAACCGGTTTCACAGAAGGTCCCCCAATCATGCATTTGGCATGAACATTGTTTTGTTCTACAACAATGCTTCCGATCATGATGCAGAATCTGATAGATCAAGGACCCGTCAACAAAAGAAAGAAAGACATACTCCCAAGTCTGGAAATGGGAAGAAAACTGAATTCATGCAGGTTAGAAGGAAGAAGCAAGAAGATGTAACCATGGACCAGCACTGTGCATTCAATGCACAAGTGATATCTCCTAAGGCTTAAAGGAGATGCATGACCTTAGGGGGAGTAGTACATTGACCATATCATTCACCCCCTCAGTGAAAGAGGACAAATAGAAGAACGGGTTGCTGCCTATAAGAAGAAAAAGGTAAGATAGGTGTGTGTATGATTGTTGCCTTGTCTACACACCTACAGATGAAAAATGGTTCACTACTGCATGTGTCAATGGTTGGAAAATTTGCAATTGGGATCTGATGAAAATAGACACAAGAAGAAAGGAGTTACAGGTAGGTGCTCTGGTAGTGATAATGGTTGGGTGCAGGAAACCAGTATGTGTAGAAGGTTACCAGTATGTATACTAACCAATAGTACAAGTTATGTAAGACAATGAGGTCCAGGATCATTGCATTAACTCCGATAGTGTGGATTGAGGAGTTTATGTCTTAGGTGGTACTGAAAAAAACATGAATAAAAATTTGTTGGCTCGGTTGTTGATCATGTAGGCTTGCATGTTTTTGAGCTAATTGATTTGATTTATGGCATGATAATGATACTCTATGGCATTGTGTACACCTAGGGTCATGTAATATGCTATAATGGATATAGAGGATCTGAAAGGTCATCAATTGATCACATATGCACAACTCAACCAGTATATGGTGCAGATTGGAGCTCTAGTTTTGAATGTGACAAGCAATGAGGACCTGAGATGTATGACTCAGAGAGAGTTGACAACCATGTTTTTTGACTAAGTATTAGACTTGTTGGACACAGAGGGTGTGCAAGTGTCTATGGTTGTATCGGTATATTTGTCTCTTTGGAGGTATCCAGGATTGGGAGATATTTCAATACCTATTCAATTGAAATCACAACTAGATCACCAAGAGTGTTGCTTGCTGTGAGGGAATGTTACCTGCACAAGAGAACATGTATTTGGTATTGAAAGAGATATAATTGGTATCTGTATTAGCCTAGACACTTGGTATCAACAATTTGAGGTTAGAATGGCTTCTGCATATCAAGGGGAGATGATGCAGCTTGACCAACAGGTATGTTGTATTCACTGACACATGGGCCTTCAGTTGGTTTCAGTCTTCCATTTGCATTAGGGTTCCAATTTGCATATACACTTGGTTGTTGAGCAATTGGTGCCAGTTGGTGGTTGAGCCCTCCATCTCAAGTGTTGTAATTTGAGAGGATGGAAGTAAAAGGAGAAGATGCATCCAGTAGAGCAAAAGGGGAGAGAAAACTTTGTCAGTTCCTGATAGACACAAGGAAGAGAGAAACCTTGATAGTGCCCTTTGCCATTGTTGTCAAAGGGGGAGAGAGATTTTGTAGTATGCTGAATACTACATGTGTTTTCATCAATGCCAAGGGGGGAGATTGTTGGCATTGTGTTGTCATTGATGTCAACTAGTATAGGATGGCAACCGGTATGGGAGATTGATGAGCAGTGCTGGCATTGATGGATACCGGAAATGGTGTGTTACCAATAAGGAAGAGAAGGTCATCCTGCATAGTGACCATTAGAGTCACCGGTACACAAGTTAATGTTGACTTATGTTGAAGACATAAGGTCTGCAAACCAGTAAGTGACATGTTGGCAGTGCATTGTTGTCAACCAACAAGAGAGCAAGATGTTGGGTTATTGATTGTGATGAAAAGGGGGAAGTTGTTACCAAATTCACATCAAGATTGGAAGTGAATTTTGTGTAGGTCATCGATATGCTGTGTGGATGTGAAACAAGACTCCTACCAGATAAAGATGCAGTCACCAAATAAAGAGTTGACTGACAGTGAATGTGCCCAAACCGGTTCACATGTGCCTATTTGAAGATATGTTGCCCAAACAGGGAAGCCAGGTAGACAGTCAGAGGAAGCAAAGGTAGGAGATTGGATGCATAGACTAGATGACAAATGTGAATGATGAGGAATCCTCCTGACCTTAAGATCTGAGATAAGCACCGGATCAGCCAGGTAGACATGATGAGTTGCCAGTACAAAGATTGAAGGATATGGTTGTCACTTTGACAAACATGTTAATAGCAGAACCGGTCTATTGATGAAGAAGGTAAGGTTGAGCAGTTGCAGATAGAGGACATTATCGGATTTAAGATGGAGTTTGTTGAAGGTTAATGACATGGTGTCATCGAGGTGGTTACCAGTAAGTATGTACATTGGTAAAGCTGACAAGGTATAGAGGTGTTAGGCTCTCATCTGATGAAGATGTGCATGAGGTAGGTTGGTCAGTGTGCTGATCGGTTTAGGTGCTCCACCGGAAGAGAAGAAAGGTGCAAGGTTGATGATAGATTGGTTAGGGTATAACCAACAGGGTTTGTGAACTAATAGATGAACCCAGTTATGTGGTTGGTCGGTGATCCTGTCCAAACTAACACAGAGGTCTAGTTGAGGTAGATACTGATAGTAATGCCATGTGGAGTTGAAGTGGCAAGCATGCATGCACAGGTCGATGAAGTTATTGTCGGTGAGGTAGATGGTGGGGTCAACATTTATGTTGATAGTGTGTTTCACGGGTCGAAGAGAAAAAGAGTGTGGCTTGAGACTGATCAGAGGACACAAAGATCTGATTTGATGACTTCATGATCGAGGCCAAGTGTCCAAGTGTTGATCAGGGTAGGTGAAGCTATCTGCATGATCACTTCATAGGTGTTTCACAAGTGTAGACCGAAGGAGTCATGTTTGCCAAACTTAGCAAACGTGTATTGGAAGTCACGCGATTAGTGGAGTTTTTTTGATTTGTTGTAAGCGGTCAATCTCTAGAAGGAGATTTGATTGGATTTGGTTTGCCTCAAGGTCGATGAAGAAACCCTAACGGCCTAAAGTTTGAATTGGTTTTTGGCGAGAAGACTTGTTTATAAAAATGTAAGTCAAAATCGATGAATTGTGTTGTTGAATGAGAGAGTAAGGCTAGTAAATAATGCCAATTAGTCAAGTGCTCAATGTCAATCTGAAAAGAGACTAAGTGTGTGAGAGAGAACCAGTTTTAAGAGTTCAACTGGCAAGAGTGAGGTGACAGGTAGTCTGCCATTAAGTCTGACTGAGTAGTGCACCGGTGGTGACTGAACCACCAAAGAAGAGGCAAAGAATATTGCACAAAAGAGAAGAGCACAATGAGAAATAGAAGAGAACCGGTAAGTTGAGAACTGGCAATAATCACATAGTGGATATGTGACCGAGTGAAGAAGACTGGTGGTGATAAGAAACAGTGTAATAGAGAGGAAGCAGAACCGACAAAGAAGAAGAAAAGGTTGAATCAGTAAGGTTGCAATAGAGAATGAGTTGTAGCAAGAGATAAGGTTTCAGCAATGAGAGGATGAGCAGAGAACTAGCAATGAATTGGATAGAGGATCTGGTGAAGAGATTTGTAGAAGAGTTACAAAGTTCATTTGTAACAAAGCTATTAATTTTGTAATTGATTATGTTCATTGAAGATCACCGAGTTGGAGCTCAGTGCAGGGGTTGGTGCTCCTTGGGTTGGTTCTCCTTGGGTTGGTTCCCTAAACATTGTAATCATATTTTAATTGTGAGACTGGATTGGAGCTGTAGACTCCAACAACATTTCTCATCAAGGTTTTTCCCATCTTGGGTTTTCCTTGTACATATGGTGTTATGTGGTATCCCTTTTATGTGTGGTTGAATTCATGTCATTCTCCCCTGTAACGGATATGTCTTCTTTATGTTAAATATGTTAATCGATAAACACACATAGGATAGAAAATGGTTAAGTTTAGAAATCACCGATTCACCCCCCCTCTTAGTGGCATCTTGTGTCCAATAATATATTTGGTACTAAGTTGTGTGTTTTGAGTCTACATATAAGATTGGTTGTTATTCTATCAATATTTGATCCTAAGTATCAAATTTGTTGAAAATATTATGTTAATGGTGTCTTGCTTTAAAAGCTAGTAATTAGTTTGGTGTTAACTTCTAAGCTAGCTCAAAGAACTGAAGAAAGGGTTGAGCACCCAATTGCTTTAATGAGTTCACCACTCAAGGATGTTGAGTTAAGATATCCCAATGTTAAGAAGCAAGCATACACCCTTGTTAAAGCAATCAAGAAAGTTTGTCATTACATCCTAAGAAGCAAAGTATATGTTATTGTCCCAGATATAGCAGTCAAGACACTACTCATGCAAAATGAACTTAGTGAAATAAGAGGAAAGTGGATCGCCATTATCCAGGAATATGATATTGAAATACAACCCATGAAACTAGTGTGAGGATAGACACTTACACAAACGATCACTATTGATTGACCAAGATTGGTACAATAGGTATACCAGCTCCAATACATCAATCCAGATGAGTGGTATAAGGATATTATATACTACCTACTAAATCAAAGGTGCCACATATTTGAACCTAGTACAGAAGCGAGAACTATGCATCAAAAGCCAAAGGTACATGTTACAAGGATCAATGTAGTACAAAAAAAACTATGAAGGGGTTTATCTATAATGTGTTATAAAGAATGAAGCTAAGAACATTATGGAGCATTTCCATAACAATTTTGGAACTATACATGGAGGCGCTCTAGCCACTTCTCATCACATCCTATGAGCAAGTTACTATTGGCCCACGCTATTCAAAGTTGTACACCAGGATGTGAAAATATACCATATTTGTCAAACAGTTGTTGTTTGCAAGAGGAACCTTTCCATGCCATTGCAATCGGTGATCAAACTAAGACCTTTTACTCAATGGGGTCTTGACTTTGTTGGTATGATCAATCCCACATCTTCAGCATGACACAAGTATATCTTTATCGGTGTTGATTACTTAGACGTTTGTACTAATAATGTTGTGTGACTTTCTTGAAGAACATGTTGCTACTATATTTGGATTCCCTCATGCCCTTGTTTGTGATAATGGTTATGCCTTCACCTCACTCAAGTTTTCCAATTGGTCCTTTGACTATGGTATTACCCTTAATTTTTTCTCAAATTATTATTCGCAAGGTAATGGCTTACCCAAATCAATGAATAAAAACCTTTTGAGTGCCATCAAGAAACTACTAGATAAAAATCCAAAAGATTGGTACACCCAATTGAAGTATGTCATTTGGGATGACAGGACAAGAATTAAGAATTCCATAGGAACTGCACCTTACCATCTTGTGTATGACCAAGACCTAATCTTTCCCATCCAATTAAGGATTCCCACTTTGTATTTTATGCAAGAATATCTTGAGGACATAGATCCAGTATAGACAAGATTAACACAACTACTCCAACTTGAAGAAAAGAGAGATGAAGCACTGAACAGTTTCGCAGAGCACCAAGGAGTGGTGAAACGATGGTTAACAAGCAAGCACGACTCAAGAATTTTAGGATTTTCTACTTGGTTCTTATTAGGAAAAATCCCATGAAAAATGAGGAGATCGTGATAAATTTGACAAGGTATGAAAAGTTCCATATCAAATTTCTGAAATCCTAGGGGGGAATGCTTTTAAATTGAAGACACTAACTGGAGAAGATGTTTTGTTGCCCATCAACAGGCAATTCCTTAAGCATTACTTCCAATCTTAGTTTATCTCTAATAGCTTACCTTGTACATGGTTAGGATAGGTTTCCCTTTCAATTTGGTCTTATTTTAGTTGTGTTAGTCCTAGAATAGATCTCTTTCTTTGTTTTGTTTTATTTAGTTAAGCCAAAGGTTTCAGTTTTCCTTTATTCATTTGACTCATGTCTTTGTTGGCTTAGTTAGGTTAGTTTCTCTTTTAGTTTAGGTTGTTTTTGTTAGCTTAGTTTTCTTTAGTTATTTTTTAGGGATACCAACATATGAGAGGGTGATCATACTCGAACACATATTGGCATTTTATTGTTGAGTCCTGATCATTCTTGAATAATTTTTCATGAGGATCTCCAGAATCCCAAGTTCTTTTTAGTGTTATCATTTGTTTAGGATTCGTACTTAACTTGGAAAAGTTACTTATTATACCTAGATAACTGACCCTTTTGATTTCTATATTTTACACACTAATTGTTGTCTGATTTTAGTCAAGACTTAAATTGTACCTTATGGTTAAGCTTTTTCAATCTTTGTAGCTTTATTGACTCCCAAATTGTTTTGGTAAAGTTTTGATCACCTCATTTTATTTTTAAAGTCTTTAGTTGTTATTAATATCATTGATGAAGGAAAGGGAAAAGAGATTTTTACCTCCAAGATCCATGTTTAAAGGAGGTTGAATAATTGATTTGGTCATTTTGTTTTCTTTTTGGAGGGAATTTTCATTAAAAAAATTCTAGCACATACTTGGGTAGAGGAACAGAACCAAAGTTTGAACCTATGGTGTAAGGTGAAGACTTGAGTCAAGATGAAAGAAAGTTGAGTTTTATAAGCTCCAAACCTTACATCTATGTTTCCATCCCTTTCATGGCTACCAGAACTTTCAAAACAACAGATAACAATAGCTTCTTCTATAAAAAGAATAGATGGCATTTGATAGAGAAGGGCACATGTTGTAAAAGTGAAATAGCAATAGTGTTTTGAGGGAAGAAGTTTTTTTTCTTCATCGGGTGAAGACTTCAGTCAAGATGAAAGAATTTTGAGTTCTCTAAGCTCCAAACCCTACATCAATGTTTCTAGCCCTTTCATGGCCACCAAAAATTTCAAAACAACAAATAACAACATCTTCTTTGTAAAAAGAAGAGATGGCATTTGAGAGAGAAGTCCATGGGTTGTAAAGGTGAAATAGTAATAATGTTTTGAGGGAGGAAGTTTTGTTTGTCAATTACAACAATATGTTATCATCAAGGAGGTAGAGTCTTCACTAAACCCATAAAATCCTTATAGATTTGATATGCTCTTGTGTTTTCATTATATTGATGGATGTGGAGATTCATCCTTGTTTTCCTTTAAGAAGCCCCTTACTTCTCATTTAAAATGATGTTGTGAAACGTATCGATCTTCTATGCAAATATTGTTTTGGTTGTAAAGATGAGCGTGATCAAAGTAGATTATTAACAATCTATGAGCTCGTAATTTGAAAAGGAGAAATGTATGTCATCTTAGTATTTTATTGAGAGGCCATCATTTATATACAAAGGATTTTGTGGTGTTTATGCTAACCTATGTGCATTTAGAGCCCTAGTCCCAAGACAAAGATGTCATCAAGAATGTAGCCAAAGATTTAGCAAAGACAACAAAAGATTAAAGTCAACAAATCCAAGTGAGGTTGTGCATACTCTCCCCAATTCCTAACCTTCCTTCACAAGTTTTACCAATCCCTTGTTTGCAAGATCCTCATCCCAAGCTCCAGCCAATTCCATATTTCAAATCTCCCACAAATTCAAAGGCTCACAATCAATCAACATCCTTTTGTACCTTTCAATCAAGGTAGCCCTTTAAATCTGGTCCAACGTGATGAAATTCTAGCAGCAACCCTTAAAAGCCTTCCTTTCTTCATGGGAGAAGACCAAACTACTATTGTTGAGCACATAAGAGATGTGGCCTCCTTGTGTGGATTTCATCACATCACTGAGGAGAATGTTGTAGTAGGGATTTTGGCAGCCTCCTTCAAGGGAAAATCTCTTCAATGGCTCAAGAGCTTGCCAATAAACTCTATCTCAACATGGGATGAGTTGGGAGAATGATTGAACAAATAATTTAAGGATAAGTCAGACCATCTCTCTTTGGTAGAGTAGATCACTACCATCAAGAGAGAACCACATAAGAAAATGATGGATTTCAATTTCACATTTCAAAAGACTTTGAATAGAATCCCAGTTGCGGTAATACCATCAAATGACCATGCTTTTCTTTATTATTTAAAATCTCTTAACAATGATTGTAGTTCGATTACAGTTAAAAGGGGTCGTGAATATATTGAAGCAAAGAGACAACTGAAAGGTGTGCTCTAATATTGATCAAAGTGATAAAAAAGGCTTGTGGAAATTTCATTCTAGAAACCTAAGGCCCACCATTAGAAAATGAGAAAGATCTAAATATAGAGCGGCCAAGTCTGAGATAGATCATGAAAAGGTTAACAGTCTTAAAGATGTAGTCATAGTTTTGAAAGAGCTCATAACAATGACATAGGCTACTAACACGGGTATCATAGTGAAAGTTAATTGGCAAGGTTTATAGTCATACTGGAAAGTCTAAAAGTGGAGCATAAGTGTGAAAGAAGGAGAATAAGTGCAACTTCATTGAATCCAGAGATGAAACACAATCCCAAAGGTTAATGGGCAGTCATATCATAATGATCAAACATTGTGAAGAATGGTGGTGATTTGGGCTATTTGTTATTGCATGACAAGGATTCAAGGTATAAAGAAGTATTCACAGTAATTTCAAGGAAGAAAGAGTGAAGGGGATAGTAAGAAGAAAATCATCACACAAGTATATATGAATGTAATTGTTATTATAGATGACACAGTCAAAAGGAATGTGTAGAGACCAAATGAGAGAAAAGATCAATCATCAAAGACATGTAGCACAACTATATAGCATGCATAGGTGGCAATAATTGAAGCTCATTATAGCCAAATAATAGCTAAAAGCATGGGGAGAACAAAGCTTCAATAGGGAGATAAGTGCAGCAATGAGTGCAACTTTATCATAGAGAATAGAGTAGAATATACAACCCATGTGTCTGTTACTTTGAGAAGTCCAATCATCTACCAATAATTCATAGCAATGAAGAGCTTCTACAACATCAATGAAGTCATAATGCAAACAATAGTAAGGAGTTATAGATCAAATCATAGTGAGGGTAAACTATCAAAGTTCCAAAGGTGATTGATATAAAGAAGCAGTCAATAGTAATTAGAGCGAAAGACACTATCATAGTGAACCCCTAGCATTGAATTATTACTATTCTTTGATCATCATTTCTGCCACTCTTTGGGGTTGAAAACCATACAATATAAATTATCCATCATAGTGCTTTTCTTTTCAATGAAATATCTCTATCATTTACATGCCTTAAGCACTATTTTCATTAACCCATCACCTTAAAAGTGATTATTACCTTGAATATAGGGTTGGTTATTATTGCTCTTGTGCTACACTATTTTGATTATATCATTCATCTAGATAGATGAAAAGAACAGTCTAATTGCTCTCAGGAAAGATCACAGACCTCTAGAGTATTACCAAAAAAGAAGCACAAGAGCAGTCTTTTATGTCAATAATAGAGGTATGTCATGAGTGCCAAATCATACCATTGAAATTTTGGACTCATGGCAAACTACAGAGATCTATCTCTAAGAAAAGAAATCATATGCATATGTTTGTTCTCATAATCAAAGACAAAGGTTACTACCAAAGCACACAGTGAACATTCATAAAATAACAAAAGGTTTTAGAGCAGCCACAGTAAGAAGTTCCATTGAGAGCAGCATAAGGTTGATATGGATCATGATGGTCAGTTAAAGTTATAGTTCAAAAGGATATATGTTGGAATTTCAAATTTAAGCTATCCATCAATGCAAGAGAGAATTCAAATTTCAAAATAAGTCATGAATGGTCGTCAAAATAAGAATCCCACAGTTTTGGGATGTTTTCAAAGACTTATCTACAGTTCTACACCTGATAAACCTTGGTTTTACCCCCCTTTTTGAGGAATTTTCAACTCCATCTACCCAACAACTGAACAAGATGATTCATAGCCAGTTAGAGAGCTGATTTTGAGGAGGAGTAGTCAACAATGGAGTCATAGATAGCCAACAATTCAAATTCAAATTTTTGGAGCCACTTTGGACTATAAGTCTCCTCTTCTTCTTCTATTTTCTCTAGTTCTTTTTTCTCTTAGTTGGTATTGTATCTTTTAGAGCTCTTTCGAGCTTAAAGAGGAGCATTGTAACTCATTATTTTTTAGATTGTATGACTATTGTAAGAGACCTTTTTTATTTATAAAATCAAGTCCTTTTACCTTCTAAAGAGTTGTTTTATTGTGCAAGCATTTTGGAATGATGGATGTAATCATGTGATGTTTTATCTTCTCCTTGATGTATGTCTCATTTCTATTGCCTTTATGCAAAAAGTTGTACATTTTGAAGGTTATTACTTGTGTTTATCAACTAGGGAGTAGAGATTAGGATGTGATGACTTTTACAACTCCTTCCTAATGTTGCCCTTAGTGTTTCAAACCTAGCTTTAAATAATTTATGCAAAATACATCTGAAATTATAAGTTGTGTATTCTTTGGCTTGATAAGTTAATTATTTTGTGTGTCTAAAACAGTGGTATAACTCTAAAAACACATTTGGTGTATCACCTCCTCTTAGGATAGATTTTATTTTAAAGTTATCCTTCTATCCCTTTACCCAGAATGTCACTATTTTTAGGATATCAAAAGGGTGCCAACCCTTAATATGGAGGTTCATCCTCACAATGAGAAACTCATAGGTTCGAGGATGTTTCCATGTTTCAGAGGATTGTTGAGCATCAAACTTAGCTCTTGGGTGCAAATCCTTGTGACAACACTAATGAACTCCAGATCATTCCAATTTAAAGGTGAAGCTATGATTAGTGAAAAATCTAAAATTTTGCTTCAGCACCACTGTATTCCTCAAACCTTAGCAAGATTTATTGATTATAAGCCAAATAGCAAGTGAAAATACGTGGAAAGAAAGAAACATCATGCAAAAATGGAAAAGAAAAAGAAAAGGGAAAAAAAAAATGAAAAAAATGAAATGAAAGTCAAAGTATTTGGCTATGGGAATATGCAAGTAACTCCATCAAGGCTATGGATGCCCGACTGGAAGTGGAGCAATATTTTTGAGGTCTACTATGATAACCTCATCAGGGCTATAAACACTCATTAGCAGTGAGGCTCTATCCAAGTTCTTTTTAATGATAAGATGAACTACGTAGCTCTTCACGATCGAGCTTGATAATTGTAGATATCTTGTGAGAGGAAATTAATGTAGATGCACACACTCGGGTTATCAAAAGCTAAGAGACTTGGTACAATTTGAGATTTATTCCTTGTTTTTGTATATTTTCTAACCTTTTGATTTGCTCGAGTGAACTTTTTTCAGAAATTTTAAGTTTCAAATGAATTGTATTCTCTCAATGTTTGGGAATATTTCCTTAATGGAGTTGCCAGATGTTGTGACCAAATAACACATCACTCCATAATAAATGGGGACCCCCTCTTTACTTTGTTGTAGTTTTGAATAAAGTATCAAAGTTTCTTTTGAGATATCCTAGCATGAAGTGATCTAGAATGATGCACCTTCAAAATTCAAAAAATAAAAAATTTGGCTAAGGCATGAAAGTGAGTCAAGTCATCCTAGACTAGAACACCTCATCCTAGACTCAATCACTACCCATCCTATGCTATAACATCAATTGTTTCAAGCTATATCACTAATTGTTCAAGGTTAGAACCACCTTGTCTTTTGACTTAGAGCATTTTCATAATTGCATTATCAAGTCATTCTAGGCTAGAACACCCTGTTCTAGTCTAGGACACAAGGTGTCTTAAGCTAGAACACCATGTCTTTGACTTGAACACCCTGCCTTAGGCTAGAATAGCTTGTCTTTGACCAAAACACCTTGTCTTAGATTGTGATGATCTAAAAACAAGAGAGTGTCTTTTATGATCAAGCCTAGCTTGATTTTGAAAAAATACAAGCAATGCCTTGAACTCCACATGATGCGAGTCATTTGGTGAATGTGATGAATGAAGAACAAGGACATTTAATGAATTCCAGAGCAAAATGTGAGCATTTCATGATGCCACCTCAACATTTGAGCTTCCACTATGTAATCTCTATGCTACATTCAATGCAAAATTCAAAGTTTGAAGATGGATTTAAATGATAAAGGAAAAGCATTTGATGAATGTCGTCGCATAGATGAAGATATTTAAAATCAATACCCTCAATGTTGTAAGGAGTGAAAATTTTAAAGTTATAAGTTGGGCAATTAATGATGATTGTGAATTGGGATGCAAAGGTCTATGTTGTCTCACCAAGATTGATCAAATTGCATTTAATGAATGGGATGTGCTTTATATTTGAATTTAGTTCGATGAATGCAATGATACAAAGGTAATGACATTAAGTGACTTGAGTTGTGAAACTCTAAATCTTGCATAAGCATTGAAACAAGTTTAATAAGAAGCACTCACCTTTATAAAATGATTACAAGGCAAATTAATTTAAAGACTCAAAAGACAAAGCTCGAGGCCTCTTGCCAATAACAATAGAATTGCATTCAATGAAAGTTGTTGAACAGAAAGAAAAGCGTTCAAGTCAATGACCAATAAATCGATTTAATCAAGGTAGTGTATTGAAGCTAGGTGAATGCACTTAATGATTTTGATGCAAAGTTTGAATTCCTTCATTGGTGACAATTGCAATACATTCAATATTAGGCGATTGCATTTTAAAATTGTAAAGGGGAAAATTTGATTTGGCAATTTGCAACATACAAGGAGAAATCACCAAATTTATTTTCGCTTTTTAGGGGGTATGGCCTTTACATTCAAAAGAGGGGAGGAATCCACTAGATTCAATCAAAAATTAGATAAGGACTGAATGCTAAGTGAATTGATTGATTGTGATGTGTTTTTCCCTCTGTTGTAAGTTGAAATGTTGATTTAGGGTAAAGTGCGGGAATTGAAGACAAAACTGAGATAATAATGAGCTACAGGTTCAAGATTTTATCGTGCACTTGGATCAAAATAAAATAAGTTGATTTGGACATGCCTTATTAAAATGCCCCAGAAAAGCAAGGACCGTGACGCTACCTCTTGGTCCTCTAGAATTTATGCACACCAAAAAGTGTTATTTTGTCTTTGTGTATGAAGCTTATTTCCAGAAGTACAGCTGTGCACTTGTTTCCTGCACATAGAAAGAAAAGGAAATAGGTTCGGAATAGAAGCTTGCCTTTGGTCAAACCTCAATTTTGGAATTAACCATGAAATTGAGATAAATGTAATTTAAATTACTAAAAGGAAAGGTTCTCCTTTTGAGGGAGATGTTGAATTATGTCTGAAAATTGAATGATTATACCTCCTTGTGAAGTTTTGCTTGCCTCCACATGGAATTAGGGTTTCATGAAATAGGATGTTGATCTCCACTTCAATGCTTAAATCTTGACTTTATTGCTGCTCCAAGGATTAAAGGAAGACTGAAAATGCTCAATTGCTCTTGAATGCTTGAATTCTTGATCTCTTATGTGCTCTTGAATGCTTGAATTCTTGATCTCTTGTGTGCTCTTGAATGCTCATGTGATTGATAGATGAATGTTCGATGTTCAAATGAGAGGGGAAACCCTCTTTATATACTTGCATGTCGGGTTAATTGACTAATTTTCCAACATAGACCGACATAGAGAGGGAATTTTAGCTTAAATTTGAAATGGGAAAAAGGGTTTAACGGGCCCTATTTTAAGGAGGGCCTTGGTGCCATACCCTGGTCCTACCCTATTTTAGGCCAGGATCAAGGTGTATGATAAGGGAAAAAATAATTTTTTTATTGTGTGTGATGTGTATGAGCATAATCAAGTCTTTAATCAGGCCAAGTGGCACAAACAATAAGGCGAAGACCCAAATGCAGTCAAAATTACAAGGGGTGCAATTTTAGGACGCGACAAAAATGTGGGCGTGATACATTCAAAGTAAGTGGTAAAATATAACAAGATCATTTCTTCAATATGCCACGATTTGGATCAATATGCTTTCATTTAAAATCAGAAATAAAAAATACATAAGATTAAATGAAAGAAACTTTTGTGTTCATCATTTGCAAACACATTAATGAAATCACCAAACACTTGTGATAAAGTATCAAACTCTATGAGGGACTATAATTTTGTGGTGATCATTGCATTTGATCAACACATCTAATCAATAGTGTCTTTGCCTTGGTGGAAACAATGAATTTTTCAGAGAATCCATCCATTCGTGGTCATGACTTTGGTCTTGATCAAGAGCGATGAACAACTAGTCATCACTCAGCAATGATTTGTGTCAAAATGAGACATATTTTTCCATCTTAGATAGTGACATTGTAATCATATGATATCAGTATGAAAATTGATTAAAAGGAAATGATTCATGACATTTTGATTGAGTTCATAGGCAACAATTCTAATTTTAAGATCAATGAGTTGTGTCTAGATATCTCCCAACCCGAGTTCAAATCATGCAGGTCACAACAATTGTTGAAAGACAGTGAATTTATCTTTGGCGAAATTGAGTTCTACTTCATATAATTTATTATGAGAAAAGGAAATCTAAGTTTGAATAAGGTTAGCAATTGGGGTTATGATCTAATATTACACAGATAATCACAACAAATTACTTCATTGCGAAAAGATTTTGGTGCATAAATATAGCTAGGATACTCAGTGCGACCAATGATTTTGTTCAAAAGAGATAGAAATCTTGTTTCCTTCAAAGCCAATGAATTGATCAACATCAAACTTGGGAGAAAAATTATTGTTAGAGCCCAAGAAAGAAGACAATTTCATCTAGAATTAAGTGTCAATTCATTTTGATTAGTTCACAGTTTTTTTCTAGTGCTGGTACATTTCATCAATTTCAGTCCATAATAACTCTTTCAATCAATTTTGAAAATCTTTTGATCATTTGCAAAGGATTCAATATTAGTGAAGTTTCTATGTTAAGGGTTAAAATTTTCATCATAGAATTATATCTTCCCTTAGGTTTATTAGATTTTCTTGCAAATCAACCATCAAGTCATGAAACTAACTTAGCCAATTCTCATAGGTGAAAGATGAGGGGAACAAGAAAAGCCCTCATCAAGGAATACCCGAAGAACATCATTGTGAAGTCCAAGATCACATCATATTGGGGAAATATAGGTGATCCCAATCTAGGTCAGATTGATATGAAGAAGTTTCAAATCTCACTCTACACAACCAAACCAATGGGATATGCCAAGATGATAATGGATAGAAACATTATGAAGGCCTCAGGATCCCCTTTGGTAGTGCAGTGCAATGAACTCATCGTTAAATGTGCCAAACACTATGATACAAATAGGAGAGTGACTATGACACCTGATGGAAGAGATATCACCTAGCTTTCTGAAGAAGTAATCAGTGAGGCCTTTCATATACCTCAGTTCAATAACATGACATACAAGAGCAGTGATAGTGCAAAGATAGTTTATGATGATGATTCAGAAAAATGTCAAGATATAGTTAATAAGTATTGGCTATTGAAGAGTAGGCCACGCATATCTAAGCTTCCAAGAAAGCTTCATAGGGTCAATTTCAAGGAGGAATTTGGTGATCTAATCACACTCCTTAGCCAACTCTTCGAGATCCCATGGGCCTTCAAGTTCAAGGTTCAGATGTTCTACTTCATAGAGATAGTGCCACTGGAGAAAGAGAGGATCAATTGGGAAAAAATCATCAGTGAAAACAATGATTTGCAACTCAGGAGGCTTGAGCAAACAAACACATTCTACATGGGCTCATACATCATATACTCACTTGCCTGGGCTTATCAGTATGTAAGACTAGCATATAGAGGAATGATTGGTACTAGATTAGGACGACTGAGTGCATGTAATTCATACACACAGTTACATTACCTCAATCACACACATTACAAGAGGGTGAATGATTCTTTCACTATGCACATCAATAGGACATTGTAGGGTGGCATTCAACAAAGGCTATCCCCAAAAGCACAAGAGTTAATAGAGAAGTTTGGTGCATGGTTCATTTAGTTTCCCAAATTCACTTATATAAGAGTTCGAGGATTCTCTTGCCCACCTCTCATGACACCAAAATATCCCATGGACTTGGTGAGAAAATTGACAACATATAAAAAGTACAAAGAACTAGTAAAAAACAAAGACTTATTTTCCTATTTCATTAAGAAACTCTTTGGATGTTTGTCCATCCTTGCAAGCAATAGAGAAAATAGATGAAGAGTTTATGTCTTTCTCTCTCCAACCATACATTTTTGAAGACAATTTTGATCCCCATGACATCATTCAAAAGACAAGTGGAAAGAGGCATGGGGATCTATTGCAGTTAGAAGATCATTTCATGAATTCACCAGATGATTTGGAGATCAAAAGGAAAATGTGTTCAAGACTACCTATTGAGATTATTAGAGAAACTAAGGTTTTTGATGTTGTTGGTCAAGCCCATGATAGTGGAAGATTTCTCTTACCAATATATGAGAAAGAAAAGGATAGTGAAGTATAGGAGACTTGGGTTTATGTTGAGATTATAGATTTGAGAGAACTCGTGAGGCTAGTCTTGATCAAAACAAAGCGATGGGTAGAACCACAAACATATATGTTGTATGTGTTAATCCTATAAGGATCCAGTTAATACTGAGAGGGGGGGGTGAATCAGTATTAAGACAATTTATAACTTTTAAATCAAAATACCATTTACAACATATTTGAAATCATTTAATACATGAATCTATCCCTTTAGCAGATCTCATTCACTTGTTACCCACTTATACAATCTTATTAATCAGAATATTCACCAGCTAGATATTTGATCAACACATACTCATACTAACTTATTATCAGATCAAAATACTTCATCTATCAATTCATTAATATTATCAGTAACCAATTATAGATCTTTGATAGATAGCAGTAAATTTATCATAACCGGTAATCAAAAATAATGCATGAGAACATAAACACTATGAAAAGACATTCCACACATGAACACCAAGATTTTTGACGTGGAAACCCAAATGGGAAAAAACCACGGTGGGGATTGGTACCCACAATAATTTGTACTCTTTTGAAGTACGCCCTGTTAGGAGCTTAGCCCGGTTAGGAGCAGACCCTATTAGGAGTCACCCGGTTTAGGGATTTGTCTATCTCTCTAGATAGGAGCTTAATGATCTATTAGGATCAGCCTAGTTAGAGGATTTAAACACTCTTTTGTGAGCTTCCCTATTAGGGGACTTAGATGGAAAAGGCCTATTAGGACCTACCTGGTTAAGGGATTTATGTTGTTGTAATTGTTAGAGAACAACAGTGAAAAATAATATGTTACTTTGCACTTTCAGATTTCTAAATCAAATCTAGTTATGCTTCATAGTCTACAACACTTAGATAGATCTCTATCTTCTTTGGGACAGCTTAACTCATTCTCCTAATGCCACTGACACATGAAACATCAGTTGTGTCACCCTAAATAGCCACAACAACTAAGTCAGCCATAAAACCTAATTACATATTGAATTTACAATACAGATCATATCAAATCAATATCCAAATCATTACAACAAATTATAATGCAATATCAACCGTTGATTATTCATAACCCATCATGGAAATCCAATCTGTATCCTCAAAACAATATACTAAGCATTTCATTGATTCCCAAGAAATTCTTCCTTGAATCATGCCAAAACAATAATTAAATCTTTCACGTGGGTTGTGTCATGTTACCAACTTCATGTAGACTCATCGTCGATCACCATCATAACAGAAATCATTACTATTGAATGAATTCATCACCGGTCCTAAAACCCTACAAAAACCCTAGCACAATTCCATTAGAAATTCAAAACATGCCTTCTAGTAATCAACATAGGATGTGGTTCTGGTCACATTCACAAATGCATCATAAAAGCTTATGTCTCAAACCACAAGTCCCCAACCATCACCGATTTACTGATTCCATCAAAATATTTTCTTTTACCGGTTGAAGTCCTAATTCTCAGTCCTGTCGGTAAACCCTATCATACTTACAAATTCTAAATCCAATAGACCAAATTACTTATCCAACAAGTCAAACATCAAAGTTCATCTATAACCATCATCAAACATTAATTGACATAGGTTGCCATCAATGAAAACACAAATAACTGATCATGTCATCATCATTCTTCTACCGATATAGTCATCAACTCATCTGCATTAGTTATGCCAATCATGCCAACAATATCCCCCTTTGGCTTTGATGGCAACACCAATTAGTTCTACAATTAGTATACAATCATATATGCCAATCATCTGCATCTTAGCACATTAATTGTTGGTCTCTACATCTGCTGGTCTTCACTGTCTTTTCTTCTCCTTAATCCTGATCAACAAATTTCTTTTTCTTCTCCCATAACTGATTGGCTGATTTCTTTTTCTTCTCCCCCTTTGACCGCAATGCCAAAGTTAAAAATGTTAAGTTAAAAATGCATTACTTGACTTCAATCTGACCAGAACTGTAAATCATATCATACTGCATTAGAGCCACTCCCTCTACGAAGTAGCTCAAATCTTCATCAATCCTTAATAAAAAATAAACATGAAATCCACATGAATCATGCAACTCCAGCATCTTAGTTCTTCTAGTGTAGGGGTTTATATTAGATAGTGCAATAACCAGAAGACAACTAAGAGTGGGGGGAGTGAATCAGTTGTCACAGATTACCGAAACTATTAGCAATTTGAAACTTTAATACTGGAACCCAAAACATTAATACTGGAATAGCAGTTAAACCAATTAAGCATAAACAATAATCACAAATAAAAGACATCCACACAACACCAAGATTTATATGTGGAAAACCCGGTAAGGGAAAAACTATGGTGGGAAGCCTACCCAAAGTCATATAATACTTCTGCAGTAAGTATGTGAATTATAATTTAGGGGCCTGCACTTGCAGGAAGGCCAACATCCTAGAGCACACTACTCATCATAAAAGGATCCTCACTGACTACATATAAATCTAGACTATAATCTAGAGAATTATTGAACTGCAAAAGATATCATCTCCTATGTCTGAGTATAGTTCTGGTTAAGCTCAATACCAGAGGACTAAATCCTCTTACATAAACCCAATTCTATCTCCAATGATCGACCAACTCCTCTGCCTGAATGATATTACATTATTTGCACATTACATTTCTTGACCATGACCTCTAACAATAACCATGATGATCTACAATGAGATCTTACATCTATATATACATACCCTCAACCATAAACAATCACGTCGGCCACCAGACAATAAACTAATTACATAATTACAAACCATGTTGGTCTTAGACCAAACAAATAATATCCAACACATAAGACATCTTGGAAATGCATCGAGAGGTTCAATTTATGTGTTACATTAAAGCCGGTACATAACCTAGATCAATCGGGACCCAATATAGGTCCACATGCTTTAGCAATGATCTCCATCCGCCAATTCTTGAACATGATCACCAATAACATCTTGAAACTCCACCAGAAGTTGCACCAACACCACTTAATAAATTCATCAAAGATCTTCATCAAAAGCTTTGCCGATGAAACCCTTGCTAGAACTAGAAACCAAGCTTCTAAGCAAGCAGGATAGCATCCGATCACCAGACCAAAACCAACTAACTGGATATGAGCACGAGTATCATGAACAAGCCAATTCCATTACCAAACTATATCAGAGCCTACTAGATCATGCCAGATCCAAATCAACCAAAAACCACTCAACCTACCAGGACTAGAAGGGTGTTGGTAAAAAATCCAAACAACTAGTGTTGGCATCAATGACAAAACATCAATGCAACACATAATCAATTCCACCAAATGGCCAACAATCTCCTCCTTTTGCATTGATGGCAACACTAGATGTGAAAAACATCTAAGTACCAAGAAATTCAAAACAAGTCTCCCCCAATGGAAGACAACCAACAATCTCCCACAAACAACTTTGAAATAAAGACCAAACTCCCCCTATAAATAATAGCTTTGTAAAGCTCTGAATTTATCCCTTTTTTCTTTTTCACTTTCTTTTTCTTTTTCACATCAATATCACTCCCCTTTTGACATCAATGCTAGAAATTTGACAAAAATATCAAAGCAAAAACATAAACCATTGAATCACAAAGATGACTACTCCCCCTAAGAAGTAACATCCCACATCAGTGAAAAAAACATGGAGGGAACGGCGTTTGCAGGGGGAAATTTGAATTTGAGAAATGGAGGGAACAACAATGTTGGTTGCTCTGGGTCTGAATCCACTGCAGCTCAAGGACAAACATCTGATGATGAGGATGGAAGATAGGATGGGGACCCACAAACATGGGACCCTCCTCCCGATCCTGAAAAATTAAAAAATATGCAAGATTCATGCCCCGAGGCGGTGCAGATCGATACAGAAAATACCAAGGAGGGGCGAATACCTAAACCATGGAATAGTCTCTTCGCTAGACATGCATCTGGTAAACCGACTGGTAAATCTTCTCTCCCCTTTGTGAAGGATATATCAGACAATAGAATAGGTAAACTTGCGATTGAGGTTCCTGATTTGGTTATTGACCATAGCATCTCTTTAATGACTCTTTCTCTGGTGGGGAAATTTGTTGGACCCTGACCTAATATCGAGGATGTTAGATCCTTTGTTAAAAGAAAATGGAGAATGAAAGGACAGGTTGAAGTTTCTACCCTACCTCAGGGTTTTTTCATGTTCTCCTTTTCATGCGGGGAAGATCTGGAAGCAGTTCTAAGTGGAGGCCGCTGGATGTTTGGTAAACCATCTCTTTCTGTCAGAAAATGGACCCCTAATATGGAACTAAATGACTCCTTTTTTGAATCTGCTCCGGTCTGGGTTAGGTTGCCTAGGCTACCATTGGAATACTGGGTGGAGGATTTTTTCTCACAAATTGCTAATTCCTTTGGGGAGCTTATTGCGATAGACCCAATGACTGCAGCTCACAAGAGATTGGTGTATGCATGCATCTACGTCAACATATCATAGAATATGGATCTCCCAAGTACTATTGATATAAATTCCAAACTTGGGTTATGGGAACAAGCCATTGAATTTGAATCTCTTCCTTTTGTGTGTTTTTCTTGCAAAAAAGAAGGTCACTAGGCTAAGGCTTGCCCCAGCAACCCTAAAAGACCTATGATTAAAGAAAAAAATATTAATAAACCAGTTTGGAAAGAAAAAAATAACAACAAAGACTGCAACAAGTTAGAAGAAAAAAGTGGAAATCTGGTAAATAAACCAGAAAATCAGGAAAATGACTCCACTGACCTTATTAAAGACCCTGCCCTGAAGGGGAACAAGAAGAATGAAACCAAGGAATTTGAGATCAAAATAGGCAATACCTTTGAAGCCCTTCAATCACAAGAGAAGGAGAATAAAATCAGTACAGAGACACTTGAGGATGGTGAGATTGAGGATATCACTGATTTTCATCATGAGGAGCTATATGAACCCATATTAGAGAAAGAAAAACCCTGTTTAGGGAAAGAGTTTCAAGAACAGGAAATAGATATGGGAAGGAGTAATAAGTTTGGATCGCCACAAGCGAACTTAAATGCTTTATTCTAGAACATAGAAGTGAATATGACCACTTCATCCCAGAAAAGAGAAAAGCTATGGAGCAACATACAAGATGAATCTAGGGCAGAACAACAAGAAGAAAACACAACAGGAAATGAAAATAAAATTAAGACCAAGTAGACAGGAGGTCCTAATGGAGTAAAAACCAGAACTAGATCTAAGGCAGATTTTGGGGCCTTAAGATCCCCACCGGGACGCAAAACTATGAAATGGCATAGGGACCAAGAGAGTAAACAAAACATAGCTAATGGAAGGCAGAGAACTATCAAGGAGTCCTGCCCCCAGGCTTCCAAATGAAAGTAATATCATGGAACATCAGAGGCCTAAATGGTCTCAATAAACAAGATATATTAAGGAATCTTATTTGAGATCAAAATCTGGATATTATCATGGTTTAGGAAACTAAAATGAGTAAAGAGAAAGTGGAGAAACTAAAAAATTTTAAAAATGGAGGGGTCTGTGGTAGTAGCTCGAATGGAGCCTCTGGAGGGGTTGCAATATTCTAGAATAAAAGCACAACCTCTGGAGATATGATAGATGTGGATGGCAATATTTTACCCCTAAAAGCTAGAAATATTTTTGATGAAAAGGAATTTATTATCACTAATATCTATGCCCCTAATTCCAAATCTGCTAGAAGTAAATTCTAGGAAAAAGTTTAGCATAAAAGGAAAAATTCCTCTATGCATAGTTGGGTTGTTATGGGAGATTTCAATACTCCTCTGCAAGATAGAGAAAAATTTGGAGGTAGTCAAGCTCAACCAGATAGCAGATCTGACCTTATGGACTTTATTAATGACAATGCTCGCATTGACTTGGATCTCAACGGGGCCTCCTATACTTGGTCCAACTGAAGAGATGGTGATGATCTTATCCAGGTAAGACTTGATAGAGCCCTTCTCTCTAATGATTGGATTCTTTCTCATAGTTGTTCCCTTTCTGTTATTAATAGAATTGGGTTAGATCATTATCCCATTTCCTTTGTTGCTGAGAACTCTAAGAATAATCAGAGATTCCCTTTTCATTTCGAAAAGATGTGGATATCCCACCCTAATCTTGAAAATTCCATTGTTGAATGGTGGAATCTTGATGTTAATGGAACAGCCATGTATAAAGTTGCCAAAAAACTTAAAAATGTCAAAACCAATATTAAGACTTGGAACAAGAAGGTCCTTGGTGATATTTTTGATTCAAAGAAAAAATTAAATGAGGAACTGGACCAGATACAAATTTCCATCCAGAAAGAAGGCTACAAAAAGTATTCCAAAGCCATGGAAGATAAGGTCCTTGACAACATCCACAACATCATTTCTAGGGAAGAAATATATTGGAGACAGAGATCCAGGGCTATATGGCTGAAGGTAGGGGACAGAAACACTAAGTTTTTCCACATGACTTCCCTAAAACATAAGGCAGCAAATAGAATCACAAAACTAACTGTTGAGAACAACACTCTGCTTAATAAGGATGAAATCAGGGATGAAGTTGTTAGATTCTTCAAGCAGCTTCTATCTAGTAACAAGGACCTTGATTAGACCCATCAACTCAATCTGGTTAATAATATTCCTAAAATCATAAACCCTATTCAGAATAAGACCCTTACTGCCATCCCGTCTATTGAAGAAATCAAAAAAGTTGTCTTCTCTTTTCAAGGGGATAAAGCTCTGGGCCCTGATGGTTTCCCTATGTTCTTTTTTCAAGAATTCTAGAATATTGTGGGGAAGGATACGGTTAATGCGGTTAAAGAATTTTTTGGATCCAGAAGAATCCTTAAGGAATTGAATTCCACTTTTATAGCCTTAATCCCCAAAGTTGCTGGGGCAGATTCTATGAGCAAATTTAGGCCAATTAGCTTATGCAACTCTTTCTTTAAAATAATATCCAAAGTCTTGACTACTAGAATTTTGGCGGTGCTTCCCTTCATCATATCTGAAGAGCAAAAAGGCTTTGTTCCTGGTAGGCAGATTCTGGACTCAATCATTCTTGTTCATGAGAACATGCATTCCCTTAGTGCTGCAAAGAAAGAAGGTTTCTTGATAAAGCTGGATTTGGCAAAGGCTTATGATAGAGTTGAATGGGATGTTCTATTTAAAATCATGGGGGCTTTTGGTTTTGATGATAAGGTTATCAAAATAATCACAGAACTAATCACTACTCCTATGTTCTCTATTTTGGTTAATGGATCTCCAACAAAAAAATTTTAAACTTCTAGAGGGCTAAGACAAGGAGACCCCTTATCTCCTATCCTTTTTACCATTCTGGCTGAAAGTATGAGTAGAATGATTCATAAGTTGAAACAAAGCAAAACTATCAAAGGTCTTCAACCTTCCTCTGCCAATGTGTTTTGCACTCATCGACAGTTTGTTGATGACACTATCATCATGGGATATTCTTCAATCAAGGAGGCTGATGCCTTCAAAATAGCTCTCAAGTCCTATGCTTTGGCAACTGGTCAGCAAGTTAATTGGGACAAATCAGCTATGTACTTTCTCAATACTCCAGTCATAAGACAACAGAAAATTGCCAGCATTATTGGATGCAAAGTGGAATCGCTGCCTTCCACCTACCTGGGTCTTCCTTTAGGGTTGGCTCCCCCAAATTCCTTCTGGAATATGATCATTGATAAAATTAATAAGAGAATAGCAGGATGGAAAGGCTCAATGTTATCTCAGGCTGGGAAAATTCAGCTCCTCCAAGCTACCCTTCAAAATCTCCCTGTTTATGCCCTCAATCTGTTTGGTATTCTGGCTAAAATTGCTAAAGCTATGGAAAGAATTCAGAAGAGATTTTTATGGTCAGGAGTGGAAGAAAAGAAGAGAATACCTCTAATTTCCTGGGACAAGGTGTGTAGATCAAAGAACAAAGGAGGGTTGGGGATTAAAATTATAAAAACTTTTAACAAAGCTCTTCTTGCCAAGCAGTTATGGAGAGCCTATGACACTAAGAAAGACTGGAACCAAATTTGGTTTGAAAAATACATTAAGAATTAGACTATCCAAGGAATCCTTAATTCTAAAGATATCCCGGCTGGATCCTTCATCTGGAATAGTGTTACCAAATCCATAAAAGTTGCAAAAGTTGGAGCTGGATGGGTCCTTGGAAAAGGTGACAGAATAAGGTTTTGGGAAGACCCCTGGATGAAGAATGAAGCCCTATTTGATCAAAACAATAGTCAAATTATTGAAGAATGTAGAAGGAGGTTTGGGTTGATGGTTTGTGACTACTGGAAGGAGAATAAGTGGGTTAAACTTGAGAACATCCATCCTGGTTTTTCCTCTCACCAGAAAGAGCTGCTATCCTTTTCCCCTAACAAAAACTATGATGATGTTTTCCTTTGGAAAAGTGATCCTAAAGGTGAATTCACAGTTGCTTCTGCCTATAAAAACACTTTCTCTCAAATTAGCAATCCCATCTGGAGCAAAGTCTGGAACAGCATCTTGATCCCTAAAGTCAACATTTTCTTTTGGCTTGCTTCTCATAATAGTACCCTTACTATTGATAATTTAATCTAAAGGGGCTTCAAATTCCCTAATAGATGTGAGCTCTATTAGAAGGAGGGGGAATCAGTTGATCACCTATTTTTTCATTGTTCTTTCACAAGGGAAATCTGGTGCAAAATGTGGGAAAAATGGAAAATTAACTGGGTCATGAACAAAAGCATTAAGGATATCATATGGCAATGGAATTATCCTACCAAATGTCAAATCATTAAGAACCTGTGGTCTTTGACCCTCCCCATGATATTCTGGGGCATTTGGAAAGAAAGGAATAACAGGATATTTAGGGAAGATAAGTGTAATACTCAGGTAGTCTTTGAAAAAATATGTAGGGCTATAAAGGAGAACATCAACATCCCTCACAAGGATAATCAGCAATGGGCTATTATTGATATGAATGATATGGAAAAAGACATTATTACTGAATGGAACCTAATTCATAAGGTCTACAGACTGGACAACAAGAAGAAGAGAGATAACATTGTTTGGAGGTTTCCTGATTATGATTGGATAAAGGTTAATTTTGATGGGGCTACTAAAGGGAACCCTGGAAAGGCTGGTGGAGGTGGAGTTATCAGAAATGCTCAAGGAATTTGTATTGCTGCCTTTTCTTCCCCTTTTGGAACCCAAAATAACCATGTGGCTGAAGCTATGGCCATGCTAAAGAGCCTCCAGTTAGCTCAAGAATTCAAATTTAAAAAAATCTGGCTCGAAGGGGACTCTTTAAATATTATACAAGCTCTCAAAGGTATTAGTTCAGTTTCCTAGAATATTGCCAATATTATTAAAAATGCTAAAGCTATCCTAAATAACTATGTTAGCATTATTATAACCCACACATTTAGAGAGGGCAACAAGGTAGCTGATATCCTTGCCAATGAAGGGATTAAATTGGAGAAGGGCATCAAATATATAGGGGAAAATCACATCAAGTGGGAGATTAAGGAACAATTATACTTTGATTGCCTTAATGGATCAAGCTAATATCATGATTGATTTCCGGGGAATGAGTACCAATGACAGATTTTGGGGGCGGATGAACTGCCAGATGATGAGTGTTTCTCGGCATCATAACCAAGATCATATGTGTGCGAAAGGTAATTGTAATAATAGCCGGGTTCATATGAACATGAGTAGCAATCTCAAAATTGTGAAAGACTCTTTACAAGGGGAAACTAGAAACTTAGAGCTTTACCCACGGGCTGAGATTTGTAATAGAGGATATCATTACCTGGAAAGCAGAATGGGAGGCAACCTTAACAGGAATGAACCTTTAGGTTGTGAGCACTGGAAGAGCGAAAGAAAGGTGTGGAGAAGGCTCCACAGACATGGTTTCACTGATTAAATGGAGAAGCTCCATGGTAGTAGAAACTCTGTGTCTCACGGGTTCACTAAAAGCTGGAGCAATAACAGGGCTACCCTATTTGGGGAAATCTGGCAAATTGATGAAAATTTGATCTCGAAGGTCATGGGACTCAAGATGGAGGGGACAAAATTCTATAGTGATAGAAAGTATGCCACTGAGGCCTTCAAAAATTTCCCTAAGATGGAGGACGAGAAGGGCAACCTAGTGAAGAAGGACAACATATCATACTTCACCCCCCAACAGGTAAAACCTTTCTGGCAAAAAGTTCTTAGGGCTTTAATGGAATATTTAACTATGGATGGCAGGTTTACAAAAATTTACAACTATCATTTTGCCATCCTGAACCACTTCCGCCATGGGGCTAAAATATCTTTGCCCTTCTATTTAGCCTCTTCTCTAAACAAGAGCCTATTCGACCATGTTAAAAGCCCAGCTCCAACCCTCTAGTGCACCAGGGACTCATTCTACTGATTTATGAATATATTAAGGATAAGACTAGAGCTACCAAGGATGACCCTTTAATCATCAATGCTCAGATTTCTGAGAAATGCATAGACTCTGATTCGACTGGGGAGCCCAGCACCTCTACCCATAAAAAAAGGAAGGTTGAAATTGTGCAGGGAGAAAAGGATGTTCTTTGTGAGGAAGAAGAGGGAAAGAATAAGGAAACTAATTCTAAAATGGAGATTAACAAGGAGGAGAATTATGGGGAAGGAGAGGAAGGGGGCAATTCTGAGAATCGTCAACCCAATCCTGAAGGCTCGGAAACTAAGAAAGAGGCTCTAAAGCCTAAGGAAGGTGAAAACCCTAATGTGGAGGAGACGGAACAGAGCAAGGATTCTGCGGACACCATTCTGGATACCGCCCGTAATTGCACCCTTGAATTCTTCAATTTTCAGAAGTGGGTGGTTGAAAACATTACCAGCATGTAGGGTAAACAAAGGGAGCTGGAGGTTAAGATCAACAAACTGATCAACATGTCTCACTCTGGGAAACAACACGAGGAGACGAAGAATAGTGAAGCGGAGGAGGAAATGGAAATGGAAGACTGGCTAGAGAAAGATTTGATAAAAGGCGACCTGAAACATCTGGAGGACGTCATTAAAATAATGAAGGAACAGGTGGAGGAGGATAAGGACAATGTCAATCCCTGGATGGCTAGAAATGAGAAAGCCTTGAAAAGCCTTATGGACCACAGCATCCAGGTTCTTAAAGTCTCCTCCCAGAACATGAATGTGCTGGTGAATCATCTGGAAAAGAAAAACCAGGAGAAGAACCTAGTAGTTATTGAAGATGCTCCTACTTCCAGCATAAGCCACCAGACCCCTAGGCGTAGAACCAGATAGACTACGGCGAAGAAGGATATGAAGATGAAAGAAAGCCAGATTGCTCAGGAAAATACCGACTTGAGGGAAGCGGCCAAGGTAATGATGCTCTTGGTGTAGAATGCAGAAGAAACCATGAAGAATTTCTAAATTTATTTTTATGCTGGACTTGGGGCCAATTTCTTGCTAGCCTATTGCTATCCTTTCCTCTGTTGCTGGTTTTTTTGCTGGTCTTTAGCAACCGTTGTGTTTTGTTTCTTTCCTGAATATCTTTCGTATGTAACTGGGTTTCAGGTCCCTTAAAACCTATTTTTTATTAATCAAAAACATCCCACATCAGTGTCAGAATGAATAGTATCTTTGATAATGCATGTCGAACTGATGCTAAACCGTATCAATCAAGTTTCAGTAGAGGGGCAAAAACTCCCAATATATCTCTTAGGTACTCAAATGATTCCTTGGCAAAGGTTTAGTGAAAATATCTGCAATCTACTCTTTAGTGCTCACATAAACCAGTCTAACTTCATTTGCTTCCACCTTTTCCTTCAAAAATTTATACTTGATAGATATGTGCTTTGTTTTAGAATGAAATACCAGATTCCTTGACATATCAATAGTAGCAGAGTTATCACAGTGAATAACTACCAGTGCATCACAATCCACCTTTATATCCTTCAACATTTGCTTCATCCAAAGAACTTGTGTACAGTTAGTAGCAACAACAACATACTCAACTTCAACAGTAGATAAAGAAGTACATGATTGTTTCTTGTTGATCCATGAAATCAACTTCTTTCCAAGAAAGAAAGATCCACCAGAAGTATGTTTACGATCATCAACATCTCCAACCCAATCAGCAATTGTATATGCACATAAAGTAAAGTTATCATCCTTAAGGTACCACAAACTATATTCTGATGTACCTTGCAAGTATCTAAAAATCCTTTTCACCACAATCTCATGATTTTCTCTAGGATCACTCTGAAATATTAAAACAATACAAACAACATTCATAATGGCACGCCTAGTTTGAGTCAAATAAAGGAGACCTCCAATCATAGATTTGTATCTTGTAGGATTTACCAGTGCAGAAACATCTTTTCTTGTCAATTTCTCACTTGTAACCATAGGAGTACTTACCGGTTTAGAATCTCCCATACCAAATTTATTCAACAATTCATTAGCATATTTTGTTTGACAAATGAAAATACCTTTGTCAGTCTGATTAATTTGCAAACCTAAGAAAATTTTCATCTCACCAATCATAGACATCTCAAATTATTTCTCCATATTCCTAGAAAATTCTATGCATGACTTATCTTCACCTCCAAAAATAATGTCATCAACAAATACTTTAATAATTAGTATATCATCATCAGTGATCTTATAATATAAATTACTATCAGCACTGCCCTTAGTAAAACCAAGCTTCAAAAGATATTTATCCAACCTTGCATACCAAGCTCTAGGTGCTTGTTTCAATCCATGTAAATCTTTCCTTAACCTGCAAACCATATTTGTATCATCTGATAGTGCAAAACCATCAGGTTTCTCAATATAAACTTTCCCATCAAGTTCCCCATTCAAAAATGCACATATAACATCCATCTGATAAACCTTGTAGTTTTTATAAGCAGCATAGGCAAGAAATAATCTTATAGCTTCAATCCTAGCTACAAGTGAAAAAGTCTCTCCATAATCAATTCCTTCCTTCTGAGAATATCTTTTACAAACCAATCTAGCCTTATTCCTTATAACTTGACCATCCTCATTCAATTTATTCCTAAAACCCCATTTAGTTCCAATAACATTTTTATTTTTAGGCTGGGGAACCAAGGTTCATGTGTTATTTTTCTCAATTTGATCTAATTCTTCTTCCATAGTTTTCAACCAATATTCATCTTTACATGCCTCAATTACTAATACCGGTTCAACTTGTGAAATTAAACATACCTCATTAGTTGTCAGTCTTGTTCTTGTCATCACTCCATTGCTTTTATCCCCAATGATCTGATCTTCTGAATGATTCAATCTCACATACCTAGGAGTCTTCTGACTTTCTGTTCCTCTTCCCTGTTCTTCAGTTACTGTAGAATTCTCTGACGTTGCCGGAGTAACTAGTTCAACACTCTGTTCTAGTAAAGGTGCTATCAGTTCAGATATAATCATTTCCACTATTGGTTCCTTCTCATAAACTCTAATTTGACTTTTGTTTAGCTCATCTACTTTGACATTAGCACTCTCCACAATTCTCGACAATCTCTTGTTATAACATCTATATGCTTTGATTTCATTAGAATAACCAAGAAATATGCCTTCATCACATCTAAGATCAAATTTCCCAATGACATCATCTCTCCTGATATAACATTTACTACCAAAAATTCTGAAATACTTAACTATAGGTGTATTTCCAAACCATAATTCATAAGGTGTCTTACCAGTTTCTCCTTTGATGTGTACTCTGTTGAATGTATAAACTGTTGTGCTCACTTCTTCTCTCCAGTAGATATGAGGTAGACTAGCTTCCATCATAATTGTTCTAGCAGCATACAAGATAGTTTTGTTCTTCCTTTCCACAACTGCATTCTGTTGAGGTGTCTAGGGAGAAGAAAATTCTCTTCTTATACCATGCTTCTCACAAAAGTTATTAAACTCGCCGGATGTGAATTCTCCACCATGATCTGACCTCAAACATTTAATCTTCAATCCTGTCTCAGTTTCCACTTTAGCCTTAAAGATTTTAAACTTTTCAAATGCTTCAGATTTTTCCTTAAGAAAAGTAACCCATATCATTCTAGAATAATCATCAATGATTAGCATGAAATATCTATCACCTTCTTAACTTTTAACTCTAGCAGGGCCGCACAAATCAGTATGAATAAGATCAAGAATATCATTTGATTTATCTTGTATACTCCTAAAAGATGTTCTGACCTATTTACCCATTTGACATTCTTTACATACTAGATTATAGGGCTTCATAATCTTAGGTATATCCCTAACTGCCTTAGTTGAACTGGTCTTCATAATGCAATCAAAATTCACATGACATAGCCTTTTATGCCATAGCCAACTCTCATTAATCTGAGTAATCAAATATGTCTTTTCACTGGAGTTCAAATGAAATATATTACCTTTTGTTTGTGTACCGGTTGCAATCTCCAAACCAGATCTATTAATGATTTTGCATTTTCCATCCTCGAACATTAATTGAAATCCCTTATCTACCAATTGTCCTACACTCAAAAGATTATGTCTCAAACCTTCAACGTAATAAACATTGTCAGTATTGTTCTTACCATCCAATGATATAGTTCATTTTCCTTTGATCATACATGCTTTGTCATCTCCAAATATAACTAGACCGTCATTAAATTCTTGCAAAGACAGAAACTTCCCTTTATCTCCAGTCATATGATGTGAACAACCATTATCAATTACCCATTCATCTTTGTCTTCAATTTTAGAAGCAAGTGCCTTCTCTTCAGGTACATTCTCTTCCAGTCCCAGATCATCTTCCTTGATAGCCAGGAACACCCACTCCTTCCCATTGTTGGAACCACTAGCAAAGTCTTCTGTCAGTTCATCAACAGAATCAGTAAAGCCTTCCTCATCTACTATGTAGCGTGATTTGTCTCTTTTTTTTCCTATACTTATACTTGTTCTGATATCCAGGGTTAGGTTTAAATGATCTTCTAACTCTTTCTTCAAATCTTGAATTCCTTTCAGGACATCTAGATGCAAAATGACCAATCTCATTACATGCAAAACATTTAAAAGGTGCTTTTCCTTCATACTTACTTCCTACCAATCTTTTAGGTACTCTTCTAGCAAATAGTGTTTCAAGTTGTTGAAACTCATCATCTTCTCTTTTCATATCTTCTAATTCCTTTGCATACAAATCTTTCTAGTCTTGCTTACTGGTTGTAGATGCAGATACATGAAAAGCAAGTTCAGTCTTCACAGCTCCAGAAGGTCCAAATTCTTATAGCTTAAAAGCAAATAGTTTCCCAACCAAAGTATCTTTGTTGGTAGATGTGTTAGCCATTGTTCTCAACTCATTAATAGTAGTAGCCTTCATTTTCTAAGTTGGTGGCAGGGCTCTTAGGACTTTAGAAACAATTTCATCTTTGCTCAGAGTTCCACCACAACATTGAATTCCCATAGCAATCTCATTTACCCTTTCCATGAATGTAGTAATCCTTTCATCTTCTTCCATCTTCAAGTTTTCATATCTCACCTGGTAACCATCAAGTTTAGAAATCTTCATTGTAGGGTCACCTTCATTAAGAGTCTCCAACTTATCCCATATAGCCTTTCTAGATGATTTGTCGGTTAATCCCATTATTTGTTGATTAAAACTTTAATACCGAAATGTAAAACATTAATAATAAAATAGCAGTTAAACCAATTAAGAATAAAAAATAATCACAGAATAAAATCCATCCACACAACACCAAGATTTATACGTGGAAAACCCAGTAAAGGGAAGAATTACAGTGGGAAGCTACCCACGATAGATAATACTTCTGTAGTAAGTATGTGAATTGCAATTTAGGGGCCTACACTTGTAGGAAGGCTAACAGCCTAGAGCACACTTCTCATCACAAAAGGAGCCTCACTAACTACATATAAATCTAGACTACAATCCAGAGAAGTGTTGAACTGCAAAAGATAGCATCTCCTATGCCTGAGTACAGTTTCGGTTAAGCTCAATACTAGAGGACTAAGTCCTCTTACATAAACCCAATTCAATCTCCAATGATTGACCAACTCCTCTGCCTGAATGATATTTCATTATTTACACATTACATTTCTTGACCATGACCTCTAACAATAACCATGATGATCTACAATGAGATCTTACATCTATATATACAAACCCTCGACCATAAACAATCAAGTCGGCCACCAGACAATAAACCAATTACATAATTACAAACCATGTCGGTCTTAGACCAAACAAATAATATCCAACACATAAGACATCCTGAAGATGCATTGAGAGGTCCAATCTACACGTTACATTAAAATTAGTCCATAACCCAGATCAACCGAGACCCAATATAGGTCCACACGCTTCAGCAATGATATCCATCCACCAAGTCTTTAACATGATCACCAACAGCATCCTGAAACTTCACCAGAAGTTGCACCAACACCACTTAAGCAATTCATCAAAGATCTTCATCAAAAGCTTTTTCGGTGAAACCCTCACCGGAACTAGAAACCAAGCTTCTAAGCAAGCAAGATAGCATCAGATCGCCAAACCAAAACCAACTGACTAAATATGAGCATGAGTATCATGAACAAGCCAATTCCATTACCAAACTATACCGGAGCCTACCGGATCATGTCAAATCCAAATCAACCAAAAACAACTCAACCTACCGGGACCAGAAGGGTGTTGGTAAAGTATCCAAACAGCTAGTGTTGGCATCAATGACAAAACATCAATGCAACACATAATCAATTTCACCAAATGGCCAAAGTCTAACCCCTAATTTACTTCTAAGAAACTCAAAACTAGTCTTTGGCAATGGTTTAGTAAAGATATCAGCTAACTGATCTTTACTCTTCACATACTCCATCTTTACCTGCTTCTCCTAAACACTTTTCCTTAAGAAATGATACTTAAACTCTATATGCTTGGTTCTTGTATGAAGTACAGGATTCTTGGAAATATTTATTGCACTCGTATTGTCACAATAGATAGTCAATGGTTCAGACATATCTATCTTGAATCTTTCTATCACATGTCTCATCCATATGGCCAGTGTGCAATTCATGGATGCAGCAACATACTCAGCTTCAGCTATAGATTGAGAAACACAAGTTTGTTTCTTGCTTGTCCATGCTACAAGTCTTCCTCTAAGTAGAAAAGGTCCATCAGTTGTGATTTTCCTATCATCCACATTGCCTGCCCAAACTGCATCAGTAAAAACATCTAAAGTGAAATTTCCTTTGCAAGGATACCATAATCCATAGACTAATGTTCCTTTAAGATATCAGAAAATCCTCTTAACAGCCACCATGTGACTTTCTTTGGGCTCTTTTTAGAATCTTGCAACTAACCCAACAACATGAGCAATGTCCAGTTTTCTATGTACAACATAATATAATTTATCAATCATAGACCTATATTATTTTTCACTAACATCAGGTGAATCATCTTTCTTTGTCAACTTGCAGCTTGTTACCATCGGTGTACCTACCGGTTTACAGTCTTCCATGCCAAAATTCTTCAACACCTCTTTAATATACTTGCTTTGACAGATAAAAATACCACCATCTAGTTGTTGGATCTGTAATCTAATAAATAACTTTATTTCACCAACTAGAGACATCTCGAATTCCTTTTTCATCTCATCAGCAAATTCCATACTTATATTATCATCTCCACCAAAAATTATGTCATCTAAAAATACTTCAACTATTAGCATCTTGTCTCCATCAGTTTTTAGATAAACATTATTGTCCTCACTAGTACATTGGAATCCAATCTTGATCAAATGTGCATGCAATCTCTCATACCATGCTATTGGTGCTTGCTTTAGACCATACCAAGATTTATACAATTTACATAGCATGCCCTTATCATCGGTCAAGGAAAAACCATCTGGTTGTTCAATATAAACTTCTTCTTCAAGAATTCCATTCAAAAATGTTGACTTGACATCTATTTGGTAGACTTTGAATCCCTTATACGCAGCAAATGCCAGCAACATCCTTACTCTCTCTAATCTTGCAACTGGTGCAAAAGTTTCACCATAGTCTTAACCTTCTTCCCGTGCATATCCTTTGCAGACTAACCTTGCCTTATTTCTTACCACTTTTCCATCTTCATTTAACTTATTCCTGAAGACCCATTTGGTTCCAATCACATTCTTGTCCTTCGGTCTAGGAACAAGTGACCATGTCTGATTGTTCTCTATTTGATCTAATTCCTCATTCATTGCTTTCATCCAGTCATCATCTTTGAGTGCTTCCTTAACTGTGTTGGGTTCCATTGTAGAGATCAAACAAGAATTTTCTCTAATCTTTCTCCTGGTCTGCACACCTACATTCTTATCACCAATTATTTGGTCCTGAGAGTGATTCAATCTCACATATCTAGGTATAGTCTATGTCAGTTCGACATCTTCCTCATTTGATTCACCAGTCAATTCACTACTTTCTTCTTCACTGTCCTCGCTTATCGGTACTGCATTTGTCATTTGATCATTATTATGTGCTTCTGGTTCAAAGATCACCAGTCTTTCTTCATTATCATCTTTTTCAGGTTCAGACCTGCTTGATCCTTCAGATTTATTTGACAAATCATCCACCTTCACATTAACACTTTCAACTATTTTCTTAGTTCTCTTATTATAGCATTTATATGCTTTTCTTTTAGAAGAATAACCAAGAAATATTCCTTCATTAGATTTTGCATCAAACTTTCTAGTGTAGTTATCCTTTTTAATAAAACATTAACTTCGAAAGATTTTGAAATAACTAACACAAGGAGTTTTACAATAACATAGCTCATAAGATGTCTTATTGTTGACTTTATTTATAAGTATCTGATTTAATGTGTAGAGTGCAGTACTTACCACTTCTCTCCAAAACATGTTAGGCATATTACCTTGTAATAACATTGTTCTAGCAGCATCAACAATTGTTCTGTTCATCCTTTTTGCTACACCATTTTGATGTGGTATCCTTGGAGCGGACATCTTTCTCTTGATACCCTATTCATCACAATACTTGACAAACTCATCAGATGTGAATTCTCCTCCTCGATCAGATCTTAAGCATTTTAAGTTTTTACCGGTCTCATTCTCAACTAGAGCTTTAAATGATTTAAATTTACTAAAGGCTTTAGATTCGCCTTTAGGAATATAACCCATATCATCTTAGAATAGTCATCGGTAAAAAGCATGAAATGTCTATCACTAAAATAACTTTTTGTTCTCATAGGACCATATAGATCAATATGAACCAAATCCAAAATATTTTTAGATGTACATTTCTTTCTCTTAAATGAAATAGAGGTCATCTTACCAATTTGACAATCTTTACACATCACATTATCCAATTTAACAATTTGTGGTAATCCTCTCACAACACTAGACTTTCTTACCTTCACCAAGTTATCAAAATTCATATGACAACATCTCTTGTTCCATAACCTACTATCTTCCATCTTTGCAACCAGACAACTATTGATATTAGCATTAAATGAAATAAGTTACCTCTTGTTTGTTTTTTGGTAGCAATTAGTTCACCATTTCCTCCAAGGATTCTGCATATTCCACCATTAAACTCAAGAAAATAACCTTTATCATTGAGTTGTCCAACACTTAATAGATTATGTTTCAAACCATCAACCCAAAATACATCATCAGTATTATTATTCCCATTTAAAGAAATAGAACCTTTACCTTTCACCATGCAGGGAGAGTCATTTCCAAATCTAACAACACCTCCATCAAATTCATTAAGAGTTAGGAACTTACTCTTATCTCCGGTCATATGGTGTGAACAACCACTATCTATAATCCATTCATTATTGTTTTCTACATGAGAAACCAATGCCTTCTCATCAAGCAGTTCCTCCTTTACAGCTACAAACACAATCTCTTCATTGTCATCTTCATCTTCAGATTCTTCATTGGTCACACCTCCATCCACTGCAACATAACAGTGTTTTATGCCTTTCCCTTTGAATTTCTAGAACTTATCTTTCTTGTCAGTGTTAGGGCATTTAGCAGCAATATGACCAATCTTACTACAAGAGAAACAATTTTAAGGTAGCTTTCCTTTATACTTACCAGTGCCTCTTGGAAATCTCTTAGCTAGCAATGCTTCAAGTTCCATTACTTGATCTTCATTGTCTTCACTTTCCCAGTTACCTCCATGACTAGATCTACATTCATGACTTTGACATACATTCTTTCCTTTTCTAGTAGATGAACTGGTAATAGAAGCTTTAAAATAAGATTCAGTAGATTTTGCCACACTATTGTCAAAACTATTTAACTCAAAGGTTGTAAGCTTACCAATCAAAGAGTCAACAGTTACCTTATCCTTTGAAATGGATCTCAGTTCTTAGATTGTCGATACTCTAATAGCATACTGAGGTTGAAGAGTTCTGAGAATTTTACTTACCACCACATCATCATCAATTTTACCACCAGCACCTTTTATACCGCCAACAACTTCTTTAATTCTTTGACCATATTGTGCAATGTTTTCTCCTTCTTGCATTTTCATATCATCAAATTTTCCTCTCAAGCTTTCCTCTTTTCCTCTTTGTACATGCTCATCTCCTCCATGAATTGTTTCTAATTTTTCCCAAACCTCATGTGCAGTTTCCAATCCTTGAACATCGATATATTCAGAATTGGATAAAGTACTTACAATAGCTTCAAGGGCTTGCATGTTCTCATGTTGATCTTTAAGGTCATCCGGTGTCAAGGGAGCAGTAGTAGGAGCCACATATGTTGTTTTAACATGTTTCCAGTATTGAGCACCAAGACCTTTGAGATATATCTTCATTTTATCTTTCCAGATCTTATAGTTATCCTTGTTGAATTTCAGACCCTCTTTTTTCATTATCTTATCTTACTCAGAATCTTTTCCTCGAGCGGTTAAGCTTTTCTACACACAGAGGACCACAACTCTAATACCAATTGTTAATCCTATAAGGATCTAGTTAATACTGGGAGGTGGGGGTGAATCGGTATTAAGACAATTTATAACTTCAAATCAAAATACCATTTACAACAAATCTGAAATCATTTAATACATAAATCTATCCCTTTAGCAGATCTCGTTCACTTGTTACCCACTTATGTAGTCTTATTAATCAAAGTATTTACCAACTAGATATCTAATCAACACATACTCGTACTGATTTATTATCAGATTAGACTACTTCATCTATCAATTCATTAACATTATCGGTAACCACTTATAGATCTCTGATAGACAACAATAAACTTATCATAACCAGTAATCAGAAATAATGCATGAGAACATAAACACTATGAAAAGACATTCCACACATGAACACCAAGATTTTTGATGTGGAAACCCAAATGGGAAAAAACCACGGTGGGGATTGGTACCCACAATAATTTGTACACTTTTGAAGTACACCCTATTAGGAGCTTAAAATATGTTGGGTTAGGAGCAGACCCTATTAGGAGTCACTCAGTTAAGGGATTTGCCTATCACTCTAGCTAGGATCTTAATGATCTATCAGGATCAACCTGGTTATAGGATTTAAACACTCTTTTGTGAGCTGCCCTATTAGGGGACATAGACGGCAAAGGCCTGTTAGGACCTACCCGGTTAAGGGATTTATGTCGTTGTAATTATTAGAGAACAATAGTGAAAAATGATCTATTACTTTACACTTTCAACTTGCTAAATCAGATCTAGTTATGCTTCACAGTCTGCAACACTTAGATAGATCTCTATCTTCTCTGGGATGGCTTAACTCATTCTCCTAATGCCACCAATACATGAAACATCATTTGTGTCACCCTAAATAGCCATAACAACTAAGTCGGCCATAAAACTTAATTACATCTTGAATTTACAATATAAATCATATCAGATCAATATCCAAATCATTATAACAAATTACAATGCAATATCAACTGTTGATTATCCATAACCCATCATGGAAATCCAATTTGTATCCTCAAAACACTCTACTAAGCATTTCGCTGATTCCCAAGAAATTCTTCCTTGAATCATGCCAAAACAATAATTAAATCTTTCATGCGGGTTGTGTTGTGTTACCAACTTCATGTAGACTCATTGTTGATCACCGTCGTGACAAAAATCATTAGTGGTTGAGTTAATTCATCACCAGTCCTAAAACCCTACAAAAACCCTATCACAACTCCATCAAAAATTCAAAACATACCTTTCGGTAATCAACATAGGATGTGGTTTCAGTCACATACACAAATCCATCATAAAAGCTTATGTTTCAAACCACAAGTCTCCAACCATCACCAATTTACTGATTCCATCAAAATCTTTTCTTTTACCGATTGAAGTCCTAATTCTTAGTCCTACTAGTAAACCTTGTCATACTTACAAATTCTAAATATGGTAGTCCAAATTACTTATCTAATGAGTTAGACATCAAAGTTCATATGTAACCATCATAAAACATTAATTGGCATAGGTTTCCATCAATGACAACACAAATAAATGATCATGTCATCATCATTCTTCTACCAATGCAGTCATCAACTCATCTGCATTAGTTATTCCAATCATGCCAACAACATGATAAAGGCATCCGAGTGAAATTTCAAATGATAGGAGAAGTCAAATCTTCTAATGATGAAAGGGAAAGTGAGATTCACAATAAGAGTGTTTCTCAATCCTCACATTCTAAAGGATCTCGGTAAACTGAAGTTAACGAGGAAGAACATCCAAAGGAAAAACACAAGTCACGTTAAGCACCTTGACCTTCCTTTAACACTTCGTCCATACACCAAGTAGAGATGAATAAAGCATTCAAGACAAGTAGAATGAGAGAGCCTAAAGGATCCATAGATAAAGGGAAACAACAAGTTGTCCAAGAAAAGATAGGTTCACCCAATCAAGCCAATGAGAAAGCAGGCAGTGATACATATGTGAACATTGAAGATGATGAAGAACATGAAGTCACATCTCCTCCATGTGAGAAGCAATTGAATGAGATACATGTTGAAGAGGAAAGATCAGCTATACCTAATTGGCTAAGGGAAATATTGTCATAGAAGGTGATTGTAGAAGAAGAAAATGATCATTTCAATCTAGGTAGCTACCTGGATAGAAATGAAGAACATGAGAAGAGGGAAACCTCTAGGAAGTCAAAGATGACAAGGGATGAAGAAGGATCTAAGATCATATAGGTTGTCATTACAAGGGTAGATAAACCCAAAGAAGAGATTACAACTGAAGTTTTATTTGTAGACCATCAATCTAGGTACTCCAACCACCAACCAAGCATTAGAAGATATGAATGATACAATGAAAATAGTTCATGATATGCTCAAATTGGAAGTTGAGAAGAATAAAAAAGTTAGAGAAAGATAACAACATATTGAGAGGCTACCTCCAACAACTCAAGGTTCCACTAAGGCAACATGATCCCTTAGCTTCACTATCATTGCTACCTCCTCCAAATACAATTGATGGTTTTGAAAAGATAAAGGAGTCGGTGCAACTAATGGATGTTTAGATTACTAAGACATGTAGAAGGGAAAATGTATTCATAAGGGAGTTAGTGAGGATATTTTATAAGGCTATGACGATTCTTAAGAGGACCTAGGTACTCAAAGTAGCATATGAATCTTTTATCTATACAAGAGACTTAACCACCCCTATATTGCAAGTAATGAAGACTACACCAAGGCAAACACTGATGAGTGAAGGTATACTAAAGGATGTACAATCACCAAATTTCAAGTTGTGGTGTAACTTGCTTTAAATGAGGAGGCTTATACTTGAAGACATCAACGGTGGGTGCACACAAGTTAATCAAGAAATCAATTCAATACATAATAAGATCTTGGAAGTGGCTAAGATTATTCTTGAGAATAGAAAGAATGAAGGAATTGACAATGTTGTCAAAGATTTGATGGATAAAGTGAAGATTATATTCTTTGAACCTAATGGAACACCTTCCAAGAAGAAACTAGATGTTATCCATTCATTCACTATACTTGCTAGCAAGACAAGAGACTTTGGACCGAATTGGAAAACAACTTTCACTTCAAGCCTTGATGAAGTCAACTACTTGGAAGAGAAATTGAAGAATCTACCTATAGTCCCAATAACCAAGATAGAATCTATGACGTCTAGATTGGTTTAATTTTCAAAAAGAGAAAAGGATAAGGGCAACAAGATTCTAGAAGAAAGTTTGGTATGATCCTATGTGGCATCATTTTTCTTATTGGAGGATTTTTCTCATATTTTTTGCCAAATGGATGTCATATTCCCATTGGTTTTCATTTAATGCTTTGCAACAAGTTAGGTATTTTGTAATAACAAACCCTAATTAGGGTTTAGGTCACAAAATATGGACCCTTCATTTTAGTTCAAACTTGGCCATCCATTGTAATTGGGAGCTCTATATAAGCCCAGTTCATTTCATTGTATCTCATTATTATCATTAGAGATCAAACACTAGAAGAAGAAATTAGAAGAAGGAGATCTATCAAAATACTTTGAAGAGTTATTTCTTGATGTTTTAGAAATTAATAAAATAGTTGTAGTATTGATGACTTATTGAATTCTTGGAGAATTTTCTTATTTCTTAATACCTTTTGTGAGAGCTTATAATCAGCAAAACATAAAAAAAAATATAATAGATTTTCTTTGACTTTTTTAGATGAGTGAAAGATACATGTGCATGATTGATAGTGAATCTCCACTATCCATACCACTACCAATTTGTTGATTGCATACTCACCTTGCGTGGTCAACTAGAATCGTTCAGCTTCAGTTGAATCTCAATTACTATATATCATTGATATGCTTCATTTTGAATGTGTCTATGTTTGAGTCAATTATTTGAAAATCATTGAGCTACTCTTAGAAGATTGCACTACCATTATGGAGATGTTCATAAGATGTCAAAGCAAAGCTTAGTTGAGCTCACTTGAGATTGTCCATTGTCTTGCATTCCTAGTTTAGAATAGCATTCCTACACCCTATTCTCTTTTTCACTTTTTTATCAACAATCAGTAGAAGAAGAAAAGAGCGATATCACATCATTTTAAGAACGTCATAACTATTTAAGATTAAATCAAGATAGTACATAATTCCCCTCGCATGTATAACAAATCACATCACACCATTGAAGTTATCCAACACGTTAAGACCTAACATCAAGAACCTTGAAGTCATCTCATGGGATCCTTTGCAAATATTTATCACTTGGGAGTTATTATGCAAGAGATGATAGAGTTCCTTTGGTATTTTATTCTATGTTGCATAGTGCATGAAAAAACCATCAACAAAATTGGTGCTAGAAGGAGGACATGAAGTGAAAGATTATTGTTTCAAATCACATGGTTTTGACAAAAGAAGAGTTGCATTAGGTGAACAACAAGATATCATTTCACAGTTCAATAATCTTGTATGGAGGAATCAGGAAAGTTCATTCGAGTTTAGATAAGTGAGGAGAGTCATTGACAAGGAAAAAGAATTGGGAAATCAACCTTAGATCACTGTTATTTCTAGAACAACCAATCAAGCAAATAAATCTATCATGAACGACAATGGGGCTACCACATAGAGGCTTATCATAAGTGATACAACAAAACATTAAATACAATCATCATCAAGAATACATCATCACCGGACTTGACCATCTTTCTTGGAATGAAAGGAGAAGTGGCAACCAGTATATTGATGTGCATCTTGTTTTGATTGAAGAAGAAGAAAAGGCTATAGAGATTGGTGTTGATATTGAAATAGCACTCCTTCATCAAAATTTCCCCCTCACTCTACTTCCCTTGCATTAATAAATTCAAGGAAAATCACACTAGATCATATCAATTCACTTTCACCTAAGAATTTTCAAAGAGTTCTATGGTTAGCACAAGAAGAAAGGAAGCATCAATGATTGAGGTATACACCTAAGACAATAACCATAAGACATGAAGCCTCATCCAATCAAGAGACTCCTAGTTTAGATTCAATATTTGATTGGGAAAATAAGTCGGGGGTAGGAAATATTTCCAATTTATTTCAAAATCCACTACCCCAATACCAAGAACAAGATCAAGATCAAGGTACCAACCAAGACCAAGAGTAGGATATAGATCAAGGAACCGCTCATAACAGCGTAATTCAGTCATGTGTACAAGAAGTAAGCCAACTAGTGATTCCAACAATCAATCAATCAAGTGTGCAGTCAAGTTATTAACCAAGTGGGAGGATAATGGCTCACTAGATACCTCCCCCACCTCCCCATCCTCCTCCACCACATGGAGCAATGTGGATGGTCAACAACCTGACTCCTCTTCAGTTTGCAACTTACCATGATATGTCAAAAAACCCATAGAACTTTTGTTCTAAGTTTCATCCTAAATATCCAAACCAAACTGCTGAAGATCACATCAAGTTATTTTAAGATCATTTGAGGATTAAGACAATCTGATTTGGGGATTTAGCTTGCAAACTCTTTCCATACTCCTTGGGAGATGAAGCACTTTCTTGATTTATCCATTTACCTATAAGATCTATCACATCATGGGAATTCCTTAAGGATGCTTTCCTTGGCAAGTTTCGCCTTCCAATTACACCAATAGAATTTTATAGACAATTCATTGAATGTAGAAGAACTGGGCATGAGCCAATCAACTCATTCAATGATATATTCCATAGGGCGTACATGAGGTTGAAGCCCCATTATCTTGCGACGGATGCACAAGAAATATATTACCATGCTTTAGACCCTCTCATGGTAATGTTTGTAAAAGCTCATCCTCCTCCAGCCAATTTGTGCATAACATACAGTAAAGTAGTCAAGGTTACCAGAGGGTTGGGTCAGAACATCGCAGGTCCTTTACTTCATGGGAGCATCAATGGAGACTAACTAGATACAAGGATTAAACCAAGAATTGATCCATCAGACACCAGTACTAAATCCAATTCCATTATCAATATATTCAGCTCCGCAACCATTTAATCAGTTGGTATTACATCTGAATAATCAAGTTTCACAAACTTCCTCAACATATCCAGTATACCCCACAAGGTGCACCAACATCCACTAGAATGCCAAAAGAAAAGGAAGAGATGAGAGAGTTAATTGAATGAGTAAAGAAGTTATCATCTGATGTCACTTAGCTACGTAACCATTTAATCAGTTGGTATTACATCTGAATAATCAAGTTTCACAAACTTCCTCAACACATCCAGTATACCCCACAAGGTGCACCAACATCCACTAGAATGCCAAAAGAAAAGGAAGAGATGAGAGAGTTAATTGAATGAGTAAAGAAGTTATCATCTGATGTCACTTAGCTATGAAATTAGAATAATCAATTACAAAGTATGTAAAGGAACTCCTACAACAATCAACGCAACTATCAAAATTATTAAAGTAATCATAAGAATTTCCAAGGAAATAGCCAAAACTATTAAGGAAATAATCAGGGGTTTCATGATAGCAATCAAGGATTTCATAAAAGGATGTGAAACACCATGCCTAATAATGTAAACATTTCTTCACCTTTGGACAACCCACTGACAGCTGAAAAACAACCATCTGACAAGGTTTTCCTTGCTAAAACAACCCTATCAAATTGGTGTCAATTGCATAACACAAGTCAACATTCTGAATTACAATGTCCTAAATTCAAAGTTGCGTTTGACATATACCAATAGGAAGTAAATAACAATGAGGCAGTAGAGAATCCTCCAACAACTAGATATGATATAGTCCCCACATTTAGATATGATCAAGCCCTAATTTTGGAGGATTTTCAATTTCCTCCCATGGATGAAGACATGCCAGATCAAGACAGTATATTTCCACCTGCATTGGCAAAAGCTCCTATGGTACCACCAAGTTCAAAGTTCCCACCTTTATTTACAAACAGGCCAATTGAAGAATCATATTATCTATTGCCTCTGCTTCATAACAACATCCTGGTGGAAGGAACAAGAGAAGTTCAAAACTACAAGCAAATATTTGGTAACAACCAGCTTAGAGTTTACCAGAGGAATAATAAGACACAAAGTACCTTAACGACATCAATTCCTCCCAAAAACTTCTTGACACCACCAACTCCCAACCTAAGCAACACTCTAGGTTATCCTAAGGATGCACTTGAGTATAGGCAAGGTGTGACTGCTCCACAAGTCCAAACTAGAAACATGAGTCCATCTCAAATATAAACAAATCATATTGTTCCCCAAGGACAAGATAGGAATCAAGCTACTGCTTCTCAAAGAAAAGTGAAAAGACTTAGTGCATATGTTCTTGAAGAATTCAAGAAAGTTAAAATGAGTCTCTCTCTAATGGAACTAATGAGAGTACCCGAAATTCAAGAGATGTTAATTGGAAGTCTAGATAATGCTACAAGAAGGAATACCAATCATAATGCATCTAATTTTTCAAGGAATCAGACAAACGCTTCCTAGCCGCATACAACTTAGAATACCAATGTGGTTTAGGAGGTGCCTTTTACCCCTAAAGATCAAACAAATAATAATTGACAGTTGTCAAATCCAATCTACGTGATCTAGAGTTTAACTGACTCATCAAAGAAAGAGGATGTGCCTCAAAAGATAAGCACCCCTGAAAAGGCTAATAGAACATAAAATAAAGAATCAGTTAAGAATGAGAACACGGTGGAAAGCAAAAAGACACCTGTCATACATACGAATACTGTCACTAAAGATAGCAAGGTGAATATTGAGAAACCTGATAAGAAGGAGGAAGTCATTGCAAAGAAAGGTCTTATGCAAAAAGAAAACCTTGATTCCATCCCAAGTAGATCATCACTTTCAATGATCCTAGAACATAAGTCAGCACCCCAAAAAGAAAAGCATGTGGTTTTCTATCAAGGAAAAGATGAACCATCCCCATTGCTTTTATCTATGAAATTTTTTGCAATTTTTTATATAATTGCTTGATGGACTTTGGTGCATCTAGAAATGTCATGCCTCTTGTAGTATGTCAAAGATTAGGTCTTGCGCCTATGTCTACAAACAAGAAAGTTACCCAACTTGATAAAACATAGATCCTATTTGTTGGGGAACTAAAAAATATCCATATGCAATTTAGCAGTTGACCCAAGGATCCAGAACTACATTGATATTTTAGTGGTTGATATTCTAGATGGATATGGTATTCTTTTAAGCAGGGATTGGTCCAGGTGATTGAATGGGTATGTGGCAACAAATTTTTTACACATGTGGTTGCCTTGGAAATGGTTGCCAATCAAATCAAGATAGATAATACTCGAAGATTGAAACTAATGATATTTGAATATGGAGAAAATAATTAAATCCTCTTTCTAGAAGCAGACATGGGCACTTATATAATTGGAGAAGTTCTTATGCTCCAAGGATCAATAAAAGAGGATAATGCCCAGCCTGTAACTCAATCGATTGAATCCATCATTGAAAGTGACAATGATTCTTCTGTAAATGGTGAAGGAACATTTAAAAATTTCAAGAAATTTATCCTCAATAATATAAATCAAGGAATGGATTTGAATAATAAAGCGTTAATCAAAGACTTGTTGCTACCAAATTGGTGTAGAATACATAATGCCTTCCATTCAGAATTAACATGTACCATGTGCAAAGTTGCTTTAGAAAAAGTGTACAAGAAGGTCCCACATGCATTCAAAGGAAAGAAGATAAAACTACTCAAAGATGATGTTGGAAACCAAGAAAGGTTCCTTTTATAGAGAAAGTCGTATCAACAAAAGAACTTGTAGAGCCGCAAGATCATTTGAAACAATGTCAACACCTATAAGATGAAAACTAAACATAGACATTGTAGTTCAACAGATCTAAATCTAAGAAGGGAGTCGAGGCAAGATTTGAATTTATTAGTCCATGAAAAGAGGCATACCTCGTGACCCATAGATTGTAATTCCCATGTACAAACAACGTAGCAAAATATGAGTCCCTAATCCATGGATTGCTCTTAGCTATCCAAATGAAGGTTAAAATATTACACGTATTTAGAGACTTAGAAGTTGTCATCACTCCAGTGAGAAGACAATATGTTTGTCATGACAAACAGTTAATCTGCTATTACAATAGAGTTTGGGACCTCATCAAAAGCTTTGAGGTAATCAACATCAAATCAGTTTATTGTTCGAAGAATCAAGTAGCAAATTCATTGGCACAAGCTCCAAGTTCATTAGAACCACTCAAAGGGTTGAAGAAATTTAAAGTAGAATTGACATCTGTACCATATGTTCCCACAGCGCTTGTGCTGATCAGCAAACCTGTAAAAGGGTGAGTTATGAAAATTTAAAATTTAAACTAGACATGTCGAAGCCCGTATCGCCCATGCTGAATCTGTATCGCTCGCGCCAAAGTGTAGTCATTCGTGCTAATCTGATACCTACGACTGAAAACTTACAAAAACTTCATAAAAAATATTAAATTAAGGATGTGGGTCCCACCGGGCATGCCAAAATGAACCAAGGGAAAACTAATGTGAAGATAGATGCTTAGTCTGAATAAAAATATGCATAAACATTCAAATAAACTTAGCAAACATCATTATACCTTCACAAATATTCACTTGTTCCTTGAATTGAGCAGGATGAGGTTGAAGTAGCGCCCCTTCTCCAACCTGATTAGATTTTCTCCTTGGTTGAAAATGGTTGGCCCTCCAATTGTGTGCAAGATTATTGAGAGGATAATGAAATGGATGGATTGAGGATGGAATGGATATGCAAGATAAATGGCTAAATGATGGATGAGTAGAAATTTGGCTATAGTTTAGGTGCTTGGATGATTTCTAGGACTCAAAAGAGCAACATGAACTTACAAAGCTTGGAGATGTCAAGTGAAGGAGTGGAGTCCCCAATTCATAGAAGAAGGGGAGAAGAAATGGAGGGCTAGGATTGATCCAAGATGGAGGGAAAAGATTGCATGTGAGCCCACACATGGATCAAGAGGGGTTGACAAGACAAGTGTGGAGTCCAAGAGATATGCCATAAGGCATTTCTTGTCTCCACACTCCTCAAGGTTTATTGGGAAAGCTTCCCGATGCACATAGGGAAGACAAAAGGAATAAAAACATTCCTTGGATGATGAGAAGAAGGATTTAAAAATTCTCCAAAAAGGGAGTATGGGGATTGGAGGAATAAAAAGGAATTAAAAATTCCTTGGGTGAAGGGATACCTAGATGAATGTGAGATTTGTGAAAATCTCACATTCACCTAGGAAAAGAGAATTTAAGGAAGGTAGTTGGATGGGGGGATGCATAGAGAGATGTGAGAAGAACATTTAAGGAAAGTGGTTGAGTGAGGGGACAAGGAGTTGACTTTGTGGCTAATCATGGAGATCAGCCACTAACAACCCAGTAGAAGAAAGATTTGAAGAGGGATTAGGTGGGATTAGAGCAAGTGGGATTTGTAGGAGGATTTGACTAGGAGAGATAATGAGTGGAGGCAATCAAAAATTAGGAAATAATGGTAAGTGGGATTAAGAGGGTTTCTAGAAGAATTAATTAGGCGAATGATGGATTAGAAACAGGTGATTTGTAAGAATCACAAAGATTAATTAATTAATTGAGATTAACTAATTAAAGGGGGGATTTAAGAATAATTAATTTTGCATGCCTTAGAAGAATAAAGGGAAATTGATTTATTAAATAAATAAATCATCAATTGGATTATAGTGACAATATTAATTAGATTAAATTTAATTAATATTGAGAAATAAGGATTAACAGGGAGAGTTAAATTAATTAAAATAATTAATTTAAGTTTCTACATTTTGCCCCCATTTTATGCAGTGGCAAAATTTGGCGATGGGTAAAAGATAGAAGAAAGAGGATGCCTCGACGTAAAGCACGGGTGGTGTCTGCCCCCTCAAGAATTTTTTGGAATTTTTTTTAAAAAGATAGCAGAAAAATTCTTGAAAAGAAGGAGGAAGGAGGAAAAATGATGAGTGAATGAGAAAGAAAGAGAAAAATGATTGAGGAAATACGAGAAGAGATAGAAGAAGAGAGAAAACGAAGGGATGGGCCCACGAGGGGGGCTCATATAAGCCACATAGGGCCCAATGAAGGGTCATTGTCACACATAAGCATTGAAGTATATCAGAGCTTAGAGAGAAGACAAAGAGATGAACCGCATTCCAACACTCGAGCACCACGCCGAGAGGGTTTGTCGTCACGAGAGGCCTGTTAGGACCCGAAGGCAACTGAGAGGGGGGTGAATCAGTTGTCTAATAATTTCAACCCAAATATAACTTAATCAAACTTGATACTTAATACCGGTAAACCAAACTTAATGTCGGTTAACAGATTAACAATTATACCAATGAAACTTAATGCATGAAATAATAAGAGAAACAACATCCACAACACATAACACAGAGATTTGTACATGGAAATTATGTAAGGGGAAAAACCACGGTGGGAAGCCTTACCCATATTCAGATAATACTATTGCAGATAGTATGTGTGTACAAATAGAATCTACACATGCAGAAAGGCCAACTACCTAGAGCTCACTGCTCAATCACAAGATAGGAGTCACACTGATTACAAAATGGATTATAAAAATCCAATACAATGTACTGCTCAAAGTAGCATCTTCTATGCTAGGTTCAGTATCGGTTAAGCTCTAATAATCTTCTTCAAACCTTCCTTGAATCTTCAAATGATGTCTGTGTGAGTAGCTCTGCTTGTATTCACATATACCGAATATCACAACCTTACCATACCATATTACATACCATTACATAATCTCACAAATGAGATCTTACATATATACCAAAACCTAGGACCAAATGTGTAGGTTGGCTCACTAAGAATATTACAATAAAATTAATAACAAATAAGTCAAGATGCAATGCATCATGTTGGCTCAATGTAATTACAACAATAACCAATTAATTAATCATCTCCATAACGTGTCGTGTTGATCTGGAATAGACAATGCATACCGGTCCATAACCTAGACCAATTTGCCGGTAACAACAAATATGTCAGGCCGATTAGACCAATAATTAAATCACCAAAACCAAGTGTCCAAACCATGTCTTAGACATAACCAAGTGATCTCCAGATGATAACAATTCATCCTTAGTGCCAGTGAACCAAATACTGATGACTGTGCATAAGTCACTGAACTTACCGATGAACATAACCAAAGATCTCCAGAAGGATAAGTGTTGATAAGCGTTGACATCGATGACAAAACCAATACAACACATCCACAATACCAACAATATCCCCCTTTGGCATTGATGGCAACACAAGATGGAAAAACCATCTAAGTGCCAAAGCATAAATGCCAAAAACCAAAAACCAACAATCTCCAGAATAGATCAATACCAGAAATCAAAATATACATGCAGAGTGTAAAAATCTCTCCCCCAATGAATAATCTCCCCAAAGAATAATGTGTTTTTCCATAGATATCTCTCCCCCTTTGACATCAAATGCCAAAGAAATACAAATACCAGTTAAATACCAACTACTCCCCCTGAGAAGTAGCTCTCCTTCATCAAAGTCGGGAAAAGGTTTCTTTGTAAATTATGTCAGTTTGATGCCAAGCATCAACTGTCTAAGTCTCTATCAGTGAGGATATAACCCCAAGCTGCTCTCTGAGATATTCAAAATTTTCCTTAAGAAAAGGCTTAGTAAATATATCTGCAATCTACTCTTTAGTATTCACATAAACCAATCTCACTTCTTTTGCTTCAACATTTTCTTTCAGAAAATTATATTCGATTGAAACATGTTTAGCTTTGGAGTGAAATACCGGATTCTTAGATATATCAATTGTTGTTGAATTGTCACAATAAATGATGATAGGTTCTTTGCATTTTACCTTTATGTCCTTCAACATTTGCTTAATCCATAATACCTGAGTACAATTAGTTGTTGCTGCAACATATTCTAATTTTGTTGTTGATAATGACGTACAACTTTGTTTCTTGCTCAACCATGAAATTAATCAACTACCAAGAAAGAATGGTCCGTCGGTGGTTCTCTTTCTGTCATCTACATCTCCTGCCCAATTAGCATCGGTGTATGCACATAAATCAAAATTTTCATCTTTAGGATACCATAAACTAAGATTTGTTGTGCCTTGTAAATATCAAAAAATCCTTTTCACTGTTGATTCATGATTTTCTTTAGGATTACTCTAAAATCTTGAAACAATACACACTGCATTCATTATATCAGGTCTTTTTTGTGTCAAATATAGTAAACCTCCAATCATAGATTTGTATCTTGTCAGATTGACAGGAGTTGAATCATCCTTCAATGATAGTTTATTAGTTGTAGTCAAAGGAGTACTTACCGGTTTAGAGTTTTCCATACCAAATTTCTTCAGTAATTCCTTCAAGTACTTTGATTGACATAAGAATATACCTTTATCAGTCTGTGAAATCTGCAATCCTAAAAAGAATTTGATCTCCCCAATCATAGACATTTCAAATTCTTCCTGCATCTTATTAGAAAAGTCTTTACACAAACCATCTTCTCCTCCAAAAATGATGTCATCAACAAAAACTTCAATAACCAAGATGTCTTCATTAGTCACCTTGAAATATAAGTTGTTGTCAACATTACCTTTAGTGTAACCAATCTTCAAAATATATTTGTCTAATCTAGCATACCAAGCTCTAGGAGCTTGCTTTAATCCATATAAAGCTTTCCTTAATCTACAAACCATATCTTTATCTTTTGTCAATGAAAATCCATCAAGTTGTTCAATGTAAACTTCTTCTTCAAGATCACCATTCAGAAATGCACATTTAACATCCATTTGATATACTTTATAGTTTTTGTGTGTTGCAAATGCAAGAAATAATCTGATTGCCTCAATTCTAGCTACCGGTGCAAAGGTTTCATTGTAATCAATTCCCTCTTTCTGTGAGTAGCCTTTACATACTAATCTTGCTTTGTTTTTTATTACCTTACCATCTTCATTAAGTTTGTTTCTAAATACCCATTTAGTTCCAATTACATTTTTATTTTTAGGTCGGGGAACTAATGTCCATGTATTGTTCTTTTCAATTTGTTCTAATTCATCTTCCATAGCTTTAATCCAATGTTTATCTTCACATGCCTCAATAACAGATGTTGGTTCAATTTGAGAAATTAAACATACCTCTTCATTTTCCAGTCTTCCTCTTGTCATAACTCCTTGATACTTATTCCCAATTATCTAACTTTTAGAGTGATTCAGTCTTACATACCTGGGTGTGTTCACTTGTTGTTGTTCATCAGTCACTATGTAATTCTCTAATGATGTTGGTGTGACTAGATCAACATTATGTACCAGTGCACTCTGTATAGGTTCATTTGTGATTATCTCAATTGCTGGTTCAGAATCCATGGACCTTGAATTTCTTCTAAAGTGCTCATCTATCTTCACATTTGCACTCTTAATGATTTTCTGCAATCTTTTATTAAAACATCTATATGCTTTGCTCTTAGATGAATAACCAAGAAATATTCCTTCATCACTTCTAGGATCAAATTTACCAATATACTCATCTCTCCTAATGTAACCTTTGCTCCCAAATATTCTAAAGTACTTAAGAGTAGGAATATTACCAAACCATAATTCATAGGGTGTCTTACCGGTTTCACCTTTGATGTGAGCTCTGTTGAAAGTGTAAACCATTGTATTCACTACTTCTCTCCAATACACATGAGGTAGATTTGCTTCTGATATCATGCTTCTAGCTGCATCCAGAATAGTTATGTTCTTCCTTTCCACAACTCCATTTTGCAGAGGTGTCTGGGGTGTTGATATTTATCTTCTAATCCCATTCACTTCACAAAATGTATTGATCTCCTTAGATGTAAATTCACCTCCTTGATCTGATCTTAAACATTTGATTTTCTTACCAGTTTCATTCTCTACAAGTACCTTGAATAATTTGAATTTCCCAAAAGCTTATGATTTCTCCCTGAGAAAAGTAACCCAACACATTCTAGAATAATCATCAATAATTAGCATAAAGTATCTATATCCCTGTAGACTTCTTGTTCTTGTCGAAACACATAAGTCAGTATGAATTAAATCAAGAACGTCATTGTTTTTCTCACAAATACTCTTGAAAGTTGTTCTAACTTGCTTTCCCATTTCAAATTCCTTACATACCAGATTATGAGGTTTTACAATCTTAGGTAAATCCCTTACTGCCTTAGATGAACTAATATTTACAATGCAATCAAAATTCACATGACAGAGTCTTTTATGCCATAACCAACTTTCATCAATATGTGCAATCAAGCATGTCTTTTCATTGTTATTCAAATGAAAGATATTACCTCTAGTATGATTACTGGTTGCAATCTCTAAACTAGTTCTATTCATGATTTTGCATTTACCATTCTTGAATTGTAGCTGAAATCCTTTTTCAACTAATTGACCAACACTCAAAAGATTATGCTTCAAACCTTCAACATAATAAACATTGTCAGTATTGTGCTTACCATCAAAAGATATAGTGTCTTTTCCTCTGATTAAACAAGCTTTGTCATCTCCAAATCTTACTAGACCTCCATTGCATTCCTAAAAAGATAATAATTTACTTTTATCATCAGTCATATGATGTGAACATTCAGAATCTATAATCCATTCATCCTTTTCTTCAATTTTAGTTGCCAGGGCCTGTTCTATCAGTGGATCAATAGGTGTTGGTTGATCTTTTGTTATTGCAACAAAACCCATCCATTGTCTGTCGGTTCTTTATCAGAATCATCAGTAACTCCTTCATCAACATAGTAACATGCTTTGTCTCTATTCTTCTTAACTCTGTATCTCTGATATTCGGGGTTAGGCTTATATGTTCTTTTAGCTTCTTCTCTCAATCTTGCATGTCTATCAGGACATCTAGATGCCATATGACCAACTTTATTGCAGTTAAAACATTTAAATGGTGCTTTACCTTCATACTTACTTCCAATAGGACCTTTAGGCATTTTCCTTGCAAATAGTGCTTCAAGTTCTTCCAGTTCTTCATTTTCCCTCCTGATGTCTTCAAGTTATCTTGCATAAAGTGCTTTCCAATCAGATTTATTAGCTGATGATGAAGATGCGATAGATGATGATGTTTTGAAGGCTAAATCTATTTTAGTTGTAGCAACAGGACCAAATTCCTCAAGCTCAAATGTTGAAAGTTTTCCAACCAAGGTATCTCTAGATACTGATGTATTAGGCATAGTTCTCAACTCATTAATGGCAGTTACTTTCATTTTATATGTTGGTGGCAGTGCTCCTAAAACTTTAGAAACAATTTCATCTTCACTTAAGGAACCTCCACAACATTGTATACCCAAAACAATTTCATTAACCCTTTCCATAAAAGTAAAAATTCTTTCATCTTCTTCCATTTTCAAATTTTCATACCTGACCCGAAAACATTCCATTTTGCAATTTTGACAGTGGTATCTCCTTCATTCAATGTCTCCAGTTTATCTCAAATAGCTTTAGCAGTAGATCGGTTTGATAATCCCATGATTTGTTGATCTGGCAAGGCACTCAAGAGTGCTTCTCTTTCTTTGGAATCATTCTCTTGATCCTTACTCAATGTAGGTGGATTAGGTTGACCTGGTGTAGGACCAACATAGCCATTCTGTGTAACATCCCATGTGTCTTTTCTAATGCAATTCAAATGTGTCTTTATTCTGATCTTCCATATACCATAGTTAGTTCCATCAAGTTTCAGACTGTCCTTCCTGAAATAGTTAGTTGTCATAGAACATCAATGAAAAAACCAATGCAACACATCCATAATACCAACAGGGCCCACCCATTATGGTCCACCGGTACATACCTTGAACCTCCTTTTTGATTTGATAGATTTAGGATAGATTCCAGGGTTAGATTTAGGGCTTAAAGTCTAACAGGGTGGATGTGTTGATCATCATTTCAGCACACACGCCCCTAAGGTAGTACGAGCTTTGCCAAATTGCGCCAGCACACGCGGGGAAGTAGGGATCGTGGGAAGTTTTGGGGCGGGAAAACACGCATGGCGCGAGCACTTGCGCTACTCTAGGTTAGGCTTTGGTTCAGGGAGAGAGAGAGGGGGCACTCAATATGAGTTCCCGTGCTAATGGGGGTTAGGTGCCAAAGTCAGGGGCGATTCAGCGCATGTGGTTGTGGTATAGCATGAGAAGCATGATTTTGGTGTGAGCTTTAGATGAAACAGCGTGAGCACTAGGGGGGATCATGAATATCTCAGGAATAGAATAAAGGGAGGGATAAGAATGATATGGGATAATGAAGTATTTTGCATGAATGCAGGCAAATTTAGGGCCATTAGCATCGAGGGAGCACTGGCTGGCAATTATGAGGCTTTGTAGGCAGCTGAGGGCAAACAAGCTAGAGATACTAGCCAAGGTAGGATTGCATTTTGTCGGCTGATGGCCGAGGATCAAAGCACATACTACCATGATGAATGTGTTGGTAGAGTAGTGGGATAGCAGGACTTGTACCTTCCATCTGCCTACAGGAGAGGCGATAGTGACATTATTGGATGTTGAAAAGTGGAAAATTGAACCCTAGTGACTCCCCACCTAGGAGAGAGAAAGGAAGTCACTAGGATGGTTTTCACTTGGGAGAACTTTAAATTTAAAAGATGGGTTGAATCCACTATATCCAAATCCAAGAGAGACAAGGATGTGAATTCCAAGGAGATTGCAATGGTAGAAGTATGATTTGCCCTCTTTTGTAAATGAGAAAGTTGACTTGTTGACTATGCGGAAAAGAGAGGGGAAATGAGTGAAATTAGGGGCTACCAATTTAGGATCGTATTGTAACCTTGGATCTAAGCTAATTAGACTGATACAGATCTGCCCTGCAAATTTGGAGAAAAGTTGTCAGGACCATGGCAGAAATGTACATGGTCCTCCACAAAATCCGTGAAACAAAAAGGGTTCTTTTGTCTCTGCAAATGAAGCCCAAACCTGGAATTATAGCTACGCACCTACAACCTACACATAGAAAAAAGAGGAAAAAGGGGTTGTGAATAGGGGTTTGCCTCAGTCAAACCTCAGTTGAGGAATCAACCTTGAAAGAAAGTAATTGCAAATGCTTGAATGTAAAAAATGGAAATGTATACCTTGTAGATCTGCAACTTGTTGATGATGATTTCTTTGCTTCTTGAATGTAATCACAAGTGTTGCATGAAATGGCATGTAACGTGACAAAACCCTAACACACATGCATGCTTGCAAATGAATGTTATAATATTACTCCAATGGATGAATGAAGAAGACTTGAATGCTTGATGATGTATATCTTCACCTATGCTTACTTATGATCCACTTCGCTTGAACTTCGCCTCCCCTTCCTCCTTATACAAATGAGAAAACCAACTCCATTTTATACATGCCTCTTGAATATTAATTCATCTCATAAAAGGTTGACATCAGGGAGATTTAGGATCCTAAAGTGCAAATGGGGCCGAGGGGACCTATCTTGGGGCCATCCTAAGAAGGTGGGGCAGGGGCACCATGCCCCTATCCTACATTATCTTGGGGCTCGGACAGAGTCTTGAGGCTATCTCAAGGCTCAAACATGAAGGGGTCAAGGGGTGAAAATGCAGAAATAGGTCTCAATTCGGAAGGAGGATGTCATTGCCAAGGTGAGGACCTAAAATATGGTTAAAATTGCAGGAGGCACAATTTTATGACACTACATTTAGCCCCCACTTTAGTGGGAGTATGGATTATGCCACTACTATCGGTAAAGTAGAAGAAAGAGAGAGATGAAGATGAGAGATGCGGAGCAATACCACAAGGAGTATAAGCCATCACTTTTTTTTGAGGAATAAAAGCCCCCAATATTCGGATCTTAACTCACTCAAACATATGCAAGAGCACACAAAACAAAAAGGGACAAGACACATAAAACAAAACACAAGACAAAACATCAACTAGTTGTAGAGACCTCAATACAAATGTCTCAAACAACTAATTGAAACATAAAGACCAATGCCATCACATAAACATGAGCGATCACATAAAAGAGAAAAGTTAACATCATCCATGAACCATCAATAGAAAAACTATGGGTTCATGAGAGGAAGAAGAGAGAGAATATGAATACACACTTTTGTAATCCATGAGAAGAAAGGTGAACAAGAGAGAAACCATGGACATCTCGCCCCTAAAACTAGGTGGTCCATGGAGAGAAGGACATGGAAATATAGTCCCTAGAGCCTATATGGGTGATCCATGTAAGGGAGGAGAGTGAGAACACCATTAGTTCTACCCAACCTCAAGCGACTGTGTGTGCAAGTGAGTTTCAAAGTGTTGGCATTATGGATGAATTGATTATGTGTTGCATTGATGTTTTGTCATTGATGTCAATGCTTGCTGTTATGGTTGGTTATCGGCAAATGGGTTTTGGTTACTGGTAGAAGATCTAGTGTTACCGGTAGAAGAGACTATAAATTGGACACTTCTAGCATGTTTGGATCTATGGAGTATGTTTGATTTTATGTGTTACATGTTCCTAGAGAATGTTTTGGTCAGTTGGTATTGACTTTGTAATTGGATGCTATCATACACTCTTATAAAATTATACTGGCATTGGTTTAAGGTTTAACTGGCAGAGCTTTCACTGAGGAATCTTGACATGATGCATAAGTGGTGTTGGTGCAGCTTCTAGATGGATTTCAGGATGCTGAAGATGTTCTTTGATCATGCCTCAACTGAGTGAAGACATTGCTTTGGCATGGTGGACCCAGAATAGGTCTGGTACCTATCTAGGTTATGGATCAGTATCATGTTAACGTGTACTCTACAAGTTACCGGGATGTTTTGAGATGTTCTATGGATTGGTTATTGTTGTTTTGGTTTTAAGCCAACATGGCATATCATTGTAATATGGATGTATGTAATGATCTTATTGTAATATCTTTTAGGTGGTCAACCTAATTGGTTTAGGCTTTAGGGTTGGTATAAAATGATGTAAGATCTCATTATAGAAAATGTGTCATGGTCTTCGAATGCAATATCATATGCAAAAGAGATTTGGTCAATCATAAGTGATCGAATTGGGTTTAAGGAAGAGGTCAAAGGCCTCCGGTATTGAGCTTAACAAGGACTGTAATCAGGCATGATAGATGTTATCTCTAGTAGTTAATTATTATGGACTGTTGTCCATTTATCTTGAGATGGTTATTACCTCTTTGTAGTCAGTGAGACTCTTTTGTAATGAGTAGTACGCTCTAGGTAGTGTGCCTTCCTACATGTGTAGGCCCCTCATTGTATCACATACTTTCTACAGAAGTAACATCTGACTGTGGATAGGCTTCCCACTATGGTTTTTCCCTTTCCAGGTTTTCCACATACAAATCATGGTGTTATGTGGTATGGTTGCATTGTGTTGACTATCTATTTCATTGTTAAGTTTCATTTATTACCAGTATCTATTTCTGCTATTCTAGTACTTAATGTTTATATGCTCTGGTTTAAGGTTATTAAGTGGATTAATTGATATAATTTGTTAACAATTGATTCACCCCCCCCCACTCTCAGTTGTTCACCGGTTATCCTAACCATTGGTATCAGAGCTTTGGTCCTCTTTTGCAAAATATTAACCGCTTGAGGTAGATCCTATGGCATCTATTACTTCAAATCCACCGGCAACTATTTTCAGAAGAGAAATCCCTAAGCTTGATGGAACAAATTATGGGATATGGAAAAATAGAATGGACACTTATCTTAGATGTATTGGCAAGGATATTTGGGAGATCACTGAGAAAGGATACGCACCTTATGATTTAGCATCCGGCAATCCTGCTCCTGCAGACCTAGACAAGAATATTAAAAATGATTGCAAAGCTAGAGAAGCCCTCTTGTGTGCACTTATTGATCAGCAAATCATGGGATTGACTAATAAATCATCGGCAAAGGTTATGTGGGATAAATTGCAAACTCTGAATGAAGGTGATCCTATTGTCAAAATTGTTAAACTTGATGGTTAACGGGTAAGATATGAAAACTTGAAGATGGAAGATAATGAAAGAATTGTTGTGTTTATGGAAAGAGTAAATGAGATTGTTATGGGAATTCAATGTTGTGGAGGATCTCTGAGTGAAGATGAAATAGTTTTCAAAGTCTTGAGAGCCCTTCCACCAACTTACAAGATGAAGGCAACTGCAATTAATGAATTGAGAACAATGGCAAACACTTCAGTTAACAAAGACATTTTGATTGGGAAATTATCTACTTTTGAGCTTGAAGAATTTGGATCTTTTGGAGCTGCAAAGTCTGATCCTACTTTTCATGCATCATCATCTACCAGCAAAAGTGACTCAAAAGTCTTATATGCAAAAGAATTGGAAGATATGAGGAAAGAAGATGAAGAATTTGAGAAACTTGAAGCCTTATTTTCTTGAAGACTACCTAAAGGACCGACGGGAAGTAAGTATGAAGGAAAAACATATTTAAAATGTTTTGCATGTAATAAGATTGGTCATTTTACATCTAGATGTCCTAAAAGGAATGCAAGATTTGAGGAAAGAGTTAAGAAATCATTTAAGCCTAACTAGAACAGATATAGATTCAAGAAAAGTAAACAATGCTACATAGCAGATGAGGAAGGAGTAAGTGATGACTCTGGGGATGAACCGGCAGACGACTTTGCTAGTGGATCCGGTAATGGAAAGGAATGGGTGTTCTATGCTTTAAAGGAATATGAACTGGAAGCGGCTATCATGAATGAAGAAAAGGCCCTGGTAGCAAAATTTGAAGATAAGGATGAATGGGTAATTAATAGTGGATGCTCACATCATATCACTGGAGATAAAAGAAAAAAATTGTCCTTGTAAGAATACAATGGTGGTCAAGTCAGATTTGGAGATGACAAAACATGTATGATCAAAGGTAGAGGTATTATTTCTCTAGATGGCAAGCATAATACTGATAATGTCTATTATGTAGAAGGTTTAAAGCATAATCTTTTGAGTGTTGGTCAATTGGTGGACAAGGGTTTCCAACTTCAGTTTAAAGATAGAAAATACAAAATCATTAACAAGACTGGTTTGGAGATTGCAACTGGTATTCAAACTGGAGGTAATATCTTTCACTTAAACATTGGTAATAAGACATGTTTGATAGCTCATATTGATGAGAGTTGGTAATGGCATAAGAGGTTATGTCATGTTAATTTTGATTGTATTGATAAGATCAGTTCAACTAAGGCAATTAGAGGTATACCTAAGATTATGAAGCCTCGTAATCCGGTATGTAAGGAATGTCAATTGGGAAAGCAAGTTAGAACTTATTTTAAGAGCATACATGATAAATATAATGATGTGCTTGATCTGATTCACATTGACTTATGCGGTCCTACAAGGACTAAAAGCTTTCAAGGTGATAGGTATTTCATGCTAATAATTGATGACTATTCTAGAATGATGTGGGTGACTTTTCTAAGGGAGAATTCTGAAGCCGTTGAGAAATTTAAGATCATTAAAGCAAAGGTTGAAATAGAAACTGGATTGAAAATAAAATTTCTAAGATAGATCAAGGTGGTGAGTTCACTTCTCATGAATTTAACAGTTATTGTGAGACAAATAGAATTAGGAGACAGTTATCTGCACCTCAGAATCCTCAGCAAAATGGAGTTGTAGAATGAAAGAACATAGCCATTTTGGATGCAGCAAGATCTATGATGATGGAAGCCAAATTGCCTCACATCTACTAGAGAGAATCAATGAGTACAGTAGTCTACACATTCAATAGAGTTCATATCAAAGGTGAAACCGGTAAGACCCCTTATGAATTATGGTTTGGACATACACCTACTGTTAAATATTTCAGAATTTTTGGAAGTAAATGCTATATCAAAAGAGATGATTCAATTGGGAAGTTTGATCCATGAAGGGATATTTCTTGGTTATTTAATTCAAAGCAAAGCATATAGATGTTATAACAAAATATTGCAGAAAATTGTGGAGAGCGCTAATGTGAAAGTGGATGAGCAATACAAAAATCAATCTATATCATATGACAGGGAACCAGCAGTGGAAATGATCATAACTGAACTGACAATGCCTCAATTGGTACAGGAAACTGAGACAGTTACACCAGTACAATCAGAAAATTCAATTGTGACTGATGATTAGAGCAGTGAACCTGAAGTTCAGAAGGCACCAAGGTATGTAAGACTAAATCATTCTGAAGATCAAATTATTGGAGATAGGAACAAGGGAGTTATGATAAGAAGAAGAATGGAAAATCAAGAGGTATGTCTTATTTCTCAAATTGAACCAGCATCTGTTATTTAATCTTGTAAAGATAAACATTGGTTAAAGGCTATGGAAGATGAATTAGATCAGATAGAGAAAAATGAAACTTGGACTTTAGTTCCCTAGCCTAAAAATAAGAATGTTATTGGAACTAAATGGGTTTTTAGGAATAAACTGAATGAGTATGGGCAATTTGTAAGAAACAAGGCTAGATTGGTTTGTAAAGGATATTCTCAAATGGAAGGAATTGATTATGGTGAGACATTTACACCTGTAGCTAGAATTGAAGTTGTTAGACTATTTCTTGTTTATGTAGCTTATAAGAACTATAAGGTTTATAAAATGGATGTTAAATGTGCATTTTTTAATGGTGAACTCAAGGAAGAAGTATACATTGAGCAACCTGATGGATTTTCACTGACAGATGACAAAGATATGGTTTTCAGATTCAAGAAAACTTTATATGGATTGAAACAAGCTCCTAGAGCTTGGTATACAAGGTTGGATAAATATCTTTTGAAACTTGGTTTTACTAAAGGTAGTGCTGATAGTAATTTATATTATAAGATCATTGATGATGATATTATGATTATTGAAGTATTTGTTGATATCATTTTTGGAGGAGAAGATAAATTGTGCATGGAATTTTCTAATAATATGAAAAATGAATTTGAAATGTCCATGATTGGTGAGATGAGATTTTTCCTAGGTTTGCAGATTACTCAAACTGACAAAGGCATTTGTATCTATCAAACTAAGTATCTGAGGGAATTGTTGAAGAAGTTTGGTATGGATAATTCCAAACCGGTAAGTACTCTTATAATGACAAGTGAGAAATTATCTATCAAGGATACTTCTACATCGGCAAATCCGACAAGGTATAAGTCTATGATTGGTGGCTTTCTATATCTAACTCAGACTAGACCAGATATTATGAATGCAGTAATTATTGTTTCAAGATATCAAAGTAATCCTAAAGAAAATCATGAATGTGCAGTAAAGAGGATATTCTGATATTTGCAAGGAACAACGAAATATGGCTTATGGTATTCTAGAAATGATGATTTCACTTTATGTGCATATACAGACTCAGATTGGGCAGGAGATACTGATGACAGGAAGAGCACTTCTAGTGGAGCTTTCTTTCTTGCAAAGAAATTGGTTTCATGGATCAGCAAAAAAAGTCATGCATTTCTTTATCTACTGCAGAAGCTGAGTATGTTGTAGCAGCAACTAATTGCACTCAAGTCTTGTGGATGAAGCAAATGTTGAAGGATATCAAGGTAAATTGTAGTGAACTGGTAGTTATCTACTGTGATAACTCTGCAGCTATTGACATGTCTAAGAATCCGATGTTTCACTCTAAGACTAAGCATATATCAATAAAGTATAACTTTCTGAAGGATAAGGTAGAAGGAAAGGAAGTCAAACTGGTTTATGTGAACACTAAAGAACAGATTGCAAATATATTCACTAAACCACTGTCTAAGGAATCATTTGAGTATTTGAGAGATAGGTTAGGGGTTTCTGCCCCTCTGGCAGAGACTTGATTGATGCAGTTTGTCATCAGTCTGGCATGCATTATCAGAGATATTATTCATTCCAGCAGAGACTTGATTGATGCTTTGAGATTCAGAGGTTTATATTCTTGCTTTGATATTTGTGTCAAATTTCTAGCATTGATGTCAAAGGGGGAGAGATAGTGATGTGAAAAATAAATTCAAAACTTAATAGAGATATCATTCACAGGGGGGGAGTTATTGATATTCAGGAGATTGTTGGTTGTCTTCCACAGGGGGAGACTTGTTTGGCATTTTTTGGTACTTAGATATTTTTCACATCTAGTGTTGCTATAAATGCCAAAGGGGGAGATTTTTTGCATTATGGATAAATTGATTATGTGTTGTATTGATGTTTTTTCATTGATGTCAACACTAGCTGATATGGTTGGTTACTGGCAGACGGGTTTTGGCTACCGATAGAAGATCTAGTGTTACCAGCAGAAGAGACTATCTGTTGGACACTTCTGGCATGTTTGGATCTATGGAGTATGTTTGATTTTATGTGTTACATGTTCTTGTAGCATGTTTTGGTCAGTTGGTATTGACTTGGTAATCGGATGCTATTGTACACTCTTGTAAACCCATACCGGCATTGGTTTAAGGTTTAACCGCCAGAGATTTCATTGAGGAATCTTGACAGGATGCATAAATGGTGTTGGTGCAGCTTCTAGATGGATTTCAGGATGTTGAAGATGTTCTTTGATCATGTCTCAACTAAGTGAAGACATTGCTTTGGCGTGGTGGACCCAGAATAGGTTTGGTACCTATTTAGGTTATGGACCGGTATCATGTTAACGTGTACTCTACATGTTACCGGGATGTTTCAAGATGTTCTATGGATTGGTTATTGTTGTTTTGGTTTTAAGCTAACATGGCATATCATAGTAATATGGATGTATCTAATGATCTTATTATAATATCTTTTAGGTGGCACCTAATTGGTTTAGGCCTTAGGGTTGGTATAAAATGATGTAAGATCTCATTATAGAAAATGTGTCGTGGTCTTGGAATGCAATATCATATGCGAAGGAGATTTGGTCGATCATAGGTGATCGAAATGGGATTAAGGAAGAGGTCAAAGGCCTCCGGTATTGATCTTATCAAGACTATAATCAGGCATGGTAGATATTATCTCTAGCAGTTCATTATTCTAGATTGTTGTCCATTTATCTTGAGATGGTTATTACCTCTTTGTAGTCAGTGAGACTCTTTTGTAAGGAGCAATATGCTCTAGGCAGTGTGCCTTCCTCCATGTGAAGGCCACTCATTGTATCACATACTATCTGCAAAAGTATCATCTGACTGTGGGTAGGCTTCCCACCATGGTTTTTTCCTTTTCGGGTTTTCCACGTACAAATCATGGTGTTATGTGGTATGGTTGCATTGTGTTGATTGTCTGTTTCATTGTTAAGTTTCATTGCTTACCGGTATCTATTTATGATATTCCGATACTTAATGTTTACATGCTCTGGTTTAAGGTTATTAAGTGGATTAATTGATATAATATGTTAACAATTGATTCACCCCCCTCTTAGTTGTTCACCAATTATCCTAACATGAAGCACCTCATAGGAGTCTATGTCTGAGTATGCGACAACTTGTATAAAATGTATAGTACGTGTCAAGAAAGGCATGATATCTCACTCTAAGATTTTGTGCTCTGGTTCCGAGAATAACCACCCTACAAAAAGTGGTGTCATCTTGCTCTAAGAGTCTATGCTTTGGTTCTGAGAATAACCCATTGTACAAGAGAAAAGTGATGACATCTTTCTCTAAGAGGCTTCCCTCTAGTTCCAAGAATATCCCACTGTATAAGAAAAGTGATGACATCTTTCTCTAAGAGGCTTCCCTCTAGTTCCAAGAATATCCCACTGTATAAGAAAAGTGATGACATCTTTCTCTAAGAGGCTTCCCTCTAGTTCCAAGAATATCCCACTGTATAAGAAAAGTGATGACATCTTTCTCTAAGAGGCTTCCCTCTAGTTCCAAGAATGTCCCACTGTACAATGCATGAGAGAAGTATACTAAAAAGGAGCAGTGTGGGTGCCCCCCCTTAAGATGTCAACATAGGTTGATTTTGATATCTTAAGAAAAGTAGAACAAGGATACCTACCTTCATCATAAAGAAGATATTCATTATGCAACAATGTCATAAATCCAAGCAAAAAAGAGAATACTCTTCAAGCAAGGCTAAGATAGTTGAAAAGAGATATCTTGTTGTAAGTGTAAAGGTGATCCCTGGAGGAGAAGAGATCTTTGTTCAAAAGACATCTACCCCCAAGAGGAGTTGTCTTAGATAAATATAACATCTTCTAGAATAAAGCGAGAGAACAAGAATGCAATCCTTCCTCCTATTGCTAGGTGAAAGGGATTCTTGATGAAGGATGACTCATGTTTATCCCCCAGAGGGATAGGTGAATTTATCATAGATTTACATTACCAAGTGTGAAAAGAGGTTGTATTCAAGGACTAACACCTCTTGTATAAGAGAGAACCCTTGAGAAAACAACCAATAATTTTGCACAAGGAATAACATCAATTAATAAAGCTCACACCATCCACACAATAGGGAAAAGTGGATCCTTAGAGAAAGAGAGAGGGAGAGAGATCATTCCCCCCCAAAGCATAGGACAATGAGAAGAATTACACAACTTCTAGAGAGATATTACTCATAAAAGACATATTGTTTCAAGAAAGGGATACATCCTAACCAAGGAATAGACATGTGCTCACATGAAGGATAACTCCATTCAAGAAAGGACATCAAGTTATGAATAACACAATAGAAGAGGTAATTTTCAAAGAGAGGGGAAGGGGAAGAAGAAGTTTCACAAAGGTCCTCAAAATAGAGATTATTCATAATAGACGTACTATTTCAAGCAAGGAAAAGATCTCACTCACGGAACAGACATGCACTCACATGAAGGAATACTCCATGCAAGAAAGGACATCAAGTTTATGAATAATGCAATAGAAGAGGTAATTTTCAAAGAGAGAGAAAGAAGAAGAATAAATGTCACAAAGTTTCTCTAAATAGAGATTATTCATAATAGATGTAGCATTTCAAGCAAGGAGAAGATCCCACTCATGAAACAGACAGGCGCTCGCATGAAAGAATACTCCATGCTAGAAAGGACATCAAGTTTATGAATAATGTACCACATGAAGAAAACAGTGAAACCTTAAAAAGAGGAAAATAAATATTCTTTCCCCCCAAGCATAGAGGCAAAAAAAAATAGTCTATTATGTTTCTCACTAAGTATGATTGCACCTGAAATTGTACCACCATGAATGACAAAGAGCCCCGAATAGGTAGGCTAACTATGTCACATAGTGAGGAGAAACATAATAGGAATTTCAATGTTATTTTAAATGATCATGATGAATATGCCATTCATTGTCAGATGTTATTTTTAGCTTGCTTGAATCAATGTAATGTTGTATTTGTGTTTTCAAAGCTTGACACTCATTAGTAGAATGGCCATGGGTTTGATGATATTTACAAAAGAATAATTTTGAGAATGTTGTTTATGTTTTCTTCTTCATTTAGGACAAAGAGGAAATATTAAGTTGGAATTTAGAAGATTGGTCAACACATGTTCTTGTTTTAACTCAAAATTAGAATGAGAAGGTGTGTATTTACAAGACAATGTTGAAGAAAATGTGGACAAAGAAAAGTGTGATTTCTCATGACTTTGTCGCTCACATTCAAACATTTGTCCATTGCATGTATGTTCAAAAGAGGGTTCACTCTTAGGGGGAATTTGATTTAAGTTTAAAGAGGCCCAATAAATTTCAAGATTTGTGTTAAGAGACAAATTTGGAATGTGAAATTCAGGCATCTTAGACTTTCAAGAAAAGGTAGGAGTGAAATCTAAGGACCCCTAATCATCCTCTAAGAGTCCTTCCTTAGGAACTTCTTTGGTAGGAGATGGAGTATTTGAGTGAATTGAAGAGAGGATTGTAGGAACTAAGAAAGCATATGATTCTTCACTTATGTTCTCATCAACTACCTCATTAGTATATGTGTAAGGCACATCATGATAATCGGGAAGAATTTTTGGTTTCCTAGGAACATGAATGGAATTAATTTTATTTTTGTTAGGCTCTTGATTTTTGGGAGAGAGAGCATTATGATGAGAAATACTATCATCCTCTTGTTCTAAGGTATCTTTATGTTCAAGACACTCATTAGAAAAATGACTATCATATGTAATTGATGCTTCATCTTTATAGGGAAGATCATGAAAAGAAGGTATGGTATCACTAGGATAAGTAGCCTTAATATCATCCTCTTGCACCAAATAATCCTTATGAGGGAGGTACTTTTTAGAAGAAGAAGGAACACAATCCTCCAAAGATTCATCTTTAGGAGGGGGATCTTTGAAAGAAGTGTCCATATTCCCTTTTTGCACCAATGTGCCCTCATTAATGAGATTAATGTTGGGAGAGGGTAAATCGTAGCTATGAATGAAAGGGAGAACTAAACTATCATCATATGTATGAAAGGGAACATCATGAACATATTTAATGTAACTAAAAATTGAATTAGAAAAATAAGATAGGAACTCCATATGCACTTATGATAAAACAAGAAACTCATATGCCATTTAACCATAATAATGTTCACCCCATACATGCATAAAAAATTCAATAAAGGAGGGAAAATGGAATTTGAACTGCAAATTTGAAATTTGAATTTTGAAATTTAAATTTGAATTTATAAAATTTTAATTTGTGTTCGACCTTAGAGAGTGTTAAAATTGATAAAGTATGCCAATTTTTTGGATCTGAGTAGAAAAATATAGTCAATTCTGTCTCCCGAAATTTCGGGAAAAAAGTCGAGGACCGTGGTGAAAGTGCACACGGTCCAACCAACTTTTTTCAAAAAATTTAGGGATTATAGAAATTATGATTATAATGTGAAATCCAAAAAAACAACCAATTTGGAGATGTCTAGATCGGTCAAACTTGCAGTCAAAGGTTGAAAATAGAAGAACCTTAAAAAATAGGGTTTTATGATTTAACCACTGAATTTTCAGAATAAAGAGATAGATTTGAATTGCAATTTAGAAATACAAATCAGATCTAAATCAAGCAATTAAAATATTACACTTCACAAGCTTAATTTCCTCAAAATAAAAAATTAGGATTTTTTATGCAATTAAACTCTAAAATTTGCAAAAAGAACAAACTTGGAAATGAAATTTTGAAATTCAAATTGCAATTATTCAGATCTAACAAATAAAAAATCAGAATTCAGATGTAGGACGTCAGGTTCACCACAATGTAAAGTGGAAAATTGAACCCTAGTGACTCCCCACCTAGGAGAGAGAAAGGAAGTCACTAGGATGGTTTTCGCTTGGGAGAACTTTACATTGAAAAGAGGGGTTGAATCCACTAGATCCAAATCCAAGAGAGACAAGGATGTCAATTCCGAGCGGATTGCAAGGGTTGAAGTTTGATTTGACCTCTTTTGTAAATGAGAAAGTTGACTTGTTGACTATGCAGAAAAGAGAGGGGAAATGAGTGAAATGAGGGGCTACCAATTCGGGATCGTGCTGTAACTTTGGATATGAGCTAATTAAACTGATATGGATCTGCCTTACAAATTTGGAGAAAATTCATTAGGACTGTGGCAGAAATGTACATGGTCCTCCACAAAATCCATGAAATGAAAAGGGTTCTTCCATCTCTGCAAATGAAGTCCAAACCTTCAATTACAGTTGTGCACCTACAACCTACACATAGAAAAGAGAGGGAAAAGGGGTTGCGGATAGGGGTTTGCCTTAGCCGAACCTCGATTGAGGAATCAACCTTGAAAGAAAGTAATTGCAAATGCTTGAATGTAAACAATGGAAATGTATACTTTGTAGATCTATAACTTGTTGATGATGATTGTTTTGCTTCTTGAATATAATCACAAGTGTTACATGAAATGGCATGTAACATGACAAAACCCTAACACACATACATGCTTGCAAATGAATGTTGTAATTTTGCTCAAATGGATGAATGAAGAGTAGGAGATATACCACTACACCCTTGGACTACTCGGGAGGTGGGGAGATGGGGGTAGACAGTGAGTCCACTAGAGGGGAGGACCAGCTATCAAATGATAGCCTATTCGGTTTGGGATGAGCAAAAGGGTGCAGGGGAGGATCTGGGGATGACGGGAGGGTAGAAGAGCTAGTGGGAGGCGCACTTACCAGTACGTCTGACCATTCACAGAGTATTAGAGGATGACAAGTTGCAACTAGCTGTAGATGAGATAGTCAGAGGGGAGGACGATGCTCCTGAGGACAAGGTTTTGGTAGGAGGAGGCAGGGGTGTCGTGAGATAGAGGAGGGGGGTAGTGGTATGAGGGAGAGGACCAGAGGTGTCCATGCCAGCATAGGTATAGTTGGCAACATCAATAGGGCAGGCAGTAGGGGATGGAGAGGATGGAGAGGATGAGGCAGTGCCAATGGAGATTCCAAAGATACAGGCACATGGTGCGAGAGTGGAGGTCAGAGGGGGAGTATCACAGGCAGATTATGATAGGGTCTTGTAGGAGAGGGATGCGGCCAGAGCAAATTTACACTCACTTAAGGATGATATACAGGTGGAGAGGGAAAAGAGGGAGAGTTTGCAGGCAGAGGTGGAGAGGCTACAATGAGAGATTACTGATTTGACAGAGAGCCTATAGACAGCCAGGATGGAGATGGATGATCTACGGAGGGAGGGAGAGGAGGCAGAGAGGATGTCAGAGTAGGTGAGGATGGGGACTGCTATTAAGGAGATGTAAATCACCTTACAGCAGTAGGATGAGGAGATGGAGAGGTTGCGAGTGAGAGCACAAAGAGTAGAGGAAGATGTTACTCGCCTGTGGGGGGAGAGGGACGCACCATGACAAATGGTCCCCGCATGGCTAGGACAGATGTATTGCGACATGATGCAGCAGCGAGAGAGGGCGGAGATAGTAGGATGGGAGGCTCCATATTATAGAGGGTTATATTGTGGAGTGGTCCCCACATATCAGAGAGCAGCATTGTACACAAAGAGTGTACGCTCCCATAGGACCCATAGCCAGCGTCCCACATAGAGACAGCAGACAGGTGGATTGGTGGGTTTCAAACCACCTAGGATAGGGGGAGCAGAGGGATCCAGAGGAGGAGAAGGTGATGTGGAGGGGGATGGGGAGACATGAGGGGAGATCTACCCCCATATGACTTGTGTATTATTTTTTACCCTTCGGAGCGGCCATTGTCATATTCATTTTTGAGATATATATATATATATATGATTTTAGCAGCACTTATGCATGCATGTACTTTACTATGGACATTGCGATGGACATTATTTATTATTTTATTATGTGATGCATTGATGATGATTATGGATGTATTGTGTTGACCTATTTGTGATGCAGGATGGATGCTTACATATGCTTATACTTATGATGTGTTACTGACACTTTGATGGATGCAGGATGGATACGCATGCATGTGTTTTTGATATATCACTGACACTTTGATGGATACAGATTGGTTGTCTATGTGGATGCATATGTTATTTGAGATTTTATGATGCGTATATATATATATATATGTACAATGTATTATTGTGGGATTTTTTTTAATTATTTGAGAGTGCATAAAGTAATTTAATGGATTAATCTAAAATGGTTATGTAACGAAATCTATAATGAAATGAACATTTACACCTATGAAATGAGAAGTGTAACAAAATTTGGATGCAAACTAGGTGATAGGCACACCATACAGAATAAAAATGAATAATGCAACAAAATTTGGAAGGTAACCTAAATGATGGCTAAGAAATGATTGACTTAACAAAATTTTGAGATGCAACCTAAACAATGAAAGATTAACGAAAGAGCTAAAAATGAATAATGCACCTATATGAATAATACAAAATTTATTTGTGAATATGCCAATCATAATACAATGACCTTGAGTAGGATATCTAAGAACAAGGGGGGGGATTAAAGAGTCCACTGGAATGCTAGATAAGGAGAATTGAGGACTCGATGATAATGCAAAACGGTAATGATAGTGGGGGGAATTGTGCACAAAAGATGTGGAGAGACAACCTAGTTTGATATTGCCCTAGGTAACCCGCACCACTGATTATAGGAACCAAAATGCTATGAGAAATCCAAGGCATGGACTGACTCATAGACAAGCGGTAATTCCCTACACAGAGCTATGCAAGTGTTGAAGAACACTAATGCAAAGTTGTGGGTACGTGCAAGGAAACCCTCAAACACACAGATATTCCTTGTACACAACAAGGTAAGTGTTGACAAACACTAATACCAGGCCATCGGTTTGTACAAGAGAGATCCCAAACATGCTAAACCATGAAACATGCCCCAGTATACACTCATCGTAAACATACCAGGATATGGAGGATCCGGATAGTCGTAGATAGAAGCAATCATAGGGCAAAGATGCAAGTCAAAAATGAAAATCCAAATAAAAATCAAACAAGTCACTCACACATGACCAACTATCGTCTCTTGCCAAGAGTAGGATCATGATAAAAGATTAAACTGCCAGGCGAGGGAAGGATGCATCCCAAGGGCAAAGGATACGATGGATAGGATTGACTAGGAAATTGACCAGATGACCATGAGGACTGACTTGTAGACGTAGGACTAACACCAAGACTTGATGAAGCTCACATGGAGGTACAAGCTCGGGATGTGGGAAAAAAAGCTCAGTTTGATGGGCTAAAGCTCAGTTTGATGGGCTAAAGCTCAATCTGATGGGATGATCCTTATTCATGATTCAGACAAAGACTCATCACCATGCAAGTGATCATTTTGTCTAGTGTGGGTGATTAGGCAGATGATGAATGCTATGGTAGAAGGATCAGATGGCAGCGAACATGGATATCTGATGGGTGAGTGGTGTGGGTGAGTCTGACCTAATAGACGATGGTTCCAGATTATTTACCTTAACACCTGCGTGCAGGTTTTCACCAAGGTACTTGCCCATAATGCCACAAAGTGGTTTTCATTGATGGATATTATTTTTCTTTACTTTTGCCTTTTTCCATTTTTTTATTTTTATTTTTATTTTTATTTTTCTTGATTTTTTTATTTTTTTGAATTTATTGAGATTTTTAGTCAATTGGTGACCTTTTGAGGACTAGGCATAGAATCTCTTCAAGTGCATGATGTTCATCAGCTCATCCAAGGGATCTCCTTCAAGAGTACCCAATTGATATGCCCCTAACCCATACTTTCTTGTGATCACATAGGGTCCAAGCCAATTAGGCTCAAACTTGCCTTTCTTCTCTCTTTCTTGAAGGTTTCTTTGATTTTCCATAAGGACACGATCACCAACTTTAAATTCCTAGGTTCTAAATTTCTTGTTGTAACTCAAGCATAGGTGATTCTAATATACCCGGAGATGGTTTAAGGCCTTGGGGTGCCTATCGTCCAGAAATTTTGGCTCTTGCAGCCTCTGTATTCCTCATATGGGAGGATGTTCTGCAGTGACACCCTTAGGGAGGGGATCTTGATCTCAAGAGGGAGGACAACTTCAAAGACAAAGCTGAGGGAATATGGAGTGGTTCCTATGGGTGTGCGAATGGAAGTGCGGTAAGCCCACAGAGCAAGATGGAGTTGGAGGTTATAGTCCTAAAAATGACTATGCAAAATCTTCATGCCCTAGTCAAAATATTGGTCATTATGGATTAACTTTGCCCTCTTTTCAGGGTTCAAGGTTTAGGGTTTGTGTGTTTTGTTTAAGTCTTTTGTTTAAAACCCTAAGCTTGTTTTATTCCTTCATTACCTTTTTCCACTTAAGCCAAGGGTCCATTACCATTGGCAGGGCCATTGTTTTTCCTAGGCATTAAGTTGTTTTCGGTCGGCCCCTTTTATATTTTCCTAAGATTGCATGTAAAGCTATCCTAGGTGGGTCTGGTTTAACATTTTTTTGTCAGCACCTAAATTTTCCTAAGTCTAAAGTCTTATAATTTTTGTCGGTGACTTTATGGTAAACTGCAAGCAAATCCTACGGTCTGTGCAACCCCGCGGTTGAAAGTGCACGAAGATTATGGACCACGACATCACGAGATGATGCCACAAGTCCTCAGTGGAGAAGGTTATATCGACGGTTTGATTTTTCAAACCTTTGATGTTACCAGTTCCCAGCGGGTAAAGACCAAACTACTAATGGTTCTATCAATTTGCATGTGTTTCAATGGATGGCGATGTTATAATCTAGGCGAAAAGGTGCTCGACGTTTAATTTGCAAAGGTTGGCAGGCACTGTGGCCGCAAGGTAAATTGCAAACAGATCCAATGACCCTTGTAACCTCATGAAGGAAGATACAAGAAGGTTATGGACCACAACATCATGAGATGAGGCCATGTGTCCTGAGCTGACTGAGAAGATCGACGGTGGAGCCGCTGACAATGTTAGGCTAGAAGATGGCATGGCGTTGCTATGTCACATATTTTGATGGGTCCACATGCCACAATGGAAGGTCAATGTCAAATTGACCATTGGTGATTGTTTGACTTGCCAAGCTGGGTAACATATATGGCATAATTTCAAACTGAATTTAAAAAGGTAATTAAAGGCATTATTTGTCACCCGCGCAGGAAAGTTAGAATAGACAGAGTGCAGGCTTGTCGACATGGAACAGATAGTGACAAGTCAGAACACTTGGATTCTGACTCATTCCTAAGGGACTGGTTTGAAGGTTTCTACTAAGTCGAGGTTGATTAGACAAGCAAGGATGATAGTTTTAGAGGCATAAAGGGATTTGGATAACTTTTGAGTTAGAGATGGGAGATCACAGACTTCTGTATAAAATCAGAGGTAGCTTGTTGTTAGGGATTCTAAAGAAGAATTTGTACAATCAAGGAAGAATAATATCATAACATATCGTTCATGTAAGATGAGCCTTAGCAGGAGGCAGTGGATTTGATAGGTATGACTTCTAGAGTCCATAGTTGGCGGGGTGAGTAGAAAGCACCAGAATAATGATTTTTCACATGAATGAGTACCACAAGGACAATGCCTGTGCAGATAAGGACAGTGCCTGTGTTAAATAGATCAGCACATGTGCAGATAAGGACAATGCTTTTGCATAAAGGACAGTGCATATACACCGAAGGACAGCGCAAATGCATAAAAGGACAGCTCAATTGAATGAAAGGACAGCGCAAATGCAGAATCAGTGCTTTTGCACAAAGGGATGGAAAAGTCACAGAACTTTTGGTAGAGATTTAAAAATCAAACTTAAACATAAGGCCTCGAAAAACATATACATAGAGTCGCCCAGAACCAACAAGTAAGAACTAAATAGAATAAAGTTTAATAAAATATAGAGGGAGAAATTCCGAAACACATCCACAGTTGGAGACCCAGAACTCATTCACAGAGACCTCTTTTGAATCTGAAATACATAGGAAACTCTACCAACAATAGATATAGCCAATACTACACCAACCAAAACACAAATCACATGATCCAGACAACGATATAGGATCTCACTACAAGCAGCCATGAATCCAGACTTTTCAATGTTGTGAACAACAACATATAGGAGACAAAATATTTCTTCAATACAACTATACAACGCCCATATAATATAAAGTTTTCTCCACCATATATAAAATTGAAAACTACAATAAACCAAATATTTCATCCCCAGCTCCTGGAAGACATTTTTCAGACACGGAGCATACACAGGGAGATTTCAAAGCTGAAAATAAACAAAGACAAGGAACCCAACCTGCACCCTGAGTGATGGATGAGATTTGAGGAAGAGCTCCATCCAAATCCAAAGCTAAACCAAGAAACTCTAGCAACAATCCAAAGTCAAAACCCAAAGAAAACTCTTGCAGAGAAATTTTTTTGTTTGTAAAAGAAGAAGCCAACCCAAAAACTTCACGGGAAAGAAAATAAAAAGCCAAACAATAACCAAAACCCTAGCCTCAACCTCGGCCAATCAAAATATTCCAATCTATAATATATTTTACCAACCCCAACATATAATATGATTATACCTCTCTTTTCAAATTCAACCAATAAGAGAAGAGGGTAGGTAAGGTAAATATAATAATCAACTTGCTATTATTTTATTTTAAAGTGAATTTATACAACCCACTTAATATAAAAGTCAACTAATAAATAAAACATGAGCCACAATTAAATAAATCAAATGGAGAAATTAAATTAAATAAACCAAAGGCTCATAAATGAATTAAAGAAGCAAATAAACATTAAATACCAAATAAATATTAAACCATAGGTGATTAAATAAATAAATTAATAAACAATTAAATACCATTAAAAGGTCAAGTCACAAATAAATATAAATCCACAACATAAGCTAAACAATAAATATTAAATCATCATTAAAATAAATAAATATTCAAATATCAAATAATTAAATACCGAAAAGGGCAAGAGTCCAATAATTTAAATTAAACATTAAATAATCAAATAATCAACTTGCTATTAATCAAAATAGTTGAAATAAACATTATTAACTATTTAATCTCGCATCAATAACCAATCAGCCTCAACATAAAAGGATTAACCAGCCAATACTAACATACTCACAACACAGAAGGAACCCAACTTACTAACTGACATGGCAACTTGCAGCAAGACACTGCCAACTCACAGTGAACAACTTAGACCTAGAGTATGTGAGGGGAACTTGTACCAACTCCGAACCACATGCCATTGGGATTTAAAGACATGCTCAAACCTATGGAGCCAGGTGGAGTCAGTGTCTGGTACCTGCAAATCCTGCATCCACAAAGCAACTATACAACATATGCATATATATTATAACAAGCAAGGGTTAGAGAATCGCAATGACACATCCCGCTCGTGATGAGTGATGTGGAATTGTCTCTATCCTGAAGACAATCATACAAAAATCAAACACACCATAAGATCAACTCATCATAGATAATCATTAAATATGGTTAGTACATAAAAAAATCATCAAGTGCATGATTAGTATAATTCATGATTATAGTAAGGCATGTAAAATCCATCAACACTTATGCTCATCAAATCACATGATCAATATAATATTTTGATAGTCAATCACATAATAAGTGTATAGTGTCTAATAAATCACACGGTCAATGATGATAGTATCAACATCATATAAATCATCTAAAATAGCATATGCCCAATAATGTCTATCACACATGAATTAAAAGTCAACTCTAGTCAAAACAAGTCAAGTTGAGGGTGGACCTTAGACAGAGGGGTTGTGAAAGTGTGAAGAACTGTCAGAGGGGGTGTGAAAGCCTTTTCTTATCTGAAAAAGCCATGCATGATACATCCTCTACTTCTACTCTACCACTGGCTGGTAAGGGGTTTGAGGAAGGAGCCCATAGGGGAATGAAAGAAGGATTTGTTTAAGTGGGGAGCGGCAGCCAGTTGTCTTTGAGACGACATGGAAGTTGCGGCCCCTTCCCAACATATTATGTTTCCCTGTAAGCTCTTCCTTCCACTTTTTCTGATCCTAAGCATAAAGGCTAGAGGTCTTTCTCTAGTTTGGGGGTCACTTTACTTCTTGTCGGGATCCAGCTTCCCTTCTCAGAAGGGAAAAACTATGTAGGGAAGAATGTAGCATCTCACACTCCATCCGAAGGCATCAGTGTGATAATGGCATGGCTCAAGCACTTTTGTTTCTACCAATGTTCAGTTACAAATTATGATTCTATTTTATCACGGGTGTCAGCGTATGGATAGTTTTTGGAAGTTATAAGGAATATTTTTGTAACAGAATTGCATATGGCCTTTTAGGCCTAATTGTTGAGATTAAATCTTCTGATGACATGTGTCTCTCTTGGCCCATAGCTTGTTTGCTCCCTTGTTTCTATAAAAGGGATTTCAATGCCTTGAGATGAGATCAGAATTTTGGTTCCTAAAGGGGTTCTGAATTTTTTATTCCTTTAGCAGGTTTCAGATGCAACTATGCAAAGTGTAGTCTTTTGTAGAGAAAAATAGAATGAGTCTTGGGTCATGTTTTATGTACGTTTTGAAGGACTGAATTGTATACCGTTTTATGGTAGAAATAGCATTTGAATAAATAAAATTGAATTCAAACTTATTTCTCTCCAATGTATGATTTTACTATCTTTTGAATGAAATAAATCAAGTGTTTATTTCCTTCAGTCCATTGTTATGATGTATGTGGTTTGTGTTTATGCTTTGATCCAAGGGGTTGATTAAATTCTTAAACAAAATTACAGAGTGGTAGGGCTTGTGCAGGGATTTTGATAAGTAGTTTTGGGCTTGGGTCATAGTTGAGATGTACTGTAAGGCAATATATTCTTAGATCAATATGCTATCAGATTGTTTCTATTGTAATTCACCTTATATTTCATGAATTTGACTCCCCCAATGGATAAGGCACTAGTCATTATCTTGTCTGAGTCTTTACAGTCAGTTTTGTGCTCTGTTCATCTGTCCTTGCTATAAATTGGTTGATTATCAACATATTTTTTATTATATGTATGTTATTGTGTGTTCTACCCATCTCATGCTCCGATTAGGTTGATGATCAGAAAAGGATTTGCCATCCTTGAACATTCTCCCTATCATTGAGCCTGCTTATGAGATCATCTGCTTGGTTTTAGTGAATCTTTGAGTGTGGTTCAAAGATCATAAAATTCACTAAGGGATCACCCTCCTAGGTTATGCAAAGCCCAAAGCATAGAAGGATTTGCCGAATCCTTGTCAGTTGGTCCAAGTTCTTGAGGATTTTAATAGTTGGAGTTGGCTTTGTTGCATGTATAAATTCATCTAATGTAAAGTAAACTAGGAATACCAGGGAAATCACAAATCCCTAACCTAATCAGAATTCAAACAAACAGATAATGAAATAACACAGAAGCAAGAAACAAGAATATAATTAAAATCAATCAATCCCCCCTATTCCAAGACTGTGTATAGCTTCCATTTCTCTTCTCCTCTTTGTGGTATGGTGGCTCTCAGATATCGTGCTGGCAACCTGCAATTGACACAAAGATTCAAAGTTCATGATTCATCGTGGTTGTTGAGAATGGAGATTGAATGCTCAATTTATAGATTATTGGAGAGGATTGATTAAAAGGTAGAACAGATTGATCAAGAGGTGGAACTCATGTGAGCTCACATGTTGATTGATAGTTGAATTGTTGAATAGGAGGTGGAACATAATTGATTGAATAGATAAAATGAGTTAACTGATTGAGAAAAAAGCTAATTGAAAGATGAAAAAGAATGATTGGAGGAGAATTAATTGATGACAAAGAAAACTTTATTTAGAAAAAGCTAACTAGAAGATAGAAAAATAATGATTGGAGAGAATTAAAGAAATGATGTAATTAATCAATCAATTGAAAAGATCAATTAAAATAGATTGAATAGTTAACTGATTGAAATCTTTTTGGGAGCTTTATTTAGAAAAAGCTAACTAAAATATAGAAATAGGAATTGAAAAGATAATTGAATTAATTAATTTAGCATGTGCTTGCACTTTGACTTTGATTTTCAATTTAATCTTTGCGTGAGATTTAATTCAAATATTGAATTTATTTTAAATTCAATTTGTTATCTGAATATATTTAGAACTTGACTTTGATTTTAAATTTGATTTTTGAAATCATGCACATGTATTTGAAATTAGAAGAATAAAAACTTGAATGAATTAATGAAATTAAAAGAATAAATTAGTTAATTAAATAATTTAAAGAAACTATTTAATTATTTAGAAATGGACTTTAATTAAATAATAAAGATTATTTAATTTAAAGGATTAAAATCACAATTAATTAAATAAGAAATATTTAATTAATATTTAGAAAAGTCGAAGGGGTTGAGCTTAGTTGGTTAAAGCATTGAGTTCTCAATGTGGAGACCCAAGTTCAACTCCCATGAGGGACACCTTTGTGTAGAATTCTAAGTTGTGACTCTTGGTCTTCCATTGGTTGTATTTGTCACATTGTTTAAAGTGGATTTCTAAGTTGTAACCCTTGGTCTTCCAATTGTTGTTTCTAGTTTGGTGCTTGAAAGGAGCTAGTATTTGTAATAAGTTTGCTCGAAAGGAGCTGGTATTTGTAATAAGTTTGTAACGTGGATGCTCGAATGAGCAAAAAATGAGCTTTATGATTCTATGATACTTAATACAAAAAAAAATTAATATTTAGAAAAGGGTTAATGATTAGATGATTAGAGATAGAAATTGAAAATTAATTTATTTAAATAATAAAGATTATTTAAATTGAGGGATTAAAAATCACAATTAATTAGAATTAATTAAATAATAAATATTTAATTAACATTAGAAAATGGTTAAATGATTAAATGATGATAGAATTGAATTTGGAATAATTAATAAGATTATAGAGGAAATATGAAATTAGAAGAATAAGATTAATTAACTTAATTAAAGAATTAAAGAATTATTTAACTAATTAGAGGAATAATTAGTATGCAATTAATGAGACATTTTTAGATGTCTATAGGCTTCTCCATAGTTATTTGAAGAATCAAATTGGTTTCTGTTTTCTTGCAGTGTAAACCCATTTGGGAACCAACAGGACGTGCTAGTCACGGTCAGCTTCATTAACTGTCTTTTTAAGAATTTTGATTAAGAATTTATTAGATGCCTCAGCTTGACCATCACCTTGTGGGTAATAGGGGGTGGAGAAGTGGTGTTGGATATCAAACTTCTGACAGAGCTCTTTAACATCCTATTTTTTGAAAGGTTTGCCATTATCTGTAATGATGACTTTGGAGATTCCATATCGGCAGATTAAATAGTTCAAAATGAATTTAGAGATCTATTTACCAGTGGTGAAGGTAAGAGGGATAGCCTCCACCCACTTGGTGAAGTATTCAATGGCGGTAATGATGAATTTATGGCCATTGGAGGATGCAAGGTGGATTTTCCCAATGAGATCGAGCCCCCACTATGAGAAGGGCTAGGGTGTGATAAAAGGCAGCAGATCTTGTGATGGAGCATGGATCTTGTCGCCATGCTTTTGGCAAGGGATACATTTCTTCACATAATTATATGTATCTACTTCCATTGTAGGCCAATAGTATCCCATTCGCAAGAGTATTTTAGCTAAAGTGAGGCCACTTGAGTGTGCCCCACAGATACCTTCATGCACTTCACGTAGTGCCCATTCAGCCTCTTGTTTGTCTAGACACCTTAGGAGGGAACCATCGAAATGCCTTCTAAATAGGGTGTTGCCAAGGATAGTATAACGGGCACATCGGCGTATAAAGGTTTGTTGTTGGGTTTTGGTGTTATCTCTTAGGTAAGTGAAGGTCTCTTGATACCAAGGGTATTTGGGACTAATGAGTACACACACCATCTCAGACTTTGGTAGATCATATGCTGGTATAAAAAGTTGCTCGACCAAAAATTCACATTTCTGACTATGTGTCGGCATCTGAAGGAAGGAACTAATGGTGGCCATTTTATCTGCAGCTCTATTGTTTGTACGTGGAATCTGATAAAACTTGATTGATGTAAAGTGTTGCTTGAGGCCTTCAACCATACTGCAATAAGGAAGAAGCTTGTCATCTTTTGTTTGATACTCATCGTTGACTTATTTAATGACAAGTTGGGAATCACCATAGACATGTAATTCCAATATCTTCCATTGGATAGCTAGAAAGAGTCCAATGATTAGTGCTTCATATTCTTCAATGTTGTTAGTGCATGCAAAGGTTATCTTGTATGATTTAGGGATGCAATCTCCTTGGGGTGTGATCAATAGTATGCATGCCCCCAATCCGTTTTGGGTGCAAGATCCATCAAAGTATAACTACCATGTGGAGGATGTAGTGATAGTCATTATGAATTCATCTAGAAATTCTGTGAGGGTCAGGTGGTTCCCTAGAAGCGGAGCATCGGCTAGTTGGTCTGCTATTACTTGTCCTTTGATTCATTTTCTACCTGTTGGCCATTTGGTGGAGTTGATTATGTGTTGCATTGATGGTTTGTCATTTATACAAACACTATTTGTTTGGATGCTTTACCGGCACCCTTTCGGTCTCAATAGGTTGAGTGGTTTCTAGTTAACTTGGATCTGGCATGATCCAGTAGGCTCCGGTATAGTTTGGTGATGGAATTGGCTTGTTCATGATACTCATGCTCATATATGATCAGTTGGTTTTGGTCTGATGATTGGATACTATCATGCTTGCTTAGAAGCTTGGTTTCTGGTTCCAACGAGGGTTTCACCAACAGAGCTTTTGGTAAAGATCTTCGATGAATTGCATAAGTGGTGTTGGTGCAGCTTCTAATGGAGTTTAAGAATGTTGTTGGTGAATATGTTCGAGAATTGGCAGATGGAGATCATTTCTAAAACGTGTGGACCTATATTGGGTCCCGATTGATCTAGGTTATGGACCCGCTTTAATGTAACGTATGGATTGGACCTATTGATATATTTCTAGGATGTATTCTATGTTAGATATTATCTGTTTGGTCTAAGGCCGACATGGTTTGTAATTATGTAATTGGTTAATTGTCTGGTGGCCGACCTAATTGTTTATGGTTGAGGGTTTGTATATATATATATGTAAGATCTCATTGTAGATTATCACGGTTATTGTTAGAGGTCATGGTCAATGAATTTAATGTGTAAATAATGTAATATCATTCAGGCAGAGGAATTGTTTGATCATTGGAGATCGAATTGGGTTTATGTAAGAGGATTTACTCCTCCGATATTGAGCTTAACTGGAACTATACTCAGGCATAGAAGATGCTATCTTTTGTAGTTCAACACTTCTCTAGATTGTAGTCTAGATTTATATGTAGTCAGTGAGGCTCCTTTTGTGATGAGTAGTGCACTCTAGGTTGTTGGCCTTCCTGCAAGTGTAGGCCCCTCAATTGTAATTCACATACTTGCCGCAGAAGTATTATCTGACTATGGGTAGGCTTCCCACTATGGTTTTTCCCTTTACTGGGTTTTCCACATATAAATATTGGTGTTATGTGGATGGCTTTTATTATGTGATTATTGTTTATGCTTAATTGGATTAACTGCTATTTCGGTATTAATGTTTTGGGTTACGGTATTAAAGTTTAAATTGCTAATGGTTTTGGTAATCTATGATAACTAATTCACCCCCCTCCCTTAGTTGTCTTCTGGTTATTTGAACTATCTAACAATTGGTATCAGAGCTTTGGTCCTCTTTGCAGAAAGCTTAACCGCTTGAGGAAGATCCTATGGCGACTAGCAGTTCAAGTTCATCCAGTTCTTCTGGAGCTATCTTTCAGAGGGATATTCCGAGGCTTGATGGAAAATATTATACAGTATGGAAGATTTAGATGGAGACTCATCAGAGATGTCTTAGTAAGGATATTTGGGAGATCACACAGAATGGTGTCACACCCTATAATCTGGGATCTGGTAATCCTCCTCTAACAAACCTGGACAAGGAGCTTGAGAATAATTGTAGAGCAAGATAAGCCCTCTTGTGTGCACTTTCTAATTAGCAAATAAAATAGACAAATCATCTGGAAAGTCTATATGGGATAAGTTGGAGACTCTTAATGAAGGTGACCCTATAGTGAAAATTGCTAAACTTGATGGTTATCGGGTGAGATATGAAAAATTGAAGATGGAAGAAGATGAAAGGATTACTGCATTCATGGAAAGGGTAAATGAGATTGTTATGGGAATTCAATGTTGTGGTGGAACTTTGAGCGAAGATGAAATTATTTCTAAAGTCCTGAGAGCCCTACCACTGGCTTACAAAATGAAGGTTGCTACTATCAATGAGTTGAGAACAATGGCTAATACATCTATCAACATAGATACTTTGGTTTGGAAACTCTCTGCTTTTGAGCTTGAAGAATTTGGACCTTCTGGAGCTATGAAGTCTGAACCTGCTTTTCATGCATCTGCATCTACAACCGGTAAGCAAAATTGGAAAGCTTTGTATGCAAAGGAATTAGAAGATATTCATGTGAAAAAGAAAAATAAAGAGAAAAAGAAAATGAAATGGGGAGAGATATTGATATTCAGAGCTGTGTGCGGGAGATTGTTGGTTGTATTCCATTGGGGGAGACTTGTTTGGCATTTCTTGGTACTTAGACGTTTTTCACATCTAGTGTTGCCATCAATGCTAAAGGGGGAAGTTGTTGGCCACTTGGTGGAATTGATTATGTGTTGCATTCATGTTTTGTCATTGATGCCAACACTAGCTATTTGGATGCTTTATCGACACCCTTTTGGTCCTGGTAGGTTGAGTGGTTTCTGGTTAACTAAGATCTGCCATGATCCAGTAGGCTCCGGTATAGTTTGGTGATGCAATTGGCTTGTTCATGATACTCATCCTCATATTTGGTCAGCTGGTTTTGGTCTAATTATTGGATGTTATCTTGCTTGCTTAGAAGCTTAGTTTCTGGTTCCGGCGAGCATTTCACCAGCAGAACTTTTGGTAAAGATCTTCGATGAACTACATAAGTGGTGTTGGTGCAGCTTTTGGTGGAAATTCAGGATGTTGTTGGTGATTATGTTCGAGACTTGGCGGATGGATATCATTGTTGAAGCGTGTGGACCTATATTGGGTCCCGGTTGATCTAGGTTATGGACTAGCTTTAATTTAATGTGTGGATTGGACCTATTGATATATTTATGGGATGTCTTATGTGTTATATACTATCTATTTTGTCTAAGGATGACATGGTTTGTAATTATGTAATTGGTTAATTGTCTGGTGGCCAGCTTGATTGTTTATGGTCAAGGATTTGTATATATAGATGTAAGATCTCATTGTAGATTATCATGGTTATTGTTAGAGGTCATGGTCAATGAATGTAATGTGTGAATAATGTAATATCATTCAAGCAAAGGAGTTGGTCGATCATTGGAGATTGAATTGGGTTTATGTAAGAGGATTTAGTCCTCTGGTATTGAGTTTAACTGGAACTGTACTCAAGCATAGGAGATGTTATCTTTTGCAGTTCAACACTTCTTCGGATTGTAGTATGGATTTATATTTAGTCAGTGAGGCTCATTTTGTGATGAGCAGTGCGCTCTAGGTTGTTGGCCTTCTTGCAGTGCAAGCCCCTCAATTGTAATTCACATACTTACTGCATAAGTATTATCTGACTATGGGTAGGCTTCCCACCGTGGTTTTTCCCTTTACCGGGTTTTCCACGTATAAATCTTGGTGTTATGTGGATGGATTTTATTATGTGATTATTGTTTATGCTTAATTGGATTAACTACTATTCTGCTATTAATGTTTTGGGTTCTGTTATTAAAGTTTAAATCGCTAATGGTTCCGGTAATCTGTGACAACTGATTCACCCCCCCCCCCCTCTTAGTTGTCTTCCAGTTATTTTAACTGTCTAACACTATCCACATATTTGATGTCAAATTCACTTAACAACATGACCCATTTAGCAGTTCTTCTAGTGAGAGCAACCTTTGACAAGAGGTACTTGAGGGGATCAATCTTAGCAATCAAATTTGTTTTATTGTTAAGCATGTAATTTCAAAGCTTTTGTGTGTTGAAGACAAGTACTCAACATGCTCTTTCAATAGGGGTATAATTAGGCTCATACCCTACTAATGTGCGAATGATATAGTATATAGCATGCTCCTTTCCCTAATCATTTGTCTGTGCCAATAATGCCCCCAATGCCACTGTAGTAGCTGATATGTACAAAAGAAGTGGTTGTCTTGGAATAAGAGGCATAAGAACCGAAGGCGATGCAAGATATTCCTTGAGTTTCTCAAAAGCCTTCTGACATAGGAAGTCCCATTTGAATTTGGTATCCTTGCATAACAGGTGGGCAAATGGGTGACATTTGTCTGCAAGTTGTGAGATGAAGCATCTAAAGGATTGGAGCTTTCCTTGGAGGTTGCGCAACTGTCTAAGGGTCTTTGGGGGAGGCATTTCCATGATAGATTTCACCTTTGCAGTATCAACCTCCATGCCTCTGTGCGAAATAATGAAGCCTAGTAGTTTCCCTGATGTGACACCAAAGATGCATTTCTTGAGATTTAGGTGTTGTTTATATTTTTCCAATCTCTCAAAAAATTTCCTTAAGATAGGGATGTGCTCATGTCTTGTCTTGGATTTTCCTAGAAGATCATCCACATAATCCTCCATGATTTTGTACAAAAGGTCATGGAAAATTATTGTCATTGCTCATTGGTATTAAGCTCCGGCATTCTTGAGACCAAAAGGCATGACTTGATAACAAAAGGTGCCCCATGGTGTTGTGAATGTCATTTTGTGTTGGTCTTCCTCCGTGATCCTGATCTGATTATATCAAGAAAATTCATCCATAAGTGATAAAATTTCATTTCCCGTTGTGAGGTCTACAATCATGTCTATGTTGGGGAGCGAGAAATCATCCTTAGGGCAAGCTTTATTCAAATCCTGGAAATCAGTGCAAACACAAATGCCCCCAACAGGTTTGCCGATAGGTACAATGTTGGATACCCATTTGGGATAGTCTATTGGTTTTATGAATCCAACATCCAACATCTTTTGAAGTTATTCTTTAACGAGGAGTGAGATGTGCAGATGCATCTTGCGTAACTTCTTCTTTACTGGTTTTTCATCTGGATGAACAACAAGATTGTGAACTACTAAGTCGAGATCTAGGCCTGGCATGTCAGCATATGACCAAGCAAAATTGATCTTTGTTTTTGTGAGAATTTTGATAAAGTCCTATCTCTCTTAATCTGTCAAGGTCTTGGAAATGAGCACATTCTTTGAAGTGTCTTCAACTCCCATATTTATAGTGTTTGTTTCCTTTATTAGTAAAGTTTGCCTGTCCTACTTAGGAGGAACAATGGTAGGGAGGTCAAGTCTCTCATCCTCAAGTGCCTAATCTAGGTTTTCACTTTTGGATATGCCCTTTGTTTTTACCTTTTCCTCATCCAAAGGTGCCTCGAAGAGGTTTTCACCTAGGGAATCATGATTTTTCTTTTTATTATCTTTTTTGTGACTAAGGGCATTTACCTGACTACCAAAGTATCCTTTTTCATGTAATTGAATCCCATGAACTTTGTTGCAGTCTTCTAAATTGTGCATAGTCAAAAGAGTCATGAGAGCATTGTCATCGACACAGATGTCTAAAGCGGGTTTGTCTCATTGGACCCAGTCTATAAGCTTGTGGTGAACAAGTTGTAGTTCATGTGAGGTGGAAGGGGTTATGGGGGTGATGGTGCTGACATGGGTGTCAAAGAAGATGTCATCTTCGTATTCAAAAGGTATTTCATGGAATTCCTCTTCATCAGATTCTTTGACATCCGAAGGACTTGAAGGGGCACCAGTGATAGTGATCTTAGGTACTTGAGTATAACCCAATCCCCTGTTATAATTGTATGAGATGGGATTTATTGGTGCTTTGATTCCTTTCTCTTCTGGCCCTAGGTCATGTCCTTTATAGCCCATCTTCTCCACTATGACTGATGCTTTTGGATACATCTTATTGGGTAATTTTTTGGATCTTCATCTTCTTCTCGGTACAACCACAAAGAAACATTTGTCTCAAGACTCTCCTCATCAAGTGGAGCCTATTGTTTGAAGGTAGTATCCTTACATTCTATAACTGGTTTTTGATCTTTTTTTATTTCTTTGGGCTTACCAAATGAATTGGGAGACAAGGGAAGATTGCCTATTAATAAGACATCCTCAAGTTTATATTCTATGTAGCCATTGTCTAGGATCTTGACTTTGGGCTCTATTTGAGATGAGGTGGAGGTGACTTTAGATGCATCAGATGGGGGAGTTGGAGCAAGTCTATTTAACGGGTAATGATATGGATGTTTCCCCTCTAAGAGTTTGCAATACTGAAAGGGTTGTGGATCACCTTCGATAGTGATCTCTCTAACATTAAAGGGAAATTTGATGCATTGATGGTAAGTGGGAGGAATGTCTTGAAGGGAATGAATCCACGGGCGTCTGAGGAGGATGTATAGGGGAGATCAAGATCCAAAACTTGGAAAGGGGTCTCAATTATAACATGGCCCACTTGAAGAGGCAAAGTGATCATTCCCTTGGAAACCCTTTATGCATCATCATAGGCTTTGATTGTGATTTGTCTTGATGTATTAACCAGGTCCTCAGAAAGCCCCAATTGCTTTATTAACTTATATGTACAAAGATTGAGTCCAGATCCACCATCTATCAAGATGCATTTAACCTTGTGTTTATAGATAAGGGATTCAATATGCAAGGGTTTGTTATGATCCTCATCTGTAGGAGCTTCATTCGAGGTGAAAACAAGGTGTTGTTGGGCGGCAATATTTCCAATGAGGGCTTGGAATTGGGCAGCACTGATGTTGTCGAGGACACATGACTTGAGGAGGGCTTGTTCCAAAATTTCCTTGTGGACAGGGGAGGTCATGAGGAGCTCTAGGATGGAGATCTGTGCACGGTTCTTCCCAAGATGGTCAAGAAGGTCATATCGGCGAGTGGATGACATGTGTGGGAGGGGGGGCTTGGACAGTTAGTTTCCCAAGATGAGTAGTTACATTGTAGTCATTCTGAGAGTGGGAAGTGGAAGGTGTGGCACCTTGAATGACTATTTTAGAAGGGTTAGGTTTTCTTGTCGGTTGAGAAGGGTCGGGATCACCCTGAACACTGATCCTAGGTCTGCTTTGGGAAGGGGGAGGATTAGCTCCCTGGATAGTGATGACATTGACATGGTTATCTACAGGCTCAATGTGACCCACCAAAAAGTCAAAGTCTGTTATATGATTGGTATAATAATAGTTCATGACATAAGATGATGAGCCCTTGCCTTTATCATGCTTCAAGAAAGGTTCTTGGTACATCTTGAGTTTGTCATTGTTGTTACCAGGTTTTGTTGTCGCTACCTTAATATCACCCTTATCAATGAGATCTTGTAAGTAGTTCTTCAATTTCATACACTTTCGTGTGTCATTCCCATTGATACGATGATAGTCACAATACTCATTCTCATTATACCACCTAGGTTTAGGTTGATTAGGATCAAACGGGAGAGTTATTGGAAAGACGACTGAACCCACCTGGATAAGCTTTTGGAATACAACCTCAATGGGCTCAGCAAGGGGAGTATACTCTCTTGGAGCCTAATTTTTAGATCGGGGTGGTCGCCCCTGAATTGAGACATTGTTGGGAGGCTTCTGAGATTGATTTTGGCTTTTTTGATGAGTATTTAATTGGTGATTAGTGGTGGTGGACTTTGGAGGAATGGCCATGGTCTGAACCCGCTTTGCATTAGTAACACCATCGTTGACTACGTTCTTTTTCTTAGACCAAAATTTTGGTTTATCATTATGATAAGAGGAGGAATTTTCACTTGATTTTTGATAATGCTTTAGGGTAACTTCCTCTAACAAGACACGTTCAAGGGATAGGCCCTTGTTAGTCAACTTATGGAAAGACTTTATGCACTAAGATGTCAAGGGTTTTGATAGTTCGGGCACCAGAGTTTTTTAAAATAATTCAATTTGATGTTGTTTTGGCATATATCTCATTGGAATTTCTTGATAAGGTGTCGCCACCTCTGCAAGAAGTTAGCGAAAGTTTCTCTAGGTCTTTGTTTTGTGTTACAAAGGTCCATCATGGAAACGTCATTGACAATGTTATAAGTGTAGTGGGCCACAAAATTTTCTGCTAAGTCTGGGAAGGAGGTGATAGAACCTCAGGGCAAGGACGAGAATCATGCCAGAGTGTCTCTCGTGAGAGTCTTAGGGAAGATTCTTTGAAGATATAAATCACAATAAGAGACTTCTTGGCATAACATGTGAAACTCACGGACATGGTCTCGAGAGTGACCAGAGATTACTTTAGTGGTGAATATTCACCAATGGCAAATTTTTCACATCGGCCATGTCGGAAATGGTGAATATTTTGTACCGATTGGGGGTGGCCATGTCGCCAGAACATTATCAATTTCTGTCAAAGTCACGGCCCGATCGCCATATGTTTTATGCAATTAAATATTTCTATGCGATGATTTCACCAATACAATATATGGTGGACACACGGTAAATTTAATTGTTTCACCTACACTCTCTAAGGTTGCCTTAATAGATGACCTTAATTCGCTAATAGGCATGTGAAGATTTGTTAGCTAGGGGGACCCAATTCGCCTGACATCTTACTGACGTGTGTCTCCATTCACCCCAAGTTTCACCATCTATATTGTATTCGTCTATTATTTGGATGACCTATAATCGGCTCGAAAATTACATAAGTCGTATTTGGACTATCTATAATCGCCTCAAAAATTACATAAGTCGTGTTATAGTTACGCGGGATTCGCCAAATATTTGTATACCATATAAAATTCCCACAGAATTAGCCATATAAGGATTGGTATAAATATGTGCAAAGATCAGATCTATCTCAACACAATCTAGTGGGTTCTAGGCTCTGAATTCTGATCAATAGTGAAGTTTCAAACCAAGTAAAAACATTGTTGTTGACTGCATTGGTGACTGCTAGTGACCTAAAGCCTAAAGGTGAGCGGTCATATTTTTGAAGTGGTATATTATACATTATAGTCTATTATTGCTTCTTCAACAAATTGATATTTTTTTGGCAGCCTTTATTTCGTTGGAGATATCGAACAAGAAGAGGGGTAGGAAACCTGAATGTGGGGAAGGCCAAGAGAGGCTAACAAAAAGTAGAATGTTGTCTTCATACTTTGGCATTGGAAAAGATTGTGGTGAAATTCAGGAAGGTACATCATCACAAGTACAAGTACAAAATTCACCACTTGTACCGCATGTTGAAGATAGTGGTGAACCTAATATCTCAGATCAGGATGATCTTGAAGAAGATTATCTGGTAGATACCCAAGTTAGCCGGAATGATATAATCAACTTGGGTGATAATGCCATTGATGATAATGCACGAAAGGGGAAAAGAAAAGCCATATCAAAAAAGGGTGAACCACAATCAAAAAAGGATCGGGAGTGGGATATGTCAGTGAGGAATTTTCAAATTAATTGGGTATCAAAGTATCCATTCATTGAACTAGTGGAGAATCCAATTGAAGGTGAGCCTCCAATAGAATGAAGGTGTAAGATTTGCACTTGGAAACATAACAAGGAAATTAGGTTGCAACTAAAATTTGACACCATAAAAAAGCATATGGGTAAAGTTTATGAAAAACAAATGATAGACGGGGTTGAAAAATCAGTGATAAGATGGAAAACAAAGGAGGAATGTAAGCATGTGAGGAATGTCGAAGAGTATTATTTTCATGAGAAATTACAAATGAAGCCTGCTGAAGTTAAAGGTTCTATTGAAGTTGTTTTTGGAAAAGCAATGCAAATAGAACAACTAGGAAAAGTTGTTCAGTTAAGCGTTGTTTTTTATATTTTGAGCAGAGGGCGTTCTATGATAGATTTCCCATCAATTAGTGGTTTATTACAGTTTTTGAAAGTTCCTAACTATCCTAATAGACACTGGTCAGTAAACAGTGGATGGGAATGGGCAAGTTGTCTTGCTGACGTTGAAAAAGAAGATGTACAGGAAAAAATAAGAGAGTCAAACTTCATTGCATTTTCTTTAGAGGAAGTTATGGCAGTAGACAATACTTCATGGGTATGCATGCATGTTTATACTGTAGAGAATCATACCCGCCAACCTCATCTACTATCTGTTGCTAAAATGAAGGAGAGTGAGACAGCGGAAAATTTATTTCAACTAGTAAAGAGAAGTTTAATTGAATATGGAGGTATGGATGACATGACGGTAGCCAAAAAATTGGTTTGTGTTGGAGCAGATGGAGCTTCAGTAATGCAAGGTCACAGGAACGGTCTTTGTACAAAGATTGAAACTTCATTTGCACCGTACATTACTGCAACTCACTGCATGGCTCACATAATGAATCTAGCTTTTGGAATTGTGAGCAAGTTTGCTTTGGTTAAAAAAATTGAAATTTTAATCAGAGAGCTCTACTCACACTTTTGTCGAAGTCCTAAGCGATTTATGGAATTTCAACACTTTGCTGATGGATTAACTGATGGGAACAAGCTTCTCAAGGATAATGATACCAGATGGATCTCTTTGGATGGTCTAGCGCATCGAGTGTTTTCAGAATATCTATCCTTGATTGGACTATTTCACACAACTTGCAATGAATCACATCAACTGAAATTTCCTGAACTTCTTGGCATGTTAAGTAATTTAGAGACACTCTTAACTTTAGTAGCTCTTCTGCCCATGCTAGAAGAAATGAGGAATATTATGAAGGCTACCCAAAAAAGAGCTTTGTATATTGGAGAATATGCTACGCTGCGTAAGAAGACATGCATGACCCTCGATAATCTCTATCAAAATCAACCAACACTATCCGATGAAAAATTTGTTAAGTGGCGGACACTCACAAATTTGAACAATCCTGATAACTTTTTACAAATCAGTGCAAACGGGGAGGTATGTGCCAATGTATGGGGAGTTGAGATACCAATGCACTTCTATGCCATGGTCGACCCCGAGGAACCAGGAAAGTGCCCCAGGAAGCAAAAAGCAAGAGTTACAAGGGAAGATTTTGACAAGATTGTTGAGACTATAACTACTTTTGTGAACAAAATTGCATATGATCTTTCCTCACAAATTAGAAGTAGATTCCCTCCTGAAAACCTACTCGAAGCCATTTCTATTGTGTTTCCTCATTATTGGAGCTTCAATAATGCAGTTGATTTTTGAAGTAATCTACTAACTTTGATAAAACAATTTTGCATATCAGAAGAATTGAATGGAGTAACTATAAATGGAATATTAGATGAAAATCATCTTTGAGAGAAATCATCTCGTTTTGCATACACTATGAAAGAACAATATGCCAAAATGGAGAACCATCGCAAAGAGGGATCAGTAACAAGGCTTTGGAAATCTATAGCTAAGAACTCAACGTTGTGTGATTCAATGCCAGAATATGTGAAGCTTGCTGATTTATGTCTTACCATGATATTGGGTTCTGTGGAAGATGAGAGAGTTTTCAGTGCTTTGGGGTTCCTAAAATCAAAGCTAAGAAACAAACTAGACAAAAATTTAGAAAATTTCTTGAGGCTCTATACATCTAGGTATGATGTCCACACTTTTCCTTACGATAAGGCACTGCAAATGTGGAGGTCCAAATGTGAAAGAAGAGGTTTGGGAAACACTTCAAACCAAAGTGCTAGTGGGACTATTGACTCATGTACTGGACCTACTGGTAGCATTGAGATGCAGTTCAGCGAAGGTATGCAAACTTAGAGTGAAGAAACCACAGACAAGAATCAAGAAAGCACTGAATTTTATGAGGATGAATGGCAACTGTAAGAGATTGGTATTTATTAATCTTATTACTATATCTCATCATTCATATTACAAAAGCATATTACTTTTTACAATTAGAATTTAATATTGATTTGTAATTGTATTTTTCAACTTTCTATTTCTACATTTAAAATAGCATAATAAAAAAAAAACATAATGTGTTTATTCATACAGAGATGTTTATTGTTTATTTATACATGTTTGAGTCTCAAATCTGTGTGATACATTTCAGAACCATATGATAAAATTCATTCAATAGTAATACACATGTCGAGAACTTAGATTTTCATTAATTCTTTCAAAATATAGCCATATGATACAATTCATTCAATAGTAATACACCAATCTGTGTGATTCTCCATGCCAATTGCAAAAAGTGAATACAAAGTTTTAGAACCCTTTGCAAATGACCCTGGATTCCCTTTTATAGAAATAAGAGAGCAACAACAACTCCTGTGTGATTCTCCAATGTCCATGCAAAAGTGAATACAAAGTTTCAAAACCCTTTGCAAATGACCCTAAATTCCCTTTTATAGAAACAAGGGAGCAACAACAGCTTGCAACATGTGAAGACTGAACATCAAAATCACAAACTCAGCACAGATTTATATGGCCATCACAGGCCGTATTAGCAATTTAACATCTGCTACATATTTGATGTCTCTTGTTCAAAAAATAGAGTTCAAAATTAAATATTAATTCACGCCATGACAAATTAAACATATATAATAGCAGTGCCTAAAACCTACTAATAAGAAATATAGAAATGCATAAATGTTAAAGCAAGAGAGAATTTGAGAATACAAATTTACTGGCTGAAGTTTTGCACTATGCATCATACATTCATAGGCTGGATTAGCAAAATAGCAATAGCAAGTGCTATTTTTTTCCTATTCATAAAATAGATTCATAGGCTAGATTAGCAAAATAGCAATAGCGAGTGCATCATAGATTCATAGGCTGGATTAGCAAAATAGCAAATAGAAAAAACATAAAACCTTGAAATTAAAAATAAAAGAAGAAAATTGTGCAATACATACTATGATTCTTAATAATTTTGTGCCAGTTTTTGTAGGGTGCTCCACTCTTCATCTGATGGAAGGTCAATATTCTGTAAACTATGGAAAGTCAACTCCAACTTTGTCAACATTCCATATTTAGAAGATTTACTTGACTTCACTATTTCATCCAATACCGAATTTAGAGTTGTAAATGGTTGGATGAATTCCAGAAAGCTTTTGGGAGTTGTGTTCTTTGGAAGCAAGTCTAAATCAAACTTCATTTTTATCTCCATGTTTTTTTTGTAAGCTTCTTCTCCAATGAATTTATTTGATGTGTCAATAGACTTAGGCAAACCAAGTTTAATCAAATTATTTTTCTTTTCTTGCAGCTTCAATATCTTTTTTCCACAACTTTCCATAACTTATGTTGTTTCCCTTAGCTTCTGGCATTTTTGAATGATAGATGATGTCTTAACTTGTGGCATTAATGCAACTCTTAATTCCCTTGGATTACAAGTAGCTGTCACTGGAACTGTAGACTACTTTCAGAATCTTTTTTTCCATATCCTCTTTTGAATAAACATGTGTGCTCTTCTCATAATGCCCTTTGATTTTTATAAAAATTAGTCTCATACTTTCAGTCAGTTGAAACCATTCACACAACTTCTCACTCCTCTGCATTATTTGCCACCAAATGTTTTCTTGTATATAATTCATTGTATTTTTCATATTATCTTTCAATCTATCCTTCAAAGTTTTTATTTTATCATTTTCATTGTGTAGGTCTTCTTTCATTTGTGCACATTTTTTCTTTCTTCCTCTACTTCGTCTTGCAAATGTTTTTCTTTTTCCTTCCCATGATCCAATAAGTCCTATAATTTTTTCATTTCGGTGGCAGCAGACTCATAACTTTTGTATAATTTTTGAAAACTAGCTTTTTCCTTAACAATTTTTTACTGCTTTTAGCCAGTTTTTCTGTCAGGTCCATCAATTCTGCATCCTTCTTCTCCTGCTCTGCAATTTCTACTGCAGAGCCCGAATTTTTTATCATTTTCTATAAATCATTGCACTTGCTATCTGTTGCTTTCCTCCTTGATTTTTTCATTTTCCACGTTTGCTTGTAACTTTTCTATTTGTTTCTCCAGTTTATTATTTTCTCTCTCCACCTTTAGCAGTGAAGTGTAGACCACTTCGTTAGTCCTTTTTGACACACTAATTTTGTCCACATTATGTACTTTGGAAAAATCCATTTGGAGGGTGCTAACTTGAAATTGAGAGGGATCTATCTGATTATGTGGTGGATTTTTATCTTTAGATGGGCCTGAAGGCATAACAACCATGAACTCCATCATATCTTTATGTGGGTCATATGTTGGAAATACCATGTTCCTTGCAGGTTGTTCATTTACAACTTCAGACACGGAAACCCTATGAAATGCTTTCTTTATTTGCTTTTGTTGTGTGTTCATATTTTTCATAGTAATCATGAAATTGAAAATCTGGGCTTGCTGAAGCAATTGAATGTTTGAAAGGTGACATAGGAATACCATAGGCTCCAATTCCACTTATTCCTGTGGTTTTAAAACTATGCTTGACCAGGATTACCAACAATAGTTCTTGATGTTGTCCCACTCCCACTGATACTTTCATGTGTAGTTTTCATAGTCTTTTGAGGTGTGTGATATGAAGCTGCAAACGATTGATTTCTAGTGTTAGTGGCACTCTATATAGGATTCTCAATAGTATGAGATTGAGTATCTACCTCTAGTGGCCTCTTGCGAGAGATATTTTGTTGTTTCCCTTGTCGAACACCAAGACAACTAGTATCAGTAGTAGTACCCATGCCAACCCCACCAATCACAGTGGCACTTGACTGAACAATAATAGGAATACAATCCCCATATTCCCCACTAGTGGCAGTGGCACTTGATTCACCACCAATGGGAATACCATGATGTGGTGGTGGTTGTGGATTTGAACCTGAAACAAATGTAGGTGGACCTTGAGGGTAAGGAGTAGTACCTATCTGTGATGAATCTGAAGAATCAAGTCCAATGACTGGTTTAAAATGACCTTTTGATTTTAACTGTGATGGAAGTTTTACCTAAAGTGGATACCAAATGCCCTCTCCTCTGGCACCTAGACCACCACCTTCAAAACCCTTTTTTTCCACAAGGTTTGCCCATTTGCTATATTTTTCTTTCACGGACTCACTGACTCCACCTTATATTTTTGGGACTATAGTAGTTGTTGGAGGGGGCTTAATGGCAACCTCATGCTCATCATCATCTTTAGTCCTACCATGCTCCATATCCCACAATTTGCTAAACTTTGCATCCTCGTCGATGCTCTCAAATTCTGCACTTGTCTTTGGTTCACTGAGATTCCTTCTTATAGTCCAAAAATCATTTATTTTGGTTTGAGTGAAATAATTCTCTTTACATTCATGCAGAATTAATTTGGGAATAGATTTGTTAGATGGATTAGCAGATTTTAGGTAGAAATTGTAGGACCTCCTATTTTGGATGCCCTAGCCCTCCTCTGTTGTCCTCTCTGTGTGCATTTGCAATGCCATAATTTGTGATGAAATTTCTTTTGTTGAAATGTTATTGTCAGCTGCAATTTTCTCCATCTCTTTTTTAACCTCATCCCAGGAGTCCATATTTCTAAGCTTTTCTAGCAATGGTTTACTTTCATGTTGACATAACACTGAAGAGTTCCCATTTTTCTTAAGCCTTGCTTGAACTACACCGATTGGATCATACTGCCAGAGACCCTCATCACCAAAGTTTAAAAAAAGTCAAAAAATCATGTGCCACATTGAATGCTTTTCTCTCAAATGTGAACCCTCCACATGAGAAAGGCAAGGAAGGAAATATGCTCTTCTTTTGCTGACCATGGAAGTGCCTATCTGTGCTCTCCAATTGTCATACATACTCTAATGCAAATACCCTCTCTGTCACATGTATTGGAAGTCTGTATGGTTTTACTGCCGATCCGTCAAACCTTAACACAGTGAATTCTTCCATGAAGAACCAGTCAGCCAATTCTATTTGACTTCTGAGTTGAATGCAATCTCTACAAGATATAGGCAACCTAGGCATTAGAGTGCTTGTAATTTCATTATACATTGGTGCCAAAAAGAAGTCTACAAAATGGTTGTAGTTCTTTCTGTTATCATGCATCCTTATCTTTGGCGTCCAATCATATATTGGACACTCTGTTCTCTTCCCAGTCTTCTCATCAATCTTATAGCTCACAATTTGAAGCTCGTTGGTCTTGAATATTGCACGATACTTGGATAGAAGAAGATAGCACAAGTAGAATGAGAACCTAAATGTCTTACAGGAACCTTTTTTGATCATTAGTAATTGTTTTTGCATGGATTTTACAATGTGCTCAATAAAATTATATCTTACTGGCTAACCTGCACAATGGACATTATAAATCATTTCAAGAAGGCTTGCACCCACTTCCCTATCATTTTCCAATCCCAAGCAAAATGACAACAAGGAAATAGTATCCCCAACCCATGGAACAAAAATGTTAGAATCTTGAGGAGGCTTATGATTCTGATCCAACACAATACCAATACCACTCTTTATTAGAGCTTTGATAAATGAATCTCTACGACTTAGATCAAGACTCTCATAATTCCCTGACAGCTTTTCAAGGTCAATTTGGACGTTTGAGTTTTGGGCTTCAAATCCTAGATTCAACAAACGAGCAAATTCTCCCTCGTTTATGGATAGAATTTCCTCTTTTGTATTTTTATTGACAATTGATTTTTTATCTTCATCATAATTTTTGGCGCAGACAATGACAAAATCTGGGCAAGGGAATACTTCAGGTAACACCATGCTTCCCAATCCAACATCCCACGATGCGATTTTATTTGTTTTTTTTGTAACATTGGGTTGAAACAGTAAATTTTGCCCTGGATGCATATGTCGCCTTACTAGACAATGTATATATAATATCTATGATACGCTTTTCACCATGGATAGCAGGGTCATAAATATCATGGTATTCATCAGTGAAACCTGGTGTTTTAACCAGTTCAGTTAGGTACATTTTGTTTTTCACTTGGCTTCTTGTTGAACTACTGCTTCCTGTTTTCCCCATCACTATTATTGTTAATAATTCAAAATAATGCTAGATAAAAACCTGAAAATGCTAACCCTCAAATTGGACCATGAGATTTACCAAAAGCAAAAATGGTGGGATGTAGGTGTTCTAGATTTTACCCGGAAATTGGAATTTCTATTTCACTAGATTGGCGTAGACAGTCTCTGTTGCAACTTGCATTCCTCAATCTAGTAGTTGTTTCTGAATCTCTCTCGATTTACAGGTTTGTCCAAGAAATGAAAGATGATTATGATTTATGAGTCTCTTATTTTGAAAACTCTAAAAAGTAGAAAAGTAAAACCTAAAGGGCAAAATATCTAGAATCATGTTGTAATTTTATTAATTACTATTAATAACTATTCGATGTCGAAGGACAAAACATTCATTACTTCAATATAAATTCTGAGGACATTAAGAATCATGTTGTAATTTTATTAATTATTATTAATAACTATTTGATGTCGAAGGACAAAACATTCACTACTTCAGTATAAATTCTGAGGACATTAAATGTAATACGTTCAATTCCGGGCAAACTTCTCCCAAATGTGTTCACTTCCCACATTCGGGCCGAAATCCACCCTAAGCCGTTGATCTTTGCTCATCCAACGGACAAGGGACCAAGGTACCTATTGTGACTTTACGGGTCTGTTTTTTAAGTCTGTTTAATAATTTTAAACTTCCGCCCAAAAAAGTGCTTTATAGACTTAATTATATTTAATTAAATTTAAAATGTTTCAATTCTGGGCAAAGTTCTCCCAAATGTGTTCACTTCCCACATTCGGGCCGAAATCCACCCTAAGTCGTTGATCTTTGCTCATCCAACGGACGAGGGACCAAGGTACCTGTTGTGACTTTACGGGTTTGTTTTTTAAGTCTGTTTAATAATTTTAAACTTTCGCCCAAAAAAGTGCTTTATAGACTTAATTATATTTAATTAAATTTAAAACGTTTCAATACTGGGTGAAGTTCTCCCAAATGTGTTCACTTCCCACATTCGGGCCGAATTCCACCCTAAGTCGTTGATCTTTGCTCATCCAATGGACGATGGTACCTGTTGTCAGTTGTCGTGGGTCCCATGACTTCTGCTAGTTTTTGGGCACGTCACCATACTCGTGTCACTTTTCCTGGCAAAGTTCTTAGAAATCTGTTCATTTCCCACATTTGCCCCAAAATCCACCCTAAGTCATTGATCTTTGTTCATCCAACGGTCAATGGTACCTATTTTAAGATGTAGTGGATCCCATGACTTCTGCCATTTTTCTGGCACGTCACCATACTCGTGTCACTTTTCGGTTTTGATTTTTAGTCTATTTAATCATTTTAAACCTCCGCCCGAAAAAAAGCTTTATAGACTTAATTATATTTAATTAAATTTAAAATGTCTAATTCCGAGTGAAGTTCTCAAAAAGGTGTTCACTTCCCACATTCGGGTCGAAATCCACCCTAGTCGTTGATCTTTGTTCATCCAACGATCGATGGTACCTATTTTCAGATGAAGTGGGTCCCATGACTTCTACCATTTTTCTAGCACGTCACCATACTCGTGTCACTTTTTGGGTCTGTTTTTAAAGTCTACTTAATCATTTTAAAATTCCGCCCAAAAAGAGATTTATAGTCTATAGACTATAGACTTAATTCTATTTAATTAAATTTAAAATGTTCAATTCCGAGCGAAGTTCTCACAAATGTGTTCACTACCCACATTTGGGCCGAAATCCACCCTAAGCCATTGATCTTTGCTCATCTGACGGACGATGATACCTGTTGAGAACTTGAGTGTTGTCAGATGTCGTCGGTCCCATAATAAGAGACATTTAAATTTTAAAGATGTGCAATAGTTTGAGATAACTATTAAATATAATGTTAGTATTATTTGTAAAATTTTGAAATTCAAAAATAGTATAAAACATGAAACTTAGTTTCTAGAATAAAACAAATAACTAAATATAAATATAAATTTTGATATACAATTTGAAAGGTAAAAGTTTAATATAAAAAAGAAAACATTCAATATTAAATCTAAAATATTAATTTAAAGTTTAACAAAATTCTTTGAAAATATGTTTACAATATATAATTTTAAAAAATAGTTTTAAAATATATATATAAGTTCAATATAAATTTAGTGTATTAATTTTTAAAAATGTGCAACTGCGGTCCTCAACCTGTTAAGGCGAGCAAATTTGGAAAGTACAAATGCCAAGGTGGCGATTAATTGTTGCAGAAGGAGTTGTCTGCGGCATGTCGCACGAACGAAGGAAGGGGAGGATGGCAAAAAATCTTTTTCTTGATCTCATGGCATTAATGCCTTATCATGCACATTCATTACTCGGCCTATAAGGCGGAGGCAGAATTTATTAACTTTTGATATGTGTACCAGTTTTTGCTTTGAAGCAGAACAAATTTGTAGTTCATAGAATCATACCTTCTGTAAGACATTTTTTTCAAGAAGTGATTTTGAAATTGCAGGTGACCATGGAGGCTAATTTCACACTTCAAACAGACAAGAAGTTGGTGCCCTTTTTGGGCAAAGTATCTGATAAACGAATGCAAGGACTGTTCGGGTTTAAGGAGGAGAAGTTGTGGGCGGTAGCTCGACTGATGCTTGCGGAGGAGGTGGCACATATCAGTCACCAATATTGAACTAACATGGAGGTTTACTCTCTGATTCTGGCATGCGCCTGTGAATTCAAACCGGAGGTGGAAAAGGTAAAACTCACATTGGTCAAATTGATTGATGGGGATTTTTTGATTAACCTAGATTCAATCTTGGAGTGGGTGGTGATGGGAGTTGGCATTCAAATTAAGGAAGGGGATGACCAGGAGGAATTGCTTCCTTTTATTCGTGGCCCAGAGGATGAAATCAAATACTAGTGTCGTGAACAAGCCCGAGTGGGGTGGGAAGCGATGAAACTCTTTGTGAAATTAACGAGGGTGGATGAAGTCCTGAAGGCTTTGCATGTGGTGGAAAGGATGGAGGTTGGTAGGGAATTGAGAGATAGGGTTGAAGAAGGAAAGGCCATACAGCTACTGGCAAGCTTGGAGGGCGACCCCAACCCCGACTTTAGGTGCCTAAACTGCATTCCAAAAATGAAAGCTGAAGCGGCAAAAGGGAAAGCCAAAGCATCGACCTCCGAGGAGGGAAGGGACTGGGAGGAGGCAACCCAGGGGGATAGTGAGATTGAGTGAGCGGCCTATCGGCAATGAACTAGTTTTTTTGTCTGCTTGCTATAAGTTGTGGGCAGTATGGTTTTCTCTTTGTCTGCGTTTATGCATGAATGTCTACAAATTTTGTATCTTGAAACTTTTGAATTAAGAGAATGAAAAAACATTTACCGATAAACTTTTGTATTTTGAAACTTTTAAAATTTTGTGTTTTGAATGACTATATAGTATATATTTATAAAATTATAATCAACCATAATCAATGTACAAATAATTAATGGAATGAATTGAATTACATAAAAAAGATCACAGTATTAAATTTATTTCCATTGTTTAACAAATAATTGAAATAACGTAGCTCATATACAAAAAGCATTTGAAAGAAATTAATTAATAAAAATGAAATAGAATTATAGAAAGCATTTTTATATCCATAAGACTGTAAGAGGCAAACTGAAACAAACTGGAATTTGAAAAATTATCATTAATATTTATGCTTTTGAAATTTACATTTTTTTCGTCTAAGACTTGAGTCCCCCAAAAACTTAAAAGCCAAAATGAGTGAGCCATTGGCACTCAGCCTATTAGGGTTCAAGGACATAGGAAAAAAAAACTACAGGGGAGCGGGGCTAGAGCATAGGTAGTGGAATTGTTTACAATTTTGCCCTTAGAATCTGGCCCTCCTTCCATGTAGAATTCTTCAGACAGCATAAGCTAAGAGAATTCTTCAATCCACACGTAGTTTGGAAAGTCATCCAGGAGGAACCATTTCTGGAGGAAGTCCCTGCCAATTCGCACCTGTTTCCTGTGATGCGTCAACTGCTCTGCATTCAGGTTTAGGAGAAACGGCTGCCTAGCCACTGGCACTATTTGGTCAGGGAGGAGAAGCTTGGATAATTCACTTGCCCAAGGGATCCCCACCCCTACTTCTGCAAGGACAACAAGAGTAATTTCATCTTTGAGGAAGTCTTCCTTAAAAATCTTCCTCAACAGCATCAGCATATCCACCTTGTCTCCTCCCATGTCCAGAAGAGACGCTAAGAAGCGGGATGTAATGTCCATGTTAACACAATACCTATTTTTGTTTCGCAGAAATTCTCTGCCCAGCACCATCCGCACAGCCTCATTGGTGAATGACCCAACCTCCTTGTAGACTGGTTGGAGGGTTGGATCTCTAACAGAGCCTAGAAAGGCCCTTTGGTCCTCTATAGAAATGCTTCTCAAGCGGATGGGAGTGTCCATCTTGAGAAAATAGATTAACAAATTAAACAACCTGAGCCTATAAACCTAAAATATCGTGAGCTCCGACGATTTATCTACCAAATGGCAAAGGCTAATTGAAGATGAAAGAAGCAGAGATCGTATATAAATTGTTGAAGCTCTTGATTGTAATAATTACTTCTTTAACCATATTAACTGCTATAATTTTTTTTAAATCTTTCGTATCTCTGCAAATCTTTCCTATAAATGCACTATTGTGCGAAAATGGAAACAGCTATGAACCAATACCAAATTAGAAAGTATCACATTGGAAGTTGTGGGGACAGAGTGGATTGCCGTAAGTGAATAGATATATATTAAATGAACGAAATTATCAATCGTGATTCATGACATTTGATACGTGTCTATTGAATCCAATTCCATTCCGAGCACTTTCTGGTGAGCTATGTTCTCTTCAGAAAATTGGGCCGAAATAAAACTTCAGCCATTGATCTTAAAGTTATCCCTGTGAGGGTCCCCTTGGCCCTCATACTTCGTGAACTTAAGCATCTCAAACCCTGGTGGGTAAGGTGCAACTGATATCGACGGATCATAATGACAAGGAATAAATTCCTCAAATGAATAAGGTTTTCTCTTGTTAGTCCATTCCTTCATTTTTTTGATGATGTTTTTCATTTCCTGGATTTCCTTGATGATATCCTATTGTGGATTTTGGACATGATGGATTGTGTTTACCCCTAGTATCGGATGAGTCATGGAAGGTGTACCACAACTACTAATATATTGATATGAAGAAGAAGCGGGAATGTGAGATGTGATGACCGATGTAACGAGGACTTGAGTGACAATTGGTTGTGACCTGCAAATTGTTGTGATGGGAGGAAGCGAAGCATGGATGAAATTGGAAACATTGTTGAGAGGAATGGAGGATTGTGGAATAGAGACATGTGGTCGGGTAGAAGAAGATGGCATGGAAGCATGTTGTAGAATAGATGTGATCGGGTTGGATATTTTCATGGATGTTAGGAAGGAGGAAGGTGGGATGGAAACCATAGGTATGAATACTGCGGGTGCTATTCATTGGAGTTGAATGATAGGCAAGGGCACGATTGATTGAGGTTGAAGAATAGGTGTAACTATGTGAGAAGGAGCAAAGTCTCCTTGTGGTTGTTGATCGAGGATGGATCTATCAAAATCAAGGGGAAGGCAAGCTCCATTTTCAATAAGAGTCTTTAGAAGACCACTAGGACTATGTTGAATGAATTTCTCCATCATTTCTTGATTGTAAGAGTCTTCTAGGAATGTTCACACTTCTGGGGAGAGATCATCTTGATCCACCATGTTAGGGTCCCCTTGTGGTTGGGGATCTTGGATGTCAGGTTGCACGCTTTGCGTAGGATCTTGTGTAGGATCTTGATATAGGACACTAATATCCAACATGCCATACTTTTGTTCAACCATCTTCTTCTTTTGGGATCGAGTTGTGACCATGCAAGAATGATCTTAGGAAACATTTATTGGAAGAAAAGTTTTGATGAAAGAAGTTAGCTAGGATTCTGGATTTTGATATTATTTGGATTTGATGAAATTGGATAGATTGATTAATGGGGTCCTTGGATTAGGATGAGAGTTGATTGAGATTGCACCTTACTCCTTGGATGAGGATTTTAGGTGGGAGATGTTGATGAAACCACAAGCAAGGTAACAACCAAGTTGGGTAAAATTTAGACCTTAGGATAATGATCAAAGTCTCTTTTCTACTAAGGATTGACTAATGATCCCAAGCAAAATAAAGACATAGGATAAGAGTCTTGATCGACTCAAAGGATGAGGAAAAGGTACTTGGAGGAGATTATTTCCCAAGCACAAAGGCCAAATGATTAATTGATTAAGGATGACGTCTAAATATAACTTCACAAGGTATAAAACCCTAGAGTGAGGTTGATTTCATTGAAGGATGATTGATTAAGGATTGATTTGATCGAAGATAATTGATTAAAGATTGATTGATGTGCTAAGTCCTTAGAAAAGGTTGATGATGAAAGATCAAAGAAGGGTGATAGTGATGACTAGAAGAACTTGATGACTAGATTATCCTTGATATGAAAATGACTCAATAAGTGATAGGTTTTAATGGCAAATTGTATGAAGGTATGCGACCACCCCGATTTTGATGATAGTTGGTATTGAAATACAAGCCTAATCCTTGGTGTAGAGTGCAGACTCTTAGTTCATCAGTAGCATCAAACTCATTCCTATGACCATGATAATAATCGTGATATCGATGCAAAAAGGTCCTATGTTTAAGCAATAGTTTGTAGTTGGTATACCAAAACTTTCAGCATCAAATGAGTTGTGCTGGTGTGAGCTTCTTTTTCTTGATTGGATGATGGATTGACTTATTACGATGCTTGTACAACTTAGGCTTATGAAACATGAGGCGGGTGGAGTTTCGACATAGTTTTGACTTGTTGGAAAAAAATTGGACTTGAATGTGACTTGGAATTGACCAAGGTTGATTCAAAATTTGGACTAGAATATGACTAGGACAAAACTAGGACATTACTAGGATGACAATTTGAACATGACTAGGGTATGACTAGGACATGACGTAAGGATGACTAGGGACTATGACTTGGACTAGGCTTGACTTGGATTATAATGTGACAAAAGGTGACTTAGACTTTGACTATGATGACTAGGATGTTGATTTGGATATACCAATTCTACTCTTGGCAAGAAGACATTAAAAACACATTAGTCGTTGATTCAAATAGAGACATCAAGCACAACATGCTATCCTAGGGAGTTGGTTGAGGAGGAAAACCTTTACTTGCTGTCTCAGGTACACACCCAATAGCTAATCTGAATATGGTCGTTGAGCCTCATGCAATGGATTCTCAACACCATATTAGCCAACTCCAAATGCTAATGGGGGCACGATATGGCAAGTCTCTTGGGGGAGTTACTATCTCCCTTGCACAAAGATTATCCACCTTTTGGAGGTGAACCGAGTGGATTATATTCCTAAAGCCTTTAGTAAGGGTTTATGTTCGAAGACTACCCTTTATAGTCGCGCAAGTACGATTGAGGCCAATAGCCCTACAAAGTACCAAGCACAATGGTAGTCACACAAGTGTGATTTAAACCTCAAGGGCCCTACAAAGTGCTCGATATGATTATAAACTCAAATAAGCTCTGTTCTCCAAGATTTTCATCTCAAAAGGTGATTTTATTATAGTGAGTTGGAATGCTCGGGTTCATTCATACTCACTTGGGTCGTTCCCCTCTCACTAATGCCTGTGCTAGTGTGCCAAGCAAATCGGGAGGGGAGGCCCGCTAAGGGTAAAAAAAACATGCAAGCAAAAATGAAAATAAGACATAGAAGCAAGTGGTTAATTTTAAGCCCAAAATCTAAGTGTTATCTATCTAGAAAAACACACACAAGACTAATCTAGTGAAAATTTGGTCTTCTACACAATGTCTTGCAATAAACCGGGTTAGAAGTCTCAAATTATGTCTTGGACTACTCGGATAAAACCTGCAAAATTAAAAAATCTGATCAATAACACAAAATTTTATAGAAATAATGCTTGTGTTGTTCTATAGACAGTCGCGTTGAAGAACCCATGCAGGCGTTGGAATGCTTGTGTATGCGCTAAAGAGAGGTCAAAATGCAGAAAACATAAAATACTAAAAATGCAAAAATTCTAGAAAAACACGGATCATACCTGGAGCAGTTGCGCTGCTCTGATGTCGCTCGCGCCAAAGCGTGTGCGCACCTGCCGAAGTGCAGAAAAAGGTTAGCGAGTAACAAAAAATTGAAAATTAAAAGTTTCAAAACTAAGTGGGATGTTGTCAAAGCGCTCATGCTATTCGCAGAGCGCTCGCGGTAAAGTGACATTTCTAAAAAATAAAAAGGATGGCTAAATAGATTAACTAAAAAAAATTAATTTATTTTTTATTTTTTAAGTTTTTCCTTTTTATGTGTTTTTAAATAACCAATTAGAGAACAAAAAGCAGAATGTATAAAAATAAAAATAGGAAAGTGGATGGAGGAATATAGCAGGCGGATGCGTTGTTCCCACAACACTCACGCTGATCAGCGGACCTGTAAAAGGGCGGGTTATGAAAATTTAAAATTTAAACCAGACGCACTGAAGCTCGTATAGTCTACGTTGAATCTGTATCGCTTGCACCAAAGTGTAGTTGCTCACACTAATCCGATACTTGCGACTGAAAACTTACAAAAACTTCATAAAAATCGTTAAATTAGGGACGTGGGTCCCACCGGGCATGCCAAAATAAACCAAGGGAAAACTAATGTGAAGATAGATGGTTAGTTTGAATACAAATATATATAAAGATTCCAATAAACTTAACAAACACCATTATACATTCAAAAATCTTCATTTGTTCATCAGATTGAGTAGGATGAGGTTGAAGTAGCACCCCTTCTCCAACCTGATTAGATTTGCTCCTTGATTGAATATGGTTGGCTCTCCAATTGTGTACAAGATGATTGAGAGAATGATGAATGGATGGATTAAGGATGGAGTGGATATGCAAGATAAATGGCTAAGTGATGGATGAGTGGAAATTTGGCTATAGTTTAGGTGCTTGGATGATTTCTTGGACTCAAAAGGGCAGCATGAACTTACAAATCTTGGAGATGTCAAGTGAAGGAGTGGAGTCCCCAATTTATAGAAGAAGGGGAAAAGAAATGGAGGGCTAGGATTGATCCAAGATGGAAGGCCAAGATTGCATGTGAGCCCATACATGGATCAAAAGGGGTTGACAAGACAAGTGTGGAGTCCAAGAGATATGCCATAAAGGCATTTCTTGTCTCCACACTCATCAAGGTTTATTGGGAAGGCTTCCCAATGCGCCTAGGGAAGACAAAAGGAATAGAAACATTCCTTGGATGATGAGAAAAAGGATTTAAAAATTCTCCAAAAAGGGAGCATGGGGATTGGAGGAATAAAAAGGAATTAAAAATTCTTTGGGTGAAGGGATACCTAGAGGAATGTGAGATTTTTTAAAATATCACATTCACCTAGGAAAAGAGCATTTAAGGAAGGTAGTTGGATGGGGGGATGCATAGAGAGATGTGAGAAGAACATTTAAGGAAAGGGGTTGAGTGAGAGGACAAGGAGTTGACTTTGTGGCTAATCATGGGGATTAGCCACTAGCAACCCATTAGAAGAAAGATTAGAAGAGGGATTAGGTGGGATTAGAGCAAGTGGGATTTGTAGGAGGATTTGACTAGGAGAGACAATGAGTGGAGGTAATTAAAAATTAGGAAATAATGATAAGTGGGATTAAGAGGGTTTCTAGAAGAATTAATTAGGCTAATGATGGATTAGAAAAAGGTGATTTGTAGGAATCACAAAGATTAATTAATTTATTGATATTAAATTAATTAAATGGGGGATTTAGGAAGAATTGATTTTGGATGCCTTTGAAGAATAAAGAGAAATTGATTTATTAAATAAATCAATCATTGGATTATAGTGACAATATTAATTAGATTAAATCTAATTAATATTGAGAAGAATAAGGATTAACATAATTAAATTAATTAATTATGTGGGAGAGTTAAATTAATTAAAATAATTAATTTAAAATAATTGTTAGGGAATGTAATATCTGAAAAGGGGATATCCATGATCTTGATTGAGTAGAAGCAACATATAATATCAACATGCTTGTTAGAAAGGAGTTGAAGTCATTCTTTGGAAAGATCAACTTTGTCAAAAAGTTTATAACAGGATTCACATAAATAATAAGGCCATTAAATGGTATGTTAAAGAAAGATGCAAAGTTGGAGTGGACTCCTCAAGATAAGAGAGCATTCGACGAGATCAAAAAATCCATTGTCGATGCTCCTGTCCTCATGAGTTCGGACTATACAAATCCCTTCTATTAATATTCGTTCACATCAGAGCATACATGTGCCACCATTTTCACTCAAAGAACTAAAAAAAGGGATGAGCATCTAATTTCTTTCATGAGTTCACCACTCGAGGATGTCAAGTTAATATATCCCAGTATTGAGAAGAAAGCATATGCCCTTGTCAAAGCAATCAAGAAATTTTGACACTACATCCTGAGAAGCAAAGTATATGTTGTTGTCCTAGATATAGCAATCAAGACACTGCTCATGCAAAATGAACTTGGTGAAAGAAGAGGAAAGTGGGTCGCCATTATCCAAGAACATGATATGAAAATACAACCCATGAATCTAGTGGGAGGATAGGCACTTACATAGATGATCGCTATTGATGGACCAAGATTGGTACAACAAGTATACTAGCTCCAAGACATCGGTCCAGATAAGTGGTAGAAGGATATTATATCATACCTATTGAATCAAAGGTGTCCCACACATTTTAACCCAATATAGAAGCAACCACTACGCATCAAAAGCCAAAGGTACATGTTACAAGGATCATTGTTGTACAAGAAAAAATATGAAGGGATTTATCTATAATGCATTAGAAATAATGAAGCTAAGGACATTATGGATCATTTCCATAACAAGTTCAAAACTGCACATGGAGGTGCTCTAGCCACTGGTCATCACATCCTGCATGCAGGTTACTATTAGCCCACGCTATTCAAAGATTCACACCAGCATGTGGAAATATGTCATGTCTGTCAAACAACTACCATTCGCAAGAGGAAACATGCCATGCCATTGCAACCAATTATCAAAGTAAGACCTTTTTCTCAATGGGATCTCAAATTTATTGGTATGATCAATCCCCGATATTCAACACAACACAAGTATATCCTTACTAATACTGATTATTGCAATAGGTGGTTTGAGGCCAAGGTGCTATGAGTTTGCACTATTGATGTTGTGATTACTTTTCTTGAAGAATATGTTGTTACTAGATTTGGATGCCCTCATTTGTGATAACGGTTATGCCTTCACCTCACTCAAATTTTCCAATTAGGCCTTTTACTATGGTATTGCCCTCAAATTTTCATCGAATTATTATCCATAGGCTAATGGCTTATCTGAATTAACAAACAAAAACCTTTTGAGTGCCATCAAGAAACTACTAGACAAAAATCCAAAAGATTGGCACACCCAATTGAAGTATGTCCTTTAGGTTGATAGGATGAGAATCAATAATTTCATAGGAATTACACCTTACCATCTTATGTATGGCCAAGACCCACTATTTCCCATCTAATTAAGGATTCCCACTTTGTAGTTTATGTAGGAATATCTTGAGGATGTGGATCCAGTATAGACATGATTAACACAACTACTCCAACTTGAAGAAAAGAGAGATGAAGTACTGAACAATTTCACGCAACACAGGAGTGGTGAAATGATGGTTTGACAAGCAAGCAAGAATCAAGGCTTATAGGATTTCTAACTTGGTTCTTTATTGGGACAAAGCACACAAAAATGAGGAGATCATGACAAATTCAACAAGTTATGGAAAGGACCATATCAAATTTCTGAAATACTAGAGGAGAATTCTTTTAAATTGAACACATTGACTGGAGAAGATGTTTTGTTGCTCGTTAATAGGCAATTCCTTAAGCATTTCTTTCAATCTTAGGTTAGCTCTAGTAGCTTACCTTGTACATAGTTAGGATAGGTTTCCCTTTCAATTGGGTCTTAGTTTAGTTGCATCAATCCTAGAATAGATCTCTTTCTTTGTTTTGTTTTGTTTAGTTGAGCCAAAGGTTTCAATTTTCCTTCAGTCATTTGACTCATGTCTTTGTTTTCTCAAGTAGGTTAGTTGGTCTTTTAGTTTAGTTTGTTTTTGTTAGCTTAGTTTTATTTAGTTAGTTTTGAGGGACACCCATGTATGAGAGGGCGATTATACTCGAACACACAATGGCATTTTATTGTTGAGTCCTGATCATTCTCAAATAATTTCTCATGAGGATCTCAAGAATCAGGAGTTGTTCTTTTTAGTGTTATCATTTGTTTAGAATTTGTACTTAACTTGGAAAAGTTACTTATTATACCTAGATACTGACCCTTTTGATCTATATATTTTACACACTAACAAACTCTAGATCATTCCAATTTAAAGGTGAAGTTGTGATTAGTGAAAAATCTATAGTCTTGCTTCAATGCCACTGTATTCCTCAAACCCTAGTGAGATTTATTGCTTACAAGCCAAATAGAAAGTGAAAATATGTGGAAAGAAACTAATATCATGCAAAAATGGAAAAGAAAAAGAAAAGGAAAGAAAAATTGAAATAAATTTTTTTTTAAATGAAATGAAATGAAAGTCAAACTATTTGGCTATGGAAATATGCGAGTAACTCCATCAGGGCTATGGATGCTCAAATGGCAATGGAGCAATATTCGTGAGTGATGGGTAATCTTTTTGGTTATTTTATATGGACTTATGTTGTGTTAAATATGTCATTTTATAGTTTAGACATTCTGATTAAGATGGATATAAGTCTTTTTGCAACTTGAACCTATAAACTTTGCCATCTATTAAAACAACCTTAATGATGTGGTAGTGCTTCATGAAATGTTAGTTGGAAGTAATATTGTTCGAGTATGTGTTTTGTGCATTAACTTCTATGTGTGCAGTTGGAAGAGAAACTAAGCCAACAAAGAGATATCGGTTGCTATTTTAAGAGAGTTGCAGTACTACTCAAATAAGGACTGTTGAACTAGTCAATCTGGCAGTTGATGATCCTAGCAGATCTCCTAGATGTTGTTGATCAGTTGTTGTTTTAGAACATGTGTCGGTCCGTTGAGAAGGTATAGAGAGCGTTGTCACATATATTTTTGCATTAGACTAAGTCTTAGAATGATTTACCCTTTTATTCTTTTATTTCTAATAAAAGTTGTCCTCCTAGTTTGTTGGGAGTGGATCGACTATGTAGATAGTTAGTTGTTAGATTTCCTATAAATCCATCAGTTAAAGATGGAGTATGCAATGAAATTTTTATTTTCACTTGAGCACCAAGTGTACTTTGTTTTACAGTTATAAATAAGAAGGAGATTCTAGTTATGCCATCTTTGTTGTTCAGAACTTCAATGTACATGTGATGTTGATATAATCTTTAGGTTTGGTTAGAATCCCAGAGGCTCAACCAAGGGGGCCCACTTGGGGAGCATCCACACTTGTTCATTTCTATGCTTTGCTAAGTAAGTTTACTATCAAGATTAAGTTTGTTGTTTAAAGTCTTTTGGTTGACTGTCCTACAGCCATAAAAACTTCATTCTGTGATTGTTCCTGTAGCCAAAGGAAAGCAAAGTTTTAGTTACCAACTGGGTTAGTTTATTTCTCGGATAGAATTATAAACTTCACATTCAATAGGTCAAGTTAATGTCAGTAGAAGCAATATTGAAATCTGATGTTTTCCACTACTTTCTTATTTAGTTGTTTCAAGTTTGAATTACTGTTCCCCATAAGTCTCTTAGTGCACATACAGTGCAGTCTTGTTTCAAGTATATGTTCCTATGTTTGGAAATTGAATGAATTCCTTATAAATGAGTTAGTGATAACATCGAATTGAGCCTTTTGGTCAAGGAAATAAATCTTTATTACTAAGGCACTGTAAGAAACCAACATTTTTGGCGTTGTTGTCAAGGACAATGTCAAACTAAGAACTTATTGAGAATATAGTGTTTAGAATCTTTTAGTCTTTGTTTCATGTCACTAAAATTAGATAAATCTTTGAATTATTTGAGAAACATGACACAAACCTATTACGTAACATTTTGTGTAGGGATATTGGCAATTAAGACAAATATGCATGCATAGGGGAAGAAGAAGGGATGCATTAGGAAGATTTCTTCCCTCTCAATATAACCTTGCAATAAATCCTTATCAAGCTCCAGATATAAATCCTTTTGTTGAGGCTTTTGTGGAAGCTGGAAACCAGGGTATTTTTTATTTAACAAAGGGAGACCCTGATTTCTTAAATGAACCCCCTGAAGAGAATATTTTACCCCTGGTTCTTTATCACCCACAAATGGCGGCTCCTGGTGGAGGAGGTCCTCCACCTCCTCCTAATCCCACTTTTGAATTCCATATTCCTAACCAGCATTATAATGCAAATTTGAAGAATATACCAGCCTCCTCTCTTCCAAAGTTCCATGGCTTGGTCACAGAAGACCCAGACACCTTTTTGTTTGAGTTTGATATTCTTTGTAGAAGATATGATTGTACTATTGATGCCCATAAACTCAATTTATTCCATGCTACCCTAAAAGAAGTTGCTCTTAGGTGGTTTATGAGTTTAGGTAGAGATGCAATAGCTACCTGGGATGAAATGAAGGAAAAGTATAAAGACTATAGCAGAGGAATTGATCGACATGGTGATGATATCTTCTGAATGGCGCAAAAAAAAGATGAAAGCCTAGAAGATTATCTTGAGAGGTTTATGTTTAGTGTCAAGAAATCCAAGCATAGCACCTTGAGTCAAGAATCCCTAAAATTAATTTTTCTAAGAGTAATTAATGAGGATTGTATTGAAGCACATGGACTTATGGGAGGAGGAGACATTACTCAAGCAGAATGGGATGACATTAGGAAGATTTATCAGAAATACTCCAAAGCTTATGCCAAGAAGGGTAGATACTATAGGACTGGATCAACGACAGCAAAAGCATCTTCAACGGTATTTAGGATGGAGATAACTCATTCGTTAAAGGATTTCAAGGAAGACATTATCAACAGCATGGCAACACAACTAGATACACTTCAAGCCAACAAGAAACATGAAGCAAAAGCTATGTTGTTATAATACTACCCCCATTCCAGAAACAAGAAGAGGGATTGCATATGCAGAATCATTTCAAGCATTGAGAGCAAGCGGGAGTATCCAGAATTCAGACTACTTGACGATGAGGAAGGACAAGTATTATTTGTTGCATATAGGAGACCATGGGCACTAAGGAAAGGTATGCCACAAGACCCTCTTTCTTTCAATCATCCTTATGCAAATCTCAATGCTAATAATAATTGGTAGTTCCAAAATCCCCCTAATTGGTCAAATTATGGGAAAAACTATTGGGGAAACTGGAATCCTTTCTGGCCAAATAGCCCTAATATGAACATGCAACAACCACGAGGTATTTGGCAACTTCCTCAAGGGAAGTGACAATCAACACCTCAATGGAGAGGAGGACAACAATGACAAAATAAATCTTTTAGTTACATGCATCCACCTGTTCCTCCTCTTTAACAATCTCTATTACCTCAGGATAGCCCAAATACAAATCCACCCAAGCCTACTCAATTGCTAGCACAACTTGCGCCAAATCCTAACAGTAAACCACAACAGCAGGTGTTTGCTACTAACCCTATCCAATACCCTTCTTATGTTGTGAATATCAACAATATGCAACTCCGCTTAGAAAAGGACTTGAGGGTTCCTCATTCACCAATTATTAATGAACTCTCTCCTTAACAAGAGGAACTATTAAAAAATGATCACCCTCAAGTCACACAGTCTACTCCTAAAGAACACACTGAGCAGGCACAAACAAGTGAGTTAGACCCTCCATTTTCTCATAGGTTAGCAATCAAATAACCAGAAGTAGAGCCAACCTTTGACTTTTTAGACCAGCTTAAGCATGTTTGTGTCAAAATACCCTTATTCCAAGCCATTAAAGATTTTCCCATCTACAGTAAAGCAATAAGGGAAATGTGTCTCAAGAAACCAGGAAGGAAAAGAAGAGACCCAAAAATTGTCCATGTTCGGGTCAATTGGCAGATATTATGTTGGGTATGTTGGCATAACTGATGGTGTTGGCACATCGGGTTCATCAGTGAGTATTGTCATTGATGACTAATACTTACCGATGAATAAGACCAAGCTCATAGGTAGGGAAATGTGGTAAACCTTAATGGTTTACTCATGGCTGCAAATAGTATGGAGGATTCAGTGCTTGCCAAATATGCATTATTGACACACTTAAGCAGTGTTTTGGTTGAAGACTAATTGGTTGAAGGATAAACAGAGTAGTTGACCAGTCAGTCAACCATCTGATAGGTGTTGATATCAGTTTCTTAAACTGATAGTTAAAATGATGATGTGGTCACGGGAGGTGACTCAGATTGCAGTGTAGTAGTCTTATGCATGACCGAAACACTCTAGATAGACAGGTGATCAGTCTAATTGATGATCACTGACTGATGGAAAAATATAAATAATTACACCGATGAACCAATGATATAGGTTGAAGGATGATATCCACTGAGAATCTTGGAGTAGTGACCTATAAGTTGGATGCGATGACCAAAGGTGAGTTGGTCAGAATGAGATATCATCAAACAAACTTCTAGTGAAGTCTACAACAGTTAGCAATCAGTTAAGGAGAGATTTGTGTGGTTTTTTTGATTCACATTAAACAGGCAGAACATGACCCAAAAGTTGCTAAAATTATGAGTTGCAGTGACAGATAAGGATGAGTTGTTGGCGAGAATGATGGAGTGCGCAGAGAAAGTGTGAGAAGATTTGGGAAGATTTGAATTTCAAATCTACCGAGTGTTAGATGTAAACTCATTTAGGAATTAGCACGTATGTGTTGGCAAAATATGGTATAAAGGTTTTTGGCGAAAACTAAAAAGTTTGATCATAAAAATTGCTAAGTGCAATTTTGAAGAGAGGCAATCCAACAAGGTGAGAAGAGTGCAGAACTGCTAAGTGAATAGCAGAGTGGTGAAGAGAGTGTGCAGAGCTCGGATAGTGTGAAGAGTATAAAAAGAATTCAGAGCACTAGTAGAGTGCAGAGCAAGTGAAATACAAAGCATCAGTAGAGTGCAGAGCAAGTGTAACTGGTGGTCAAAACAAAGAGCTTCAATTGGATCTGATTAAGCTAAGAGTAGCTATTATAGTAGATCATTCTCTCTATTTTTTTCTAATAACTACAACCGTAAAATCCCTTAATTGGGTGGACTTTAACAAGTCCCTTTGTAAAATCCCTTAACCGAGTGACATCTTAATTGATGATCCTAAGTCCTTTAACAAGGCTACCTCTAACAGGGTAAAGGTTCTAAAAGGCCTTAAAGAAAATCCCTTAACTAGGTGGCACCTTACAATGTCTTTGTAATCTCCTAACAGGGATGGCTCCTCACCGAGCGTACTCCAGAAGAGTGCAGATTTTGTGAGTTTCTACTCACATCGTGGTTTTCTCCCATTTGGGTTTCCACGTGATAAATCTTGGTAGTCATGTGTGTTTGATTTTATGTGTGCATGTTTCTTATTAATGTTGCTTATACTGATAAGTGTTAAGTTTGAATAGAAACTTTGATTAAGGTTAAATCTGGTAAAAACGGTATAGTGTTGATTCACCCCTCCCCTCTCAGCATCGGTTGGGACTGACAATTGGTATCAGAGCCCTGGTCCTTAGATTCAGAAAAGCTTAACAACATAAGGAAATATCCAAGATGATACGAAAGGAAGGCCCCAAGTTCTCTAAGGAGAACTACACATTATGGTGTGGTAGAATGAAGCTCTACCTAAGAACCCTAGGAGATCAATACTAGAATCATGTAAGTATAGAGTACAATGAACCTATAGTGGTTCTCATTGCAGATCAGATCAAAGAGAAGCGAGATAACATCACAACTATGGAGGTGATTTCTAGTACTCTACCTGATAACGAGTATGTTGAGATTCAAGATCTAAAAATAGCCTATGAGATGTGGAATAAGGTGAAGACTATTTATGGAGGAGATCCTCATGTATAAAAGGCTAAGATGGACAGTTGGAGAGGAAAATTTGATCAGATGAGGATGCAAGAGGGAGAGAATATAGAACATTACAACAAAAGAATAAAGGATGTGGTAAATTTCATCAGAAATACTGGAGGAAATCTTGAGGAAGATGATGTGGTCAACAAAATCCTGAGAACATTGCTACCACAATATGTCATAAGGGTTTTGCAACTCAGGAACTTAGATCTTTGGGAACACTTAATGTTACACTTGACTCCCTGATCCGTAAGTTGATTGCCTTTCAACTGAGCAACTATGATAATAGTATGCCAAAGATTGATGTTGCCTTCAAATCTTCCATGACACTTGCACCAACAATGAGAAGAAAATAAATTGGAAGTAGTTCTACTGCAAGAACCAGTCATTCTCATGAACATGACAACTTGTTATCTAAAGAACAGGAACAAGATGAGCTTGAAGCTCTAATAGCAAGAAGGTTGCCAAGAGGAAAAGGAAAGTACAGAGGTAAACTACCCCTGAACTATTTCTCTTGCAATAAAATAGGTCACATTGCATCCAAATTTCATGACAATGATAAGAACGATAACTTTAGAAGATACAAAGAGAAGAGCAAGAAGGAGTGTTATCTTGTAGAAGAAGGAGTTACAATGAAGAATCAGAAGGATCTGATGGAGAAGGGATTGCATTTGTAGCGGTAAAGGAAGATAGCACAGAGGAAAGTGATATGACACTGATTTCCAATTCAAACAAGTGTGGAGACCGGGTAATTGACAATGGTTGCACTCACCACATGACTGGTGACAGGAACAAATTCCTCAGCATGGAGGATTGTGATGGAGGATTGGTGAGATTCGGCAATGATACTCCTTGTGTGGTAAAAGGTAAGGGATCTATATCCCTAAATGATAAAACCAATTGTGAAGATGTTTACTAGGTAGAAGGGCTAAAGTATAGTCTATTAAGTGTTGCACAGCTTAACAATAAGGGTTACCAATTAGAGTTTAATGAAGGAATATGCAAAATAAGTGATAAATCAAGAGGTTTGACTGCTACCGGTAAACAAACTAGAGGTAATTTTTTCTACCTGGACACCACTATAGGAAGTTGCCTAATGACAAAGATAGAAGATAGTTGGTTGTGGCACAAAAGATTGTGTCATGTTAATTTTGATAGCATAGAAAAGGTTAGTAAAATGAAGTTTGTCAGAGGTATGACTGACATTATGAAACCTGAGAATGCTATGTGCAAAGAATGCCAACTAGGAAAGTTGACCGGATCTAGTTTCAGTAGCAAATCTTATTCATCTGAGAATGTGCTGGACTTAGTGCATATAGATTTATGTGGTCCTATGAGGACTAAGAGTTTCTATGGGGACCGATACTTCATGTTGTTTGTAGATGATTTCTCAAGAATGATGTGGGTTGTATTTTTGAAGAAAAAATATGAAGCCTTTCACATGTTTAAGGTCTTCAAGGCTTGAGTGGAGAGAGGAACCGATAAGAGTTTGAAATGTTTGAGATCGGATAGAGGAGGAGAGTTCACCTCTCAAGAGTTCATAAAATACTGTGAAGAATAGGGGATTATGAGGCAGATGTTTGCACCCAGAACACCTCAGCAGAATGGGTTTGTTGAAAGAAGAAACAAAACTCTAATTGATTATGTGAGGACTCTAATGATTCAGAATGATATTCCACATGTCTTCTGGAGAGAACTAGTGAGCAATGTTGTGTATACCCTGAACCGGATACAAGTGAAGAAGGGGATAAATAAGACTCCCTATGAATTATGGTGTGGATACTCATCCAATGTGAGTTACTTCAAGGTATTTGGAAGTAGGTGCTACATCAAGAGGGATGAGTACTTTGGAAATTTTGATCCTAAGAGTGATGAAGGAATCTTCTTAGGTTACTCCACAAAGAGTAAAGCATATCGGTGTTTGAACAAACAGATCAGTAATATTGTGGAGAGTGCAAATGTCAAAGTAGATGAGTTCTTTCAGAAAAATGAACAGGACAGCAAGAGTGAACCAAAGGACTATCAAGGATTCGATTACACTATACCGGTCAAACCTACTGCAGAGAATCCTAGTGTAGCTGCAAATGAGGAAGCATGTGAAGTAGAACCTACACAACCGGTAGAAGAGGCTCCAAGAAATTAATCGATACCACCAAGGTATATCAGAAACAATCATTCAGTTGACAATATTATTCGTGATAAGAATGCAGGAGTATACTAGAAGAAAAACAAGGGAGAGTACCTGTCTACTCTCTAAAATTGAGCCCAAAACATCAAAGGAGGCTCTAAAAGATGAAGGTTGGATCAAAGCTATGGAGGAAGAACTGGAGTAGGTTGAGAAAAATGAAACTTGGACCCTTGTGCCCAGACCAGAGAACGAAAATGTGATAGGCACCAAGTGGGTCTTTAGAAACAAAATGGATGAAACTGGTCAAGTAGTAAGAAACAAAGCAAGGTTAGTCTGCAAAGGGTATGCACAGGAAGAAGGTTTGGATTATGGAGAGACCTTTGCACCGGTGGCCAAACTAGAAGGGGTCAGAATCTTGCTTGCTTATGCTGCTTGTAGACACCTAAAAATGTCTCGTTAATTCTACACTAATTATTCATCTATTTAATTAAGTAATTCTTTAATTATTTGATTAAATTAACTATTTCTTCTAATCACCGCCCTTCAACACTTCTAATTATTCTATTTCTATTCTCAAATCATTTTAATCAGTTAACCCTATCTCAATTATTAATTATATATCAATTATTTAATTAATTGCAACATTTTCCTTAGTTAAATAATCTTTATTATTTAATTAATTCTATTTCCTAAGTTTAAATAATTTCACTTAAATTATTTAAATTAATTAATGAAATTCCTCCAATCCCCCAAATTATAATTCCATCTGATTTCATTTCATGTTTCCCCAAATTCGAATTTCATATCATTTCATTTAATTTCATATTTCCAAATTCACATTTCCCCAAATTTGAATTTCGGTTAATTTCGTGTGCATTTCAATGTTCAAATGACCAAATTCAAATCCAAATTGAAAATGAAAATCAAATTCAATTTCAAATTCCTACAACACATGCTAAAATTAGAACCGGTTGATCAAATCAATTGTTTAATTAGTTAACTCAGTTAACTCATCAATCATCCTTTTTAACTCAAAATCAATTTAGTCTTCTAATCAATCAATTCAGTCATCTCCCCAATCTATTCATTTCACTAATCAATCAAGTGAGTTGACTAGTCCATCTATTCAGTTCACTCTTCAATCAATCAAGCTGACTACTCAATCAATTGAGTTCACTGATCAATCAATTTCAGTTGTCTATCCATCAACACTTGAGTTCTATTTCTCACCCCCTTTGTGTTGAAAATCTATAAATTCAACCTCTTTTCATCATTTCAATCTATCTTTTTCAAAGAATCACAAAATCAGAGTCTTCAAAGTATTTGTATGCAGGAAATTGGTGCAATACCTAAGAGCCACTAACCACTCAAATTGGAGAAGCACAATGGAAGCAAAGATGCAGAATGAGGGAGTTTCTATTTGAATGCATTTCTCATTTCTTGTATTGATTTTCATTGATTATGTTTGATGTTTGTTAATTATTTGAGAATTAATTATTCGTTCTTATTCGCTAATTAGCTTAATACATTTATGACATTCAGGCATAGAAACAATGGTGAACCCGACGTGAATTTACTCTAAACCTTTATTTTTCTATTTTGACAAAACTTGCAGATCCGTATGTGCACAGGAAACTGGATATTGCAATTGCATACGTAGAAATTCACAATTGCCAATAATGTATCGCAATTGCTATGACATCATATCTCAATTGATTAGACATCATATCGCAATTTCTTAAATAGATCACAATTTCTCTAAAGGATTGCAAATTCAAAAAAAATTGTGTCATTTTTGAATGATTTTGTCTTGCGCATCTAACACTGAAATTTTGTCGAATTCTGGAAAAGTTAATTTCTGCATATAAAATGTATCTAATCCAATGGCAGGAAAGCTGACATTCTAAATTTCAGGTACAAGAAAGGCAAAGTAGAATAGGAGACAACAAAAGGCTTATTAAAGACTTCTGAAGGCTGAAAGGGAGCTCCATGAGATTGAAGAAAACGAGGAGGTCACTCAGTATCACAAAACCATCCACCGCTTTTTAACCAAATACAAATTCTTTGACGAAATCAATGTGTTGGCTCGCGTAGTGTGGAACAATATCATTGCAAAATAACTCTTCTATCTCCTGTCTTTTTCTTCTATTTTTTTTTTGTTAAAAGTTCAAAAAATAAAATAAAAAGTCAAAAAAAATTCAAAAAAAAAGAAGTAGCAATTTCTATCACATCATATCATAATTGATCAGTCATCATGTCGCAATTGCTTACACAATAATTCACAATTGATGGTTTATCATTTCGCATTTGATTAGTAGTTTAGTCGCATTTGATAGATTCAGTTCTTTATTTTTTGTTCTGATGCAGTTCTGGTTTTTACCAAGATATCTTTCTGTCTGTGAAAAGACAAAACTCTGTAACCTGAAAATTAGGTTGGATAGCCCACTATGTGTTGACAAACATTATTATTTTTCTGCAGGGGTAGCCCAAAAACACTTCTTTTTGGTGCTTTAATAAAAGAACAAAATAAATTTCATCATTGCTATGCTGGTTAAAATGAACACGATGTATGTGTGGAGCAACATCTCCACTTAGAATAGAAAATCATTGCAATGAAGGGATAAAAAAGAACTTTGTTTTTTGTCTCTTCGAGGAGAGCTCTCCCCTTCAATGGGTGATCAAAAAACCAGACTCTCTTATTTCATGCTTTCCTTTATTTTTTGAAATTAAATCCTTTAGAAGGCTTGCCCTCCCGAGTTGCCCTTAAGGTGCCATTAAGGCCGGTGAGAGGGAAACAACCTAAGTGGCTAATGGCTAAAGCCAAGTAATCCAAGCCACTATAAATAAATGCATATGTGATGAAAATCATATGCGATGAGTGTTACATGTTGTCACAATGGCATTATGCCTCCCTCAGTGCCTATACGGTACGTTAAAATCTGTAGAGCGTAACCTCTATAGACTGGGAGACCTCCCTCAATGGAGTGTAAAACGCTGCTGATTGTGACCACTCGAACATAACCCTGTCTAAACACCATAGAAATTAGAAGCCAAGTTGAGTCAATAACCAGACACTTGTTTTATCACAGTGCAAGGGTGGGGAAGAATCTGCCCCCAAGACACTCACCATAAATCTCCCAGGATAACGGACCAATTGAGGAGCAATCTTCTTTGGTCTAATTTCTAGAAAAAGGCAAAAAAATGGGCGCACCCTAGGGTGTGACACGATTTTTTGAGCTGATGGAGTATCAAGATGTGGTTTGTGATAATACTTGTGACCTTTTGACCTTAGGAGAGTCTTCTTTATGTAATATTGAATTGCCCAAATACAATGAAAAAAAAATGGGGTCTTGAAAAAGACACCAATATTCATGGGAATTTGAAAGAAGTTCCTTAAACAAGTATTATTTTCATGGTTTTATTCTTTTTGATGTGTCTATTGTGTCCTTTGCTACATTTCACCAAGTTCAAACATCTTAGAAAATACCAAAAACAAAGTGGAATCTCAACCAAAGTTTTGTCAAAAACATCAACAAGATCAAATCCCTCATCAAAGTCAAGTTTCAATATCAACAAGATCAAAACCCTGCAGCAAACAAGCTTGTCAACATCAACATCAAATCAAACTTTTGCAACATTCTAGAAATGAAGAAAACATCTTACATGTTTTGATCTTAGGTTCAAACCAATCAAGCAAACATCATGGATTGGCGTTATGCATTTCATAGGGAAGGTGAAGAATTCATCTCTTCCATTCCTATTTCATCACCATCCATAGAAACATTAGCTCAACAAATCAATACTTTGCAACAACAAATGAGAGACATAACTAGTCCTAGCAACCATAGGGGGTGGTTAGAAAATATGATGAGGGAGGTGACAACCATGAGGGAATCATTATCAGGACAACCCTCTTCTTCTTGTGAGACCATTCAAACATGCCAACCTTCATTCTTCAACAAAATCATTCCTACCTCAGTTCAACCAACATTAGAGTCATGTCAACCTTCTTTCAACCTAACATATCAATCATACCAATCATATCAACCCAACACTCAAAGTACCTTTTTCAACCAAAATCAAGCCTCTTTCAACCAAAATCAAACTCATTTCAACCAAAATCAAACCTCTTTCAGCCAAAATCATACTCCTTTCAACCAAAATCAAATCCCTTTCAACCAAAGTCCAAATCAAAATTCATACCAACCCAACATTCAAACCTCTTTCAACCAAAACCAAACCCCTTTCAACCAAAGTACAAGTCAAAACTCATTCAACCAAAATCAAACCTCTTTCAACCAAAATCATACTCCTTTCAACCAAAATCAAATCCCTTTGCACCAAAGTCCAAATCAACCACATTTATCCACCATTTCATCATCCCCTAAGGTTACACAAGACCAACCCATGCCATCTCTATCCAATAACACAATCTCCCAAGGGGTATCCATAGCACAAATCCAATCTAATCCAAGTCATGATTTAGAGAGTCTCGTTCAAGAGCATTTCTCATCAAGTCAAAATGTTGAAACCTTCCAAGAATCTCCCATGAATATCCAAACACCTTCCCTATGTCAGGAGGACAATCCAAAATCAGAAGAAATCAGTCATGAAATAAATCAAGATCAAGAACAAACCTTTTCATCCTACCCAGTTTTTTATGAAGACTCCACCTATCAAGAATCTTATGATGATCCCCTCATTCTTTTCTATTCCACTCATAATAACACCCTTGTTTCTCAAGAGCAAGATGTTCTTTCAAGTACCATCCAACATCCACCTCCTAAACAAGATCCCATTATAATTTCTCATAGTCTCTCTCATGATTCCAATACACAAGTTGTTCATGAACCCCTTATCAATAAAATCAACAATCCGGATCATGCTACACAGGACAACTTGTCAACAATGGTATGTGCACCATCATCAAATGCCAATGTCGTGACAGAAACAAGCATAACACCAGCTAATGAAATCAACACCCATATAGTTACATCATCTTCTTCAAGCACAAGCATAACATTAGCTAATGAAATCAACACCCAAATTGTTTCATCATACTCTTCAAGTGCATCAGTAAAAACAAGAATAACACCTGCTCATATCACAACTTTGAAACCAAAATCTATTTTCCTCATACACCCACACTTGAAAGACTGGGGGCAAGAAGGTCTACCACAACTGAATTGGATTGAAAATAAGGAGGCTATAGCAGAAACTATACATGAAAGACACCTGATTGAATATCCTATTGAAAAAGACAAGTTCAACCAACTCTTCAAACAAAGACCAATGAATTATCTACACAAAGTTCATACCAACTCAATAACAACATTCACCTCAAAAAATATTACATCTAAGGGTGGGTTCATTTCAATTTTTAGTTCTGCATTTGCATATTTCTTTACTGCATTGCATATCTCCATTTCAGAGTGCATTATAGTTGCTTGCATATCACCATTGCACAACATATAGTTGCATATCATTATTGCTTTCTCATATAGTTGCATCAATAAAACATGATTATTGTCTGAGTTATTCACTTGTCCACACTGAAAGGAACAAAGGTTGTCTCATTTCCTAGATACTTGTTCATGAAGTCTTTAGGAGGCCTTTAGTCATTCACATTGTGATTACGCTTTATCCTTAGTTGGGTAGAGGTTTCCTTATCAAGTCTTGTTACCCAAAATCTATCAATTGTTATATCTCATACATTAATCAAAATCTCTAAGTCTTTACAAGATACCTAGTTGATCACGTGGCTAGTGAAAAATCTAATATTTTGCTTCAGCGCCGCTGTAATTGTCATACCCAAGTAGGTTTCATTACTTACAAGTCAAGGCAAGAAAAAAAAAAAAAAAGGAAAAAAAGTGTTTGTCAATATTCATCTCAAAGCAAAAAGAGCAGAAAGACATGGCTGAAATATCATGCATACAAGTGAAACAAAAAGCTTGACTATGGGAAGATGCAAGTAACTCCATTAGGGCTATGGACGCCTACTGGCAATGGACCAATATTTGAGAGATTACGATGCATAACCTCATTAAAGCCCTAAAAGCTTACTGGTAGCGAGACTCTATCCAGGTTACTTTTGAAGTCAGAATAACTCATGTAGCTAGCCACATAGGATTACAAGGGTCTTTGATGGTTATAAGAGTCAGAATGAACTCAAATGCACACACATGGGCAAAATAAGATCAAAGTTTCAAGAATTGATGGAGAAATTTTCCGTGCCTCCATTTATAAATCTTGGTTACATAGTGTGTTAGGTTGGATGGTGTAAGTCTTTTGAGAATGGATTGAACTCCTATCTCTGAAATGTTTTGCACCTTTAATCCAATTAGTGCATTTCAAAATGAAAGACACACACACTCATCCTTGTTCGAATAGGAACTGCATTTTTGTCATGCATCCTGCATTAACATAACTCATATAAAAAATTTATTGTCTCCACTATATTATGCATCATCATTTTATCATCATAGGTCTCCATACTTGGGGGCATAACTGAAAAAAATCAATCCTAAAAATCATCAAACGTCATGAAAAAATCGATCAAAAACATTCACAAAAAGTCATGAAAAAATTAATAAAAAATATTCACAAAAAGTCCTAAAAAAATCAATCAAAAACATTCAGATAAAGTCCTAAAAAAATCAATCAAAAACATTCACAAAAAGTCATGAAAAAATCAATCAAAAACATTCACAAAATGTCATGAAAAAATATCAAAAAATAAAAAAATCAAAGCAAGAAAGAATGGGCCATCCATCAAATCAAATCAACAACAAGAAAACTCTCTAAGTCTACAATCAAACTGATCACATGTCTTGTTAATCAATTTATTGATCAAACTTTATCAAACATCAACACGTCTTATACAAGGAAGGGTACACTCGAAACCAGACAGATCGGTCTTATACGGGGTACTCACTTTTTGAAACCAAACATTCCTATCAATGATCACACAAATCAAAACAATGACATAGATTAATATGACTGTTGGATTTTATCCAAGTTAGTGTTATCTTTATCAATTAATGGCAGGTCATGCTTCATCAAATACCAAAACATTTGAAAAGCTCTTCAAAAACAAACTAAAAAATTAGAAAACATCAAAAACTTGCAATAACATGTCTCGCAAGAATCAAATACCCTAGCAGATATCTAGCAAACACTTCACATGAAGTTAAACAAAGGATACAACTATCTTGTAAAAAAAACTACAATCAAGCTGATCAACTGTCTAATCTATTGAATCACTATCAAACTATCAACGTGATCAACATCTTGTCTTAAACAGAATTGGTACACTCAAAACCAGACAGATCAGTCTTGTCTTAAATATTGTTTAATTAATCAAGTAAAGACCCAATTACTCTAACACCCCCCCTTAAGCTAGACTTAGGGAGAAGCTAAAACCTAGAACAACTACTGAAAGAAGGAAAGATGGGTCCCGACAACAAGGCCTGATCATGTACCCAAATACAATGAAATCTCTATGAAACAAAGAAAAAGGAGAAAACCCAGTGGGAAAAAATCCTCTCCAAAAAGAGATAAAAGAACATACTAAAAGAAAAAGAAGGAAGGGAGGCCTCATAAAGACCCCCCAAGGACAACTTCCTTCATCCCAAGCATAGAGCACAACTCAAGATAGCACGGCGATGCAAAAGGTTTCATGAAGATGTCTGCAACCTGCTCGGCAGTAGGAATGTACTCCAGAATGAGAACACCATCATGAATCGACTGGCGGATGAAATGCATGTGAAGCTCAATGTACTTCGTCTGCTGATGCTCTACCGGGTTGCGGGAAATATGAATAGAACTCTGATTGTCACACCAAAGAACAATGGGACTATCAGGAGGAAAACCAAACTCAGTCATCAACTGTTGAAGCCATAAGATCTCCTGACTAGCGAGCATAGCAGCACGGTACTCAGCCTCTATAGATGATAATGCATGAGCAGTCTGCTTCTTGCAAGACCATGTGATAGGACCAGAGTTAAGATAGAAAACAAAGCGAGAAGTAGACCTCTGATCAGTGACATCAGAAGCCCAATCTGAGTCAGTGTAGCCAACAATGTGACGTTCCCCTGATGTGTAGTGAATGCCATGAGAACTAGAGCCCCGAATGTACCTCAAAATATGTTTGGTAGCTTGCTAATGACTCTCATGAGGATCATGAGAGAATCAAGAGACAAGGCCAACCGCAAAGGAAATATCAGGATGGGTGTGAGTCAGGTACAACAAACTGCCAACCAACTACTTGTAAAGTGTAGAATCTACTGAATGAGTGGGACAAGCAGTAATCAAAACAACCCCTGACTGAAATGGAGTGGGAGTAGACTTCCAATCAAGCATGTCAAAGCACTGAAGCAAGTCAATAGCATACTTCTGCTGGTAAATGGAAAGCCCATCAGAAGACTGAATCACTTGAAGACCAAGTAAATAGTGCAGAAGACCAAGATCTGTCATCTCAAACTGATCCATCAAGGCACGCTGAATATGATGAATCATAGAGGATGAGCTACCTATGAGGAGGAGATCATCAACATAGAGCACAAGAATAAAGATCTCGCCCTCAAGAAGCTGAATGTACACTGTGTGATCAGAATGACTATGGGTGAATCCAGTGGAGAGCAAGAAAAAATCCATCTTCTCATACCAAGCCCGAGGGGCCTGTTTGAGACCATACAATGAACACTGAAGTCTGTAAACCAAATAACTATCCTGCACAAATCCCTGAGGCTGCTCCATGTAGATTTCCTTCTGTAGGTCCCCATGCAAGAAGGCACTCTTCACATCCATCTGAAAAATAGGCCATCCCCTAGAAGCTGCAAGAGATAGTACAAAGTGAATAGAGTTCATCTTGGCAACAGGGGCAAAGGTCTCGAAGTAATCAATACCCTCAACCTGTGAGAAACCCTTCACAACAAGACGTGCTTTGTACTTATCAATGGAACAATCAACAACATACTTAGTGTGATACAACCAGCGACACCTAACCATCTTTCTGACCTTAGGAAGAGGACAAAGATCCCAAGTATGATTCCTCATCAAAGAAGAATACTCCTCCTCCATAGCATAATCCCACTCAGGGTGTCCGGTAGCCTCTGAAAACTTCTGAGGATCATATGAAATAGCATGACTCAAAAGACTAGAACCCACAGTATGAGAACAGGTGCGATGAGTATCTAAAGGATCACTAGCCATAGGACCTTCCGCCTCAACAGTAAGGCGAGCCCAGTTGGGCATCTAGGTGGAGTAGGTGGAGGTGGGGATGGTGGATCATCAGCACCATCATCAGAATCATCCTCCAAAAGATCCTGAAGAGGTGCAGTGGTTGGAGTAGGCAAAGGAGTAGACACTGGAGTCGGGGTATCCACTATGGGAAGGCGCTCATCAAACTGAACATCCCATCAAAATAGGACCTCTCTGGAATCAGGATCAAACAACCTGTATGCCTTAACATCCTCACAGTAGCAAACAAAAATGAGGGGTCGGCTCTACCACTCCATGGCTTTCCTCTAAGAATCAGGAATAAAAGCCCATGCCTCACTACCAAACACTCGGAAAAAAGAAACATCAGGCTTGTCATGAGACCAAGCCTCCTCAGGAGTCATATGTCGAATCGCCTTGTGAGGCATCTGATTTTGAATATAGTTGGCACAATTGACTGCCTCGGCCCAAAAAGGTGAATCCATGGACCTGGACTAAATCATACAATTTGCCATCTCCCGTAAAGTTTTGTTCTTGCGCTCAGTGACACCATTCTGTTGAGGGGTGTAGGGAACAATAAACTGATGCTGCAAACCATGCTCAATGCAAAAATCTCCGAATGCCTGATTCACATACTCCCCCCCATTATTTGTACGTATTCGCCGAATAGAACAGCCAGACTACTTCTCTACAAATGTCTTGAAGATTCGAAATGAATCAAAGACATCAGACTTGTACTTAAGAAAGTACACCCATGTGCGTCTGGAGAAGTCATCAATAAATGTGAGTACATACTTGGCCCCGGAAAAAGAAGGAGTGGGAAAGGACATGAGATTACTATGAATCAACTCCAAGGGTGCCAACGCACGAGAGACTCTTCCATTTAGAAAGGGATCTCTGTGATTCTTGCCAAGCACACAACCATGACAAACACCATCAGTATAGGAAATCTATGGGAGCCCAAGAACAAGTGCCTGTGTACTTATCTGCTGAAGATATCTGTAATTGACATGGCCCAAGCACTCATGCCAAAGGTGACTCACTGAATTTGCATGTGCTATAAGAGATGAACCTGTACCCGAAGGGGGCTCAAAGTCATCAAATCTGTAGAGACAAGATGTAGTATCAACACTCCTAGTAGCCACAACCAAATTAGGGTCATGGAGGTCCCAAATAACCACATCATGTGGTGAGAACTCAACTGTCTTACCAGGGCCAGAGTGGAAAATCTGATAAATGGACCAAAGGTTCGTCGAGATATCAGGGACAACCAGAACATCCTGTAGAGTAACCCCATCCAAAGAGATAGAACCTAAACCCAAGACTGAAAGCTGAACTGAGTCACCCACTACAATCTGTGAAATACCACAAGAGGCAAGAGAAGTAACCAACTGTTGAGTGTGTGTCATATGGTGGGAAGCACCAGAATCTAGTATCCATGTGAACCCATAAGTCGAAGCTCGGGCAGTGAGAGCATGACCTTTCCCTGTGGAAGGAGAAGATGCCTGAGGTGAGGAGATGTGATGCTGTTGCATGGCTTCCTCTAAAGCCTCTAAACATTTCCAGCACCTAGAAACTAGATGTCCTTCCTTGCCACAAAAACTGCAAGTGTCTCCTGATTTCTTCTTAGTCTTGGAGGACGACTCACCAGATTGTGAAGATTTCCCTTGTTTTGGAGGAAATGGAGGTTTAGAATCAGACTTAGGAGGTGGCTTGGAGGAAGACTCACTGCCTGCAAAATTCTTCTTGGGCTTTGATTTCTGCTTTTGTTTCTCCTTCTCCTTAGAGGACTGAGCAACCAATGCTTTGTTCTTACAGCCTAAGAGCTTAGCTAGCTGAGAAAGATGAGACTGCTCATGAGACAAACACTCACAAAAGAAATCAAAGGTAGGCATGTTGAAACAAGCACCCAAGCCATCCATGGTGGAGTAGAAAGCAGAGGCAAAAAACTAAAAGTGACCCCGAAGCTTTGAAAGAATCAAATGAATGCACTCTATGTCTGTCTTGATCTTGCCACATCCCTGAAGAACAGATCTTGTAGTCTTGAATTTGTTCAAAAAATCCTCAATGGTGGGAAAGGAATCAAGTGACAAAGAAACCAACTTTGCCTCTATCTGTAATACCTGAATCTCACTAACCCTCCCGAAGAGAGAATCAAACTTCAACCACATAGTCCGAGGAGTGAGAAACTCATCAAGGGGAAACAAAAGACTGTCGGAGACATGCAAAGAGAGCAAACTCATGGCCTCATTCATCTTGTTCCTGTGCTGAAGAAGCTCATAAGGATGTTGCAATACATGTTGAGCCTCATCCAAACAAGACCACAACCCTCGTGCCCAGAGAAGCCTCGTGATGCGAGGCTTCCAAGTGTGATAGTTGTGTGAAGTCAACAACTCAATTGAAGGATCTGCCATGAGAACAAAAAACTCTGCACCTGCACCTGCACCTGCTTGTTGGTTTTTTTATTATGTGATCTTTCAGAATAGATAGAAGATTCAGAAGGGTTTGTTTGTTTTGAGAGTTTTAGTGTTCTTAATTTCTGATATAAATGACAAAAAGGGAGAAAAAACACCCCCCCACAATAGATAAACCTAAACCCTAGTACATACTAATGAGAAGGAAGTAGTGCATAAGTAAAAAAACTTCAAACTGATATCTCATGTACTTGATGAAAATTCTAAGAAAAAATATCACAAATCTGAATAGAGCATGTTGAGAGCTTTCCAACACCTATTCATTTTTGAAAAATGAAGTCCGTTTGCACAATCTACGGCCCCGGAAGTGCAGAAAAGAAGCCTGACTTTGACTAGAAAAAAGTACAGTCAAATAGTAGATTCAGAAAAAAAAAAAAACCAATACCACGACGTCCATCTTGGAACCAACTTTCTAATGCCTATTTGTTTTCCAAAAATCGACTCTGGATGCCCAAGATATGACCAAAAAATGAACCCCCCCTCAAAAAGGCTAGAGGGTGTGGGTCTGGTGGAGGAGCCAGGAGGAGGTGGCGCTCCAATGACGCTCAAGTGGCGCTCCGGCGGCACTCCGAGGAGGAGCGATGAGCAGCGGAGGTGACGTTGCTGGCAGAGGCGGGGTGGCATTGCTGCCTGCGCGACAGTAATTGGAGGGTCGGCAGGGCGGAGGTGGCGAACTCGCTGGCAGCGGTGATCGGAGGGCCGGCGAGGCGGAGGACCGACGGGGGCTGGAATGCAGGGGCTGGCGAGGGGTCGGAGAGGTTGTCGTTGAGGATTGGAAAGGGTGCCACCAGGGGCCGGAGCCGGCAGGAATGTCATCGTATGGCAGCCGGACTGTCGGTCCCGTACCCTACATAAGCCTGAAAACTAATTTTTTTTGAAAAAAACTTGTCTTTTTCACCTTTTTTTTAACTTTTTTATTTTTTATTTTTTTATTTTTTTAATTTTTTAAATTTTTTTAAAAAATCAAAAAACCGGCCTACATGCCCTAAAAAGGCAAAAAAAAAATTGAATTTTTTGCTCGATTTGTGTGCCACAGCTGTACGACCTAGTTTTGGAGAAAAAATTCACCCCCAGATGCTCAGGATTCAAAACTAGGCAAATTTTATATGATTATAGGGGTTTTTGGGCCTTCTAAGCATGATGGTGAGGTTCGTTTAGGCCCAAAGTGCTCAGAAAAAAACCTATCCCTAAACACACAAAAAAAATTGCTTGAAACCCTAGATCTGCTTCCAATGCAAAAATTCTCAAAAACAGGAACAGATAGCTGCAGATCTGAGCTCTAATACCATGTTGGAGTTGAGAAACACAACACCACAGGAGCCTAAAGATCTTTTGCAAGCTAAAACAATATGTTACAAGGAGAAGCAATGAAACAAAATAATTTGAAGAACAAAAACACAAAAAAATATGCTCAAAAGAGGAGAGCTCAATATTCACCAAAATGTGTAATGACATAATGATACAAAGAAAAGAAAATTAACCTTTAATAGGTCAAGAAACCCTAAAGGAAAAGCCCTAGGCTTGCACATAATAATTAATAAAAGAATTAATTATTATGCACCTAATGTTAGCTTAAGTGTAAAAGATAATAGGAAACTTAAAGAATTAAACAAATATTGTTTAATTAATCAAGTAAAGACCCAATTACTCTAGCAATAAATCCCAGAATGGAGGGTTCATTCCTTGTTTGTTATGTGTTTGTTTCTTTACAATGAGATAACTATGCATTTTGGTTCCTTATACCCTGGTGTACAAAGCTTCATTGTTACATAATAAGGCTCAATGATGAAAATGTATTGCACTATGAATAAAGACAAGAAGACTATTCATCATCAATCATATCATTTCATTTTTCTAATCTCATCATGTTGATTGTCTCTTCATATCATTCTCTCATCAAACATTTTTCTACTTGATCATTCTTTCATCTAACATGATCTCTCTCATCACTTAATTTCAATCTTTTCATCTATAATTCTATCTTTTTCTCATATCAACTATTCTATCTATCAATCAATTATTCCTCACCTTCATCATATTTTATCATTCATCCAATTTTTATCTATCTTTGTCCTATACAAGATTAGTCCTTCCTGAAACAAGACATTTTTGACCTATCATTTGTCTTATACAAGATGTATCCTTCCTGAAACTAGACATGATCATCTATCTTTGTGTTATACAGGATGTATCCTTCCCGAAACCAAACATATCAGTCTTATACAGGATGTATCCTTCCTAAAACCAGACATTTTGATCATTTTTTGTCTTATATAAGATGTGTCATTCCTGAAATAAAACTTTATCTTATCAATCCAATCCTATCAAATCAATCAATCTACAAATCACTTCAACCATTTCTTTTCTATAATCAGACTCATTCTTGTCATCAAGCTAACCAGTATTCATCTTTCATCTAACATTCTTCTTCTTTTGAGAGATCATTCATGCCTTCAATGCACAAACAATCTCTCGAGGGAGAATTATACCCTAAGCGTTACCGAGGCATACTGGGGCATTTTTTTTTCTTTTCATTTTCTTTGAAACAACGTCGTTCCGACATTGTCTCAAAGAGGGGCAAATGTAGACACCTAAAAATGTCTCGTTAATTCTACACTAATTATTCGTCTATTTAAGTAAGTGATTCTTTAATTATTTGATTAAATTAACTATTTCTTCTAATCATCACCCTTCAACGCTTCTGATTATTCTATTTCTATTCTCAAATCATTTTAATCAATTAACCCTATCTCAATTATTAATTAAATATCAATTATTTAATTAATTGCGACATTTTCCTTAGTTAAATCATCTTTATTATTTAATTAATTCTATTTCTTAAGTTTAAATAATTTCATTTTAATTATTTTAATTAATTAATTAAATTCCTCCAATCCCCCAAATTATAATTTCAATTAATTCCATCTAATTTCATTTCATATTTCCCCAAATTCGAATTTCATATCATTTCATTTAATTTCATATTTCCAAATTCACATTTCCCCAAATTTGAATTTGAGTTAATTTCATGTGCATTTTAGTATTTGAATGACCAAATTCAAATCCAAATTGAAAATGAAAATCAAATTCAATTTCAAATTCCTACAACACATGCTAAAATAAGAACTGTTTGATCAAATCAGTTGTCTAATCAGTTAACTCACCGATCATCTTTTTTAACTCAAAATCAATTCAGTCATCTCCCCAATCTATTTAGTTCACTAATCAATCAAGTGGGTTGACTAATCCATCTATTCAGTTCACTCTTCAATCAATCCAGTTGACTACTCAATCAATTGAGTTCACCGATCAATCAATTTCAGTTGTCTATCAATCAACACTTGAGTTCTATTTCTCACCCCCTTTGTGTTGAAAATCTATAAATTCAACCTCTTTTCATCATTTCAATCTAGCTTTTTCAAAGAATCACAAAATCAGAGTCTTCAAAGTATTTGTATGCAGGAAATTGGTGCAATGCCTGAGAGCCACCAACCACTCAAATTGGAGAAGCACAATGGAAGCAAAGATGCAGAATGAAAGAGTTTCCATTTGAATGCATTTCTCATTTCTTGTATTGATTTTCATTGATTATGTTTGATGTTTGTTAATTAGTTGAGAATCGATGATTCGTTCTTATTCGCTAATTAGTTTAATACATTTATGACATTCAGGCATAGAAACATTGCTTACAGGATTTTCAAGGTCTACCAAATGGATGTCAAATCAACATTCTTGAATGGTGTTCTAGAGGAAGAAGTGTACATTGAGCAACCGGAAGGATTTGCTTCAGGAGATGAAAGAGATATGGTATGTAAGCTAAAAAGGGCTTTGTATGGGCTAAAACGAGCACCAAGAGCTTGGTATGAGAGATTGCACTCATACCTAATAAGTATAGGGTTCATGAGAACCAGTGACAATAGTAACTTGTATTTGAAGAATGGAAAAGAAGGAAAATATATGATTGCAGATATTTTTGTAGACTAAATCATCTTTGGAGGAGATGATGAAGTCAGAAAAGGTTTTACAAAAGAAATGAAGAAAGAACTTGAAATGTCCATGATTGATGAAATAAAATTCTTCATTGGTCTGCAAGTATCTTAGCTAAAGAATGGTATATTCATTAGCCATACCAAATATATAAGGGAAATATTGAAGACCTTTGGAATGGAAGATTCCAAACTTGTTGGAACTCCGATGGTTATAGGTTACAAGTTTTCCAGAGACGATGAGGCTAATGAAGTGAATGAGACACTATACCAATCCATGATCGGTAAGTTGCAGTATGCAGTGCACAATAGACCAGATATAACACAAGCAGTTGGCTTGGTTGCTAGATTTGTTGCAAATCCAAAAGAGACTTATATGATGGCAGTTAAGAGGATATTCAGATACCTTAAGGGGAATGATGAGTATGGTCTCTGGTATCCACATAAGGAAAATTTTAACTTAATTGTCTTCACCAATGCAAATTGGGCAAGAAACATTGATGACAGAAAGAGCACTAGTGGAGGTGCATTCTTTCTTGGAGATATGATTATGTCATGGAAAAGCAAGAAACATAACTGTATCTCTTAATCCACAGCTGAGGCGAAGTATGTGGCTACTGCAATCAATTGTACATAGGTAGTATGGATTAAGCAGATCTTGGAAGGTATCCAAGAAAAGGTGATTGAACTTGTGGTGATACACTATGACAATACAAGTTCCATCAACATATCAAAAAACCTAGTAATGCACTCCAAAACCAAGCATAATGCAATAAAATATCGTTATCTTAGGGAACAGGTTCAAGACAAAGAAGTTAGACTGGAATATGTGCCAACCAAGGAACAGGTTGTAGACATATTCACCAAGCCACTACCTAAGGATACTTTTGATTGTCTCAGAGGTAAGCTAGGGGTAATTCCCCTGAATGCTCTAAGGTGAGTGAAGATCGAAACAACAACAATCCGGTATGATTTTTTGTGAAAATTATATGTATTTGGATTGATGATTATGGACTACTCCTATTAGGGGGAGCGGTAATTGCAGTATGTGAAATAGGATGTCTAGACTACACCTTTGGCATTGTTGTCAAAGGGGAAGTGAAGTCAGATGTAACATGAAGGAAGATGAAGTCAGATGTGACATGAATGGAAGCCAGTGAAATGGGGAGTAAGATCTTTACTCAAGACCAAACAGAGCAGCTAATCGGTACAACAAAAGAAAAAGTGACTGGTTGCTAAAAGAGAAGTTGGAAGTGTTGCCATCAATGTCAAAAAGGGAGAGTGTTAGCATACTGATGGTATTGGGACAATTGGTTCATCAGTGAGTATTGTCATTGATGACTAACATTTACTGATGAATAAGACCAAGCTCATAGGAAAGGAAGTGTGGTAAACCTCAATGGTTTATTCATGGCTCCAAACAATATGGAGGATTTAGTGCTTCCCAAATATGCATTATTGACACACTTAAGTAGTGTGTTGGTCGAAAACTAATCGGTTGAAGGATAAACAGAGTATTTGACCAGTCAGTCAAGCATCAAATAGGTGTTGAGATCAGTTTCTTAAACTAACAATTGAAATGATTATGCGGTCACAGGAGGTGACTCAGATTGCAATTTAGTAGTCTTATGCACAATCAGAATACTCTGGATAGACAGGTCATCAGTCTGATTGATGATCAGTGACCGATGGCAAAAGATGAATAATTACACCGGTGATACAGGTTGAAGGATGATATCCACCGAGAATCTGAGAGCAGTGACCGGTAAGTTGGATGCGATGACCAAAGGTAAGGTATTTAGGATGAGATATCATCAAACAAACTATTAGTGAAGTCTAAAGCAGCTAGCAATCAATGAAGGAAAGATTTGTGCAGATGTTTCAGTTCGCATTAAACAAGTAGAACACGACCTAGAAGTTGCTAAAATTAGAAGTTGCGGTGGCAGATAAGGATGAGTTGCTAGTGAGAATGATAGAGAGTACGCAAAGAAAATGTAGGTAGATTTGGGAAGATTTGAATTTCAAATCTACCGAGTGTTAGGTGTAAACTCATTTAGGAATCAGCAGGTATCTATTGGCAAAATATGGTATAAAGGTTTTTGGCGAAAACCAAAAAGTTTGATCATAAAAATTGCTATGTAATTTTGAAGAGAGGCGATCCAACAAGGTGAGAAGAGTGCAGAACTGCTAAGTGAATAGCAGAGTGGTGAAGAGAGTGTGCAGAGCTTGGATAGTGTGAAGAGTAGAGAAAGAATGCAGAGCACCAGTAGAGTGCAGAGCAAGTGAAATGCAGAGCACCAGTAGAGTGCAGAGCAAGTGTAACTGGTGGTCAAAACAAAGAGCTTTAATTGGATTTGATTAAGCTAAGTTTAGATATTATAGCAGATCATTCTCTATATTTTTTTATAATAACTACAATAGTAAAATCCCTTAATTGGGTGGACTTTAACAGGTCCCTTTGTAAAATTCCTTAATCGGGTGACATCTTAATTGATGATCCTAAGTCCTTTAACAAGGATACCTCTAACAGGGTAAAGGTTCTAAAAGGCGTTAAAGAAAATCCCTTAACCAGGTGGCACCTAAAAGTGTCTTTGTAATCTCCTAACAGGGATGGCTCCTCACCAAGCGTACTCCAGAAGAGTACAGATCTTGTGAGTTTCTACTCACACCGTGGTTTTCTCCCATTTGGGTTTCCATGTGATAAATCTTGGTAGTCATGTGTGTTTGATTTTATGTGTACATGTTTCTTATTAATGCTGCTTATACTGATAAGTGTTAAGTTTGAATAGAAACTTTGACTAAGGTTAAATCTGGTAAAACCGATATAGTGTTGATTCACCCCTCTACTCTCAGCACCGGTTGGGACTGATAGGGTAAAGTTATCACTCCTAAGTATTCTGATCCTGGTAGTCCAATGGTAGAAATAACCATTAATGGAGTCTTGGTTAAAAATGATCTTATAGATTTGGGAGCTTCTATACATGTTATGACCAAGAGCTTGATGGAAAAATTGAATGTTACAACTCTAAGGCACACACCTACTATGTTGCAACTGGTTGACAGTTCAACAGTTACCCTAAATGGAGTTGTTGAAGATCTTATTATCACCCTAGACTCTTCAGAGTATCCAATAGATTTTATGATTCTATCCCCTAAAGCCACTCTAGGAGGATATCCTATTATATTGGGAAGACCACGACTGATTGCTACAGATGCTTACATATGGTGCAAGTCTAGAGATATGACAATTTCCAATGGTAGTACCAGTAAGAAAATTCTTCTCTTTCCACCTGCAAAGCCTAATGAAGAAAATGATACTATAGCATGGCCTGAATTAGGTGATGATCTCGAGGAGGTTAATTCACTATAATCATTAATGATGATTGGAAGGACTTCTATCTTGCAATTGCAAGATGAGGATGAGATTTTATTCCAGAACAATTGTCAAATAAATGATTGTATTTCATGTCCTTTGTAAAATTTGTTACTATCATCTTCTACTTCGGTACCATAAAATCAAGCACACCTACTACATGCATTACTTCCACATGAAATAAAGATCTCGACTGTCATTCAAGCAGCCATGATAGAACTGATTAAGCAATTAGAAGTCTCCCCAGGAAAATTTCTTAATATCAACAGTAAGTTGTCCACAGTACAACATGAATCTTTGGAAACACTCCTAAAAACTCACCAGCATGCCTTTGCATGGGACTATCATGATATGAATGGATTGGATCCTATTCTTTGCACACATATAATTTACATCAACAAGGAGTGCAAACCAACCTGACAACCATAGAGGAGAGTAAACCCTGCAGTAAGAGAAATTGTCAAGCAAGAATTACAAAAAATATTAGATGTAGGATTTATTTACCCTATCTCTGATAGTTAGTGCATATCTCCTTTGGTCATTTTACCAAAGAAAGGAGGTAAGTGGAGAGTATGTGTTGATTATAGAGAACTGAATGCAGACACAAAAAAAGATCACTTTCCATTACCTTTTATTGATCAAGTATTGGATAATTTAGCAGACAAGAAGTATTTCTCTTTCTTGGATGGATTCAGTGGATATAATCATATTAGAATTGCTCCTTAGGATCATGAGAAGAATACCTTTACATGCCCTTAGGGCACATATGCTTATTAATTCCTTCCTTTTGGTTTATGTAATGCCCCTGCAACATTTCAAAGGGCAGTTATTAGCATATTTTTTGACATCTCTCTCAATAAAATGTAAATTTACATGGATGATTTCACAACTTATGGAGACACATTTGATGATTCCTTATCTAATCTGGAAAAGGTTTTGCATAGGTGTGAATATCATCATTTATCCCTAAATAGTGAGAAGTGCTTCATGATGATGACATAAGGCATAGTACTAGTTCACCATATATCTCAATTAGGCATTAAGGTGAACCCTGCCAAAATTGAAGTGATAAAGAATTTATATATGCCCACAAAGCATAAAGATGTCATGAGCTTCCTGGGGCATGTAGGTTATTATAGGATACTCATCCAAGAATTCAGCAAAGTAGCAAAACCACTACATAATCTCTTAACAAAGGATGTTGAATTCCATTGGATAGACTCTTATGATCATGTGTTTTCCGATCTTAAGGATGATCTTACTAAAACACCTATTCTCAGAGGGCCTAACTAGGAACTTCCATTTCATGTTCATACAGATGCCTCTGATTATGCAATTGGAGTTGTCTTGGGGAAAAAAGAAGGAGATAGTGAACATGCTATCTATTTCATCAGTAAAAACTTGCAAGGAGCTTAACTAAATTACATAGTGACAGAAAAGGAAATGCTAGCAGTAGTTTATGCTTTAAACAAATTCAGGTATTATATCACTGTGTATCAAGTGTTTTTCCATACTAATCATGCAACTATCAAGTACCTAATGAATAAACCTTTGGTAGTAGGTAGGTTAGCTAGGTGGTTGTTGTTACTACAATAGTAGACAAACTAGGGAAAGCCAATGTAGTAGTAGATTTTCTCTCACAACTTACAACATCTAACCTCGATACTGTCATTAATGATTCGTTCCCAGATGAGCATCTTTTTTTGTCAATACCTATACACCATGGTATGCTGACTTAGCAAATTATCTAGCTTCAGAGAAGGTTCCCTCTATTTCTCCCCTAAAGAGAAGAGACTACTGGTTGAAAAGAGTTTTCCATATTCTTGGATTGCAGGTTGTTTATACTATAATGGACCAGATCATGTTGTGCATAGATGTGTTAGAGAAGATGAGACTTATGATATTCTACATGCCTGCCAAAAGAACTGCCATGAAGATTCTTAACGCTGGTAATTATTGTCCAAGCCTTCACAAGGATGTCATTAAGTATACCAGAAAGTGTGATCGCTGCCAAAGGATGGGATGACCAACTAAATCTGATGATATGCCCATGCAAACACAGGTAGTTGTTACACCATTTGATAAATGGGTGTATACACCTAAAATTGGCTATGAGCAATTAAATAAATATTTTATATTTATTTAATAATTATTCTTCTATTAAATAGTTAATTCGAAAAGATTAATTAATTTAATTCATTTTCATATCTTTCTATTAATTAATATTTTATTAATTAATTCATCTATCCTATTCTTCCAATTAATTAAATATTTAATATTTAATTATTCCTCTAACCAAGTTAATTAAATATCTAATGTTTAATTATCTCCTCCAATCAATTGAATATATAATATTTAATAGTTATTCTCCTATCATATAGTCTTAAATATTAAATAATTTCCTAAATTATTTAATCTCTTTTCCAACTCACCCTCCATCTCCACTTCATCTTCCCTTTGCCAACTCATCAAACATGTGGCTAAGGAAATTAATATTTCTTAAATATTAATTTATCATTTATCTTCAACTTCCAAAATTTAATGAAATTGTGTACATACACATATTTCATAACCATCTTCTATATTCTCTCCAACACCCCCTACATCTTAGGAAGGACTTGAGTCCACTTGTCCTCTCATGCCTAAATTTCCTCCAACCATCCCTAGATTCTCTCAGTCAGCAACCCAGTCAAGGTGAGATGAGTGACACTTGTCTTCTCCTTCCCCCTTTCTCTCAACCTTCACCTTTGCTCATAGCCATTCAAATCTATAGATCTAATCATGACCATTGATCTAAGCCACATCATCTACTCCTCTCAAGGTCTATAAAATCAGGAGCTTCAGTTGAGAGGAAGTTAGTCTTCAAAAAATAGTCTTCAAGCCAATCTTATGCATCTGTGAGTTTTTGAAGCAAATAAGCAAATAACAAATAGTAATAGAAAATATCATTTAGCATAATCATGTAGCTTTGCATATCATACTATCAGTTAACTATAAGTTAACAGTCCATTCTTCATATGCCATCTTGGAAGCCAACAGTGCATTGTCTGAGAGCACACCATCTGCAACCAGGAACAGTGGAGTTAGGACACAATGAGACATAAGTCATGAAGGTAAAATAATGTTTTATTTTAATATGTATTTCATGTAGTTTCATTGGTGGATTTTGGATTTCCTGTATGCATTTCCATTGTATTTTGTGAAACTAACTTATTACAGGTAATATTCTAAGGATGAAATTCAAGCTCACACAATGGGGAATGGACTTCATTGGTCCTATTGATCCTCCTTCTAATGGTAAGTCTTATATACTTGTTTGTACTGATTAAGTTACTAAATGGGTGGAGGTTAGAGCTATGGCACATGCTAGGGATAACAAGGTTGCAAAGTTTCTGTATGAAGAAATTTTTACTAGATATGGAGTCCCTATGGAGTTGGTCACTGATCAAGGGCCACAATTTACCTCCATCTTAATCACAACTCTCATGAATGACTATAACATTCGCCATAAAAATTCTAGTCCCTATCATCCCCAAGACAATGGCCAAGCTGAGGTCACCAATAGGGAAATTGAAGCCATTCTTACAAAAACTATGAGTCTCCACAAGAAGGATTGGGCCTCTAGATTACCAAAGGCAGTATGGGCTTAACGAATTTCATGAAAAACAACTACTAGCTTTACCCCATTTGAGTTACTCTATGGAAAAACATTTGCCCTTCCAATTGAATTTGAATACAAAACTCTAAGGATGACACTAGACCTGGATATGGACATTTCTGAAGCACAACAGGACTGCATCATGCAGCTTAATGCTTTAGATGAATACAGGTTGCGGGCACTTCAGCGTACATAGCTCATACAACAACAATGAATTCGATGACATGACAAACATATTAAGAGCAAGAAATTTGCCCTTGGAGATTGGGCACTACTGTATGACTCTAGATATCAGGAAAACCAGGGCAAGTTACAAACATGTTGGATGGGACCATAAGAAGTGGCTGAAGTCTTTTAAAATGGGGTTGTTCATCTCACCACAATAGATCTGGTCTATTTTAAGATGTTGGTGAATGACCACAAACTTCACCTTTATCATAAGCCCATTTCAAAGCAGGAGTTCCTACAACAATTTGCAAATAATGCAAATTTCAAATTTGCTGCAGGACAAAATGGTGGGCTTCCAAGTTCACCACGTGCTGACTAAGATTACTTTTCCACCTTCTCGAAAATTTTCCATGTCCACATGGATTTTCTTCTTATCTATCGCCACCATTCCAACTCATCTCTTTAACTCCATCCATCTGTACTCATTTTCTTTTCATTCTTTAACTTTGTTGTTTTGCACATCTTGCGGCCATCACATCAATACCAGTAATTATTACTTCTTATGGATCACACTTTAGGTATGCCTTAACACATCTTGTACTTATTACTCTTAACTACAATTTTTTTTCCAGTAATTTCATATCATTGTATATTATCCTATCATTTCTCAACATGTTTCTATTCCTATCCCTTCCCACGTGCGGACCCGTGTAACATTTGGGTTGGGGGGAGGGTAGATGATGTGTTCTTTTTTTTTTGCACATGCGAAAATTGAACTATGAAATTCAAATATTGGCCATCTTCCGCAATCTTGATTTTTTTAAAATTTTCCTAAGTCTAGAGTTATTATTTTCCTTCAAACTATCTTCCTTGTCACCCTGACTTCTTCAGTTCGTACGTGTAATAACAAAGGTGCTATAATTAGCTTTGAAATGTGTGAAGGTTATGAGTTGCAAGTTAGAAAATTGCTAGAAACATTCAGAAGGAAGGAAAACTGCTTTGTAAAGAACAAGAGGGAATTTCTCTGTGAAGCAAAAGTGATAAGCTCTGCAGGAAATGGGAGGACCGCCGAGCAGACATGAACTAGTAGACCATGGGCTCATTCTTTCAAATGTAGATTGTGAGCCAATATTTAGAGCTTGCAGATGGTTGGATTATTTCTTGAAACTTGACAATCTTGATCATTGTGTAGCCCATGAGTTTGCATCTACATTTCAAGAAGGGGAAGCCATGGTAAGAGGGGTTAAAATAATTGCTTCAGAGGAGCGAATTGCCGAAGTAACTGGACTTCCTACAGTTGGGGAGAAATGTTTGGATACTTTCGATGCAAGATCAGCCAGGGTTGAATTTACACTTCCTAGGGATCCTCCATTAGAGATTTCCAAGCAGGGGACGAGTAGAAAATATTTGCATCCAGATTGGGCTCCTATAGTTGTATATATCATCAAATACATTACCTGCGAAGGTCGATAGTCTCTTCTTTGTGCTATTCATTTCAAGCTTCTTTCTCATCTTTGCCATGGGAGACACATGAATGTCTCGAGCGTCCTGTACCACATGCTAAGGAAGATGTCTTCCAAGACACAAAAAGGTAGGGAGAATTTTGTGTCTCATCACTGTTTAATCAAATTATTAGTAGAAAGAAGTATTCGAGACATAAACCCTAGACTTTTTGGGGATAATTTTATTCAAGGGGAACAAGTTCAAAATTTAGGGATTGTAGCTCAGCCTTCTTCTTCTAGAAAGAGGAAGCGGAGGAAGTTTGTTGCAGAGGTTTCCTCTTCAAACCCTGATAATAGAATTGTGGTGGAAACCCTAGCAGCCTCAACCCCTATTTCTGATAAACAAAATAAGAAGAAGTCTATGAAGGATTAAACACCATCAAAAGATATACCCAAAGAACACAAAGATATTGACATAAAAGAGGTGTCTAGTGTTAAAAAAAATAGTCATCTGAAGCTTCAATCAAAGAAAGCCAAACCCTCACCTGTAGTCTTTCCTGTAACAAGAACAAGCATAAAGATTTTTGAACCCTATGATTTCCATTTAAGACATAGCAACTAGAATCAGGGTAAAACTAAAGGTAAAGCTAAGGTAGACCCTCAGCAGGTGATTATTGAAAGTGATATCAAGTTGGATATTAATTTTATAGGGGAATTGGTAAAATTGATGTACGACAACTCACCTCCCAGAGCTCAAAGTCCTCCATCTCCTCCTTATAATTTTTCATCAGAGAATGTAGGCATTGAAGAGAAGGGAGGGATAAATCTGACAGTTAATTTAAATATGCCATGTAATGATCCTAATCAGCTTAAAACTAATGAGGCAGCTAGCCTGGATAAGCTTGTCGTCATTGCAGAGCAGATTGCTTCTGCAGGGCAAGCTGAAGTAAGGATGAATTTGCCAATACCACCTACATTCATGTCAAGAAGCATTGTTTCAAATGTGCCAACTTATTCAGGAAGAATGAGAAACTTGGAAACAAGAAAAGAAAAGGTTGCAAAAGGAATTTGATAAGAGAGATAAGGAAATTTTAAAATTGAAAACCAATATGGGGGAGGTCATGGAGTTAGTTCACCAGATTGTGCAATGTCGACGTCCTCCCAGAGTATATTCTCTATACCTGAAAGAATTATATCTTTCTTATCAGCTATCTAGGGAATTTTCTAGTTTATGTTCTTCTTTGTTAACTCCAAAGGAATTCTTGAGTGCATATGAAACTTAAAGTTTTGATGTCAGAAATCTACTTTGTGAATTATATTTACATAATCATGTAATACCAATGGATACTCATTAGAATCCACTATTGTATATTGGTGATATCCAGCTCAGAGCATTCATGTCCTTCATACAAAATCAGAATAATTGGGGACAACAGTTCAGACAATATAGATATTTAGAGTTAACTTTCCCATTGGAACTTAGAGCTAAAACATCTTCCTCAGATGATGTATTGTATGAATGGAACTAGATTTTGAGTAGTAACTAGAACAAGGATCTTGTCTTGACAAGAAGAGAGTAGGTATATCAAGAGTATGAAAACATGGCTAAAACCTCAACCCGTTTAGTGTTTGGTTACCTTGCACAACGGTGGAATGATTTGACAGATGAGTTGAAACAATGAGAGCCGAACTCTTTATAGAACTATCATGCCATGTTGAGGAGGGCAGCCAAGTGTAGTACCCCTACTCCTTTGAACTCATTAGACTCATATTTTATTATTGTTACTTTCAGTGGATACATTACCATGATGTGTTATTCAGACTTTTATGACATTATTTCATGCTTTATCTGGATATGAGATGCATAATTTATTTGCAATATTTCAGTACTTGTGAATTTATGGCATTTTATGGATTATTACTATGTACTGACACTTTACTTTATCTATGCAATGTGGAATTATATGTTGTGTGTCTGTGAGTGTATTGGATGCAAGGGGACAATTTTCCTTCACTCATGTTGGTGAGAGAAGGAACATCGTGATTCTCCTTCATCGGTGTGTTTGTTGTGTTTTCGATATTGTATATATGCATGTGTGGTTCGGTGATGCAGGATATTGCAGGTACAAGTACCGGGTAGGTACGGGGTATCGTCTCCACCTGGCTTCATAGGTCTAAGCATGCCTTATATTTTCTGATGGAAGTGGAGGAGATAGTAGTTGACCCTATTTTTACTCAGTTACACTCGCATGAGTGTCGTCAGTTGGTCGTCCTGTCAGTTTGTTCGGCCTTCGTATTTTGTCGTTTGATCTTTTTATGAGTATTTGCTTGAGGTTTGTTCAGTTTGTGTGTTTTAGTGTATTTAATTAATTAATTAAATTTATGGAGTTATCTCATAGTTGGTGTTTTTGAAATATGTATTTTATGCATTGAGATTATAAATTTAATTAATTAAAAGAAGTTATTAAATGAAGTTGCAATTTGCATGATATTAGAAATATATTTTATTTAAATTTTAGTGAAAAATAAATTAGATTAATTTCATTAATTGTTTCCTAGAATTTTAAATAAATAAAAGAATAAATAAATAAATGAATGAATAAAAGAATAAATTAGAATTAAAGTATTGCTTTAATTCATTTTTTAGGAAATTAATTAATTTGCATGAGAAAAGTAAAAGAAAGAAAAATGATTTTTAATTATTGCATGTTAACTGATCCTTTGTTAGAAAATTAGAAAAGAAAAGAAAATTGCTTTTATTACTAAATTTAGGTTTTTGGGAAAAAGATATGCAACCTAAAATTTTAGTTTAAAAGGGGAATAGGTCTTTCTTTTAGGGGGACACAGGAAACAGGTCAGAGATTTAGGTGAAGAGAAATTTATTTGGAAGCTTGTTGAAGGATTGGTTCTCTTCTAAAAATTTCTTCCAGGAAAGCTATACCAGGTTGGGTGGCTTCTTTTGATTGTTTGTTTTAAAGAAAATAATTTATTTCTATTTCTTCTATCTTTCTGAATGATGTGTGTGTTAAGATGTTTGTCAAATCTAAAATCCTGTCTAATTATTTTTTGTTCTTGGCTTAAGTCCATTCCTGAAGTTAATTTTTGGTTTATGGAAAGAAGTTATTTCCTCGGTGTTTGTAGATTAAATTTTGAGAAAATTGGGAAAAGTTATTATGGCAAATTTTGCCAAGATTTTTATTATGCATGGAAATTGCAAGATTGGTAGAAAACGAGTTTTTACCAGAGAAAATATTCCCTTTTGTTGGGTTTAGTTTTGATATTTGGCTATGGATGTTTTGTCAATATTTGTGTAATCTCTGGGTAATTATTTATTTACTATGGTAATAGATCTAATTTTAATTAAATTTATTTGGGTTTTATAAGTTATGGGGAAATTATTTTATTTAAATTTTTCTGGGAAAAAAGTTGTTTTTAATTAAATTCTGGAAAATAATTTTTATTGAATAAGGAAATTCATTGTAAGTTTTGTGTTATTGAAAACTTTAAAAAAAATAAAAAAATTAGGGCAGGTAGCAACTACCGAGGGTAGTACAGCTACCGTACGGTAGTAGTACTACTGACGGTAGCACGTGCTATCGGCGGTAGCACGGGCTACCTACGACAACACGTGCTACCTACGGTAGTACCTGCTACCGTGCGGTAGCATGTGCTACCTACGGCAGCACGTGCTACCGTGCAGGGTAGTAGATTTCACGTTTTCCCTGTGTACTTTGGACATGACACTTTCGATTTTCGTGCCAGGGATTTGTTGTATGGTTTTTTGTTAATTAATTTATTATATATTTATATATAGAAGTTGTTTTTTTTATGATGGGTATTAAATTATTTTAGTATTAATTTAATACTGTGAAAATTAATTTATGAGTTGACATATATATTTTGTAATATAATTATAAGTATATTATATATATACAATGTGTGTGTATATATATATATAATTTAGAGTTTGGGTGTTTTCAGAAAAGCTTGTAATTTTTAGATTTTATATTTATGCTTTGAAACACATTAGGAGATTAATTCATATGTGAATTTATTTAACATTATTGGACAAATGACAAAATTGATTTATTTGTATTAATATAGTTGTATTTTATTATTGTCTGGAAAATCTTTAATTGCAAGTTATTTATGCTTTTGGCTGTTTTAAGAAAAGATTGCCTGTGTTAAGATTTTGTGTAAATGGTATTTGCAGTCAAGCTTAATTTCATTGCAATTCTGGTTGAGTGGTCATTATGTCATATGTTATTATATCTCCTGGGTTAGGTGTTGTTGTGTAACCTTGTTGATATGAGCCATTGTGTGTTTTGTTCCAAATGGTCAATCTTGGGTTAGTGATTGTGTATCCTTCACCTGTGGTTTGTCAGGATTAGATATGGCTATTTGTTTCGCCATAGAGTTCTCGTAGAGAGACCTTTCCTATTAGTGTCCTTTGAGATAGAGTGGCTTTCGAGTGGGGGCCACGGCCGAAGTGGATGGTAGGATAACCCCTCGAAAGTCAATTAAAAAGCGATAACCTAATAATTGATTAGGGGGTGGGTAGAATAAATATTAATTAAGATAATGCACCTCGTGCATAGGTGAGTGCTAGTACAAGGCTCATAATGTTGCGAGAAGGCCTGGAATGGCAAACTTACCACCTTGTCTTGACGAAAGGATTGGTAGGGTCCGCATGAGACTTAGATGGAGCCAAAGGTTCGGGAGAGGTTACTAGGATAACCCAAGATGGGGGTCGGGACCTATGGAGGCCTACCATGGTAACCACCGTAAGCCATGCGATGACACTCTCTCCTTAGAGTCACTAGTGTTTGTGAGTTGAGTCACATGGATGTTTGCAGAGTCATGTAGTTCTTTCGTACTTGTCTTACTTTTGCTTGCTTGAGGGTTTTCTACTATCTCCTAGCATGGTGGGGTGGTTCCATTTCGGGATCACATGGTCGGGTGGTAGTGCTACTTCCCATCGGATGTTCTGGATTGTATCTTCTGGCGAGGAAAGGCTTCGCGAGTGTTTCTTGGTTCGTGGTTCATTTACCAGCTCTTGTTCGTGATCATTGTTCAGTTGAGACCTTGTGGTCATTGTATCAGACTTTTATGTAGCCTTGATATTGTAACTTTTGGATTCCGTGGTATTTTTGGAAGCCATGTATTTATGGACATTGTAATATTATGTCAGTGGAATGTATGTTAATTCAGTTACTTTGATCTTTTATATAAATGGTTTATGGATAAATAGATGCTTTGAAATACTTTGATTCTTTCATTATGGAATTTAGATGTATTTGTAGTTTTAATCTTAAGCATTTAATTTACTTAATTAAATGGACAGTTGGATTAACCATGGTGTTAATATAATCTACAAATTAATCTTCGTTGGTAACCCTTAGGAAATCATGTGTTAGACTTCTACTGTGTTGTGAAACGTGCAATTGTTATAATTAATGCACTTAATCTTTTAAAAAAAAATGTTTCACCCTTTAGTTGCCTAGTTGTGTTGTTTTCCTTTAGGGTTCCTGGCGGGGCATTACACAAGTATGTGCAGTTAGGAAGATAATTATAGGAGAGGTGGTTTCCTCTCACATTCCATCCTCCACTCTTACTGTACCTTGTTCCAGATTGGAAAAACCTCCAGATTGTTGATAAGGAAACTAAGGATGCTCGATGGAAGGAGATAGAGGAAAATCAAGGTTTCTATTGGGATCCATATGTTCAGGCCATAGGGGAAACTGAAGTGACAGATTTTAGGGTGGAAACATTAGAGGAACATAAAAATGCTTGGGGACAAGCATTAGTTAGGCTGGGGGGAAATGATGGGTAGTATTTTTTGTTGTTTTATATGGACTTATGTTATGTTAGAATTGTTATTTTATAGTTTAGACATTCCGATTAAGATGGATATAAGTCTTTTTGTAGCTTGAACCTATAAACTTTGCCATCTATTAAAACAACCTTAATGATATGATAAATATCTTTTAATGATATGGGAATGCTTGATGAAATGTTGGTTGGAAGTAATATTGTTCAAGTATGTATTTTCGTGCATTAACTTTTGTGTGTGTAGCTGGAAGAGAGACTAAGCCAATGAAGAGACATCGGTTGTTGTTTTAAGAGAGTTGCAGTCCTACTCAAATAAGGACTGTTGAACCAGTCAATTTGGAAGTTGATGATCCTAGTAGATCTCCTTGTTGCAATTGATCAGTTGTTGTTTTAGAACGTGTGCCAGTCCGTTGAGAAGATCTAGAGGGTGTTGTGGCCTATATTTGTGCATTAGACTAAGTCTTAGAATGATTTACCCTTTTATGCTTTTATTTCTAATAAAAGTTGTCCTCCTAGTTTGTTGGGAGTGGATCGACTGTGTAGATAGCTAGTTGTAAGATTTCCTACAAATCCATCAGTTAAGGGTGGAGTATGTAATGCAATTTTTATTTTCACTTGAGCACCGAGTGTACCTTGTTTTACAGTTAGAAATAATAAGGAGATTTCAGTTTTGCCATCTCTGTTGTTCAAAACTTCAATGTGCATGTGACGTTGATATAATCTTTAGGTTTGGTTAGAATCTTGGAGGCTCAACCAAGGGGGCCCACTTGGGGAGCATCCACACTTGTTCACTTCTATGCTTTTCTAAGTAAATTTATTATCAAGATTAAGTTTGTTGTTTAAATTCTTTTGGTTGACTGTCCTATAGCCACAAAAACTTTATTATGTGACTGTTCTTGCAACCAAAGGAAAGTAGAGTTTTAGTTACCAGCTGGGTTAGTTTATTTATAGCATAGAATTATAAGCTTCACATTCAGTAGGTCAAGTTAATGTCAGTAGAAGCAATGTTAAAATATGATGTTTTCCACTACTTTCTTGTTTAGTTGTTTCAAGTTTGAATTGGTGTTCCCCATAAGTCTCTTAGTGCACATATAGTGCAGGCTTGTTTCGAGTATATGTTCCCAGGTTGACAATTGAATGAATTCTTTATAAATGAGTTAGTGATAGCAGAGAATTGAGCCTTCTGGTCAAAGAAATAAATCTTTATTACTAAGGCATTATAATAAACCAACAATGAGGTCTACAAAGATAACCTCATTGGGGTTATAAATGCTTGCTAGCAGCGAGGCTCTATCCAAGTTGCTTTTGAAGATAAGATGAACTACGTAGCTCTTCATGATCGAACTTGAGAATTGTAGACATCTTGTGAGAGGAAATTAATGCAGATGCACACACATGGGTTATCAAAAGCTAAGTGACTCGGTAAAATTTGAGATTTCTTCCTTGTTTTTGTATATCTTCTAACCTTTTGAGTTGATTGAGCAAATTTTGTTAAGAAATTCTAAGTTTCAAATGAATTTTATTCTGGCAATCTTCTGGAACAATTGCTCCATAGAGTCGCTAGATGTTGTGACTAGATCACACATTACCCCATCATAAATGGGGACCCCCTCTTTGCTTTGTAGTAGTTTTGAATAAAGTGTCAAAGTCTCTTTAGAGATATCCCAACATGAAGTGAGCTAGAATGATGCACCTTCAAAATTCAAAAAATAAAAAAAATTGGCTATGGCATGAAAGTGAGTCAAGTCGTCCTAGACTAGAACACCCCGTCCTAGACTAGAACACCATGTCCTTTACTAAAACACCTCGTCCTAGACTCGGTCACTACCTTTCCTAGGCTAGAACACCAATCGTTTCAAGTTAGATCACTACTTGTTCAAGGTTAGAACCACCTTAACTTTTGACTTAGAGCATTTTCATAATTGCATTATCAAGTCATTCTAGGCTAGAACATCATATTCTAGGCTAGGACACAAGGTGTATTCAACTAGAAAACCCTGTCTTTGACTCGAACACCTTGCCTTTGACTCAAACAACTTGTCTTTTACCAAAACACCGCATCTTTGACTGTGATGATCTAAAAGCAAGAGAGTGTCTTTTATGGTCAATCCTAATTCGATTTTGAAAAAAGAGAAGCAATGCCTTGAACTCCACACGATGTGAGTCATTTGGTAAATGTGATGGACGAAGAACAAGGGCATTTAATGAATGCAAGAGCGAAATATAAGCATTTCATGATGCCACCTCAACATTTGAGTTTCTACGATGTAATCTCTATGCTACATTCAATGCAAAATTTCAAAGTTCAAAGATGGATTTAAATGATAAAGGCAAAGCATTTGATGAATGTTGTCACATAGATGAAGATATTTAAAATCGATACCCTTGATGTTGTAAGGAGTGAAAAGTTTTAAAGTTCTAAGTTGGGCCATTAATGATGATTGCGAATTGGGATGCAAAGGTCTATGTTGTCTCGCCAAGATTGATCAATCCGCATTCAATTAATAGGATGCACTTTATATTTTAAGTTAATTTGATGAATGAAATACTTGAGTTGCGAAACTTGAAATTCTCCATAAGCATTAAAACACATTTGATAAGAAGCGCTCACCTTTATAAAATGATTACAAGGTGATTTAATTTAAAGACTCAAAAGACAAAGCTCGAGGCCTCTTGCCAATAACAATAGCATTGCATGCAATGAAAGTCATTGAACAGAAGGAGAAGTATTCAAGTCAATGAGCAATAAATCGATTTAATCAAGGTAGCGTATTGAAGCCAAGCGAATGAACTTAATGATTTTGATGCAAAGTTCGAAGTCTTCCATTTGTGACAATCGCAATACATTAATGAAATTGCCAAACACTTGTGATGAAGTATCGAACTCTGGGAGGGACTATAATTTTGTTTTGATCATTGCATTTGATCAACACATTAAATCGATATTGTTTCTGCCTGGGTGAAGACAGCGAATTTGTCAGAGAATCTATCCATTTGTGGTCAAGACTTTGGTCTTGATCAAGAGCGACCAACAGCTAGTCATCATTCAGCCGTGATTTGTGTCAAAATGAGACAAATTTTGCCATCTTAGATAGCGACTCTGTAATCATCTGATATCAGCAAGCAAATTGATTAAAAGACAGTGATTCATGAGGTTTTGATTGCATTCGTGGGCAGTGATTATGATTTTAAGATCAACGAATTGTGTCTAGATATCTCCCAACTCGAATTCAAATCATACAGGTGACAGTGATTGTTGAAAGACAACGAATTTATCTTTGGCGAAATTGAGTTCTACTTCATACGATTTTGATGAGAAAAGGAAATCCGAGTTTGAATGAGGTTGGCAATTGGGGTTTTGATCTGATATTACAAAGACAATCGCAGCGAATTACTTCATTGCCAAAATAATTTGGTGTAGAAATACAGCAAGATATTGAGTGCGACCAACAATTTTTTTCCAAAGAGACAAATCTTGTTTCCTTCAAATCTATCGAATTGATCAACATCAGACTTGGGACAAATATTATTGTTGGAGGCCAAGAAAGAAGACAATTTCATCTAGAATTAAGTGCCAATTCATTTTGATTAGTTCATAGTTTTTTCTAGTGCTGGTATATTTCATCAATTTCAGTCACTAATAACTCTTTCAATCAATTTTGAACATCTTTTGATCATTTGCAAAGATTCATTATTAGTGAGGAGGACCGTTTCTATGTTAAGGGTTAGAATTGTCATCATAGTGTTATATTTTCCCTTAGGGTTATTAGATTCTCTTGCAAATCAACCATCGCGTCATGAAACTAATTTAGCCAATTCTCACAGGTGCAAGATGGCGGGAACAAGACAAGCCCTCGCCAAGGAAGACTTGAAGAACGTCATTGTGGGGTCCAAGATCACATTGTATTGGGGCAATATAGGTGATCCCAATCTAGGCCAGATTGATATGAAGAAGTTTTAAAGCTTAGCCTCCAGGATCCCATAGACCTTCCAGTTCAAGATTTGGATGTTCTACTTCATGGAGAACGTGTCACTGGAAAAAGAGAGGATAAATTGGGCGAAACTCATTAATAACAACATTGACTTGCAACTCAAGAGGCTTGAGTGAATGAAGACATTCTACATGGTCTCATACATCATATACTCACTCACCTAGGCTTATCAGTATGTAGGACTAACATATAGAGGACCAATTGGTACCAAATTAGGACAACTAAGAGCATGCGATTCATACATACAATTGCATTACCTCAATCAAACGTATTATAGGAGGTCAAATGATGTCCACTATGCACATCCCAAGGATATTGCAAGGTGGCATTCAATAAAGGCTATACCCAAAAGCACAAGAGTTAGTAGAGAAGTTTGATGCATGGTTCATTCAGTTTCCCAAATTCACTTATATAAGAGTTTAAGGATGCTCTTGCCCACCTCTCATGCTACCAAGATATCCCACAAGCAAACGAATATTGCTTGAATTGGTGAGACAATTGATAGGATATAACAAAGTGCAAAAAAACAAGTTAAAAACAAAGACTTCTTTTCCTATTTCACTAAGAAAATCTTTGCAGGTTTGTCCATCCTTGCAAGCAATAGAGAAAATAGATGAAGAGTTGATGTCTTTCTCCCTCCAACCATACATTCCCAGAGACAACTTTGATCCTCATGACATCATTCGAACAACAAGTGGAAAGAGGCATGGGCATCGATTCTAGTTAGAAGATCATTTCATGAATTCACTAGATGATTTGGAGATTAGAAGGAAAATGTGTTCAAGACTACCTATTGAGATTATTAGAGCAACTAAGGTTTTTGATGTCACCGACAAAACCCATGATAGTGGAAGACGCCTCTTGCCAATCTATGAGAAAGAAAAGGGCAGGGAAGTAAAGGTCAATTGGGTTGATGTTGAGATTAAATATTTGGGAGAACTCATGACGCTAGTCTTGATCAACACCAAGCGACGAGTAGAAGCACAAACATATATGTTCCAAGATAAAGGCATCCAAGTGACATTTCAAATAATGGGAGAAGTCGAATCTTCTAATGATGAAAGGGAAAGCGAGAGTCATAATGAGAGTGTCACTCAATCATCTCATTCCAAAGGATCCTGACAAAAGGAAGTTAATGAGGAAGAACATCCAAAGAAAAAACACAACTCAAGTCAAACACCTTGACCTTCCTCTAACACTTCATTCGTACACAAAGTAGAAATGTATCAAGCATTCAAGACAAGTACTATGAGCGAGCCTAAATGATCCATAGATAAAGGGAAACAACAAGTTGTCTAAGACAAGATAACTTCACCTAAGCCAGTCAATGATACATATGTGAACATTGAAGATGATGAAGAACATGAAGTCATATGTCCTCCATGAGAGAAGTGATTGAATGAGATACATGTTGAAGAGGAAAGATCAACTATACCTGCTTGGCTAAGGGAAAGATTGTCGAAGAAGGTGATTGTAGAAGAAGAACAAGATCACTTTGATCTAGGTAGCTACCTGGATAGAAATCAAGAACATGAGAAGAGGGCAGCCTCCAGGATGTCAAAGATGACAGGGGACAAAGAAAGATCCACGATCATACAAATTATCGTTCCAAGGGTAGATAAAGCCAAAGACGAGATTACAGCTGAAGAGTTTGATTTGGAGACCATCAATCTAGTTCCTCCCACCATTGATCAAGCATTAGAAGATATGAATGATAGAGTGAAAATAGTTCATGATATTCTCAAATTGGAAGTTGAGAAGAATAGAAAGTTAGAGAAAGAGAACAACATATTGAGAGGCTACCTCCAACAACTCAAGGTTCCACTAAGACAACATGATCCATCAACGTCACTATCCTCGCTATTTCCTCCAGATTTATAACAGAAGAGTTGACATCAAAATAAATTTGATATTTGATTAATTTTGTGACTCTTGATCTTTTAGACTATTTGATCCTGTAAACTTAATTAAAATTCCTTAATTCATTATTTTAAAATTTCATACTCTTTAAAACCTACTTTACAAACCGCCCCCCCGCCCCCCCCATATATATAATACGAAGACACACTTCGTGGAAGCCAGCTATGTACGTACCTACTTTTTACTCTTTAAAACCTACTTTACAATATATAATACGAAGACACACTTCGTGGAAGCCAGCTATGTACGTACCTACTTTTTACTCTTTAAAACCTACTTTACAAACCGCCCCCCCCCCCCCATATATATAATACGAAGACACACTTCGTGGAAGCCAGCTATGTACGTACCTACTTTTTACTCTTTAAAACCTATTTTACAATATATAATACGAAGACACACTTCGTGGAAGCCAGCTATGTACGTACCTACTTTTTACTCTTTAAAACCTACTTTACAAACCGCCCCCCCCCCCCCATATATATAATACGAAGACACACTTCGTGGAAGCCAGCTATGTACGTACCTACTTTTTTGCATCATTGATTTGGAAAATGACCTTTAGACGAACAAAGCGCCATCGAAGTTACTCTGAAAGCCGTCACCTTTGAAGCGTTCTGAAACTAAAGTTTTGCTCCACTGTAAGTGCAACTTTTTCTTTATCAAAACCCCAAGACAACAAATTTCAGTTTCATCAATATGTTTCTGAGTTGTTGTCAATCTGTGTAGAGTCGAACGAGCCATGCCGAGACTTACCAGGGCACGAAAAGACGCGCGGAAAGCCAAAGTAGACGCCTGGAAAGCGTACGAGACGAGCACCACTGGTAATAATATTAATAATGCTCCTCCTGCTTCGATTTGGGCTCCATGTGGCACAAGCTCTGACCTTGTATCGGCCGGAGGAGAAACGAGTGTTTCAACGGCGGGAGAAAGCAAACAGGAAAATGCAACTGAGAGTGATGCTTCTGCAGCGGTGCAGGATAAGATAGCCGAAAAGAGTACGGCTGAAATTGGCAAGGAGAGATCAGATGGAGGAGAAAGGGGGCCGGGAGAAAACAAATACCAAAAGGTAAATGAAAGGGACGACCGTTCGAGCTACGCTGGGAACAAGAATTTCAGACATTATTTTAATGGCAGAAATTCGAATGCATTGCAAAATTATAAAGAATATAATTCTAGACAAGGTGGGCAACATGGGTATTATGAAAATCTGAGGAGAGATCGCGAAGGATATAATGAAGGCAACATCAGACGTATCGATGCCCTTGGAAGAGCTTTGTAAGGGTTTTTCATTTGTAATTTTTCATTTCGTTTTGTTTTCAAAATCATTGGCTCTCATTTTATTCTGTATTTAGTGAAATGGTTTTATTAGACGGATGTGTGTATGGCTGTATCCCGAGACTTCTCCTTTCTCAATGATTTGGGCTTTCTTCGCCACGGGTGAGGGGTTTTCATTGCGTTTAATTCAACAAGCGATGACATTTGCTTGAGTGTTTGATGCCAAATTTTACTCAATTGGTCCCTGTTTCACGTCTCTTTTATTCGACATTGGGTTTTACTTTGGATATTAGTATGCTTTTCTGCGCAATTGAAACTGCCCTTCAGTTTGATTGTGTATCCTCCTGATTCTGGGGCTTCTGATTATCGTTTTTTTTTTGGTCGAGGTTACCTGTTGAAATCATGGAGCCCTAGCTCGGCTCTGGACTCTTCGATGTGCCAACAGATTTAACCATATTATCATAGCGCCTCATCAATGGGGAGTCCATTAGGTAGTAGGCTGCCTCAACACAGAGTGAGATTTGAACCTTGGTTTCTCTCGTTCGAAAGCATTCCATTACCGTTAATTGCTCAAATTTTGGTATGCTTTTGTTTTTAATTGCTTGGATACATTGTCTTTTCATCTAATGCCGGGTTTGGGGAAGCGTTAAATATGGTTTGAGGAAAGCCTGGGCCACATTCTTAGAAAAAGGAATCTGAAAGGTCCTCTACAGTTTCACAATGCTTGTTGTTCTATGCCCGGTCCATCATGCTTATGCAACTTGGTATATTCTCCAGCAGATGAGTACCTATTAAGCCCGGGCTACAAACTCAATATACATGGTAGCGACAATGTTAACAAAAAAATAAGTACAAGAGGATTAAAATTTCCTAAGAATCTTTAAAGCACAAAATTGAAATGGAGGACATAGAGGATTTTATTTTCAACTCAATACACCCCGGGCATGTAGTCTACAAATAACATCATTTAAGTAAAATTTTGATTTAGGCCAATAAGTTTAAAAAAATGAAGGTATGGCTAGATAGGTCTGTTGAATATCAATTCTTGTAAAAAAAAAATGGTTAATTTGAAACAAAGCAAAGAAAACTAAAATAGTGCACTTATCATGCGTAGATTCTGATGATGGATCCTGTTGGTGTGTGTTTTATCATTCACCGAACACAGAATAAAATGTCCAAAGACACTTTATCCTCTCTTGAAAAATCACCGCTTATGCTAGATTGCGAGAAGATCATATGGCGATTCCAAGGTTTCTTTTATCAGATCTTGACGCGTGGATAAGCTTAATGGGCGTTGTTGTGATATGTTGGTAATACACAAAGAGACTTACGCTTGGCTCGTTCAATTCACAATGAAGGTTTAGACAATGAAGCTCTATCATTTGGGACTTGGATTATGAAAAAAAACTGAAAAGGAGACAAGGGTTTAGAAGTTCTAATCTATTCCTAGGAATTCAAGAGACGGTATTGACTAGGTGAATTCAATAACCACACTTTGCTTTGCCTCACTCAAGACAACTACACAAAGTGAGTGCAATCTTCAAGGGATGTGCTTATGATCGAAAGTTAAGCATGCACAAAGGAAAGCTCAGACTAACTTTACACAATGAACAAAAATCATCTGTTCATCAAAAGTATGAGTGGAGATTCTTCACAAATCAATACTTATCAGATCTTGCATTCATCTAACATACATGAAATAAAATCTAAACTATTGTGTTGAGGAAATTGAAAACCTCGCCAATCATTCAGATAAAAGAGATTACAAGGCCTAGAAGCACACAAGTAATGTATTATCCAAAATGACCTCTCGCAACAATATTTCAAAAACCTCACTCTCCAAATGAGAGGAGGAAACCTTATATGGGCACACAAAAAGATTGAATGGCCGAGATTTAACAATGATCAAGGGGCTAGATTGAAAGATCAAAACCCTAATTAGGGTTTGCTACAACTTACTACTCCTCGACCAATGAGAAAATTACATTTGGAGATGCTTGTCCTTCTTGCTAAATATGAACCAATAATAAAAATAGAAGGTTGTTGCATTGTGAAGTGTGCCCTCTAGAAGCTTCTATGGATAAGTCAGGTTCATTGAACCTGGACATGTTGACTCGGTGATTGGTTGGAAGATGACGAGGTGCCACCTCAGCGTGTTGGATGTCTTCCCCAAATTCTCCAATTTGTGTGAAGGAATTGTCTAAGTATGGAAATTTGTTTCTTCTTGTCACCATCTGATTCTGATTTGGAGCTTGTCTTTAATTTTTTAGGAGATGAAAATCCTTCAAGAAGTTGCCTCGATTCCTTCCATAGGTCTGGTGTTATGGATGAAATTCCTCAAGAAGTATGAAATTATTTTCATCAAGTCCGAGGACTTTCTTTCTTGATGCCTTGAGATTCTTTCAAGTGCCTTGAATTTGGGGAAGAATCCCATTGTGAAGTATTTCTCATACTTAGCCAAATTTCGGCCATTTCTATGCTCGGACGAACCTTGCTTGTGGACTTGTCTTCAATTCTGAATTTGACTTTAAACTCCATTTGTGTTTTCTGCGATGATCCCGCCTCCGTTGTCATCCAGAACCTGCCAAAATTAAAGAAAATAAGTTAGAATCCTCATTTTGAACATGAATTTTGAAGGTTTGATGGCAGAGTGTGCTCTGATTTTGGTCCCTTTTACTCCAATTCCTCAACTCTTTTAGCCTTCAACAAGCTGTGAACACTTAGAAATTTCAGAAACCCTTGAAAACTCAATCTGATTTGAAGGTTTGGGAGTGAAAATTGTCTTTGATTAATCTGAAATTGAATAACTTAGTCCCAAAATTCGTGAAATGAATGTCAAAAAATCAGATTTGGATGACTAAGTTGTGAAAACCAAATCCATTTTCCATAAAAACTTCATCAAAGCTTGAAAAACCAGTATGAAAACCATGAGAATTTGTCTTGAAAAACATTGTCACCTTCAGAATCTAGACAAGAGAGAAGTAAGAAAGCACTGCTTGTCTCAGAAAATTTTGAATCTGCACATGAAATGTCTTTGAAATGCTCTTGAAAACCTTCGAAATCCTCTTGAAATCTGTATGAAAACTCTTAAAATCTTCTCCTCCTCTTGTGTCTTGCTCTTCCAAGTTCGAACTTTCACAATGAATGAAATGAATGAATGAGTGACCATTTGTATAAACCTTCAAGTGGTTAGGATTTTTTGCAATTGGAAACACAGCTGGTTATTCCAATCTTGAACTAGTTTTGTTTCTAAATTCATTGAACTCAATGAGAAAGTTGCCATTTTTTATTTCAGTTGAGTTCAGTCTTCTTGGGAAAGTTTTGATTTCGAATTGAGTCTAAGTTTAGTTCAATAAGAAAGTTTCTATTTTGAGTTTGAGTTCATGAATCGAACTCTATCCTTATCTCTCCTTCCAAATTTGAAACTTTCTAAAAACTTTTTTCTTTCCTTTAGTTCGAACTTAGGCAGATTTTCTTGACAGCAAGGCGGATTTTGTCAATCATTTCCATATAGCTGGCAGACTTTGTGAGAATCCTTTCCTTATGTTGGCGAGATTAATGAGTTTCTTTCCTCTCTTTGCTGATCAGATTTATCAATGTAGGGCGAGCTTTGGGGAATTCTTTCCCTCTCCACATACCAAGCGGACTTCATCAAAGTTGTGCACCTTATATCCAGACTTAGTCACACCTCATCCTCTCTTACATGGCGGAGTTCATCAAGGTTGTGCACCATATTCAATCAAGGGAAGACTTGATATGAGCTGTTCACCTCCTTTAGGCGGACTTGATGACAAGTCTTCCATCTTGTTGGTGTTTGTTTTATCATCTACCAAACATTAGGATAGGATACCCGAAGACATTCTATCCTCTCCTGAAAAATCACTACTGATTCCAAGGTCTATATATGCGAACAAGCGACTTTAGTGGAATAGCTTCTTGGGTAGTGTATGCTGAAAATCTCAAGGGGGACTTACGTTTAACAAGTATCTTGAACTGCTGGACTTAGATGGATTTGGCAATTTTAGGCTCTTCTCTTTTTTGGATTTTCGGGGATTTAGATGTTCAAAAGAAAGGAGAAAAGGATAGGGTTTAGGAAGGCTAATCTAATTCTACGAACTCTGGAGACGGTATCAGCTGGGTGCTCTCGGGAAACCAAACTTTGCTTCGCCACACTAGAGACAACTACACAAAGTAGGTGCAATCTTCGATGGGTTGTATTTACGATCGAGATGTTCGGATGCACAAAGGACGGGCTCAGACTAACTTTGCATGGTAGAATGGAAATCATCCATTTACCAAAAGTATGAGCGGAGATACACCATCAATTGACACTTATCAAATCCTTCATTCAAATTAACAACAATGAAAGTAAATCTATATTAACTTTAACTAGGTGTTGAGGAGATTGAAACCATGCAAATCATTCAAACAATAGTGATTACAAAGCAGCGCACATGCAATATATTATCTGGAAATGACCTTAAGCAACAATATATCGAAAACCTCACACTCTCCAAATGAGAGGAGGTAGCCTTATATAGTTTTTCGAAAATCAATGAATGGCCGAGATCGAACAGTGATCAAGGGCCAAGATTGATAACTACAAACCCTAATTAAGGTTTCCCCAAACACTATTAGTTCAAATGAATAAGAGGGTGACACGTGGCATAGCTGCTAATTTGACTGTGGTGAGTGTCCACTTTCCTTTTTCAGAGATTCGACGTATCTGGACACAATGAGCTTGACCTCCTCCATGGCGACACTTGGTGAACTGCCAATTTGGAAGTCGATGATGTCCACATCATCGGTACAGGTGGCGAGGATGCTCTCCCACTCAACGGCTTGGGCAAGGAAATTTTCATCGATGAAGAGAAAATTTGCAATTTTCGAGAAATTGCCTTTGTCAATTATCCCTGAATCCTTGAAGAAGCTAGACTGGATTCTGGCTCTTAGGTTTTTTGCCTGCAGATGCTTCTCCCTTATGCTTTCCTTCTTCCAGATCTCTGACGCCACATGGAATACCTTTCCCAGGATCTCTCTAACACTTTCCTCTGTCTCTGAGCACTTGGTCTCGGATTTCTTTAGAACTTCAATTCGAGTGACCAAGGCATAGTACCATGTGCTGAAGTCGTACCTGTCTCCGGTCTGTATGATTCCCGCATCCACTAGGCTTCTCTTCGACAAGCCTCGGATAACCTTCAGGTGTGGAAGTGTTTCATTCTGAATTTCATTCATATCCTCCCAATTGATGGCTAGATCTTGGATACGATTGATCAGGGAAAAGGCCGAGTCATGTGCCGATACCAAATTCTCTACTAGTGTGTCAGCACGCGCAGAAGCGTCTGAAATCCACTCCTTTGCTTGAGTGTATGAGCCCTTCATATCATCATAATCCTTCATCGATCCTTGCTGAAGAGGCTGTGGCGGAGTAACTAGGATCTCATGGTCAAGTGGTCTGGTAAGATGGAGAATGTACCTTCTCCATTGCTGGTTCTCCTCTTCGACCTTCTTCCTCTTTTCTTTTTCATGGGTTAGACTTGCCTTCAGAACACTGCAAGAGTCGTCAAAATACTGGACCTCTTGGTCCTGGGTGGGCTTACCCAGCTCTATGGTAGTGATCTTGTAATCATCTTGCAACGACATTGTCCCTAGTCTTTCCTTCTTTGGGCATCGCTATCTGGATTGTCCTAAACCCTGCATTGTCTCTCTGAATTAAGGAAAACTTTCTAGCGGGCTTGGGTGGTTTGGTTATAGTGGGCTCATTCACCCTCTCCAGAAATGCCGCAGTGACCTCTTCGGAACAGGCCCCCTTGGGGACCTTAGCCTTTATTCTTTCCCTTAGCCAATCCGAGACAGTTGATTGCTCGACAGTATTATGGTCAAATTCATCATTTGCCTCTCTTGGGTTTGCTGGTATGCCGTCCAAGAAGACTGTAGGTGTTTCCACTTGCTCTCTGTCTGGACTTTGGACAACTTCCTTCATTACTTCTTCAACTGAAGGAGAAGGCATTCTCTCTTCATCATCAACCATGCAGATGTTCATCTCTCGTTCTTTAACTGTATTCTGATCAGGTATGATAGAAGCGACACTTAGAATGGATTGGCCTTCGCTGGACTCCCTTCTTTCTCCTATGATCTTCTTCCCTGTGATTTTCACCGAGCTCCCCGCTAACTCCTTCCTCTTCCGAGACCCAACACTTTCTGGATTTCGGGCATCACCGGCAGAGGTACAAGGATCGATGGACAGCGTATCATCTACTCCCATTGATTCGTAGGTCAAGGTCACACCTTTGGCTTTTAACTGCCTTGTCTTTTCAGACGTCCACCACCTCAAATACTCAACCACCGACCTCATGAGGTCTGCTAGATCTGATTTCTCCCCCTCTGTCCAATCTATCAAAACTAGGGGTTTGTTTTTCATCTTTTCGAAGCCTGGCTGATGAAGCTCTAAGCTTTCTTCTACTTGATCAGCAACCTTGAATACCTTTGTTGCTCTCACCATGCTCAAAGGAATTCTCGACCAGAATCTCTTCCTGATCTCGAAGCTATCGGCTGCGTTAGCCCAATAATTTTCTAGGTCCAGTCTGTGCTCAAACGACGTTCCTTCGATCTTCTTTATCTTGTGGAATGGATCGAAATTCCTTCTTGTCTTGTATTGATAGAGGGGATACCAGGCTAGCTCCTTCTCAGCGGTCGCAGAAGCTTGGGATGACGGACACGTTTCGAGCCCATTGCCTATTGTAAGTGAGGACGTCCCTGCCTTCTTTTGCCTATCCCTTTGAATCAGTATATACTCCTCCAATTGTTTGACAACCTCGAGCAACACCACTCGGTTGGTAGGGTAAGCTGGAAGCTTGTATGGAGGCCCAGAGAATCCCTGGATTCAGAGGTAAGTGAACTTTGGGTATTGGATGTACCAACATCCAAACCGACTGATGAAGTCCATAGACTCTTGAGAGAGTCTCTGGTGCAGCCCGCTTTGCAATGTCCGAGTGATGTGCATAAGGAAAGTATCATTCACTCTTTTGTAATGGAATTTCTCTTCCATGTGGAGCTGAGGATAGCAATCATATACTGGAAACTGGTTCTCCTTGCTCCCTACTTCTCCTCTACAAGTGAGACCTCTGTACCTGTAGGTCCTGGCCAAGGAATAGAATAAGTAAGAACTCATGAAGAAAGTCCTATTTGTCTCTAGGTTCCTCAGCTGGCTGTCTAGGTTTTCGCTAATCATCCTGGCCCAGTCTATCATCTTTACCCCATTGATTATTTCATTAATGAAATAATACATCTAGGGTTCGAATGGAGCTCCCTGAGGGCTTCCTATTATCCTATTGAGCAGGACGATCATGTCTCCGACGTCTTCCTTGAAGTATGCTCGCACTAGGCTCTTCCTCTGAAGTTTGGAGGCACCCTTCCTTGGCTTGTCTAGCCAGGAATGGTAAAATATGGTGTCATATTCTTCCAGGTGGTCCTGATACAGACTGTCTGCTTCGTCCTTTGCCATATACACTGTGTTGTGATACTCTGGGATCCTGAAGGCCTCTCTGATGGCCTCATCACTAATGTTCGCTAGTATCCTTCCATCAGGTGCAACAATGTCCTTGCTGATGGGGTTGTAATGTTTGACACATTCGACTACTAGTTCATTGCATTGCATGGTGGGGAGGAAGCCAGCAGCATGCACAATACCGCTCTTCATCATCTTTCGTGCAATGGTGGTAGGCACGAGGTTGTCTAGACCAAACATTCGCTTCTTGAATTCCCTCAAATTGATGTGTCCGAGGTTGGTGTTGCTGACGTTCTTCCATTTTGAAGCCATCCTCGACTCTGGAGGAGCATCTTTATCCACCTAGAATTTCATAGTGTTTAGGACCTGCAGACGAACAATGAAAATTTTAAGTTAGAAAATATTTCGCAAAATTTTGAAAAAAATAATGGGGCTGCGAAATGGCTAAGTTTTGGACAATTTTCCATTTTTATTCTCATACTTAGCCATAAAAATCAAATTTTCACCTCAAAACCCTCAGTCTTGAGGCTGGTTGTGGTTACCACCAAGTGTTAAAACTTTCAAAAAACTTTCAAAAAAAGATTTTCTTTCCAAAAATTTTGAAAAAATATTTCTCAAGTTCTGGAAAATATCTAGAAAAAATCTATAAATCTGCATCATGAATTTGGTTTCACCTTCGAATGGGCAGAAGCAGGGCTAGGAATTCTCTCAAGAACACTCAGAAAATTCAGTAAAGGTTAAATAATCTTTTCCCATATTGGTTGCCTTCCAAAAATCTGCGAAACTTTGGTCAAAAGCTTATCCAACTTCCAGAAATGTCAAAAACTTTCTCCAGATGATCTTCGAACTGAAATAATTTACTAAGCTGTCCTTAGTAACTTTGAAATTGTTGGTGTAGAAATGAAGTCCGAAGTGAAGTATTTGTAAATAAAATTAACTCTTCAATTGGAAACCCTTAAAATCTTCCAACCCATACTTCTAATTTCATCTTCACTCTTTTTTGGAAAGTGTTGTCATGTTTCCAAGTTTGAAGAAAATATCTTCCAAAGGTTTCCAATTTGGTTTATAAGTTGAAATGTTTATTAATCTTCCAATATTCTTCTTTTGAAAACTTTCTATTTTGGATTCAGGTTCGAAAATATCCACTAATTCTCAAATATTCCTTTTAGAAACTTTCCGTTTTGGTCTCAGGCTCGAAATCCTTACCAATCTTCCAATATTTTCCCTTTCGAAAACTTTCTATTTTGGTCTTCAAGTTCAAAATCTCTGTGGATTTTTGTGACATCATGTTGATTTTGTTTGACTTTTCATGTGTAGGTGGACTTTTGAAAACTTACCTTCATCTTTTTCAAGTTTTGGCGGACTTTGCCTACCTCTCCAAGGTATGGTGGAGTTTAGAGGGCCTTCCCATGTGGTATGGCAGACTTTGGAGGCTCTCCCTACCTTGGGCGGACTTTGGAGACCTCTCCTCATAGCCCTCCTAACCTATGGCGGTCTTTGGAGACCTCTCCTCATGGCCCTTCTGTATCGTGGTGGAGTTTGAACCTGCAACAATACTTTAAAACCCTTGTTAGCCAGACTTAGAAGAATTTTCAGAGGAATTTCAAAATTTCACAGTTTAATCAAATTTAACTGGATTAACTTAAAATTTGAAATCCATGCCTAGGTGGATCATCTGAGGCATCACGCCCCTTAAAATGTAGGGATTTGGCTTTTTAGGTCGAAACTTGGAAATTTTGGATCCCGGTCGAGGCAAGTCAATGGCAGCCGTGTAGACCCTGAGTACCCATTCTGAAAAAGCCAAAAAGCGGACTTTCTAAAAATAGAAAGAAAACTTTCTAAAAATAGCCATACCAAGGATTGGGCTAGAAATGCCAAAAACGAAACTGCCTAAAAAATAGGAAAAAGCAAAAAAAGCAAACTTTCTAAAAATAGAAAGTTGTTCAAATTCGTCCAAATCGATTGCGATCTTCGTCCTTTGGCGTCCCTAAGTGCTTTGAAGGTGTTTGTACTCTGGAATCACATGATTTGCAAAAACTAACTTTCAACCGTTAGGGCTTGAAATGTTCGAAACTGAACAAGGCTTGGTAAAACTGGAGCGAAAGGTCATGGGCGCTAACAAAAACCCTAGAAAGCAGGAAAAGAGAGAGTCCCCATTTGCAATGGGGCGATGTGTGAAAAAAGGTCACAACACATCTTATCAAGCAATGAGGGCGGACTTGGAAGAACCTCTTCTCCATCTACATGGTAGACTTGGCAAGAGTCTTTCACTTCTCTTCAAAGCCTTCTACTATTGCTAGGCGGACTTTATCAAACCTTTGCACCTCTTACTTGCCATGTTCTTAACCTCTAGGCGGACTTGATCAATCTTTTGCACCATGTTCGATCCTCTTCAAGGCGGACTTCGTAAGGCACATTCTTCATGGAGGGCGGACTTTATTGAAGTCATGCACCTCAGTTTGTTGTGTTGGGCAGACTTCCTTAACTTGTTGCACTTTCTTCATCTCATGCACTTACCACATGGAGGGTGGACTTGGTCATGTCTTTGCACTTGTGCATACTTCTTCAAGGCGGGGTTCATTAGCTTCATTCCCTCTTCACGTGCTTCAAGTTAGACTTAGTCATGTCTTTGCACTTGCCACATGGCGGACTTCATGAGATCTGTGCACCACATCCCATCAAAGGGCGGAGTTCATTGCACTTATGCACCGCAACATGGCGGAGTTCATCAAAATTGTGTACCATGGGTAGGCGGACTTAGAAGAATTCATTCCATGTGATTTTGAAGTGCATCTTATGAGAACGGGATTCAAAACCTTCATAACTTATGCATTTCAACTCGGATCATCTTGAAATTTGGAAATCATACTCCACTTTACCCCTGAAATCCTCTGGATCCCTAAAATCTAGGAACTTAGCTTTTTCAGACAAAACTTGAATTTTGGAGGATTTTGTCGATCATTTTTAGTATAACTTAGGGCCAATAGTGCAAACCCTAGATCCCCTTTCCAAAAATAGAAAAAGCAAGCATCCCTTAAAATAGGAAAAACTTTCTAAAAATAGCCACTTCGGGGATCGTGCTTAAAATGCCAAAAACAAAACTTCCTAAAAAATAGGAAAAAGCAAAAAGCAAAACTTTCCAAAAATAGAAAGTTGTCCAATTGACCCAAATCAATTGCAATCTTCGTCCTTTGGACTTTCTAGGCAGTTTGAGGACGTCTAGACTCTGTTTTGACCATGGTTTGCACAACCTGACTTATGACTTCCAAAACTCGAACCTTTCAAAATTGACAAAATTGGGCGTCGAGAAGGTTGCTAGGCTCTAACAAAAACCCTAGAAAGTAGGAAACAAGGAGGGTCCCCATTTGCAATGGGGCGATGTGTGAAAAAGGTCACAACAGATCCCAACATTGATACAAAATCTCGTACAGAATTTAAAAAAAATCTTTTTACCCGTAAAACTCTTTTTGGTTCTTTTTTTACAATTGAATGCACTTGTTTTTTTTTTCATTGTGGTTGGTCTTTAGGGTTATGGGATGCCTTAGTGCACCGATCAGAATTGGACTTGGTTCACACTATAGCAGATAGTCCTTACAATTTTTTTTTGATATACATGGATTTTAGTGTCAAATTTGGGCTTTTTACAATAAACAAGATCACCAGGTTCGATAAGATTACTTAATCTTTGGCATGATCTTGGAAGAATGATTATTTTAATTACCAATTGATTGTAGGGTCAACCTTGAGCAATTGTTTCTTGAAAACAATTTTGACCATATTATCCAAAATTATTTTAAAGTAAAAACAACTACCTAATCTATAGCAGATTAGAGATAATTAAAGAGAAATATATAATGATTTTGAGAATCTAAAATAAGCTAATGATTGCTATGAATAATGAAACTATCTCTACACACCTTTGCCTTGTAATTATTCTCATAATTGCTTTTTGCAAGAAGTTTGCTTAAAATTTCTTGGGCTTTTTATGCATTAATAGTTCACCTGGTGGCATGTGATTATATTTTGCTACTTATTTTATGCTCCCAAGATAATTTGTTAATTGTTCACTTGTTAAATTCTTGTTGTAGATACCTATATTTGTTGCCCAGTCATTTGCAACTCAACTTTCGACACTAACACTACCTACATATCTCAGTTTTCGTTCCAGTATAGTTAGATTAAATCCTTCCATGTTGTTTTCTTGATTCTTCTGAATTCCATTTATTCCATTGCTCTAGATTTTTTTTTCAGAGCATTTACTTTTCTCAATTCAACCCAATTTCATACATAAGGATATCTTATGTTTGTACTTCGAATGAATTGAATTGTTGTCCGTTTTTTTGGTATACAACACTTACTGAGGCTTTCTTTGCTAATGTTTGAGTGGGCCTTTAATCTTAAATTGTTAACAATCTTGATACTGGTTTAGGTAAAATAGAAATTTAAGTTTGGGTACATTTTGGGTTTTTTCATAATATATACATATTTATAACCCAATAAGAAAAATAGACATATTTTTTAATATTTCATAGAGTAGTATTTTTGAACTTGATACAATATTAATAAAATCAATATTATATTATAATATTAAATAATTTTTTTATGTTAATAAATAAATAACTAAATAAAATTTCTATTTTCCCATTGTTATCTTCACATATCAACCATGGTGTATAAATCTAAGTTACACCAATTTTTTGGGATGGGGACATGTTGTGACCTTTTCACACATCACCCCATTGCTAACGGGGACCCCCTCTTTTGCCAGCTTCCTGCATTGTTAGGTTAGGGTTTTGGCTGCTTAGTGGGCAATTTTGCGTTTCCCGTGCCCGAGTCTCAAAGTTTTGATCATGCCTAGTGCCCTCTAGGGTTTTTTGAATTGTTAGGATCAAATTGCAAAAGTTGATATTTTAATGATCCTAAATTTTGCTAAGTGTTTGACCTATTGAGCGTAAACGTGTTTTTAAACACGCGCATCAATGATTTTAAAGTGCCAAGGTATTCACAGACTTTTTGGAGTTGTTTTCTTGCTTCCAAGGTAATATTTATGTTGGTTTCGCACTTTATTCCAATATTTTCCTAGCGTTTCGCTCATATTTTTGGAAAATTAGTCTAAGTCCAGTTAAATTTAATGTTTCTAAGTGATCTTGAGTGGTTAAAATGATAAAATCCTAAGGGAAATTCATATTCCAAGGGTTAAAGGGTCAAAATCCATGCTAGAGGTGTTTTTTCCCTCACATTCCAGACTACCCAACCCATTCCCCCACTCAAAATCCATACTACACATGGGTTTCCCCTGGAATCCATACTGGCTACTAATTTCCCCCACTGTTTATTCAGACTGCCATCGAATTTCCCCTGGAAGTGCTAAAATTTGGCTAAGTGTCAGGATTTATCCAGACTGCCATCGATTTTCCACCATGAGTGCGGATTGAAGTGCGGACTAAAATGCAGACAACGTTAAGGATGATTCCATGCCTGGGTCGATTTTCCACCAGGATTTTTGTGACGACTAAGTGAGGATTTTTGTCCAGATTTTTATCCAGATAGAGGTCGATTTTCCCTAAGTATTTTTGTAAGGATTTTTATCCAGACAGGGATCAATTTTCCACTGGGAACATTATGAAGAGTTTTGAGTCCGGATTTTCATCCAGACTAAGGTCGAATTTCCACCAGGGAGGTATTTTTCCAAGCTAAGTGAGTTTTGAGTGTGGATTTTTGTCCAGACACATATCGAATTTCCCCTGAGGGATGATTTCTTGCAAATTGAGTGCATTGTTGTCTGGATTTTTGTCCAAACTCACATCGAATTTCCCCTGGGAGGGTTTTTATGTGCATTTTGATGAAATTGAGCAAGGATTTTTGTCCAAGCATGGGTCGAATTTCCCTTATGGGGTAAGTTTTGACACTTAAGTGTTTTTTTAAAGGAATATTTCAATCCCAACTGATAGTGATTTTCCCCTGGAGGCTTTATTTTGGATTTAAATTGAAATATTTTAATAAATAAGCCCCATTTTAATTGTTTTTAAATAATTATTAATGATTATTTAAAATTTAAAAGCAAAATTTAATAACTTGCAATAATCATTAAATGTTTGAACCTTCTAGAAGAAAGTTAGGGTTTCACCAAGCAAGTATTTATACAAGTGTTTTATCCCACATTGCTTGTGTGGTGAAAGTGAGAGGTGAAAGCAAGCATATGAGAGGAACTTCAGCATTATTTTATTATTATTTCTGCCAGGGGTCTCCATGAAAGCGATTTTTCTCCAAGTTGGGCGAATTTTTAGCAAGGCATTTTTGTGAAGTGTGGGATTGAGGATTTATTTTCCTCCATTTTTTCCAGCTTGCTGATCTATCCTCCTTGGCTGCCATTAAAAACCAGTTTCAAATTTTCGATTTTGCTAAATTTGGCGATTTTTTCCAAATTTGGCATTTTTTGGTGAAAGTTGGCAAATTCATGTTTGGAGACTTGGGCGATTTTTCCTCCACCATTTTTGCTTGCTGTTCAGACCTTCATTGCTGTTGATTGCTGCCATTAACAACATTTTTCAGAATTCTGAAAATTTCGATTTTTTGCTAAGGAAGGCAATTTTTTGTTTTTGGGGTATCCAATCCCAACTTGGGCGATTTTTTCTAGGTTGCTGTCATCCTTGCTGTTGCAGATCAAGGCTGCCATTGGCATCAATTTTCAGATTTTAAGTTCAGCGCTAGACTTGGGAAAATTTCGATTTTGCTTGGGAGGTGTTTTGGTGCCACATATTGATGTTTTTTGTGCATTCTTGTTGGCTGCCATCATTTCTAGCCTGCTGATTCGCTTCAGATCTGAGGTTTGCTTCAGATTTTGACCTCCATTAATGGCTGCCATTAATTTTCAGACTTAAGTTTTTATTGCCCAGCCAATTCCAACTTAAACATTTAGCATTTGGAGGTGTTTTATGGAGTTTTCTGTGTATTTTTTAGACCATTTTATCGCTGTTGCAGGTCTAAAACTCCATTGTTAGGCGGTTGTCCTCAGAAATTTTCATTTCCAGCCACCTAACTAGTTTTGGCGAATTTGCTTGGGGCTGTTTCTTTAGCCATTTTTCATCATTTTTAGGGATTTAAACCACTTTGTAAGGTGCTGGTAAGTCTGAAGTATCCGATTTTCAGACTTGTCCTCAGAAAACTAAATTTTACCAGCCATACTTACATTCTAGAAAATGATTGTTTTCATCAATAAAATTGATTTTTATTGATTTTATGCACATTTTGAAGATTACAACATGTTTTGAAAGTTTGATTTTCAGGTTGTCTTCAGAATTTTGACCTCCATTGTTGACTACGGAAGGTGTCTTCAGACATTCATTGTGTGAAAACACAACCTTTCACATCTCTCCTTAGTCATCACTTATCTGGTATACTCCTTTGCATTTTTGCTTGCATATTTTCTAAGCATAAGGAGGTATCCAATGAATTTTATGGAAGGCTACCATGCCTTAGTGTTGTCACACTTTGAACTTAATTGCTAAAATTTACCAAGTGTATGGATTATTTTCCTGACTCCATGCTCTAACTAGATAAATCTTTAAAAAGTCAGGAATTTTATTACAAGTATTATTTATTTTCCTTAGTCTAACTTCGAGCTTCGTACAGGTGCGATGTCAAAGTCAGGATACAAGGAAAGAAAAGAACTATTGAAGACGTTGGAGACTGGATTTTATCCAGAATTTAAGATTTCATCCAGATGGAAGGAGATCACAGATACAAACATGCATTTCCTAGACTTCGACCAGATGCAGCGTCGGATGTTCGGAGTTAGAGATCAAGTTCCTTCCCCAACATATGCGAATATTATGAAGAGTGGCATTTTCCATGCCGCTGGATTTCCACATTCAATACAATGCAGTGAGTTGATCCTGGAGTGTGCACGATGTTACGATCCACTCACAAGAATGACCAGGAGTCCCAAGGGTGTTGTCATCGCCTACCTTGTTGAGGATGCCATTGCTGAGGTGTTTGGAATTCCATGCGGAATAGACATGAAGGATGTGACCAAGGAGGATTATGCAGACAAATACACCAAGAAGATGGGTGTATGCAAGAGTTTAATTAACAAAGAGTGGATGATTGAGCCTAGGCCTCATCATTCCAAGGCTCCCAAGACACTTATGTGCATAGATTTTAAGGAGGAATATAGTGATTTGATATTCCTACTCAACAGAGTGATGGGGATGCCACAGGGAGCAATATTTGATGGATGGATGCTCTACTTCATTCAGGATTGTCTGAGAGGGACACTAGTGAATTGGTCCAAGATTATAAGTGACAACCTGGATTTCCAGCTGAGGAATGTAGAGCGGTCCAAGTCATTCGCTATGACTTCTTACCTGGTGTACCTGCTTGCACGATTTGTTTCATACAAAGGATTAATATGCAAGGGTGAAGTCGGGAATGGACAAGGACAGTTCAAGAGTTATGAGTGCTACCCCTAGCTGAGCATGCATAGAATTGAAGATTACAAAAGAGTGAATGATGCATTCACTATGTACATCACACGGATGCTGCAGGGCGGAATGCACAGAAGATTGTCCAAGGAGGCAACAGAGTTGATAGAGAAATATGGATCGTGGTACATACAGTTTCCCACTTTCACATACCTGAGGATTCATGGGTTTCAATCTAAACCCTACAAACTTCCTAGGTATCCTACCGACAAAATGATATTGTTGGAAGTGGTGAGACAACTTCTAGAGTTTGATGTTATCCAGAGAGAGAAGCACAGGACAGGCATGACATTCCCTATTTCAGTTGGGAAGACGTCAGAGGTTTGCCAATCCGCCATAGTTGCCAACATTGCAGGTGAGGAGCTTGCATTCTACAGATTTGCTACATACAAGAAGAGAGAAAGATTCGATCCAGACAAGAAGGTGGGAAGGATCAGAGGAGAGAATTTCACTCATAAGATTGACATAGAAGATTATTGGGCTAACCTGATGGACGAGCAAGCAGTGAAGAGAAGAATGTGGTTTAGAATGTCAGTAGATTTCATGAGGAAGTGTGGACTTTTCCTCATTCCTGATCAGGTATTAGATGATAGAGATCATACACACCCACATTATGAGAATGAAATGAAGAAGGCAATCCTATTGCCAAATTGGTCAGAGTCAGAAGAGATTGACCTGGACGCATTGATGAGAGAGGTCTTAAATTTCTCCCGCACATGGGTGGATATACAGATGAACAGATTAGTTGACATGGGTGTTCCCTTCACTTATGAAAGGATGAAGCCGGAAGAGTTTACTTCCGAGGATGATTAGAGGACTGTCAGTGATGTCAGGATTCATGCAGACGAAGAGAGTCAAGCTCCCAAGAGAAGGAAGAACACGCCCGGAGAAGTCAAGGCCAGAGGGAAGAAGATTGAGGAGGTGAAGAAGAAACAAAAGACTATCATTCCTTCACCCCCTCCTAGTGTCTCTTCAATCGAAGTGATTGAAGTAACAGAAAAGAATAAGGAGACTCAACAGTGTTCCAACACAGTGATACTACCAGAGAATACTCAGGAATTTCATGCCACAGCGACATCTGCACCTCCTGAGGAGAATGATGACCAACCGGGATCCCCTACTATTCTTTTGGAAGTTAGTTTGGGAAATGAGGTATATGATTGGACCAGGAATAATCCTGATGATAATGATGATGTTATCTCGGCATTGAAAGGACTTGATCGAGAAATATGTCTCGATGATGGTATGGAGATGGCTGCTATTCCTGAATGGTTGATGAGAAGTATGGAAAAAAGTAAACAAATGATAGAGGTACAACCTATTCATGATATTGATGACTACCTAGCTAGGAGTGCTAAGGAGAAGGAGCCCAAGAGAGCGGAGATTTTATCACACATAGCTAGAGATGAGACAGGAATGCGGATTGCGCAGATTGTTGTTCCTATTTCAGGCATGACAGCGGACACTGCTACTCCTATGGATTTCTAGATCACTTCAGTTGCCCTTGGTCGTACATCCAGTAAACAGGAATTTCAGGAGATTGGTAACAACCTCCAAGCAATAAATGCAAGGTTAGACAAAGCGATTGAAGAGAATGAAAGGTACAGAGAAGAAAATATTAGACTCAAAGAGTATATTGCAGGGACAAGGCGTGAGGATCCCACCCTTATTTCCCCTATTGTAGTTGACTATGGAATACATTCACACTGCAAGGTAGCGAGAGTTACACTTTCGAAGGTGGAAAAGTGGATTGAAAGCACAAAAAAGCAGGCAGATGATTTCCTTACTCAGTTTGTCCATGCATATGATAAGACAACAACGCTCGTATTCAGAATCTAGTATTTGGAGGGAGTTTGGGAAGAATACCGGCCTATTCAAGACAAGACTATTCCACGCCTCCTGGCATTGAAGAAGGTTCCTAATTCCACCTTGGTCAGCGAGAACATTGTGCACAGTGGAGACAGATATGATTTCCATGGCTGGTATTGTGCATTAGCTTTGAAGAAATCAGCTTATGAGAACGCCCAATCGAGTTGTATGGAGATGGAAGGATTAATTCAGGACATTCAGATGAAGATCCTTGCCTCGATTGAGGAATTATTGGGTATTGATGTTAGTGATGCTAGTGGTTTACACTTAACCGAATTAAGAGACAAGATGAAATTTATGTATTTTTGCTAGTTAGACTCTTTGCAGAAGAGTCAGATTGATTACTTGGTCTCTTTGTTGATTCATGTTCATAATTCGTAGAAGCTTATGGCAGAATGGGAGAACACTTTGAATGCTTGCTTGGATTCATTGGACGTGATTGATTTACAGTAGGATACCTTGCCTAGCATTTCCATGGAGGAGTTAGATTCAGTATTGGCTAGATTCTTGGAGTATGCTAGGAGAGAGAGAGATGCAGGGAGGAATCTTCTAGAAGATTCCCTATATGATGACTAGGTATCTTTTCATTGGGCCATATGTTGGTGGCACCATTTTTGATGTAACCCTAATTAGGGCAATTCTAGGGTTTTGTTGGCATGATCTTGGCCGTTGATCTTAGATCAATCTTGGCCATCCATTTTTGTAAGAGACTCTATATATGCCTCCTTGTCTCTCATTTGTAAGAGAGAGTTTTTGTAAAATTGTTGGTATATGCTGCAGCTATTTGAATCCTAATCATTGTTCAATTGTTGGTGATTTTGCTCTTCAAGTGTTGTATTTGCATTCATGGTTCTCAATTCCTCCAAGTTAGATTAGAATTTATTTTCATGTATGTTAGATTGAGTGGAAGATTTGTTGAGTTTATTTGTGTGGAATCCTTAATCCATACCACTAGCCTCTTGCCGCTGGTAAGTGCACCTTGTGTGGTCAACTGGAATTCGAGTAAGCATAACTTCAACTATTACGCGTTCGTTGACAAGCATCAACTTGGATGGTGTCAACGTTTGATGGTTATAGCCTGAAAAACTTTAAGTATACCTTAGAAGATTGCACTAAGCTTGTGTCAATACCTGATTGTGAGACCTTGCCTGGTTTGATTCCACTAGATCCATTCATCATTTCCTACATTCTTAGGTTTAGAATAGATTTCCTGAACCCTATTCTTTTTCCCCCTTTTTTAGTGAGAAGTAAATCTAGAGCCATATTGATAAATCTTAAGTTGTCAGCACACCTATTCCGCATCATTCATGATAATCCAAACATTTGCGTAAGCCCCCAAGTGAAACACAACAATTCACATCAACCACTGAACTTACCCACTCGTCAAGACCTGACATGTAGAAACCTTGGAATCATTTTAGTTGATCTCATTCTTAGCATCTGAGGTGATTTTGTTCAAGAGAGGGTAAATTACTTTGGTAATTTATTCTGTATTGTTATGTGCATAAAAAACACATCAACAGGACGGTAGGGGATGGAGGTACATGTTTCCAAGACATTTCTTTTGGAAGGCTATTTTTTAGGGGACATTAGGGGATGGTTATGGAATTTAAAATTAAGGAAATTTCAAATATTCATATGATTACACTAATAAGGCATTCGTCATATTCTTTATATAAGCTTAATACATAATATTAGACTTGAACTGAGATTTCATATGATAGTGAACAATCAAGTTAATAAAATTCAATTCCTTCCATTCTCAAAGTGCATATATGCTACATAAAAATTACAATAAAATGCTCAAAGGTTGTGAATTTCAACTACAAGATGACTAAAACATAGAAAATATGTTGTTGTCTCTAATTGGTATTTGGTAACTGTTGATGTGTTTTTTATGCACATGCGAACACAAAATAAAATACCAAAAAAGTATCTTATCCTCTCTTGAACAAAATCTCTCAATGCTGAAGATTAGCTTAAGGATCACTTGAGAAGACTCCAAGATTCATGAATGTAGGGTCACTACGTGTGGATAAGCTCATTGGTTTGATGTGATTATGTTGGAATCACAAGGGGACTTACATTCGAATGCCTGAATGCTTGATTCGCTGGAACTTGATCATTTGATATTTCAATCTTGTGATGCTTTTTGTCCTAGACTAACTCGAGTTTGAAAAAATGACAAAAGGTGAAGGGTTAAGAGAGTCTATTCTAATCCTAAGAATGTAGGAATATATATGAATGACTATATGGAATCCTACCGAGTGAGGTCTCACCATCAACTTGAACAATTTGACACAAGCTCAGTGCAATCTTCTAAGAACGTTTCAAAGATGTTCGAATCAATACCATCAAACATTGATCACCGTTCAAGTTAATGCATAAGCAATGAGTGTAGAACGATTCGAAGTTAAGCTCATATCATTCCAGTTGACCACACAAGACGCACTTACAAGCAGCAAGAGGCTAGTGGTATGGATAAGGCGGATACCACATGAATACATTCAACAACTTCTTCCATTCAATCTAATCAACATGAAAATAAATTGAGAAGTAGAATCATGAGGCTTGTTGAAATAACAAATTTCACCATAACTTCAATGAAAAGAGTATCTCATTTACAAGTCATACCAACAATTCTTCCTTCTCTTAATCTACTCTAATTGCTATTCTATTCACTCCTATTACTAATTATTAGCTATTCTTCAACTATTCACTATTAACCTTTACAAATGAAGATTCTGAGCTTTTATAGAGAGCTCATTTACAAAGAACAGCCAAGATTGAATTTCTATCAATGGCCAAGATCTTACAATGGAAACCCTAATTAGGGTTTGTTACAACAAACTCAATTCGGCCAATGAAATGATTACAACATTTTGGCATGACCAATAGATGACAAGGGTAGGTGCCTCGGAGTTTGTGCCATCACTGGTGAATTAGGTTCATTGAATTAACACATGTTGAGGTAGACCTTCCTTGACTGGTAGAGATAATGATTGGGACACGACCTTCAACTTGCACTTTGTAAGATTGATGGATCATCATGAAGAAATATCTCTTGACTCAACATTATCTAGCTTCAATGATGACGACGATGATCTTCTAACTTTGATTAACTCTTCTGAAACTGTCATCTCGAATGCCTTGATCATGGAAGTGTAAGGTATAAATCTTAGTTTTGAAGTATTGATGAACTTCTGATGTCACCACTGTCTCTCTTCTTTGGAGTTCCTTCTCCTGTGACTCCCTTCATGTCGTTGATGTTGTAGATCATGTCTTCGTGCAAGTGAATGCCTCTTGTGTGATCTCCTTATTTCTTTCTCCATCTCCTGCAAAACAAACAAGCGGGTATCAAATACACGATAAATAGGTTTAACAAGAGCATATAAAGAGAATTATTCCTCTTGAAGGGACTCTTGAAGTTGTTTTTCGCTCTTAAAGAGGAACTCTTTGAAGTTTACTGCACCCTTGATGTTCATTAAGTTGCCCTTGTCTTTGAAGTCACACAATTCATTGAGATCATGAAGTTGTTAATGTAGATCAAATCATAAGGTTTTACATGAAATTCGCTCTTGATTCATGAAGTTGATATTCGCTCATGAAGCTTTTGAAGATGAAGATCGCTCTAGTTGGTGTGCCCATGAAGTTGTTTCTCTCATCTTGCTCATCAGGTTTGTCATTCCCTTCCAACTCATGAGGTTCGCTCATGATTTCTAACTCATGAAGTTCGTTTGTGTGAAGCTTGTTTTTGTGAAATTCATTCCAAATCCTTAGGTTATGAAGTGTACTTGTTATGAACTTAGCTCTAAATCTCCCAAACATGAAGCTCGCTTCAAATTGTTAACTCATGAAGTTGACATTCATTTTACCAACTCGTGAAATTCATTCATCTCATATTTGCTTCATTTCCAATTTTCATTCATGAATGCTTGAAGGCAAAATTTGCTCCGAATCCCCAACTTATGAAGTTCGCTTCAAAAGCTCAACTCATGAAGTGTATTTTGTATGAAGTTCGCTCCATTTAATTGATTCATAAAGTACACTTGTTATGAACTTCGCTCCAACTCTCCCAAACTTGAAGTTCGCTCCAAATTGGCAACTCATGAAGTTGCAAATTCGCTCCAAATCTTGAACTCATGAAGTAGGAGATTTACTTCAAAACAGCAAGTCATGAAGTTGTAACATCTCATCCCAAGGGTTGTACTCATGATGTCTTATATCCATTGCCTTGTTTGCTGAGTTTGCTTGTCTTCTCCAAACATAAAATTCACTCCAAACTGTTCAAACCTGAAGTTTGCTCCAAAACAGTCAAACTTGAAGTTCAACTTCGCTCCACTTCTTCAATTCATGAAGTAAGAACTTTGCTCCACTCCTTCAATTCATGAAGTAAGAACTTCACTCCAATCCTTCAATTCATGAAGTTGTTGAATTTCACTCCTAGTTGAGAGATCATGAAGTTGATTTTAAATTTGCTTCATTCCCTTGAATCTCATTTTATCAACGAAGGCTTGAAGGTGTAATCTGTTCCAATCTCTGAATTTCCCCTCTAGAGTCCAAGTCATGAAGTTCAACTTCGCTCCAAGAGGTGGAAGCATGAAGTTCGCTCCAAAACACTCCAACATGAAGTTCACTCCAAAGCACTCCAACGTGAAGTTCGCTCCAAAGCACTCCAACATGAAGTTCGCTCCAAAACTGGAAGTCATGAAGTTCGCTTGGAATTGCTAAGTCATGAAGTTTAGCTTCAAGTTGAATCCATTCAAGGTGAAATGCTATCCACCATACTTCTCTCCTCTATTCCAACTTCGCTCATGAAGGCTTGAAGGTGAAGTTTACTCATGTGTGCTCATTGGAGAAGTTTGCTCCAAATCATCAACTGTTGAAGTAGGAATTTTGCTCCAAAAGCTCAGGTCATGAAGTTAGAAATTCGCCCCAAAGTACAAAGTCATGAAGTTTGCTTCAAAACTCAACTCATGAAGCTAGAAATTCGCTCCAGAAGGTGAACTCATGAAGTGCGTGCTCTCACCTCCTTCACTTCATTCCTTTATAGCTAATCTTGCCTATGAAATCTTGAAAGTGAAATTCGCTCCAATGCCCTAACTCATGAAGTTCGTTCCAAAGTATGGACTCCTGAAGTTGAAATTCATTCATGTGTGCTCATTCATGCAATTCGCTTTAATCTCCCAACTTGTGAAGTTTGCCCTTGATCGTTTGAATATGAAGTAATTGTTTTCAAATTTCCCTCATTCTTACACTTCTAACATGAGGACGCTCGTTCCAAGTCTCTCAAGCATGAAATTTGCTCCAAGAGTCTTGCTCATGAAGTTCATTCGTGAGTGCTTGAACATGAAGTAAGCTGCTCTTCATCTCTCTCAGGAAGCCTTGAAGGTGAAATTCGCTCTAGTCTCCTCCTTCATGAAATTTGCTTCAAACCTCTTACGCCTGAAGTTCGCTTCAAAATGTGAGGTCAGGAAGTCAAAACCTAACAAAGACTTAGAGATGAGGCGGATTACAAGTAATCACTTCATTACACATTCAAATTCTTAAACTCATTCTTTCATCAATTCTCAAGCAAAAGACTCAAGAAGAATTCACTCATCAATCATTCAACATGAAGTGAGCAATTTCAAAGAACTCTTTAACAAGACTCTTGATCATCTGACATGGAATGCAAAACTTATAAACTAACTCATTTACTTCACATTCAATCATAAGGCTATTCACCTAACTCCTGGCCATTTTAAGCGCCTATACCTCTCTAATGCAAAGGCTAATAGCAAAAGACTCGACACTACCTATAAAGCAAGAAAAAAGTGGGGGTCCCATTTGCAAGGGGGTGATGTGTGAATACCTCACAACAGTAACATTGCATCAAAATTGGAGTTTGAGTCATTGCTACTGTGAGGGGCTACCTCATCCAATGGAATCCCAATCAATCACTCTTGTGCCTCCTCCTTATCAACTTGTGTGGCATCTTTGGGTTCAACATCCTAGTGCATGGTTGGAGTGTGATGATACTTGTGAGTCTGTTGATACGAAATTTGCAAGGCACTTTGCATAGCCACTAGCTTTTTCACTCATTACGAGGTAAACCTATTTCTTTTGATTGATTGAATGAAGTTGTATGTGGACTTTTTCATTTTTGTAGTAGAAGAATTGACAACTTGTGAAAGGAGGTGAGTTGCAAATATTTATAACTTTGGTGCATCCTTGCCATGACATGCTACATCTACCATTTAAAAAGGTTGGTCTAAGCTAATGTAGTTTTTGTTAGGAAAATGGTAGAGTTAGCTAATGTAATATTAGAGTTGGTCATCTCCTCTTGAATCTTTTGTTAGGAAGAAGGACAAGAAAGATGAAAGAGGTAGATCCAAATCTTGTGGAAGATCCAAGTCTCTTGGAAAGTCCAAGGCAAAATGTTGGAACTTAAAACCGGTCACTTCGGAAAAGAATGTAAGGAGGAGAAAAAGACGAAGAAACCCTCCGATTCAGATTCAAACAAATCCTCTTAGGATGACGGTGAAGCATTTGTCGCAACCTTGGCAATGCATACATTAGAAGATGTGTGGTTGACAGATTTCGGTGCATCTTTTCTCATTACCTCACATCGGGGTTGGTTTTCAAAGTATGAAGAATATGATGGTGGAAGGTGTATCTTGGTGATGACTCATTTGAAAATTGCTGGCCATGGAAGAGTCAAGATTAGATTCCCTGATGGTAGAGTGAAGGGTATTGGTGGTGTAATGCACATTTTGGGTTTGGCACGAAATCTACTCTTGATAAGTAAACTCGGTGATGTGGGTGTGCAGGTTGTTTTCTCTCAAGGAGGATGTAAAGTGATTAGAGGTTTTATGGTGCTTGCTAAAGGTATTCAAATAGGCACCTTGCATAAGTTGGATGCATGCATTGTACAAAGCGGTAGTGCTTCTATGGAGTCCAAGAAGAGGGATTTGGATTCTTCATCCTCACTATCAAATCGAGCAGTGAAGAGGACTGTTGCTTCTACATTTGATGGTCGTGCTTTTTGGGTATTTAAGGGTGCCAACTCTTTGGAGATTTAACTCCAAACAGAGAAGACAATGTTATGGCACCAAAGACCTGGTGATATTGGTGAGAAGGGTCTCAAAACCCTAAAAGTAAATACCTCGTAGAGGGGCTTGATGATTGTAATCTTGAGTTCTATTTTTGTGAATTGTGTTTATGGTAAACAAAACCATGTTAAGTTTTACTCTAGTTCTCACAAATCTTTTGGGTTGTTGGACTTGATACATTTTGATGCTTTTGGTCCTATTAATGTTCCTTCGATTTCAAAATCTATGTATTTTGTATCATTCATTGATGACTATAGTAGGACATTTGTTTATTTTCTCAAAAGTAAATCTGAAGTCTTTAGTCGATTTAAGGAGTTTAAGGCTCTTGTTGAGAATCAGACTAGTAGAAAGATTAAGTGTTTGAGGACTAACAATGGTGGTGAGTTTTGCTTAGCAGAATTTGTCAGGTTTTGTAAGGACTGTGGGATTGAGAGGCATAAGACAACTCCCTACATCCCTCAACAGAATGGAGTTGCAGATAGGATGAACAAGATGTTGATGGAGAGGGCTAGGAGTATGCTTAGTGGTGCTAGCCTTGAACAAAAGTTTTGGGTTGAAGTTGTAGCCACTGCTTGCTATCTAGTAAACAGATCTCCTAACATCAGCACTTGTTGATAAGACACCTATGGAGGTGTGGTCAGGAAGAAAGCTGTCGTGATGTTTTCAGTTTCACACATCGCCCCATTGCAAATGGGGACCCCCACTATTTTCGCCCCTGCTTGTGAGAGGGGATGAGTTTACGGATGTGGTTGCGTCGAACTTGCAAAGTTGCTAAGATTGTTAAGATGCAAAAAGGTTGTCGATTTGCAAGTTAGAGGGCATGTAAGAACCCTTACTAACTTTGCCCTTAAATCATTGATTTCTACCCTTGGGAATTTTGTCAAACACTTGTCTTGCAAAGTCTGTACTTGCTGTTATGAGTTTTCTATTTGTATTGTTTGGGTCTTGTACACTGCAATTAATGTTTTGAATGCCTCTAACCATGAAAGATTGACTAACAATGTCATAGAAATGATATGCCAATTGATTTTGATGCATATAAGTAACTAAAAATAACAACTACAGCTGCTTGACAAATCATCAAACACTTGGCATGCAAACTAGAAATTATGTGGCAGCAGCATAATGAAGTTTTTATAAGTTATTCTCACACCAAATAGTTACAAAGGTATAACATGTAATTTCCAAAACTTATGACAGCAAAATTAGAGAACCTGATATGTAAAATGCTTGCTGCAAATGATGGTCTCCACTCTTCAATGGACTGCCAATTAAACACGTTCCTGCTGTAGCTACGAATAATTTGCCAATTAAATGCCTGATTTCTTAGTACTGTAGCACGTCACTATTCACGCCACTGTAGCCTTTCACTATTCACGGATTACTGTAGCGCGGGTACTGTAGTGTCTACTGTAGCGCGGTTACTGTAGCGTCTACTGTAGCGCGGGTATTGTAGCAGCAATTGTATCTTGAAATGATTGCTTCAATTCTGATTTTTAATGGCTGCCAAATGAAACTGTAGGTCTGCAATTGATATATATTCGAAAATCTGCATACCCTAGATGTCTTCCCTTCTTTTTAAAGCCCAAATAGAACTCCAGAATGAAGCTCTCCTGAAATGCCAAATTCAGTGGATATTTCACCACCTCAAATGGTTGCAACACTGAAGAATTGTCGCTCTCCAATGGCTGACTGAATCAGAAACCCTTGGCTTCTTCTCCCAAGTTCATAACAAACAAATATCAATTCTCTGGATGGATCATATAAAATGAGCTCTTAAGTCCCTTTTTATTCTTTCTTATGAGAGCTCGAACACTTTCTTGGCCAATGTGGGATTAAAGACATATTCACACATTATAATATTAAAGTGACTTTATTATTATAAAGTTACTTTATAACTTTATAATAACATTAAAATATTTAAATAAATCACTTAAGTCACTTTTAATTAAATTAATTAAATATAAAGCCACCTTTTTTTATTTTATTTTATTTAATGACTTAATAAGAAATTAATTTAATCAATTTCTCCTTATTTCTCCACTTAGCCTTCGGAGAATGTAAAGGCTAAGAACTCCACTGAGATGCTAAAAAGGTGGGGACATTATAGGGCATTAGGGGTTTGAGATGACATGAGCTAGGGTTTTGATGTGAAACTTGACAAAGGCATGAGTTTACTCAAAAGATCGATCTTGATAAATGTTAGCCTAACAATTTCATGTTTGTACAAATGAAGCTTTGATGAAGTCAAGATGCTACGAATGAAAGAGGATTGCAAAGCTATCTAATTTGGTCGATCGAGTCTCAAACTGCAAAGCAAGTCAATTTGGCCGCCCAAGTGGAAAGTTGCAAGGGTCTTCAATTTCACTGCCCAAGTTTTGCAATGCAAAGGTCTTCGATTTGGCCGCCCAAGCTTTGCAATGCAAAGGTCTTCCATTTGGCCGCCCAAGCTTTGCAATGCAAAGGTCTTCAATCTGGCCGCCCAAGTCCTCAATGTGGCAATTTTATCAGCAGACTCCATTCTGATTTGCAGCGAATCTCATCTCCAAGGTGGCGATTGTGGTGACAAATACAAAGAAGTTTTATTCCGATCTGCGATTCAGTATACAAAACACACCCAGTCCAGCAATTTGATGATCATTTTGATCAGTATATTTGATCAAAATTCACTTGAAGAGGGCGATTTTGAGGGAGAAAAGGTTTTAAGATCAAATTGAAGGCATCTTTTCATCTATTTTGGAGGCAGACAAGAGGCGAAATTTGGTGAAATTTTGTGCATCATCAGACCTATAGCAAACATAATCCGACATATAGAAGTGGAAGGTAAGTGAAATTAGTACGTATTCTATGTATTTGACACACTTTTGTTTGCTTTGTAGGTGATTAAGTAAGGAATCAAGGACAAGTCAACATCAAGATTAAGCTCGAGTCATGCAAATTAGAGATCAAAGTCAAGACCTTGGAGCATGAAAGAAAGATAACTTACATAATGATGAAGGAAAGTTTTACAATCTTGAATTCCCTTCGGGAACCCAAGAATCAAAGACAGTACACCAGGTGCACCATTCATCAAGTGTATCATGAACAAGGGAGGATCAATCAAGGTCATCACACAGTCTACATCAAACATGATCAGGGAAATAGAGAGTTTCAGAAGAGTTAATTAAAGTTTGTTAGATCATAACAATGCTTCTCATCTTCATCACATTGAGCAAATTGGATAATGTTGGGTATCAAGAGATATTGCTCAACATTCCTTCATGAAAATCTACCAAGTCTACAAGTACGAATTGAGATGGCATCCTAGTCATCATTCCACCAATTCGAGGAATTCCACATCAGCATGTCTAGATGCAACACACCTAACTCATCTTATGGAGACACAAACTTTGAGCTACCTACCCTCATATTTCATTGGTCCACATTCAATATTGAACCTAAGTGTAATTTTCTCATTGGCCAATGGAGTTTGTTGTAACAAACCCTAATTAGGGTTTTCCATCATGCAATCTTGGCCATTGATTGTGAATCAATCTGAGCCATTCATTGTAAAAAGCTATCTATATAAGGCTCGGTTTTCTCATTTGTAAGGAGTTAATAATAGCAAGTTAACAATAGTAGAAGAATAGAAAATGGTTAGCAATTAGAATAGAAGTTAGATTAGGAGAAGGCAAAGATTGTTCCCAAAATCTTGTTGTAAAGAGCATATGATTTCATTGAAGCTATGGCAAATTAATGTGTTATTTTAACAAGTTGCATGGTCTCTACTTCTCAGTTCATTTGTTTCCATGTTGATTAGATGAATGAAGGAATTGGGAGTGATTAATGATGAAATTCATACATCCATACCACTAGCAATTTGCTGATTGTAAGTTTGCCTTGTGTGGTCAACTGGAATTCTTAATGAGCTTAACTTCAATTGCTATTCACACTTTTTGATATGCATTGTCTTGATGGTGTCTTTGTTGTTGATAGTGATTTGAACATCACATGCCTACCTTAGGAGATCACACTAGCTTTGTGGAGTTGTTCATTGATGGTGAAGCGAAGCTTAGTTGAATTTCATCGAATCAGTCATTGTCTCTTGCATTCTTAGGAGTAGCGTAGTCTTCCTATTCCCATGTCTTTTGCTTTTTTTTATTCTCCAAGCAAGTAGTGAGAATCTAAGTTCCAGTAGTTCAAGCATTCAAGTATTCAACGTAAGTCCCCTTGGATTATCAGCTATCACATCAACCATTGAGCTTATCCACAAGTCAAGCCCCAACATTAGGAACCTTGGGAGTTGTCTCATTTGATTGCGTAGCATAGCATTTGTGAGACTTTATTCAAGAGAGGATAAGATAATTTTGGGTATTTTATTTTGTGTTTGATTGTGCATAAAAAACACATCAACAAAAGCCTTCTATGAAACATCTCAAACACCTTTGGAGGTGTGGTCAGGAAGGAAGCCTTCTATGAGACATCTCAGAGTTTTTGGTTGTGAAGCTTATGCTCATGGTCTGAGTGAAAAATTGATGTAGATTATTTTTGATCCTGCATGTTAGTGATCACATCCTAAATATAATAGAGAAAAAATTAACAAATGAACAGAGGTCAACAAAGAAAATCATAGAATTGTACTCCAAAAAATCTGATTACTGTATTCATTACTCTGCAGCAGAAGATTACATCTTCCCCAAGGAAAAACCCAACTCGTACAATACCAGCAAGTCCCATTTATTTCAGTCACCAACCCTTAACTCCCTCCTAACGAGATTGCAACCAGCTAATTAACTGAACAATCTATGCCTAATTTAACTCCTACGTAACCTCCCTCAACCCACAACTAACACTAATCAAAACATGGCTCAGCTGATAACAAAGATTGATAGCAAAGAAGATCAGTCAAAACAACTGGTTGAACGGGGCTGAAACTTTAATTAAGCCCAAAAGATTGGCTGTTAGACTAAATGCTCTGCATCATCCTCCCCTTGTCTGGAAAAGTTCGAACATTTCAGTCCTTCTGTGTTTGGTTCAAAAGTTGGAATAGCTTGGCTATACTTAAGCAAGTCAACTTCTAAGACCCAAGAGTTATAGGAATCAGGTAAGCCTTCCCACTTAACAAAATACAGCTTATAAGATTTGGATGGAGTATCCACTGATTTGGTATCCAATACTCGTTCAATCTGCCCTATTTTCTTCTTTGGCACTTGTTTGGTCCAATTGTCATTTTCCTTCTCATTTCGCTCTTCTTCGAATTGATCATCACTAGTTCTAGCTGAGTATGAATGAAGGTCAGCAACATTAAAGATGGGACTAATGTCCAAATCTTTAGGCAATTCAATTTGATAGGCATTGTCATTTATCCTCTTCATGGTTTTGCAGGGTCCAATTTTCATGGGTTACAACTTGTTGTAGGCACCTTGGGGGTACCTTTCTTTGCGTAGATGTACCATAACCATTTCTCCTTCATGAAAGACTTGTCTTCTCTTATGCAAATCAACTTTCTTTTTATATTGGTCATTCATAGACTGTAATTTGAGCCTAACTTGCTGATGTATCACTTGAATATTCTCTTAAAATTCTGTATCTACTGGGTTATTATGTGTGCTTGTTGGCAAGTCAACTAAATCCACAACTCCTTTAGGATTTGCACCATATACAATTTGAAAAGAAGACTTACCTATCAATCTATTTATACTGGAGTTAAACTCAGCTTGAGGTATTACCAAATCCCATTGCTGAGGATTCTCTCCAACTAAACACCTCAACAAGGCTTCTGTTCACCACCTTTGTTTGATTATCAGTTTGGGGATGGTATGCTGAACTGAATTGCAACTTGCTATCCAACTTCTTCCATAAGACTCTCCAAAAATGGCTTAAGAACTTGGCATCCCTGTCACTGGTAATTGTCATAGGAATGCCATGCAGCCTCACCACTTCCCTGAAGAACAAGTGTTCCACTTGGTTTGCATCATTGGTCTTCTTACATAGTATGAAATAGGCCATCTTAGAAAAACGGTCTACCATCACAAGCATTGAATCATTGCCTCTTTGGGTTTGTGGAAGCCCCAAGACAAAATCCATAGCAATATCAACCCATGGCTGCTTTGACATAGGTAAGGGCATGTATAAACCTGTAGTTTGACATCCTCCTTTTGCTGTTTGACACACCCTACAAGCAGCAACAAACTTGTTCACATCTCTCCTCATATTGTAATGTCCCCTACTAGGAGGTTGCCTGTTGTTTAATGATTAACATACATTAGCATACCTTAGCATACATTGTTATGCTTCAAATCAGATTATTAAACTAGAGAACAATTGATTATTCATAATACAATCAATAATTATTATATTAGGCCCATCCTTACTACTTTACTAACCCTAATGGAGGATAGGGGAATACTGTTATAGGGTGCTTGGAAACCACCTCCACAAGTAGGCCCAAGGGTTTCATGAACACTCGTCAATATCACCACTTGGCCCAAGGGTTTCATGAACACTTGTCAATACCGCCTCTTGGGGCTCACCTATTTTGGGATGGAATTACTCCGCCTCTCCCTACACAAACCGACCTATCCTTCCAAAGGCATTTAGCAAAAAATTAAAATAACATCTTTCATGAATTATGAATGTATGTGCTTTGATATATATATATATATATGTATGTATGTATGTATGTAAATCATTTCTGATATAACACTGAATTCATTGTCAATAATATAACATCTTTCATGAATTATGAATGTATGTGCTTTGATATATATATAAAACTTATATTATGGGCTTATTCTGTTTATATAATCATATTTATTATTATTTTATTTGTATAATCATATGTATATTTCTTGTCATTCTTACCAGAATTAATATTTGTCAATCAGCATAATTAATCCTTTAATTCATAATGGGTAGATACTGCATATCAATCTGCTATTCGTAGATAATTACTTGCCAATGAATGATTGATCCGAAGTCTGCAGATTGCTATTTCTTATCACTGTCTTTTCTCTCCTTCCTCTGTTCGATTTTGGAATGAGTATTGTTGTTTCTTTAATATGCTTCAAAAGGACTTGTACACAAATGGTTGCAACTCTCCATTATCCTTAACAAATCGCACCTCCTCTTTGCCAATTAATTTCTTTGTAATAAATCATACCTTTGAAAGACTTGGTAAATTGCCGACTTACCTTAATTAAATCATACCCTTTGTCATTCTTAATCACTACCTTGACAATGCATCTCATCATAATGTAATCGCTGCTTATCTTCTTTTGCATGTATCAGTAATTAAATGTTGCAAAGGAAGACAGATCTGACATGCGTCAGATCTAGTCTGCCACTAACTATGTACCGTTGTTAATCTAATATTTGGGTTAAGGATGGGGACATGACAGTCTGCCCTTCCCAAATTTGCTTGTCCTCAAGCAACTCGTACTAATATAATCTCAATCAATCATGGTTAGCATACTTGCCTCAGTCAACTACTACTATAGTTCTTTTTTAGGATCATGAGGTCGATCACATTGTCTAAAGGTATGAGGATAATTTTTTTAGTCTAATGTTATTAACTGCAAACTTAGATTTGGTAATGGCAAGCCTATGATTTAAGACAAGTTTTCTCTTATTGTATTTTGGATTGACCCATGCTTGCATAATTGCATGACTCACGTCTATGACTTCAAACATAATAAATTCATATCCTTTTGACTGACTTGTAAAAAACATAGAGTCCAACATGGAACATACACTTGAAAACATGAAGCACACACGTGGATATATGCAAACATGGAGCATACATGTGAGTACACATATTGTTAGATTCTTTTTCATTGATTCATTTTTACCCTGCAATGTTAATGAAGAGGTTGTTCCTTTACTTGATTAGGACACCTTGGAGTCTTATGAAGAGACTTGACATATTACAATTTTGTATCGTGGGGATTGTGTTTCTAGATCTTAAGGATAGGAGGGTGTTTTGATTACTATTTTTGTTCCTCCATAAAGCTCCATCTGTTCTTCGTCTCTTTTTCCTTTGATTGTATGCTCTTAAGATCCATTTTTCCTTGCCTTGTTTTTTTGCTAGAATTCTCTTCGATTTTTTCATTAGTGGTTGCTTCTATCTTATGAGCTTGACCTCTCCTTTCACATCTATGCCCTGGTTCCCATTTCTCCTTACGTTTGTAGCATAAGTTTTCCTTTTTTAAGTTGCACTTTATGACAAATGTGCCCCTGTTCCCAAGGTTCCTTGCATTTGTAGCATAGTTTCATTTTCTTAAGTTCATCGCATTCTTCTTGGGTAGAGAAAGTTTTGTGAAATCCATCTTTCTTGTGGAAAGGTTTGGTATGGCTGTTTGAGGGCTTGTTACTTGCTGATGAAATTTCTAGTCTCAATGCTTTTTCAATGGCATCTTCAAGAGATACTGGTTTAAGAGCACTTACCAACCCTCTAAGTGAATCTTTTAATCCTTCCACAGATATGTGAGTCTATCTTCGTCAACTCCTGAGACTCGGTCTGGGATTCTTTGGAATTCAGCTATGTAACTTTCTACTGTTCCTTGTTGTTCCAACTAAGTTACTTTTTAAAATCTTCTTGGGGGTGTTTTCTATCAAACCTTTTAATAAGTTTTTGTGAGAAGTCATCATAGGAAGTTATATTTTGGTGCCATTGGGTGGTGCCACCATTCATGGGCCAATCCCTCCAAATGTAGGATAGCAAATTGGACTGCATCTTCTTCTGTCATTGGGCTGACGGTAAAATAAGTCTTTAACTTTTGCAGCCAGGCATGGGCTGTGATTTTATCTGATCCATCAAAGTTTGAAAGAGTTACTTTATTCACTTTGTGTCTTAAGTCCTTATTTGGATGCCTCTTTTCTTCCCTAGGTGCCTCATGTCTCTTGGCTTGACAAAATTCCCTAAATGTTATAAGTTCCCTAACCTTAGGTTCAAGATTTACATAAGCTCTAGCAATTCCTTCGGTGCTATTTGTGGGTGGATCAATTTCTTCTTCCTCCCTTGGTTTATCTTCCCTGGGTAGGGGGTTTGGGCACCCTAGGTGTAGAGGAGCCATTGTTATTCTTTGAATGATTTGAGCTTACGTCTCTCCCATTTGAGGGATTGTTCTTAAGATTATTAATTGAATTACTCATATTTTGTAGGGCCTGCAGAATTATTTGAGTTCTTTCATTCAGATCCATTAATGCTTTGGTTGTCAACTCCATGAATGTTCTCAACTCATCTCTCATTGGTTCATCCATGTTATCGTTTTGATTGGGGTTAGAGTTTACTGCTAGTTTTTTCCTTTCCCTTTCTAAGGCTCTTTGTGCCCTTTGATTATGTTGCATCAACTTATCTTTTCACAGGATGGCAAGATATAGCTCTGATACCAGTTGTAATGTCCCCTACTAGGAGGCTGCTTGTTTCTCAATGATTAACACACATTAGCATACATTGTTATGCTTTATATCAGATATTAAACTAGAGAACAATTGATTATTCATAATACAATCGATAATTATTATATTAGGCCCATCCTTACTATCATAGCCCTAATGGAGGATGGGGAATTATTGTCATAGGGTGCTTGGAAACCACCTGCACAAGTTGGCCCAATTGTTACATGAACACTTGACAATACCGCCACTTGGCCCAAGGGTTTCATGAACACCCGTCAATACTACCTCTTGGGGCTCACCTATTTTGGGATGGAATTACTCCGCCTCTCCCTACACAAACCAACCTATCCTTTTAGCGAAAGATTAAAGACCATGTCATTAAAATAATATCTTCCATGAATTATGAATGTATGCGCTTTGATATATATATGTATATTTAATCATTTCTGATATAACATTGAATTCATTATTATTAGCCAAATATATATCTATCGCCCTGGGAACCCTATGATTCCTATATTAGTGGGTGGGAACTATAGTTGAGAAGACTGAGGGGCTCCATCTAATCATCTTATTAGGGATCAGGATCCGACTAGGAGATAGCAATTTTGGCAAACCGCCCTAAATATTTTGTGGTGGTTTCAGGGAGATTAGATCTAGAAGGAGAGGCCTTCTACGCCCACCCCCTTCGAGACGCCTTCTACGCCCACCCCCTTCGAGACCTCCCCTTGCACTTCTATAGTTCCCTGTTGAACCCTATGCGTCCCTACTATAACTACTGTAGTAGCGGGGTGGTCCTCTTCATTCCGAACTCGATGCTGGGTGACTGATACAATCCAAAGGACCTTGAATCACTTCTCTCCAGGCTGCCCATAGAATAGTAGGGGTCTTCATCAGGAATACACTATGTTTTGTTGTAGGGATCGGGAATGAACACAGAAGAACGTCAGTTAGTGAATTATGTCATTATCTGTTACTTCCGGGTCTTTCCGTTGCATTCACTTACGATAAGAAACAATCACCTGCGTTTGGTACTTCACCCCACTTTTTGTGCACTCCTCTTTCTCTCCCCTGTTCTTCGTTCCGTCATACTCCTTCCAACTTTCCCAATTACAATGTGTCTATATATATATATATTATTATTAGCTTATTCTGTTTATATAATCATATGCATATTTATTATTATTTTATTTGTATAATCATATGTATATTTATTGTCATTCTTACCAGAATTAATATTTGTCAATCAGCATAATTACTCCTTTAATTCTTAATGGGCAGATACAGCATACCAATCTGTTGTTTGTAGATAATTACTTGCCAATGAATGACTGATCTGAAGTCTGCAGATTGATATTTCTTGTCACTGCCTTTTCTCTCCCTCCTCCGTTCAATGATGTTTTGGAATGAGTATTGTCGTTTCTTTAATATGCTTCAAAGGGATATGAACACGAATGGTTGCCACTCTCCATTAACCTCAACAAATCGCACCTCCTCTTTGCCAATTAATTTCTGTGTAATAAATCATACCTTTGAAAGACTTGGTAAATTGCTGATTTACCTTAATTAAATCGCATCCTTTGTCATTCTTAATCACTACCTTGACAATGCATCTCGTCATAATGTAATCGCTGCATATCTTCTTTTGCATGTATTAATAATAAATTGTTGCAAAGGCAAATATGTCTGCAATGCATCAGATCTGGTCTGCCACTAACTATGTACCATTGTTAATGTAATATTTGGGTTAAGGATGGGGACATGACACATATTAGGCCAAAAGTACTTCTCACTAATCAATTTAAAGGTCTTATCTCTTCCAAATTGTCCACCCAAACCATTTGAGTGCATCTATCTCAATAGCTTTTCTCTTCGTGATCCAAGGGGAATACAAAGTTGAGATCCCTTTAACAAGAAACTATCTAGCAATATGTAGTCTTCAAATGAATGCTGATGGATATGGTTTGGATTGTTTAGAATTGCCAAGATGTTGCTAAAATTGGGATCATTTGCATATTCGTTCTTCATCTCTTCAAAATCAACCAACCCATGACTCATTACAAACAATAATTGATGTCCTCTACTCAAAGCATCAGCCACTAGATTGGTTTTACTACTCCTATGCTACAAAACAAAAGTATAGGCCTTCAAGAATGATATTAGAATAATATCTTTCTCTTTGTGTTATTAATGGTCATTTAAGTTGTTTCTAATTTCACTTCTAGTTAACGATTGTTTCTTTTAGAAACATCGTCTTTGTAACTCTATTTAAAGGAGCTTTGTCTCCTCGATTAATTGAACAACATCGATTCTTTGAAATCCATATGCTTTTGCATCTGTATTATGGTATCAGGGCCTTGGTTATTTTCGAAATAATTTTTTAACAATTTTTTTTGAAAAATTTCTTTGTTTATTCGAAACTACTTTGGCAGTTCGTTTTCGTTGCAGCTGCTAGGGTTTTCTCGCTATTTTCTGCCCTCTCCCGCGACCCGTCTCCTGCATTTTGCGCAATCATGCGACGCGTTTTTTTTTCCCGCCTGTAATTTTTTTTTGCCATTTTTGGACGGAAATCTGCATTTTCGATTAGGGTTTTTACCCTTCAAATCAAGTCGAATTTTTTTTTCGATTGCAGATTCTTGGTAGGTTTTTCGAGATCTCAACTTGGTTGTCATCAGCATTTTCTGGGTGCCTTGATTTTTGAGCTAGTAGATCCAGATTTCGACAGCAGATTCTTTCTAGGTTTTTTGCAAGGATTTTTGGGTTGTCTTCAAATTTTTCTGAGTCAGCCAAATTTTTTTTCAAAATCCGTGCCATCCATACTTCATTTTTCTTGAAGTTTGTACCTGCATCTGTCTTTGTTTTTGCATTGGGATTCAAATTTTTGAATTCCGTGCATGCCCGTCTCATTTTTTCGTTTTCCATGCATTGGGAAGCGTGCAAGATGGCGTCATTGACCAACTTGATGTTGGAAGGCAGTCAGGTTTTGTGCACTTAGCATCTTCTCAGTACCTCGTTTTTCGTGCCTCGAAAAGCGTGAAGATGGCTTATGGGCATTGATGTTTGTTTCGTTCTTTAATATTTTTTTACCTAAAAAAAATCTGATGGGTTTTAATATTTTTTTCCCTTGAAAAAATTTGTGGGTTTTAATAATTTTGTCCTAAAAAATTATCTGTGGGTTTTTAAATATTTTGTCCCTGTAAAAAAAATTCATGGGAGGGTTTATGATTTTTTCCTCAAAAATTGTACTTTGCTGCAATCTGTTTTTAGTCGCACCTGGAGTTGTTGTGCGAACATCTGCACTAGTCTCTTATTTGCAATCTATTTTTGGGCATCTTGCTCATTTGCAATAGTTTGGAGGGTTTGCCGATTTTTTCCTCAAAATTGTGATAGCTGTTCTTGGTGTGTCTCTGGTTACAGAGAGGGACAGTTCTCCAACATCAGGTTGGACAGTTGGTGTTGTTTTGGGCATCTCTAGAAGTTTTGCAGTTTCTGGGAGGGTTGGTGGCAGACTCATCTCAAGTGGCAGAGTTAGTGGCAGGCTCTTGTCTTCTGTTGCAGCGTGTTCTGAGAAGAAGGGGGCAACCTTCTCTGTTATTTCTCTTGGTAGTTAGAACAATGACCATTAAGGGAGGGTATTAGAATAATATCTTTCTCTTTGTGTTATTAATGGTCATTTAAGTTGTTTCTAATTTCACCTCTAGTTAACGATTGTTTCTTTTAGAAACATCGTCTTTGTAACTCTATTTAAAGGAGCTTTGTCTCCTCGATTAATTGAACAACATCGATTCTTTGAAATCCATATGCTTTTGCATCTGTATTAGGCCAAAAGTACTTCTCACTAATCAATTTAAAGGTCTTATCTCTTCCAAATTGTCCACCCAAACCATTTGAGTGCATCTATCTCAATAACTTTTCTCTTCGTGATCCATGGGGAATACAAAGTTGAGATCCCTTTAACAAGAAACTATCTAGCAATATGTAGTCTTCAAATGAATGCTGATGGATTCTTCAAATGAATGCTGATGGATATGGTTTGGATTGTTTAGAATTGCCAAGATGTTGCTAAAATTGGGATCATTTGCATATTCGTTCTTCATCTCTTCAAAATCAACCAACCCATGACTCATTACAAACAATAATTGATGTCCTCCACTCAAAGCATCAGCCACTAGATTGGTTTTACTACTCCTATGCTACAAAACAAAAGTATAGGCCTTCAAGAATGAAACACATTTAGCATGTTTATGGGACAGCTTACCTTGTGATTTTATGTACCTCAAAACTTGATTGTCAGTCATCAAAATGAACTCCTTATGTAAGAGATAATGCCTCCAATATTTTAATGCTTGTACTACAACATTGAATTCTTTATCATAAGTAGTGTACCTCTTCTTAGCTTCATTTAATTTTTCAGTGAAAAAGGCAATTGCTTTCCCATCTTGACTTAACACTCCCCCAATAGCTACCCCTAAAGCATCACATTCAACCATAAAAAGTTTCTCAAAATCAGTTATGGTAAGGATAGGTGCTTCAGTAACCTTTTCCTTGAGCTGTTCAAAACTAAGGTCAATTGCCTTTCTCCAAGTTAAGGTCTTCCCTTTTGTGCAATCAGCTAATGGTGCACTAATGCCACTAAATTTTTTGATGAATCTCTTATAAAAATTTACCAAACCATAGAAGCTTCTCACCTAAGTAATACGAACCTTTTCTGGATGCATGCTCAATCCATCTGATGAAATAACATTTCCCAAAAATACCAACTTATCTTTGTAAAACTCACTCTTTTCATTGTTGATAAATAACCTTTCTGCTCTGAGTATGTCAAGTGCTATCCTCAATGTTCTACATGCTCCTTCAAGGATTTACTAAAGTTTAAAATATCATCAAAATATACTATCAAAAATTTCCCAATGTGCAATCTAAATACATGATTCATTGTTCGCATGAAGGTAAATGGTGCATTGGACAATCCGAATGGCATCACCACCCACTCAACTAACCCATATTGGGTTTTGAAGGCAGTCTTCCACTCACCTTCGCGAATCTGAATTGGATGATGACTGCTTTTGAGGTCAATCTTGGAGAAGATCTTAGCACTTGACAAGCAATTTGTAAGAATTAGCTATGAAGATAGCCACCCAAGATCTAGAGGCCAAATGAATAGCTCAATAATAAGAGAGAACAATAGAGACAAGAACAAATTGTATTCTCATCAATGATGCAATAAGTTGGACTAGACATACAATGTACATGAGCCTGCTTATATAGGCAAGGCAAAAGGGAATGAGAGACACAATAATGACATGTGGCCCAATGAGATGCAAGGTTAGGTAAGAATTAGTTAAAACTCAACCACTCGACACAAGTAACAATGCATCCTAGGAAAGGACAATTCCACCTAAAGTGGAAATGCTCCAACTAATCCTATGCAGTTCTCTAAGTAAGCTCAAGTAAAGTGTAATTAGGACCTAGGAAAGAATAAACCAAGGTAAAATGCCTTAATTACATGAACACCCCCCCCTTAAGTGCAACTTAGGGGAATGTAGACTCAAGCTAATAATGCAAGATGGGTCTTGACTACTAGGCCATGCTAGGTACCCATGAACAAATGCAATGCAATCTCTCACAAATGGAGAAAGAGAGAAAAACCTAGTGGGACAAAACTCCCCCTCCCCACCCCCAAAAGAGAGATGAACACACAAAATGCTCTCAATGAGAACAAAACCTCATGTGAGGAAACCCCCCTCGCCCAGACCATTAAGCGCCCCCTCAATGTAGAATCTTCTGCAAGGATGGTCCAATGATTTTGACCAAAATTCCTCCCCATTAGGAAGAAATAGAGCCAATGTTGCACCAAGAATGTCAAAGTGTGATAAAACCAGGTACCAATGTTGATGAAGAATGACGGAGGAATTACTCGTTGCAACATGATAAAAATCAGGCATTGAGACAACTTGTATGAGCATCAATTGGATACTCAAACTACATACATTCTCAACTAGAGACATGTACCAAGTCATACAAGATAGTTCCTAATCTATTGAATACAAAAGGATTACATCAAATATGTCATCAATGACAAAGTACAAAGAGGCATGGCACTTTATATTAGTGCGAGTACAACATAGCTCATGTAAAATAATACAACATGACAAAGTGCAAATTTGAAAACATGAAGATGATGCCACCAAAAAGATGCCTTGTAGCTGACTGCAAATGAAGATGCCTCCGATTGGTATGTCGCCAAGAAAAATGGAGGACAATTGGCCCCCTTGGCTACTAGTTGGAGGACACTGCAATACAAATATGAAAGGTGTACAAGAAAAAAATTGTGCCCCCAATTTTGCTAATTTCATGAAAATTTTGTTTTTAAAAGACTTAAAAAATCTTACTAAAAACATTTATTAAAAGCTTATGATAAAAAGCTTTATTAAACTTAATAAAGAAAAATTAATTTTTAAAATTTTAAAAAAATCTTTAATAGAAGAGAAAAACACATGTTTTTTTTGAATTTTTGATTAAAAAAGTTTATTAATAAATAATAAAGAAAATTATATTTAAAAAAAATAAAAAATATTAAAAAATTGTTTTAATAAAAATTTATTTAACTAAAAATTTAAATAAAAAATTATTAAAGAAAAAAATTTAAAAAAAGATTTTATTTATTAGAAATAACTTTAATTAAACAAATTAAAGAAAAAACTATTAAAAAGTTTATTTTTTAAAGCATATTTTTTAAGTTTTTCAATTATTAAAAAATAAATAAAAATAAAAATGCCTACAATGGCAGGGTACTATCCTGTCACGACATGACTGTGGCAGGGTAGTACCTTGCCATACAACCCGCAGGGTCTGCATACGCAGGCCCTTGTAGGGTACCAAAAAAATTTAATTTTTTTTTTGTTTTTAAACAAAACAAAAAAAGTGGCTTTCAAAAAAAACAAAGATGTTTCCGATTATTAATTTTTTTTTTGCTGAAAAAATTAAATCAACAATTTAAAAAAAATAAAATCACACATGTACTTGCAAGTCCGTACGATGATCAGTGAGGGAAATTTTCTCAGCTTGGGGTGATGGTGGCCGATTTGGGCAAATGGACAAGTGATCTTGGGTTTTTTGGGCCTTATAAGAACAATGGTGATGCTAGATTTGATCCAAAGTGCTTTAAAATTGTAGATCGCTCCTTGGTCAGACCAAGGAAGCAATAATTGTTTGGGGAATTAATCGGCAAATCAAAAGTATAATATTTTTTCAAAAAATCGGGAAAAAATCGGATTTACAAAAAAACATAAAAAATTGTAGGCAAATAAAATAGACACTTGAACACATGAATTGCAGGAAATAGATTTCCGTTGTTTATATTCATATCACTGATTACGTTGCACAAAATATACTAAACCATAAATTATATCTAGATGGTGATAGATGTCAAAATGTCAATTACAATATAGTTTGTGACTTTGAACAAAGTCAACTTGTAAACTAAGTACAAAATTCCAAAATATCAAATGTAGGCAATGACATGCTAAAGGGCAGGAGGCTCTGATGATGAAGCTCCCGGGTGAGAGCCTGTCCTAATTCAATCAATCCATTGAGGACCAAAGTTGGCTTGCCTCATGATATCAAAATCTTCAGTCTCAAGTGGACGATCAACAACAACATCATCATCATCATAAACATCATCATCATCAGCAGCAGCAATCAACTCACACTCTGGATATATCTCATCGAGGTCAATTGGCAAGCCATCCTCAATAGTTCCTGATTTTGCCCATGTAGAAATTAGTGTTTCCCTTACAAGTGAAAAACACAATGAATAGTGAATACACTTTAAAAAACTGCAACAATATATTAATATTCTCACCTTGAACTTTGCTTATCTTCAAGCGGAGGTTGTGATGAACAAATACCAAGTCATTCACCCATTGTTGTGATAGGCGGTTGCGTTTCTTGGAATGTACGTTTTCAAAAACACTCCAATTACGATCACAAGACGATGAGCTGCATGGTTGGCTCAAAATGCGCACTGCCATCCACCTTAAATTTGGTATTTCGTCTCCAAAAGAAGCCCACCATGCAGCTGAAAAACACATTACATGGAGATGATATTGTAAGATTGAGAATATCTTATAATCTTGTCAGCCTTATTGAGCATGTTGGCAAAATAAAGAGATTGTCAAAAGCTTATAGAGTCTACTTGGTTGAATGGTCTTCCCCCTTTGTATAGCAGCCCTAGAAGAGAGAAAACCCTTAGAATGCTTGTACACTTCCAACTCTATCGTAGCCGCATCAAATTTTTCCAAGTTAGGAAACATTTTTTCCATGCACTTGAAGAAGCCTTGTTTGATCTCAGCATCAATTTCCATGAAGTCAGTCTTATAGAATAACAAGGGATTGAGCAAGTATCCCGCAGCATGGAGAGGAGTGTGCATCTGTCCATCCCATCTCCGATCAATTATGTCCCACAACGGCATATACCTATCCCTGTTATTTTTCATCTTACTCCTTATCACCTCCTTGGCCCTATCCATGGCCTCATACACATATACCATGGGGGGTTTTTCCCCATCCACTAGTCTCAAGCCTTTACTAAAGGCTCTGAAAATTCTACAATTTGTTCAATAGATTCCCAAAAGGTGGTAGAATACATATATTCTGCCATTGCTATGCCATTTACTTGAGTTGTGAAGCCAGACTCCATCTACCCTGCAGAAACAAACATTCGCCTCAAATTACCTTTTTGTTCACATAATGTTTGTAATGCAAGGAAATATGTTGCAAATCTTGTCACCCCTGGTCGAACTAGCTCCTTGCCTCTTGTGAAAGAGCACAATATAAGCAAAACCCTCGTGTGATTATAAACAAATTTGGTAACCTTGTGAGCCTTTTGAAATGTCGCCTTAACCCATTCATTTTTTCCAATGTCCTCTAGGGTTAGATCAAGGCAATGTGCTGCACATGGTGTAAAAAACATTGAAGGGTATTTATCTGTCAGAAGTCTCCTTGCAACAACACAAGCAACAACATTGTCTGTGATAAATTGAACCACATTTTGTGGCCCTACATCCGTAACTACCATGTCATACATCTCAAACAATGCATTTGTGGATTTCATCATATTAGATGCATCCACAGATTTTAGAAAAACAGTGCCAATCTCACAAGAGACAAGGAAGTTAATGAGAGTTCGGTTCCTTCTATCTGTGCAACCATCTGACATGATACTGCAACCAGTCCTAGCCCACTGTAACTGATTTTTAACAACATCTTGAACATCCTCTACTGCATCTTTCAGCATGCCAACCCTCAATGACCCATAAGATGGGGCTTGAAACCTAGGTCCTACAATTGCAATAGCATCTACCATGGGTTGCCAATATGGATTTCTGGAAGCATGGAATGCCATGTGAGAGGAGTACCAAAAATTACCAATTGCCTTCTTTTCCTGTTCAGTGACAGTTTTTCCCCGTCCTGTACTCTCCAAAGTGGTTTGTGATCCCGGTGTAGTACGAGGTTGGAAGAAAGTTTTAATGTTTCCTCCACCTGCGTTTGGTCCACGTGCTATAGAATTAGGTGTTGATCCACATTCCCTAAAACTCCCATCTTCACCATCCTCCTCACCCAAATGGTTCGTTCTGGGATCTGCAGAACTAGAGCCTAGCTCAACCCCAATTCTTGCCTTTTTGGCCTTACTCTCAGCAATCCCGTCAAGAGATTGTTTTGCCTGATACGAGACATTTGTAGGGCATGCTTTGCATATCACAGTGTTATTTTCTCGTTCTTTGGACAAATGCCATTTGAAACGATAAATTCCACCACTGATCTCTTCTAGACACCAATTGCACTTGACCTTCGTGCTACCAGGAACTGTTGTGCAATGTGTCCACGCAAAGTCTTTTTGACGTGACATTGTGATCGAGAATTAGTTCTGCAAAAATATTTTAGTTCAGTCTTTCAACAATTTCAATTGATACTTTTAAAGATATGAGTTTTTATGACTACAATCGATGTTCTGAGCAGACTAAGAAAAAGGTAAAAGGTCTCATTTGCTAGACTAAGAATGGCAAAACATTTTTGTCTTGGTTTGAAAGTCTCTCAAATTCCATGGCTATGAAAAAGAAAGTTCTTGGCAGCATTCTAAAGTTTTGAACAATTGATTAGGAATCGATTCTATCCAATGTGTCATAAGGAAGAAAAGGGTATGAAATGTCTTAAGCAAAAAGAAATTCAAAGCGTACAAGAATACACTAGCAAATTTTATAGAAGGGCTATTCAAATGGGTTAAGATGTGTTAGAATAAGTACAAATGAAATATATCGGTGTGATGGATGGAGAAGCATTGTTGAACATTAAGTTCTTTGTCAATGGTGTTAAGGTTAATTCTTTGTTTGATTCATGGTCACAAACTAACTTTGATTGCACAAAGTTGATGGACTTGCTTTGGAAACTTTTTAGCCTTAAGCCCTATGGTTTGGGTTGGATTAAGAAAGACACACAATACTAGTTGAAAGACACATAATTTTCTCTCTATTTTATTTAAAAAAAATGTAAAATATGTTTTTTAGCAAGATGAATCTCAGCAATTTTCTCTACATAGCGTATCAGCCATTTTTCTACACTAATGCTAATACTATATCCATAGTCCCCTCTACCTCTTTTTTTCTCACTTATTTTGAAAAGTAATGGAAACCAACTAACTAGCAAGTTGTAGAAATCAACAGAATGTGCTTAAAGGCTTCTGAGAGAACTAACCATGTTCTTTTCTAACGCCCTATCCTATTTTAAAATTTCCATGTAGCTGTGTATTTATAATGACAATAATTTACGTTTATCATTTTAAAAATAAAGTGATTTGATAAACCTATCAATAGAACTAATTCTAATTCTTAGCATAGAATTTGTTTCTCCATTCTTATCGAAGACAAAATTTGCTTCTACATTTTGCTTAAAAAGAAAACCGGTGAACAACTCACACAGGAAATCATAATTTTGCTATTTCAAACCACAAAATTTCATATTGGAAACAATAAATTAATGACTCTTAATTGATCAGAAAACTTCAAAATTATTTGATGAAATGGTATTTCTTAAATGATAAGCTTATAACATCAACTGACGTCATAGAAATGTATACAAAATGGGGAAGCACTAAATGAAATCTATAAGCTATTTTCTGAAAAAGAAAATTGATAAATCTTAGAAAAAACAAGCATTAAGTTTAAAAAAACAATACTTATGAAATAAACAAAGATGCACACGATAAGTATGAAATAAAGTTTAAACAAAAAAATTGATAAAAATAAATAAAAACCTGCTATAAAGAAAATTCTCCGTCAACTTGTAGATGCCGTCTATTTCGTTGAAGACTTGCAGGTTTTAACTTTCGTCGACTTCGCAGAAGACTTGCCCGTGTATGGAATGTTATGTGCGTGCGTGCTTTATAGAAAACACGGGCCAAAATATTTTTTTTTTCACGCGGTTTAGGGTTTTTTCTTCGTCGCGATTTTTTGGGGTTTTTTTGCATTTTAAACGGGTTTTAATCGCGATTTTTGGCGATTTACAACGCAAAAAATTGTTGACTGGCATTGACTGATTTTTACCGATTTATTTGGGGAAAAAATCGGCATTCTCGACGACTCCCGATTAATTGCGATTTATTCCAGATGTTTGCTTCTATGGGTCAGACAACCACCCTCCACCTTCAAATGGCTATAGATTTGGCCTCCAGTGTTGGATTTGGACGAAACAAAAGACGATTTTGACTTTCTTGAATTTCCTCAATCCAATGGTAAACCTCAGATTTGACCCAACAAGCTCCAATATTAACTTGCAATAGAAAGCTTCAAAATACAAAACCCCAAATTGCACCAAAATTCTCTCAAACGACAAACCAATGGTACTTTAATGGCTATGATACCAAGTAAAAATTGGCTATGAAGATAGCCACCCAAGATCCAGAGGCCAAATGAATAGCACAATAACAAGAGAGAACAATAGAGACAAGAACAAACTGTATTCTTATCAATGATGCAATAAGTTGGACTAGACATACAATGTACATGAGCCTACTTATGTAGGCAAGGCAAAAGGGAATGAGAGCACACAATAATGACATGTGGCCCAATGAGATACAAGCGTAGGTAAGAGTTAGTTAGAACTCAACCACCCGACACAAGTAACAATGCATCTTAGGAAAAGACAATTCTACCTAATTTGGAAATGCTCCAACTAATCCTATACAATTCCCTAAGTAAGCTCAAATATAGTGTAACTAGGACATAGGAAAGAATAAACCAAGATAAAATGCTTTAATTACACCAGCACAATCCAATAGATCATCCATCTTGGGTGACAGATAGTGGTACTTCATAGTGATCTTGTTAATAGCTTTCTAATCCATACAAAGTTTCCACTTTCCTCCCTTCTTAGGGGAGAGTAGGGTAGGTGTGGCACAAGGACTCATGCTTTCTCTCGCAAATCCTTTTTCCAATAAGTTAGTGATTTGTCTCGTATTTTCCGTATTCTCTAGAGGAGTCATTCTATAAGCAGTTTGATTTGGAAGTTTAGCTCTAGGAATTAGATCAATTTGTTGAGTAATGCCTCTAGAGGGAGGCAAACCAGCTGGCAGGTCACTTGGTGTCAAGTCAGATAATTGTTGCAGCAATTCTTGCACTTCCATTGGAAATGTTTGGTGGTCTGATTTTTCTTTTCCTCGTAGGAACAGCAGATAACAAACATCTCCCTTAGATTCTGTTAAAAACTCTTTCCAACCCACTGTAAATAGGGACAAAGCTGCTATTTTTGTTGATCCTTCTCCCTTAAGGCTTCAAAATATGAAGTTTACCCTCATGTTGTATCTCATAGGTGTCCTCTCTAACATGATGAATTTGTAATGTCCCCATTTAGGATTCACCTTGATTTAGACCTGAAACAACATTTCTAACTTAAAGTGAGAATTGTAATACATTTATAAATATAATTTCATTAATTTTGAAGACATTTTACTATAATATTTAACTCATAATGGTAAGAATAGTTTTTGGAAGAAAGAACTTATCTTGATAAGTTTCCCAACATCCCCTCTAAACCATGTGTTGACTCTTGTTGATCATGTTTTATTGCAGCTTTTATCTGATTGATATCCCACAATTAGTGGAGAATGGGTTAAAAACACAAATAATTTTCCCAAACAAAATTCTTCAATCTTCAACATGTTGTTGACTCCTCTTAGACCATCGTTGACCTTTTGGTAATGCTGATTGTTCAAATCACAATCAATAATCTGCAAGGCATAAGTGGGGATAAAATAAAAACCACAACCCATATTCAAAAAGCTTCCAAGTGGGTCCCATTCCCTTTAGTGGAGCTGCTGCTAAAAACACAATAATAATTGTGAAATTTCCAAAAACCTTTTCTAATTGCTTCAAACACTGTTCGATAAGTGGGGATAAAATAAAAACCACAACCCATATTCAAAAGGCTTCCAAGTGGGTCCCATTCCCTTTAGTGGAGCTGCTGCTAAAAACACAATAATAATTGTGAAATTTCCAAAAACCTTTTCTAATTGCTTCAAACACTGTTCGATAAGTGGGGATAAAATAAAAACCACAACCCATATTCAAAAGGCTTCCAAGTGGGTCCCATTCCCTTTAGTGGAGCTGCTGCTAAAAACACAATAATAATTGTGAAATTTCCAAAAACCTTTTCTAATTGCTTCAAACACTGTTCGACAATTCTTTCATTATAGGAATATGAATAATTATTGTGTGGGGCCCACAAAGCACTTTGGCAAGCTTAATCTAATACTAATAAATCTGAGTTTCTATTGAAGTCCTTTTTCCTTAATTCTGATATCTCTGTCAGATCAAAGACTCCCCACGTGGTATTCCTTCCTTTATAATTTGACAAGTCCCCCAATAAGATTTACTATGGAGTGCTATAATGAATTGACTGATTTTTAATATTGCTACCCATAACACAACATACAATCACCGTGAGGTGTTGGATATTTGTACCAAGCGATTAAGATATCCAGCTCTTCTGGGAATTCAGAGAGGGTTGTGATATCGGTTGGTAAGAATTTATGTCAGAATGAATCAGCAATACCATTCCTTTCTATCGTGTAATGCAAACAATACCATTCCTTTCGTAGACATGCACCTTCCATGCGTTGTCCTCCAACTCCCCCTCTTCAAATGATAAAAAACTGTCTTACATATCTTCCGTATGTCCTTCTATTAGAGTCATGACTCTTCATTCATCAATGCATAGCCGTGCCCTTTCTTCATCTTAAGTGATTGTTATTGACTAATTGCTCCTTGTCCATATATAATCGGTGGGTTATAACATTCGATTAGTCTCCTTACTAGTCATCGTCAAATTAGTGCCATGATTGATTAATATGTCTTCTCCACTGATTAATATAATTAATGCTCAGTTAATATCATGCTTCTCTCGAAGGAAGATAGTCTTCTTTCCTTGATAGTGCAATCAATAGTTGACATCCGTTAATGGTATTTGGATCAGTCAACTGTCATCGATGCTAATTGATGTTTATTCGATCAATTATGATCATGTTCAATAATCGCTGATGGCAAATATTAGTCACTGTGATTGATATACTTTGAATCTTCTTCTTGGATTTATAGCGAGCAATGGTATCATGCTGATGATAATCTTCAATCACTAATAGTGATGAAGTTGATTGCTGTCTCTGATTGGTGCTTGAAACATGTGCAGTATATTGGTGTTGTTTCTGATATAAACTTTGAAGTATGCAACCTTTATGTCGATGGCAATGAATGTTCAAAAGAGCAGATCCATTTAGGATACAAATAAAAGACAAGACAAATTCCAACCATGTTTGGGGAACGAGGATCAATCTCCTATTATATCTTGTACGGTTGAATGGTTGCACCCCCCTTCGTTTGGTAATAGATACATCTCTCTCTTGATCGCACCTCTCTTCTATACAAATCGTGCTTCTTTGCTGTCTAACAATTAGTTAGAGAATTGATGAATAAGCATTGATTGTTTATGACTAATCGCACTCTTTCATGATCATTTGTAATTGGTAGTTACTTGATTATATTAATCAAGTATTTGATTAACTAGCCAATGGGTTTGATAAAGTCCTTAATCGGTATTCATTTGATGTCTCCCTTCAATTGATGCACACGAAGTTTCTCCATGAATAAATGTTATCAGAAGATATGGATGCTCTTAGATCTGCATTCCTTGATTATGAGAGTGACATATCCCATCTCTTGTCTTCATATGCTTTGCTTGGAGGCTTGATAGGAAAATCATGAAGTCTTATGGAATAAGATGATTTTTCACAATGTCTCTATGCTACAATTGATATAAATATACAACTAACTGTTAGTACTATGTACAAATTGTTATCTTCTAACTTCTAGCTAATTGAGGATGCTATCAAGGCTGCCACCCTTGATCACATAATTGCTAATCATTATTTGGTCATAGATGGGGACATGACAGAATTACATCCCTATCATATAGCCAGGGCCTACCCGATAACAAGCGACAAACTTCCATTGGCACTACATCACACAACACTTTGTCCTCATATGGACCAATTTTGAACTCAACAAAACAAAAACCAAGAAATTTTATAAGGGTTTGGTTTCGATATGCAAGCAAGCTTTTATTTTTGTACCATCTCTCTACTTACCAAGTCATCAGTGGTTCCTCCATCAACAATCACCTTGCACACTTTACCTTTGACACTTGCATTGTGTTCGAAATACACTGTTTCTCCGCCAATCAGCTATAATGGTTTCCTAATCTCCAGCTATCATGGTCCTTCTCAGCATTAAATTCTCACCTATCTCTGCTTACACTTCTTCTATCAGGGGCTCTTCTCTTTCTTCTTCTTGAGTCACCATTGTTCTCTTGGGGTTTTGAGGGCAATCCATAGCTCTATGAGCCTCACTGCAAATATAACGTTTCAAGGGTTTCCAACCCCCCAAAAATTGTTGTCCTCGTCCTCTACCTCTAAAGTCACTGCTTCTTTGGAAGTTTGTCTTCACATTATCCATTGATTCTTCTTCATTGGTTGATTTGGAGGAACTTGCCCTTCCTCTATTTGAATTACCACCTCTTTTGCTGGCTTCTTTACTTATTCTATTCAATTTCCCCTCTGCTTTTAAAGCTATTTGATAAGCTTCATCTATAGAATTCACCTTGAGTAAGGTTAACTCATTTTGGAGCTGGAATCTAAGTCCATTAATATACCTGGCCACAATATGCTCATTGTCTTCTTGCAAGTTAGTTCTGATTTGCAGCTTCATAAATTATTCAGTGTAGGCAGATATGGAGGACTCCTTCTGTCTAAAATTCTCCAAAAAACTTCTCTTGGTAATCTGAAGGCATGAAATGCTTCAACATCTTTGGCCACAACTTAATCTTCTCCTTTCCTTGACTCCTAATGTATTTAAGATTCTTCCACCATACAGCTACATGAGACTTCATCTTTGAAGCTGCAATCTTTACCCTTCGTGGTTCAACTTCCTCAATCCCTTCAATATCATAGTACTTTTCTAAGTCTTGAATCCAATCCAAGAACACCTCAGGATTTAGTTCACCTTTAAAATCAGGAACCTCAACCTTGACTTTAGTTCCTTATTTGTTGATGGCCTCAATAAGTCTCTCCATTGGGTCTATGACTGTTGCTTGCCCTCTTTGAACTTCCTATTCTTCTTTAGAGTCCCCATGAAGCAACCTAGCCTCTAGGTCCCACAACCTTCGAAGTACTTCATCCAATGCATTACCTCAATCGAGCATTCTTCCTGCCGTTGTGTCCACAAGCCATGGGAGCTCCTCTCTGAGCCATTTTCAGTTTTGCTCTGATACCAAACTGATGCAAATTATTTTTGATCCTTCCAGTTAGTAATCACATCTGTATACTAAAGAAATAAAAAACAAATGAACCGAGACCAACAAAGAAAATCATAGAATTGTCCTTCAAAAAATCTGATTACTATATTCATTATTCTGCAGCAGAAGATTACATCTTCCCCAAAGAAAAAACTAACTCCAATACTAGCAAATCCTGTTTATTTCAGTCACCAACCCTTAACTCCCTCCTACGGAGATTGCAACCAACTAATTAATTGAACAATCTATACCTAATTTAACTCCTACGTAACCTCCCTCAACCAACAACTAACACTAATCAAAACATGACTCAGCTGATAACAAAGAAGACCAGTCAAAACAATTGGTTGAACGGGATTGAAACTTTAAATAAGCCCCAAAAGTGTGGTTGTTAGACTAAATGCTCTGCATAAAAAAAGATCTAAGTTGGAAAACAAGGCAATGAAGTGTATCTTTATTGGCTATGGTGTTGGTCTAATTGGGTATAGGCTTTGGGATCCAGTGATAGAGAAGGTTCTCTACAACAAAAGTGTTATTTTCAGAGAGATGAAACCTTCCGCTATTGAGCTACAACCAGAGAAAGAAGAGGATCACAATGAGGTAGTTCAGATTTCTTCTACCCTTGAGAAAGAACTATGAGCTCTTGGTGGATTTGATGATGAGGAGAGCTCTAGTAGCTTTGAAAGTTCAGAAGAAAATGAAGAACCTCAACCCCAACCTTTGAGGAGGTCTATAAGAATTGGGTGGCAACTGGATAGGTTTGGTTATTCATTGTTAGATTCCAATTGTATGTATGCTTTGATTGTTAACACTGATGAACCTGTTGGCCCGTTGTCATTGATGTGATTTGGTCGAAAATGTATGTCTTTGATTCAATTCGGAAGTTTGCTTCAGTATATGTTGTTTCTTTGTTATGCGATGTATGTATGTTTACTTCAAGCAATTTTGAGGTCCAGTATCTACTCTTACCGGAAGATGTTTTGGGTCTGGTCCCATTTGGAGGCGATGAGAGTAGATTCTTCAAGGTGGTTTTGGTTCCGATCCTATCTGAAAATGTTAAAGGCATGTTTTATGATTCAAGTTGGAAGCAAACACTTCATGAAGATATTTGTTTGTTGTAGTGTGTAGATATTCCGGTCTCACCCCTTTCCAGTTGAGTCGACTAGTCAGAATACTTTATGGGAATACATATAGCCATCAATGTTGCATGTTAGAAGCATCGTTGTTGCAAAACAACTATTTGTGTACGTTATGTATATGCAAAAAAGTCTGTGGATGTAAATATTGTTATGCGGTATATGTACGGTGGATGTATAAGATAGTTTGTGCACTTCAAAGGAACTATTACCCATGCGTATGTCAGATACAACATTAACAGTTCAATTTTGTACTCTATCATTCGGCAGTGAGCCCTTCAGGTAGTGAGCCCAAACTGGCAGTGAGCCACCCCTTGTATTGTGTAATCGGTTACATATTGCATTATACCCGAGATAACACTCTTCTATGGTTTTTCCCATGTTAGGTTTTCCATGTACAAATCCGGTGTTGTATTTTGTGTTAATTTCCCTTACTGCATTTAAATTATGTTATTTGATTGGTTAGTTAGAAGTTTTAACAAGTTCAAGAGAATACTGATTCACCCCTCCCCTCTCAATATTCCGAATATTCAACAGAACCTAGGACTGTTAGAGAGGCTATGGGTATGAGTGATGCAAATTCTTGGATGGAAGACATGAACGATGAGATGTCGTCTTTGAAGAACAATACTTGGGATTTGGTACCTTAGCTTGAAAGACATAAGCGCGTGGGATGCAAATGGTTGTTCAAGGAAAAGTTGGGTTCCGATGGTAGCATCGAGAAGCAAAAAGCACGGTTTGTTGCCAAGGGTATTCCCAGGTTGAAGGAATAGATTATGGTGATAATTTCTCTCCCGTTGCAAAGTTGACATCCATTTGTTTCTTGTTATCACTTGCTACAGTTCATGATTTGGAAATCAAGTAAATGGATGTGAAGACAACATTCCTTCATGGTGATTTGGAGGAAAAGATTTTGTATGTCACAATTAGAGCATTTCATGGTGAAAGGTAAAGAAAATCTAATTTGCAAGCTGAAAAAGTCTTTGTACGGTTTGAAACAATCTCCTAGGATGTGGTACCAAAAGTTTGATTCCTATGTGTTGAATTTGGAATTTCAGAGGTCTAAATTCGATCATTATGTTTAATTGATAATGGTCGCATTCTCATTATTGCATTATATGTGGATGATATGTTACTGTTTGGGAATGGATATTTAATTTCTGATTTGAAGCCTTAATTTTTAGCACAGTTTGAGATGAAAGATCTAGGTGTAGCTAGGTACATTATGGGAGTGGAGATCAGAAGAGACAGAGCTAACAAAAAGCTTTTGTTAAGCCAAAGTAAATATGTGAATTCAGTGTTGAAGAGATTTAGCATGATAGCTTGTAGATCTGTGATAAGCTCTATTGCATTGGCAACTAAGTTATCTATGAAGGGTTGTTCAAAATCTCCTATTGAGGTGGAGGACATGGCCTGTGTACCATACACGAGTGTTGTTGGTAGTCTTATGTTTGCTATGGTCTATACAAGACCAAACATTGCCCAAGCAGTGGGAGTCTTGAGTTGATATATGGCTAATCCTGGATGGGTGCATTGGGATGGAATTGAGAGTGTTCAAATATTTGAGGCGTACTTCCAAGTATTCCTTGTGTTAACATGGTTATCCTATTGGACCTCGACATTTTGTGAGTATTTGTGGATATGTGGATTTAGATTGGGCAAGTAACATTCATAGCAAAAGATCCATCGGTGGTTAATTCTTTGCAATGTATGGTGTTGTTATTAGTTGGATGAGTAAGCAACAAGATGTAGTCACTTTGTCCACGGCGGAGATAGAGTATATGGTAGCTACTCATGCTTGTGAGGAAGCCATTTGGTTTAGACGGTTGTGTTCAGATATTGGCTTGGATGGTTGTGTTCAAAATTTGGCTTTCCATGTTAGAACAAAGCAAATTGGTGTTCAGTTTCATTTTGTTCGAGATATGGTAGAGGATGGAAAGGTAAAATTGGAGAAGGTTGACACTTCGACAAATGTTGCAGATGCTTGATAAAATTGGTGAGCATAGAGAAGTTGAGATGGTGTTTGAAGTCAATGGGCCTCAAGGCCCCTAGCAATTAAATTATGGAGTAGATACTCCCTTTGCTCTTGCAAGGTGTTCAACAAGTGGGAGAATCTTAAGAAAATTGTGTTTCAACCTTGCATTTACATAAGGTTACTATTTATAGGAAGTTTTCATTTGAGCATGAATTAGTTTGAATTTTTCCCCAAAGCTTTAGATTGGCTAAATAAGCATGCCAGTAAATTTTGGTTGCAAGATCATATCTAGATTTGAAGATACTAAAGTTTTTGCTTTTGAAAGTTGTGAATGAAAGTTTTGGAGTCAATTTGAGGGCCTTAGAGGCTCCAAACCAGTCCAAAAGTGTTTGTAACCGAAGTAGTAGGTTATAGTTTTGATAGAGCACATTGCAAGCTTTTCGACACGTCAAACGGTTCATCAATTGGACACCCAATTCAAAAGTTATGACCTCTGGAAGTTGGATCTCCTAAAATAGGAAATATAAAAATGTGTTGACACATAAATGAGCTGTAAAAGTTGGTGTGTGTGTTGACACATCATAGGGCATCTTGGATTGGAGATAAGTTGGGCGCCACTTTTTGGGCTGTTTTAGTTCATGGTTTCGTAATAACATTTAACAATTTCATGTATTGTATCTCCTATATGTTAGGTGCATGAGATGGAGATTGTGTGTAAGAGTCTTATAGCTATTGGGTTACCTTCTAATCTTTGGTTGTTGATGTACTTGTGAGAAGCTTGCTTCATAAGTATATTGTATTTTGTTGTTGATTTGTGAATAATATATTGGGCGACTTTTGGAGTGTGGCGTTTTTCTCCCGAAAAGATTTTCCCCACGATATATCTTGTGTTCATTGTGTTTATCTTTATGTATGTTTATTATCTCCTTTTGAATGTGTTTCTTATTTTATAATAGCTAAAAATTGTAAAGAAAATTTGTGATATCTTCCCCACTAGATTAGTGTTAGGAAGCATTTTCCGCTCCTTAGCTTCCTTTCAATTTTATCCATCCTTGCCTCTATTTTGTTGAATGTTGGAACACAGATTGGCAAAGGCTAGTCATTATGTGAGAAGTAAGGGAGACTCCTAATCGGTATACATTTTTGAAGGGCTTTCATGAGTATTTGTTTCCCACCTTCATCATGAGATTGAGGCACTCGCCTAGGCCTAGTTGCATACCATTTGGGATTTGGAGCATAGGTTGCCATATGAGTAGGGTGTTCATATTGTTTAACTATTGTGTCACAATGGGCCTATTATGCTTCTCATAAAGTCCCAAAGTAGGATCCTTTCTATGAGTTACTTGCTTCATCTGTCTAAGCATGATATCATATGTCTCATATATTTCTCCAAGGCTAGGAGAGTCTATATCAACATCTCTTCTGACTTGCATGATAGGTAAGATGAAGGAGAAAACATTAAACAAGTTACAAAAGTTAAAACTTAAATAAAGATTAATACTCAAATGACAAAAAAAATGCTATTACAAAGAATGAAAATAATTTACAAGTTAGAAGCATCGCTAAATTAATCATTTAATAACTTTAACAATAAAACCAGCAATTTCTTACTTCATTTTGGACTACCAATTATCTTCAAGGATATTTTGTTTCACACATTTTCTTTCAGTCATGTTTGCCTTAAGCTATGTACCACATTTTGGAAACTATCAAAGAAAATGAAGTAGTTGGCATATTGAGCATTCATGGGCTTGAGAAATTCCTTCATTGAAAAAGTATCAAAGAAAGCAAGTGAGGTGTGATGGTTGCGAATGGACATTTGTATGACTCTAGCTTTTGCTACCATTGCCTTCACCAAATCTATCTTTCAAATGTCTTGCAATGTGTTTTTCAATGCATGAACTCATAGGCTTCTAAAAATGTTCTTGAAAGCACCGTCCATCATCAAGTCAACTAACTTATATACAGGGTTGTTACCACATGTACAACATTAAAGGGTCCAACCTCTTTTATGGCATTCTTTAAAATTTGAAATTGGAAGTTTGCATTATTTCTCATCCCTGAATATTCAATAGCTCTAAGAAAATAAAAGCCATTTGATGTCTGGTTGATGCCTAATATTGGTCTATCCATCCACGATGATAGAGCAACCATTCTTTATTCAAGTTTGCCTCATTTCCTCCATTACCACACTCACCTTAAAATATTCTCTATTGAGGTGGGTGGTATGTAACTTATTTTTGCTAGGGGGTGAATGAGGGATCAACAATAATTGCATCTTTGAACTTTTGTTTTAGATAGGGAGAACGTGCCACACCAATTGGTATGGTATGGGCAAAGAAAAGTTAAGTAATAGAAGACTTATTCACCTCTTGTGATTGCATATTAAACATTCCTACAACACTAGTAGCTTTTTCCTTGGTATAACCCTCTCTCCTTTTATTTCCAACATCTAAGGTTTGGGTAGGCAATGACATAGTAGGCTGCGTGTTCTCTATTGATAATCCCTTATTTTTTGTTTCCCATCCCTATACAATCTAGTCATCACCCTCTTAGTTAGAGTTTCTTTTCACAACCATTTACAAATCGTTCACTTATGCACAAAAGATGAGAATAAACTATTGTATAGCTGCACCTATAGCATTTGTCGGACAAATGGCAAAGCCATACTTGACTTTGATGATTTATAGCTTCAGTCGGATAAAATTAAATGTTAAATTGGCCTTAAGGCCTTCAACATTTAATTATATATATCATTATGTTATTTATTATTATTATTGTTAAATTGATTAGATAATAATAATTAATACTATATATTTTGGTTATGTTCATTGATTTATTAAATCTTGTATTTAGATATATATCGATTAACATAAATAATATTAAATAAATGATTAATGAAAACACCGATTAAATATTGGGTTGCATATAATATATCGGGCTGCATGTATTATCGGGTGGCAACATAACGAAGATCACCGATAGTTATCGGTGTGTTAGTCTACACCGATAGTTATCGGTTGTTAAGGCTAACACACTGATAACTATCAGCTGTTAGCATTAAGACAACACCAATAGACATTGGTTGCAATACTACTCCCACCGATTGGCATTAACGTGGAACAAACAATTGTTTAGTATAAACAAAGAGCCACAATCAAGTAATGTCTTGATCGGTCATGACCGATCAAGGCATTCATGACCGATCAAGACATTGCTTGACCGTGCCTCATTTGTTACATACTTATATTGAGTGGCATTCGTGAGATAGGATATAGAAATATAATAAATGCTCCTCTCACCAGCCATACAAAAGAAGATAGTCAGATTTACATTTTAATCAGTAATACATAGAACAAGATAGATGTTAATTCTGATCCATAAATTTAACAGACTTACCTCAATATATTTTTTTTCTTGTGTTTGTCTATGGCTCTTGCAAATTGTTAAAGGGTATTTTTGGATTAAAGGGGCCTTTTACATTGGTTTTGAGGAGTTCAAAAGAGCTTTTAGATGGGTTACTTGAACTCATAGTCACTGCAACATTTTCACTCCTGAGGAACCCCCAATGAAAGTATCACGACTTCTTTGTTGAATTTGAATCTCATCACCCTCACTATTGGTCATTGCCTTTTTGTTGAAAATTCAAAACATGTTTTCAAGTGAAAACATTAAACAAAAACAAACAAAATAGTCTCGTAAAGTGTTTCAGAACTATCAGAAAAGTTAAAAAAAGCAAAAGAATTTGAGCAAATGAACAATAGATATAAACTAATGTCAAATGAAGAAGATTTGATGCTCTCTTGCTTTTTTCTATTCCTGTTCGCTGCTTCTCACTGCTCTTCTTTCTTTGTCTTCTTCACAAATTGGAAAAATGGCAAAATGAGTTTGTTTTTTGTTTTTAGTAGGGCTGTTTTAGGTTTAGGAATGGTGTAAAGGGGTGTGGGAACTGGGGACCTGTTGATGTGTGTTTTAGGCACATAACATTACAGAATAAATTACCAAGATAATTTACCCTCTCTTGAACAAAATCACCTCAGATGCTAAGAATGAGATCAACTAAAATGATTCCAAGGTTTATACATGTCAGGTCTTGACGAGTGGGTAACTCAATGGTCGATGTGAATTGCTGTGTTCACTTGGGGACTTACGCAAATGTTTGGATTATCATGAATGATGCGGAATAGGTGTGTACAACTTAAGATTTATCAATATGGCTCTGGATTTTACTTCTTACTAAAAAAATGGTCCAAAGGAATAGGGTTCAGGAAATCTATTCTAAGCCTAGGAATGTAGGAAATGATGAATGGATTTAGTGGAATCAAACCAGGCAAGGTCTCACAATCAGGTATTGACACAAGCTTAGTGCAATCGTCTAAGGTATACTTAAAGGATTTTCAGGCTATCACCATCAAACGTTGACACCATCCAAGTTGATGCTTGTCAAGGGACACGTAATAGTTGAAGTTAAGCTTACTTAAATTCCAGTTGACCACACAAGGGGCACTTACCAGCGGCAAGAGGCTAGTGGTATGGATTAAGTATTCCACACAAATGAATTCAACAAATCTTCCACTCAATCTAACATACATGAAAATAAATTCTAAACTAAAATTCTAATCTAACTTGGAGGAATTGAGAACCATCAATGCAAATACAACACTTGAAGAGCAAAATCACCAACAATTGAACAATGATTAGGATTCAAATAGCTGCAGCATATACCAACAATTCTACAAAATCTCTCTTACAAATGAGAGACAAAGAGACATATATAGAGTCTCTTACAAAATGGATGGCCAAGATTGATCTAAGATCAACGATCGAGATCATGCCAACAAAACCCTAGAATTGCCCTAATTAGGGTTTACATCAAAAATGGTGCCACCAACATATGGCCCAATGAAAAGATACCTAGTCATCAAATAGAGAATCTTCTAAAAGATTCCTCCCTGCATCTCTCTCTCCCAGCATACTTCAAGAATCTAGCCAATACTGAATCTAACTCCTCCATGGAAATGCTAGGCAAGGTATCTTGTTGTAAATCAATCACGTCCAGCAAATCCGAGCAAGCATTCATAGTGTTCTCCCATTCTGGCATGAGCTTCTACAAAATATGAACATGAATCAACAAAGAGACCAAGTCATCTATCTGACTCTTCTTCAAAGAGTCCAACTGGCAAAAATACATAAATTTCATCCTATCTCTTAATTCAGCTAAGTGTAAACCACTAGCATCACTAACATCAACACCCAATAATTCCTCAATCGAGGCAAGGATCTTCATCTAAATGTCCTGAATTAATCCTTTCATCTCCATACAACTCGACTAAGCGTTCTCATAAGTTGATTTCTTCACGGCTAATGAACAATACCAGCCATGGAAATCATATCTGTCTCCACTGTGCACAATGTTCTCGCTGACCAAGGTGGAATTAGGAATCCTTTTCAAAGCCTGCAAGCGTGGAATAATCTTCTCTTGGATAGGCCGGAATTCTTCCCAAACTCCCTCCAAATACTGGATTCCGAATATGAGCCCTATTGTCCTATCATATGCATGGACAAACTAAGTAAGGAAATCATCTGCCTGCTTTCTTGTGCTCTCAATCCACTTTTCCACCTCCAAGAGTGCACCTCTCGCTACCTCACAGTGTGAATGCATTCCACGGTCAACTGCAATAGGGGAAATAAGGGTGGGATCTTCATGCCTTGTCCCTGCAATATACTCTCTAAGTCTGATATTCTCTTCTCTGTACCTTTCTTTCTCCGCAATCTCTTTGTCTAACCTTGCATCGATTGCCTTGAAGTTTTCACCAACCTCCTGAAATTCTTGCTTTCTGGATGTACGACCAAGGGCAACTGAAGTGATCTAGAAATCCATAGGAGTAGCAATGTCCGTTGTCATGCCTGCAATAGGAACAACAATCTGCGCAATCCGTATTCCTGTCTCATCTCTAGCTATGTGCAACAAAATCTCCGCTCTCGGGCTCTTTCTCCTTAGCACTCCTAGCTAGGTAGTCATCAATATCATCAATAGGCTGTACCTCTATCATTTGTTTACTTTTCTCCATACTTCTCATCAACCATTTAGGAATAGCGGCCATCTCCATACCATCATCGAGACATATTTCTCGATTAAGTCCTCTCAATGCCGAGATAACATCATCATTATCATCAAAATTATTCTTGGTCCAATCATATACCTCATTTCCCAAACTAACTTCCAAAAGGACAGTAGGGGATCCCGGCTGATCATCATTCTCATTAGGAGGTGCAGATGTCGCTGTGGCATGAAATTCCTAAGTATTCCCTGGTAGTATCACAGTGTTGGAACACTGCTGAGTCTCCTTGTTCTGTTCTGTTACTTCAATCACTTCGATTGATGAGACACTGGGAGGGGGTGAAGGAATGATAAGTGGAGGAATGATAGTCTTTTGTTTCTTCACCACCTCCTCAATCTTCTTCCCTCTGGCCTTGACTTCTCCTGGCGTGTTCTTCCTTCTCTTGGGAGCTTGACTCTCTTCGTCTGCATGAATCCTGACATCACTGATAGTCCTCTAATCATCATCGGAAGTAGACTCTTCCGGCTTCATCCTTTTATAAGTGAAGGGAACACCCATGTCAACTAACTTATTCATCTGTATATCCACCCATGCACGGGAGAAATTCAAGACCTCTCTCATCAATATATTCAGGTCAATCTCCTCTGACTCTGACCAATTAGGCAATAAGATTGTCTTCTTCATTTCGCTCTCATACTGTGGATGTGTATGATCTTTATCATCTAATACTTGATCAGGAATGAGGAAAAGTCCACACCTCCTCATAAAATCCACTGACATTCTCGACCACATTCTTCTCTTCACTGCTTGCTCGTCCATCAGGCTGGCCCAATAATCTTCTATGTCAATTTTGTGAATGAACTTCTCTCCCTTGATCCTTCCTACTTTCTTGTCTGGATCGAATCTTTCTCTTTTCTTGTATTTAGCAAATCGGTAGAATGCAAGCTCCTCACTTGCAGTGCTGGCGGCTATGGCGGACTGGCAAACCTCTGACATCTTCCCAATTGAAATAGGGAATGTCATGCCTGTCTTGTGCTTCTCCCTCTGAATGACATCAAACTCTAGAAGCTGTCTCACCACTTCCAACAAAATCATTCTGTCGGTCGGATACCTAGGAAGTCTGTAGGGTTCAAATTGAAATCCATGAATCCTGAGGTATGTGAAAGTGGGAAACTGTATATACCACGATCCATATTTCTCTATTAACTCTGTTGCCTCCTTGGACAATCTTCTGTGGATTCCGCCTTGCAGCATCTGTGTGATGTACATAGTGAATGCATGATTCACTCTCTTATAGTCTTCAATTCTATACATGCTCAACTGGGGGTAGCATTCATGACTCCTGAATTGTCCTTGCCCATTCCCAATTTCACCTTTGCATATTAATCCTCTGTATGAAACAAACCGTGCAAGCAGGTATACCAGGTAAGAAGTCATGGTGAATGACTTGGACCACTCTACATTCCTCAGCTGAAATCCAGGTTGTCACTTATAATCTTAGACCAATTTACTAATGTTCCTCTAAGACAATCCTGGATGAAATGGAACATCCATCTATCGAATATTGCTCCCTGCGACATCCCCATCACTCTGTTGAGTAGGAATATCAAATCACTATACTCCTCCTTAAAATATATGCACATGAGTGTCTTGGGAGCCTTGGAATGATGAGACCTAGGCTCGATCATCCACTCTTTGTTAATCAAATTCTTGCATACACCCATCTTCTTCTTGTATCTTTCTGCATATTCATCCTTGGTCTCATCCTTCATGTCCATTCCGCGTGGAATTCCGAACACCTTTGCAATAGCATCCTCAGCAAGTTAGGCGATGACAACGCCCTTGGGAGTCTTGATCATTCTTGTGAGCGGATCATAACATCGTGAACACTCCAGGATAAGCTCACTGCACTGTATGGACTGTGGAAATCTAGCGGCATGGAAAATACCACTCTTCATAATGTTCGCATAGGTTGGGGAAGGAACTTGATCTCCGACTCCGAACATCCAACGCTGCATCTGGTCGAAGTCTAGGAAATGCATGTTTTTATCTGTGATCTCCTTCCATCTGGGTGAAATCTTAAGTTTTGGATAAAATCCAGTCTCCAGCATCTTCAATAGTTCTTTCCTTTCCTTATATCTAGACTTTGACATCGCACCTGTACGAAGCTCGAAGTTAGAGTTAGGAAAATAAATAATGCTCTTAATAAAATTCTTGACTTTCTAAAGATTTAGCTAACTAGGGCACGGAGTCAGGAAAATAATCCATACACTTGATAAATTTTAACAATTAAGTTCAAAGTGTGACAACTCTAAGACATGGAAACCTTCTATAAAATTTATTGATACCTCCTTATGCTTAGAAAATATGCAAGCTAAAATGCAAAGGAGTATACCGGATTAATGATGACTAAAGAAAGGTGTGAAAGGTTGTGTTTTCACACAATGTATGTCTGAAGACACCTTCCGCAGTCGACAATGGAGGTCAACAATTATGAAGACAACCTGAAAATCAGACTTTTAAAACATGTTGTAATCTTAAAAAATGTGCATAAACTCTATAAAAATCAGTTTTAATGATGAAAACAATCATATTCAGGAATGTAAGTGTGGCTGGTAAAAAATTAATTTCTGAGGACAAGTCTAAAAATTGATTACTTCAGACTTACCAGCACCTTGCAAAGTGGTTAAAAATCCCTGAAAATGATGAAAAATGGCTAAGGAATCAGCTCCAAGCAAAATCGCCAAAGTGGTTGGATGGCTAGAAATGAAAATTTCTGAAGACAACCGTCTAACAATGGAGTTTTCAGACCTGCAACAGCGATAAGATGGTCTGAAAATGCACAGAAAACTCCACAAAATACCTCCAAATGCAAATCGCTTGAGTTGGAATTGGCTGGGCAACAAAAACTTAAGTCTGAAAATTAATGGGCAGCCATTAATGGAGGTCAAATCTAAAGCAAACCTCAGATCTGAAACGAATCAGCAAGCTGAAAATGATGACAGCCACCAAGCATTCATGGAAATCCACCAAAGTGTGGCACCAAATCACTCCCAAACTAAAATCGAAATTTTCCCAACTATTGCGCCAAAGTCAAAATTCTGAAAATGTCATTAATGGCAGCCTTGATCTGCAACAATGGAGGTTTGGAACAACAAGCAAAAAATGGAGGAAAATATTGCCTAATTCTCCAAACACAAAATCACCACCCTTCACCAAAAATCACCAAATTTGCAAAAAAATTGTCAAACTTGGAAAATCGAAAATCTGGAAATGGTCTTCAATGGCAACAAGGGGAATGGATCAACAAGCTAGAAAAAATGGAGGAGGAAAGAATCCTCAACCCAACACTTCACTTCAATCACTTGCTAAAATTCGCCCAACTTGGAGAAAAATCGTCTTTCATGGAGACACCTGGCAGATTTAATAATAAAGTAATGCTAAGGCTCCTCTCTTATACTTGCTTTTACCTCAAACACTTGTATATATACTTGCTTGGCAAAAACTAACTTGCTTCTAGAAGGTTCAAAATATTAAATTTTTATTGCAAGTTATTTAATTATACTTTTAAAATTTTAAATAATCATTAATCATTATTTAAAAACAATTAAAAATGGGGTTTATTTATTAAAATATTGCGATTTAAATCCAAATTAAGCCTCCAGGGGAAAATCGACTTGGGTTGGGATTGAAAAATCTCTTTAAAAATCATTTAAGTGTCAAAAATTTCCCCACAAGGGAAAATCGATCCTAGCTTGGATAAAAATCCATGCTCAAATTCATAAGAAATGCACACAAAACTCCCCAGGGGAAAATCGATGGCAATCTGGATTGAATATCCACACTCCAAACTCACTTCACTTACAAAAATCACTCCCTGGTGGAAAATCGACCTCTGTCTGAATTGAAAATCCACACTCCAAACTCACTTCACTTGCAAAAATCACTCCCTGGTGGAAAATCGACCTTTGTCTGGATGAAAATCCGGACTCAAAACTCATTAAAATGCTCTCACTGGAAAATCGACCTTTGTCTGGATGAAAATCCGGACAAAATCTGCACTCACTTGTCACAAATATCTTGGTGGAAAATCAACCCAGGCATGGAATCATCCTTAACGTTGTCTGCACTATAGTTTGCACTCCTGGTGGAAAATCGATGGCAGTTTGGATAAATCCTGACACTTAGCCAAATTTTAGCACTTCCAGGGGAAAATCAATCCAGGTATGGATAAACAGTGGTGGAAAATAACAGCCAGTATGGATTTTAGGGGAAACCCATGTGTAGTGTGGAATTTGAGTGGGGGAATGGGTTGGGTAGTCTAAAATATGAGGGGAAAAGCACCTCTAGCATGGAATTTGATCCTCTAACCCTTGGAATATGGATTTGCCTTAGGATTTTATCATTTTAACCACTCAAAATCATTCAGCAATTTCAAAATTAGACTGGACTTAGGCAAATTTTCCCAAAATATGAGCAAAACGCTAGGAAATTATTGAAATAAAGTGCGAAATCAATTTAAATAATACCTTAGGAGCGAGAAAACAACTCCAAAAGGTCTTGGAATACCTTGGCACTTTAAAATCACTAATGCGCGTGTTTAAAAACACATTAACGCTCGAAAGGTCAACACTTAGACAAAACTTAGGATCATTAAAATATCAACGTTTGCAACGTGATCCTATAACTTCAAAAACCCTAGATGGCACTAGGCATAATCAAAACTCCGAGACTCGGGCACAGGAAACACAAAATTGCCCACTAAGCAGCCAAAACCCTAACCTAACAACGCAGAAAGCAGGAAAAGAGGGGGTCCCCGTTAGCAATGGGGCGATGTGTGAAAAGGTCACAACAGGACCCTTGGACTCCCTTCGATCCCCTTTTCTATTTTCTATTTTGTGTTTTTCTTTTTTAAAATGGCATTTAGACCTGGGCTCTAGGAGATGGCTAATTGCCTATTGGCGTTTGCTGCCTCAAATAGGCCATCCTTGAAAAGTATCCTCTTTTTTTGAGATTGGGCACAGGTTGAGGTTGTTTTCTACCTAGTTTTTGCATCCTTGAAATGTCTTTTATAATGGATGGGTCAAAATATACAAGGGATGTGTCCTTGGGGCACATAGATATAAACAAAATAATAAATATTTAACTAAATAAAGTTCATATGTCGGCATGGTCATATGCGCTGTCATGACTATTCCCAAGGTATATTTTACTATTTTAATCACATGTAGGGAGTCCATCCACATCTTTTAAGGAACACCTCAATGGAGTATAACTTATAATGAATAAATCTGTGTGATCGGTATAACATATTAGTAGTTCATGTCCATTGGTGCTAGCAGAGTGAATAAATCTGTGTGATCTAGAAGACAAAGGGTAGTGATTCGTTTTATGTATCCACAACAAATTAAAAAGCAAAAACAATTTTTTAAAAACTGTCTTATAAATTGTTGGCTTCACTATAGGTTTTCTGAAAATTTGACGTGGTTTTGCATGGGCTCATTCGGGATGAATTCACATACTGAATCAGGGCTCCTAGATGCACCCTTGCCTCTGCCAGACTAGGATCCTACCTAGAGCAGATTGTATCCGTATTCAGAAAGTAGTAGGGATGAACTAGTAACATAGATTTTAAACATCTCATACTGTGTTTCTCGAACTGGCTTGAAGGTCACATGTTTGGTATGGAATCTGGATAGTGTATTATCTGAGAATTAGCTTAAAATATTGAAAGTGTTCGCATTATTAAGGAATTATTTTTATTGCCATGGTTACTTCTTGAAATAATACGAGTCATTTTCATCGTCTAAATTAGTTCTCTTCTATGCCTATTTTGCTGAAATGCAAGTAATTGTTGCATGAACTCTCACTTTTGATGTTTTCATGTTGTTGGCTTTGTGAATTTCATCTCACACAATTTAAATGGACAAAAATTCCAGTTCGTTTCCTGAGATTCTTGATATTATACTAATAAGCATGAAGTCTCAACCTCCCATGGCACCATCTGAACTGTGTATCTATTGTTTTGTCACAACATTATAATTTATAGTAGGCTTGATAAACTGAATATTTCAAATTCATGTAATTATAAATGATATTATTTAGGCACCTTCAGGTGATAAATTTAATCATCATATCACGTATATTTCTATCTATATCATTACCCATAATTATACTGTAGACTGATGGCTTTGTGGAATTTATATCTTGGGAAACAGTCATTCCACCATCCATCTACTTTTTAGTTTTTAAATTTCCATCATGATAAATCTTGTGGACTTAAAGTGAATTGAAGTTCATATTTTGTTACAAACTCAATATGACTCTGGATGGAAAGAATTTTTCTCCCAAAGAATTGGCACAAGGTTGTGTCTGAGTAAATTTGAATTGTAGTAATCCAGAATAGTGAGCTATTGAAGAAGTGGATGCAAGTGAATTAGGTTTGCACTTGTGAGAGGTAGGTAGACTGTACTGAAGAAGAAAAAGGAACAAAAGAGTTTTCCACGACCAATTTGTTGTAATCGAAGAGAGGGAAATTTGAAGCTTCTTTTCTGTTGCAGCAGTCAGGGAACATCTTAAAATTGAACCTGCATGGTCTACCCATGCGCTCACTTTTGTCCAACTGTGTGGCACTTCTTAGCACTGCCATCTGCCCCACCCTCTTGTACCCACTTCTGTTTGCTATTGCATTGTTTGATTTTTTGCCCAAACTTTAACTGCAGGCATTTTGTGCAACCCGTGAGCTATGGGTAAGCAACAACATCTTGTTCTGCAACTCACTATCCCTCTCCTTGCATTCAACACCTCTACCTATTGTACACCATCTCTCCATTAGTTCTTTATGTATATGTTCTTATTCAATACTAACCCTAAAATAATCATATTATTATAATGGTTTAATATTATTAATATTAGATTAGGATAGTTTATTGGCTATAGTTGCCTGGAGTTACAGACAAAAAATTGAGCAACAAACTGATTATGAATAGTATAATATTCATTAGTATTCACCAAAAAAGGACACATTATTGTGCATGATTACATAGCTGAACAATCAACATGCTTGGTGACAATATGAGTTGACATTTCATCTGTTGATTCTTCAATTGTTGCACCTCAACATCAAAGCTAAACCAGAAAATCTTCAACTGTAATGAAGGATTTTTTAATAACAAGGTAAATATTAGCCCCATTTGTCCAATCTTATAAAACTGCCTTTGAAGTCTATAATATTTCTTGTTGGAGGTTTTGATCCCTATACTGCCAACAATTGTTGTTATAGTTTTTGAGCTGCCCATTCTCTTTTTTGTTTCTTGCTTTGGCTCAAGGGTTGCTGGCTTGTTTCCCTAAGTGTTATAAACTTGTAAGGATTAAAATTATGCTTTATCTTACAGGCTGGTTTTGTCACAATCCTTTGAGATTTCCTCCTTCATACTAATTCCCTCTTTCTCTCTGCTGTAAATGGAAATTACCCTCTCGTTTGTGAATCCATGACTGTTCTTTCTGAGATTCACCCCATTCAATGTTTTCCAAATCCTTTAGCTGAATTTCCTTCTGGATGGATTCTTTTATTAATATCTTAATGCTGTCTTGTCGATCTCATCTGGAGTTTAATTTTGCTCGTGAATTTACTTGGATTTTCCTATGTTTTTTGGCAATTGTTTGCAAATGTGCATTTTCTTCTGCTGCTTGTTTTTTGACTTTTTTCCACATTATCATCTGTAAAGAACTTCCCATGATTTCTCAAAAATAATGCTTTCCTTTGCTTCTCTAAGAATTATTTTGGTCTCCAAACTTGTGTAGGCTGGGATTGAGAATTCATTTTCCTTGGGAATTCTTTGTGTTACCTTCTTCGTATGTTACAATTGCTGACTACATGATCGTTTTCTACAGTCGAAGCATCTTAATGACAAACTCTCAGCGCAAAGTTGACTTCATTTGACCAAGGTCAATTCTGATACACAACTGAGCATAAAAGAAGAGTTACTTGTTTCCAGTAGAGTCATCCATTCTGATATATTTACCTAAAGTCCTTGCTATTCGTTTTAGAATTTCTTCATTCGTTAATTCTGAGGCAACTTGAAGGCATACCCATATCAGTACATTCCATTTCAAGTCTTCCTTCAGATTAAAGAGTGGAGAATAAGACCTAACGTGTAGACCCTGGTTTCCAAAAAGCCATGATCCATTATGAAAAATAGCATGTGTGTTTTGTTGGGATTGAAACAGCACTTGAACGAAGCCTTCAATTAAGACTCTAATCGCTAGGCAAGAGGGTAGGGTCCAGTTTTGACCCATCCAATATTTCATCACTTCTAATGCTGGCTAAAAGCCTATAAACTTACAAATGATGGCGCACTCACACAATTGTTGCACTATCTTGTATAAGGCTTTATCTGGGATATGGATATTAGATAGTTCATTCTTTTGTGATGTTCAGTACCTTAATCTTGAGGTTTGAATGCTGAAGTAATTGGTCATCTAGGCAAGGGAATGCCCTTGATTTACATTAAATATGTTTATATGTTAATCCATAAGCCATATTTAGAATCAGCCTTTTGTCTCTTTATATAAGCCCTTGTGTTTTAGCCATATTTTAAAAACTTGGACTTGAGAATTACTTAGAAGACTCAAAATTGTTAAATTTTTTGGACTCAGCAAAAACTCGGCAATAAATTGACCAATTTATCATAAAAAAAAATATATATAATTTTTAAAATATACTTTAAAAACATGCATATTTTTTGAATTTATAAACCATAATACTTATTTTCTTCATAAATAGATCAAAATTGGAGTTCAATACATGAACTGAAAAATGAGATCAAAGTTTCAATAGACATAATCTTCCATTTTTATTATCAACAAAAAAATATAAATCGTAAATTTCTTTGACGACTAAAGCTTAGAAAAGTCTGTTGCCACTGTCTGGATGTCATGAAAGTGGATGGTATAGCTATGTATCCTCAACAAGTTGTGTATGCGGTGAACACACCCCTAATGACTTGACAAAGTCCTCTTTTGAAGCCTCAAATATTGCCATATTTGCTTGCCATTCAGCTTTATCTCTATCCAAATCATTGATCTCTTTAGTCGTAAACAACATATTCACATCCTCGAGCTCAACAACCCAATTTGAACATGGATCAATATCATCAAGTTCAAGCACATGATGTGCATCTTGCTTCTATACCATCTTTTAATGCAATTGAAGGTTGTATCACACAAACATAAGGTCATTCAAGTGCTTTTGAGTCAATTTGTTGTGATTTTTTGTGTGAATGGCTTAAAAAGTATTCTAGTTGTGCTCACAACTAGAAACAGTAACAGGGCTAGTATAGAATGGGCTAGTATAGAATGTGGATAGTGAGCTTTTGAAGATTAGGTGTTGTGGCACCAAAATCTTCCTACCACAAATTTGCATAGACAACATTTATAACTTAGTAAGATATTAAGAATTTTATTAAACTTAAATAAATTTTAAACTATAATAAAACATAAAGTTTTTATTACTTGGCTAGAGTGTCTTTTCTAGAAAAATCATGAAGGTGAAGAAAATAATGCTCTCTGCCCCTCTTATAACTCTGTAATTCATCATATATGAGATCGTGAACATTGTCATTAGGGATCACCCTTTCAAACATGTTGAGGCCAAACATGACCTCTGAGTTTGCTCTAGATAAAGGGGAGAAGAAAAACTTAAGGTTCAATTTGTAGGCAACAACATGAATATGTTGGTGGAGTTTTAGGTTCCACCTTTGATCAATAATATGCCATATTTGTTCATATTTGGTTCTATTTGACCCATGCAAATGTTGAATTGTTGGTCTGGCCCCATCAATGACATCATATAGATACTCAATGGGGTTTTTGTCCCATCCACCAATCATAGAACCCCAACCAAAATGAAAAGGAAATTAGAAAAATAAAGAAAATCAGAAATTAAAAAAATATAATTAGCAAATTAAGATATTACAAAAAACTACTTGTAACCTTGTAAATTTATTCTTAAAAAAAAGAAAAAATTGATAAAAAATTTACCTTGATGTTCTCATCCGCAGTGTTGACAAATGTATCATAAAAAATAGTCCTCACGATCCTCTCTGCTTTAGCCATCTTGTAATAAGGATCTCTAAATATCATTTGCTCACAAACATTTACTTAAAGTTGGGCAATACAGTTGCTATGTTTTGTAAGGTAAGGAAATTATTGGCAAAACATGTGTCTCTTAAGTGAACAAGCTCCTTACCATTAGCGTGCTCTCTCATGAGATCCAAGACCCATGTGTGATTGTAGATATATTTGTTAATATTCCTTGCATCTTCCTCTACTTTTTTTTCACTTGGCTTGATTTCCATATGCCATCAAGTAGAAGTTCAAGGCAATGGGCAACACAAGGTTCCAAAACAATGTAGGGTGCCTCGTCTCTATTAGTTTACTCATTGACACATACGTAGAAGCATTGTTTGTAATTGTCTTGATAAAATTATCCAGTCTTACCTCCATCACTACTTAATCCAACAAGCTACTCATGGTCATACTACTGGAGGAATCATTTGACTTCAAAAGACCATCTGTCCTTCAAAAACCATAAAATTTTTTTAGTGTTTTATACTTGGCATCTCTCCGCCCTTTAGATAGAATGTTGTAGCCATTGCTTTTCCAAATCCATTTTTTGTTCCTCTACTAGCTTGTATATGTTGTGGACCTCATCCTCCAATAATAGGACCCTTAATTCATATTTGGTTGGGGTCTTCAACCCCTTGCTTTCCATGGTCAATTTAGTAACCAGCTCCTTCCAGTAAGGACTTGAAAGAACATTAAAGTGAATATTATGTAGTATTAAAATTTGTAACATGTCAGTATTGCCTCGTGATGCAATTCTCTATTCCATGCAGTACCTTCCAATGAATGTTGTGCACTAGGACTGTCATGAGAAACAAAAATCCTAGAACTGTGGTTGCCCACATTGTCTAATCCTCATATTCGTTGTCCAGTAGAAGAAAGCCACCTATTTTCCTCAATGTTGGATTCTATAAGATTGTGAAATGTGGGTGAGATTCCCATTGCCTTTGTCGTCCTCTTTATTTGTTTATTTATTTATTTTTTTATTTTGGTCAAAAGCTAAAAGAAGGGCTCTCGTCTCATTTTGAACCTCAAGAGTTGCTTTACTTCATGGCATAACATCTTGGCGAGGAACCCCTGCAAGGTGATATTCTAGACAATTAATATTTTTGCTCGTATCTTTGGAACAATGGTTGCAAATAATCATTCCCTTTTTTGACCTTTTGTACCATGTTCAAGCAAGGCTCCTTAGACTTTCTGTCTTTCTTAGTTGTAGTCGTGGATGCCATATTATTTTCAAAAAATGAAAATCAAGCCTAGAGAAAGGGAAATAACAGAAAAGCATTAAAATAAAATCATCGTTAATAAGTTATCCTTGTTTAATTTAAAATTTTTTAAATGGATGTCGAATAGTTGATAGCCCATGATAATGTTTTTCAAAATTTGCAATAGGTTCATAGTCACATAAAAACCTAAGCCATATTTGAATTTGTCATTAACTTTTGGAGCGCCATATTTGAATTTGTCATTAACTTTTGGAGCTTATTTGACATATGAAACCATTGCATTGAATATTGAGCACTTTGTATATTCATTGTTCAACATATAATATAGACTAGAATTTGACTACAAACTTTGAAAGTAATGGATTAATAATTTCATTAACAAATGGTATGCTTTGCTCACTTGTCAAGGATAAGCTATAAGGTACATCTAAAAGCATTAGTGATAATTTATATATGAAGTTACCAGCTCTACCACCAAGCATTTTATGAACACTAAATAACCTCTTTTGTAATAACATATAAAGCTTTCGTCCTTTTTCCCTTTCTAAGCCATATTTGACATATTTATGTTTTTATTTCTTTTTGATGGTTGGTTGTTTCCTATAAATAGGTATTAGTGGATTAGTGATAATTGATGATGCATTCAATTTATAAAATAGAGGAGAATTTTTTTTAAAATGTATTTCTTTCTAGTCCTTGCAGCATTCGTAATCATGACTGACATTTGTATTTCTTTAATAACATATTAGTGATAGGATGATCCAGAATCACGATTCAAACATTTTCATTGACACACATACCCCTCGTAACGGGGAGAGAGCGAAGGAGACAGAGGATGATGATGCACCACTCGAGAGACCTACCTCCCCAGCATATATATTACCATTAATAACCTCTTCAGCTAGGGGACCGAGTCATCATGAGTATGGGAAGCCAAGCAGAGCTGGTGCTACTATGCCCCCAGCTACAATACCTACTACAGTGTTCGAGACTCCTATCACTTCAATCGATCCTGATTGGCGAGAGGGAGATCCAAGTGGGAAGCTATATAGATACACATTGATTTATATGTTGTACGATTAGTTTCAATTTTGATATACATGATGATATGTTTGATTTCATACTTGCCTACTTTTTTGTAGTTGGCACACGGGGATGGCGTGAATTTGTGAGCCGTGTCATAATGGGGATGGTCTCTTCTACAGGGGCCCAACGATTAGTGTGGGCCGGTCATGGTCCACAACATGGTGCAGGGAGACACGAGGACATCTTTGAGTCCGTGGCACAACTGAGAGTAGAGTATGATTACTTACAGGCCGAGCTTGAGCGAGCGCGAGCAGAGAGAGATCAGTTGCATCGAGAGAACGTTCAGCTCAGGGTAGAGGCAGCAGAGCTCAGAGGTATTGTCCGAGGGATAGAGATACAGAGTCACTCACGGTCTATGGCATCACATAGACAATCGTTTATCCCACAATCACCACCACTAGGACTTTAGGGTTCTGCCAGCGATCATACATAAGGTGATGAGATATGTTATATGATTGTACACCGCATTTTATTTCAGTGGTGATTTTGATGTACATCTTGTATTGAAAGCTATTGCGCATATATATATATATATATATATATATATATATATATATATATATATATATATATATATATATAATGATGTTTTTGTTTTGAGATGTTTTATATAGATATCACATGTGATTTAATGCTAAACAATGTGTCATATTGCTTTCATTAAATGCAACAAAAGATCCGAGTAAAACATAATGATGAACATGTATGTCTAACTTAATACCACTGTGATTGATTAAACAACCTAATGAGATTGCTTAAATTTTTTTACAATATTAATTAATTAATACACGTGACCTAATTAAACAACTTTTCACAAGTGTTAAATTGAATGTGACAAGTGATGGTGTAATGTGTATATGTTAAGTTAAATGTCAATATGATCTAGCCAACAATTTTTTCACTAAATACAACATAATCTAATGAACATGGCACACAATATATTGAATTATATGCTAACATAAAAAATACAATTTTAAAAAAAGTGAATCCAAGACAACCAAAAAGTTTGTCATGAAAGAAGCATTGTACACTAAATAGAAATAGAATTTATCTATCATAACATTATTTAAAGATGAATGTGATAGCATACTATTTAGTAAATAAGAAGAAAGAAGATTAAGCATAGTATCTACGAAGGTGCATAACATCAATGGGTTCCTTCAGAGGCATTCTATCCATTTTTGTTAATTTGTAACTTCAGTGATGATGTAAGGTCCTAACTAATTTTGGTTGAACTTCACTTTTTTAAAATTGGAAGAGTGTTTATTTTGAGTTGATTTTCATAGAGCACCAAGTTACCAATTGAAAAAGATCGTTGAACAACTCAATCATTATAGCTTTGTTGCATGATCTTTTGATAAATTTAAGGATGTTCGAGAGCATTTATAAGTTGTTCATCAAGTATTTCAAGTTGTTCAAGGTGCCACTATCTATGAGAATTGTCATCAAGGATTACCTTGAGAGAAACTCGCAATGAAACAATCTCTAACTCTAAAGGTATAATTGCATTGGCATCATAAACAAGGTTAAAAGTAGTAGTAGCCATAGCTATAAGAATACTAGTTCAATAGGCCCACAATGTTGGCAACAACAACGAAGGAAAATTGAGAGGGGAGGGGAAGGGGGAAGGGGGGGTGAATCAGTTTTCATCGGATTAAGCAAATTAATCAAAACTTCAAATTTCATCAACTATAGCAACAACAAGGATAAACACAATAACACCAAAACATATAACATCGAGATTTTGACGTGAAAAATCTGGTTAAGGGAATAAAACAGTGGGAACCTACCCACAATAAGATGATACTTTGCAATAGTATGTGAAAATATTACAATGGGGAATGCACATGCATTCAGGGACACTGCCTAGAGCTCACTATTCAAAACAACAAAGGGCAACAATCCAGGGAAGGCTCATTGTCTTACAAAGATCAGACAACAATCCATAATTACTTGAATTGAAAGAATATCATCTTCTAATTCCTGATGACATTTCCGATTAAGCACATAGCACATTTGTTTGCTCTGCAACACTTCAATCTCTACTCAACACTTCACTGAAAGATCAATTCACTTGTTCGCACATATAACACTCTCTAATAATGCAGACACTTCACCTCTTCCAAAATTACATGAATATCAAACCTATATATACAAGTCATCAACCTTGGTTACAAGGTTGGCTCAACCCATAAGACCTAATTGCAAAATTACATCACATGATACAATAATCAACCATCAGACCAATACAATGTTGTTTCCAAAATAGCATGGACCTAAATCAAATGCTCAAACACGCAACACCACCGAAAACCTCGCCAAGAACAATCACAACACATTACATCATCAAGAAGGTCACATAACACAAAGAACATCACCGGATCAACAAAATCACCAATACCACGCACAATGATCAATGCAGACCACCAAAACAAATAGGACACAATTAGGAAACGCCAATAAGCACATTAGAGCCATCCATAACAACTGCGCCAACACCACTTATTCAAATCTACATCAATCAACATCTTGACACTCAAGAACACTCAACAACAACAACTACCATGTGGAAAGATAACTTTCAAAGCACCAAATCATGAACCATCTGAAATGTAGACACACGCAAACATCCCAAACGTTCTCCCAAATCCACAACTCAAATACTGATCACATCGGAGCACAATGGGTCAAGTACCGAACTCTGCAATACTGAACACTGAAAAACCAATCCACAAACCGGACCAAATGATATGATCAAATAAACTTCTGGAACACTGAAACCAATAAAGAATGAAGTATCTCTAGTTGATTGAGCATATCAAATTGATAAACCAACTAGATTAACTCTCTGCAACCACCAGAGAACCAAAACATAAGAATATGTTGACATCAATGACATCAACATATCCTAGCAGCAGCAATATCCAACACATAATGCATAAGACTATTGAGTGTGTCAATCCTTACCATGTTTATTAATAGTTTCACAAAGGATTTGTTCAATTGTCTTATTAGAAGTTTCAACTTGACCGTTTGATTGAGGATAATACTAAGTAGAAAAATGATGTTGAATGTGAAATTCTTGAGGAATTTCTTCACTTATTTGTTTAGAAAGGGTGCACCATTATTAGAAACCTAAATAGAAGGTAAAGAAAATCAAGAGATGATATTATCAAGGAGAAATTGATAAATTATTTCAGTAGTCACAAATCAAAGCGAAATAGTTTGAACCCATTTCGTGAAGTAATTTGTAGTTGTGATGATGAATGTATGTCCTCGAGGAGGAAGAGATATTTTGACAATAAGATTCAAACCCCATAAATGGCCAAGGAGCTACTTGAGCTCTAAGCATGAATCAAATTGTTGTGTTGTTGACATTGAGGGCACTTTTTGATATACGCAAATGAATCTTTGTCCATAGATTGCTAATGGTCACCCACGTGAAGCAACTTTTGAATGAGAGATTTACCACCAAAATGCCCCTTTAAGCATTTGAATGTTCTTCCTCAAGGGCAATAGGGATCTTTGATTTGTTGAGACAACATTGGAGAAGACCATTATAACCTCTTCGATAGAGAATGTTAGATACAATGATGTAACATGGGACAAGTTTACAAGTTCAAGTTCTAGCATTTTTAGTTGTAGAATCTGGAAAGGTACCATCACACAATTATTGAATGATATAAGAGTACCACTCATCAGAATCCATGTTAAAACAATGAGCAATTTCATTAGAACTATCAGAAATAGTGGACGAGGTTAGGTTATGGATAATAAATTGGCAATCCACGGATGGATCATCAAGTGATATAAGGGAAGCAATGCTTGCCATTGCATCCTCATGGCAATTATCTTTTCATCGGATAAGGAAAATGGTGTAAGAAGAAAAGTTCTTTAATAGTGATAAGACAAAGTAATGATATTGACAAAGTTTACTTTGTTTTGCTTGATAAGTTCTCATTATTTTTCTTATAATCAACTATGAATCACCAAAGATACACAAGTGTTGAATTTTAAAAGATAAAGCTACATGAATTAAATTGACTCTAAGGGATTCATACACATCGATGTTGGTACATAAGGAGTTTAGACGATAAGATAGTGGAATTGGCTCTCTTGAAGGAGATCTTTGTTAATGTGAGGATCCGGTTAACACTAAGAGGGGGAGTGGGCGGGGGGTGAGTAAGTAATAACAGTAAACTGCAAAAAATTCACCAATATGAACAATACTTCACAAAACAGTTCATAACCAGTATCGGTAGCTGATCAAACAATCACTTAATGCAGATTTACCAAAACATTACCTGTTGCAACTTAAGTGTTCATCATTAAGAAAATATAGTAAAGACATCAAATGCATAATCCATCCACAACATGAACACAAGGATTTTTCACGTGGAAACCCAAATGGGAAAAACCATGGTGAGAATTGGTACCCATAATATATGCACTATTTTGGAATGCGCCCTGTTAGGAGACTAGCTCGGTTAGGAGTTTTACAACAATGCCCGATTAAGAGAAAACCCTGTTAGGAGTCACCTGGTCAGGGGATTTTACAACTTAGCTCTATTAAGAGCTTTACCCTGTTAGGAGTAACCTCGTTGGAGGATTTAAACCCAAATTAATGAGCCACCTGGTGAAGGGATTTACAAGATTAGGCCTGTTAGGACCTACCCGGTTAAGGGATTTTAATGTTGTTGCAACTGTTAGGAAACAATAGATAAATGATCTGGACTCAACACTTCATAGCTTGCTATTACAGATCCTTGTCAGCTTCAATCTGCTTCTCTCATGCAGATATCTCAATTTGGTTCGCACACACACACACACACACACACACACACACTTAACTGATCACCGACACACTCAACCTTCTCAAACTCGATCTAAATACATTTTACAATTAGGTCAGTTACAAAACCCTAACCTATAATTAATATACATCATAGATCATATTAGATCATTACAAATCATTATAGATCATCACACAAATCATTACAACAAATTAAAAGACAATTACAACCGTTGAATGATCATAACTTATCATCGCACATCGATTTGATAAGTTGTCAAACCCTTAACATATTCTGCTAAGCACTTCTGCTTCCCAAGAAATTAGATCTTTGTACGTGCCAAAACAACATCTTATCTCTTCACATGGATTCTAACATGCCATCATCAACTTATGAACATGAAAATAATCACAACCAAACCATAAAACATCACCGGTCAAAGATCTTGATACCAGTTCTCAAACCCTAGTTGATTATACAACAGTCAATTAGAAACTTGACTTCCGATTCTCCAAACATGATGCAGTTCAAGTCATAGACTCATTATGATGTCATAAGCACACATTCTAAACCACAACACCTAACTCAACACAGATCTCTACCGCAACCATCTCATTCTTTGTTCCTGCTTATCGATTCAATGTCACTTAGCAGTTTTGCTTTCCAGCTCAATCCAATTCAATTCATTATCAATTAGACTTAACCAGTAGACTTAAATGACATACCAAGCATAAACAAACATGGTTGCCATCAATGACAACACAAATAACTAATCATCAAGCATCATATCATAATTATATTATGACCAACAGTCCTTTACCGATACACCATCATCTCCATCAGCTATGCCAACATGCCAACAATCTCCCCCTTTGGCATTGATGGCAACACCAAAATCTCGTCACAAAACCTGTTATGTCTGTTGTACATCACTGTCCAGTCATCAGTTCTTCTCCTATCATATTTCTTCTCCCCATGGTTGTTACATTTATTCTCCCCCATTGACAACAATGCCAAAGGTGCAAAGGCATCTTCTGTCATCTTCTCAGCTGCTCCCCTGAGGAGTATCCTGCTTTTCATCAATCCACAGTGAAAGATATTCAATGAGTTCAATGAGTCCACTAGATTGATGCTTCCACATCTTCTTATTTGACCTTGGATAGGGGTATATGTTAGGTCCCGAAGACAACTGAGAGGGGGGGGGGAGGGGGAGGGTGAATCAATTTTCTAATAAATTTAATCCAAAAACAACTTAAACAACTTTAATGCTTAATACCGGTAAACCAGTCTTTTATGCCGGTAGACAGTTATATCAGTAATTGCAATACCGATAAGGATTAATGCATGAAACAAAAAGACAAAGTCATCCACAACACATAACACCAAAATTTTACGTGGAAACCCTGTAAGGGGAAAAACCACAGTGGGAAACCTTACCCACAATCAGATGATACTACTGCAGATAGTAAGTGTATACAAATGGGGTCTACACATGCAGAAAGGCCAAGCGCCTAGAGCTCACTTCTCAAACACAAATGGGAGTCACACTGACTACAATTGGATGATCAAATCCAATATGGATGTATGGATGTACTGCTCAAATTAGCATCGTTCTATGCCGGATTCAGTATCGGTGTAGTTCTGATTGTCTTCACAAAACCTTCCTTCAACCTTCAAATGATATCTATGTGTATAGCTCTTCTTATTTTCGCATATACCTTCACACAATTTCTTCTTCGCATTCCACATTCGATCTTACAAATAAGATCTTACATTTATATTATAACCTAAGACCAATTTTAGTAGGTCGTCTCTAAAGGATATTACAATAAAATCAATTTATAAATAAATCAATATCCGATGCAATAACCGATTCAACATGTCGGCTTAATGCATTTACAACAATAATAAATCATATCCATAGCGTGTCGTGCTGATCTGGAAAAGATAAACCTGCCGGTGTATATCCTGGACCTATTTGTCGGTAACAACAAATATGCAAATACGAATATGCCAATAAACAAATCTTCAAGACAAAGTGTCCAAACGATGTCTTTGACATAACCAGGTGTTTTCCATGTCATTCCAAGTGCCGATGATCATTATATCCTGTCGGTGTACCAGATACCGGTGACTATGCATAAGTCACTTGTTTGCTGGTGAATGTTGCCGATTCTCCAAAGTGCCAGAGTTGATAAGTGTTAGTAGGTGTTGACATCAATGACAAAACCATACCAAAATACCAACAATCTCCCCCTTTGGCATTGATGGCAACACAAGATGGAAAAACCATCAAAGTGCCAAAACAGAAATGCCAAATACCAAAAACCAACAATCTCTCAAAAGAGATCATAACCAAAAACATTTCTCCCCAAAGTAACAATTATCTCTCCCCCTGAGAGTGACATGTGTCTTTCTTGTGTTTTTCCATATACCAATCTCTCCCCCTTTGACATCAAATTCCAAAGTAATAAAAAACATTTTCAAATACAAAATACCAACCAATTCAGTATACCAACTACTAACCCTGAGAAGTAGCTTTCCCATAAAAAATCGAAGTAAAATTTTTTTCTGTTGGTTCTACCGGTTGATGATAAACATCAACTGTCTAAGTTTCTACCGGTGGGGGTATGACCCCAAGCTGATCTCTTAGATATTCAAAAGTCTCCTTAGGCAGAGGTTTAGTGAAAATATCTGCAATCTGCTCTTCAGTATTCACATAAACCAGTTTTACTTCTTTTGCTTCAACATTCTCTTTCAGAAAATTCAATTTGATAGAAACATGTTTAGTTTTAGAATGTAGTACCGGATTTTTAGATATATCAATTGCTGCAGTGTTATCACAATAGATAGTTATAGGTTCCTTGCATTTTACTTTTATGTCCTTCAACATTTGTTTAAGCGTACCTGTGTACAATTAGTTGCTGCTGCAACATATTTTGATTCTGCTGTTGATAAAGATGTACAACTTTGTTTCTTACTCAACCAAGAAACTAGTCTGCTTCCAAGAAAGAATGCTCCACCAGTGGTACTTTTTTTGTCATCTACATCTCCTGCCCAATTTGCATCTGTGTATGCACATAATTCAAAGTTTTCATCTCTAGGGTACCATAAACCAAGATTTGTAGTGCCTTGTAAGTACCGGAAAATCCTTTTTACTGCTGATTCATGATTTTCTCTAGGATTACTTTGAAATCTTGAAACAATACATACTGCATTCATAATGTCAGGTCTTGTTTGTGTCAAATGCAGTAGACCTCCTATCATAGATTTTTACCTGGTTGGATTAACAGGTGATGACTCATCCCTAGTGATAATTTGTCATTTATAGTCATAGGTGTGCTTACCGGTTTAGAATTCTCCATCCCAAATTCCTTTAGTAACTCTTTTAAGTACTTGGATTGACTTAAGAATATACCTCTATCAGTCTGTAAAATCTATAATCCTAAAAAGAATTTTACCTCTCCAATCATAGACATTTCAAATTCTTGCTACATTTCAATAGAAAAGTTTTTACATAATCCATCTTCTCCTCCAAAGATTATATCATCAACAAAAAATTCTATAACCAAGATGTCATCATTAGTTACTTTATAATATAAATTGTTGTCAGCATTGCCTTTAGAAAAACCAATCTTCAAAAGATACTTATCTAATCTTGCATACCAAGCTCTTGGAGCTTGCTTCAACCCATACAAAGCTTTCCTTAATCTGCAAACCATATCTTTGTTTTTTGTCAAAGAAAATCCATCAGGTTGTTCAATGTAAACTTCTTCTTCAAGATCTCCATTTAGAAATGCACATTTGACATCCATTTGATAAACTTTGTAGTTCTTATGTGCTGCAAAAACCAAGAATAATCTAACTGCCTCAATTCTAGCTACCGGTGCAAAGGTTTCATTGTAATCAATTCCTTCTTTCTGAGAATATCCCTTACACACTAGTCTTTCTTTATTTCTAATTACCTTACCATCTTCATTAAGTTTGTTTCTAAATACCCATTTAGTTCCAATTACATTTTTGTCTTTAGGCCGGTGAACTGATGTCCATGTGTTGTTTTTCTCAATTTGTTCTAATTCTTCTTCCATAGCTTTAATCCAGTGTTTATCCTCATATGCTTCATTAATTGATGCTGGTTCAATTTGAGAAATAAGACATACCTCTCCATTTGCCAATCTTCCTCTTGTCATAACTCCTTTATACTTGTTTCCAATTATATGATCTTCAGAGTGATTCAATCTTACATACCGGGGTGTCTTTGTTTGATGTTGTTCCTCAGTTACAGTGGAATTTTCAGATGATACCGGTGTAACTGGACCTTCATTCTGTACCGGTGGATTCAATGTAGATTCATCTGTTAGAATCTTTGTTGCCGGTTCAGAGTCTATATACCTTGAAGTTCCTCTAAATTGTTCATCAATCTTTACATTTGTACTCTCAACAATTTTCTGCAATCTTTTGTTAAAACATCTGTATGCTTTGCTCTTAGATGAATAATCAAGAAATATTCCTTCATCACTTCTAAAATCAAATTTGCCAATATACTCATCTCTTCTAATGTAGCATTTACTTCCAAAAATTCTAAAATATTTAAGAGTAGGAATAATACCAAACCATAGTTCTTGAGGGGTCTTACCGGTTTCACCTTTGATGTGAACTTTGTTGAATGTATAGACTGTTATGCTTACTGCTTCTCTCCAATATACATGTGGTAGATTTGATTCAGACAACATACTTCTTGCTACATCCAAGATAGTTTTGTTTTTCCTTTCTACAACTCCATTCTGTTGTGGTGTCTGAGGTGCTGATAGTTGTCTTTTGATTCCATTTACTTCACAGAATGCATTAAATTCTTTAGATGCAAATTCTCCTCCTTGATCTGATCTTAAACATTTGATTTTCTTACCGGTTTCATTTTCTACCATAGCTTTGAACAGTTTGAAATTCCCAAGTGCTTCTGATTTTTCTCTGAGAAAAATAACCCAACACATTCTAGAATAGTCATCAATGATTAACATGAAATATCTATCACCTTGTAAACTTTTAGTTCTAGCTGGACCACATAAATCAGTATGAATTAAGTCAAGAGCATTATTGGATTTTTCTGGAATGCTTTTAAATGTAGCTCTTACTTGTTTTCCAAATTGACATTCCTTACATACCGGATTGTGAGGCTTAACAATCTTAGGTAAATCTCTAACTGCCTTAGTAGTACTGATCTTCACAGTGCAATCAAAATTTACATGACAAAGTCCCTTATGCCATAGCCAGCTTTCATCAATATGAGAAATCAAACATGTCTTTTCACTGTTATTCAAATGAAAGATATTACCTCTAGTTTGACTACCGATTGCAATTTCCAAACCAGTTCTGTTCATAATTTTGCATTTACCATTTTTGAATTGTAACTGAAATCCTTTCTCAACTAATTGACTAACACTCAAGTGATTATGCTTTAAACCTTCAACATAGTAAACATTGTCAGTATTATGCTTACCATCAAGAGATATTGTACCTTTACCTTTGATCAAACAGGCTTTATCATCTCCAAATCTTACTAGACCTCCATTATACTCCTGAAAAGTTAGGAATTTACTTTTATCACCAGTCATATGATGTGAGCATCTTGAGTCAATGATCCATTCATCCTTAACTTTAATTTTAGCTTCCAAGGCCTGCTCTACCGGTTGAACAGTAGGTGTAGACGTATAAAAATGACCACATTCCTAAATGAATATTTTATGTTCATTTCTCTATTTAATTAAATCCAATTTAATTAAATTATCCACATTTCTCTATTTAATTAAGTAAATTACTCAATTTATTTAAATTAAATTCACTATATCCATTTAATGAATAAATCATTTTATTCAATTAAACCCCCCCCCCCTATCCACTTTTAATTAAATGCAAATTTAATTAAATAGTTATCCTAAAAATTGAATAAATCTAATTTATTTAATTGCAACCAAATTGAATTAAATCATTTAATTCAAATCCTATTATCCCTCCATCCACTTGCATTCTCTTACATCTCCCACTTGCCTTCCTAAACCCCTTTCTAAATCCCTTCTAGACTCTTCTAATCGCTTCTAATTAGCCTAACCCATCTTCTAAACTTTGTCACATCCCTAAGCAAGGGGAGGTCACTTCTCAAACCCTCAAAGTCTTTGATAACCATTAAAGGCTTCAAACCTTCAACCACTTATATCCTCAAAGTCTTTGATAACCATTAAAGGCTTCAAGCCTCCAACCACTTAATTCCTCAAAGTCTTCAATAACCATTAATGGTTAACTCAAACCCTCTTACATGGTTAAAGAATTTGTTTTAACTCAACCTTCACCCAACCCAAAGGTCTCATCAGGCCTTTAATGCATTGACCATGATTATCTCTTAATCATTTGCACATAGGTTTATCCTTGGATTAACTCTTAATCTAGTGGGTAACCCAAATTTAAGCTTGGCCCTTACCTTCTAGATAACCCTAAGGTCTTCTCAGGCATTTAATGTCTCCAACCCCTTCTCTCAACCCAATCTTATGTTGACACTTGTCACCATTTCATTGGTTCAAATTGCAAACATGGATCCCCAACTTTCAAACTCAACCCTTGATCAACTCTTTCAATCCTGACCATCCATTGCCCTGTTTTTGCTATAAATAGAGCTCTCATTCCTCCATTTAATCCATCCTCCAAATTTGTAGTATCACACTTATGCTCAAATACATTCAAGCTCTCATATATCATTTTATGCTCACAATTTAGCCTCTCTTTAGAATATAAATTAGTCTAAATATACATGTTTAGAATACTTTCTTTATCATTTAGCTCAATCATAGACTAAATATATCATGTTAGGATAGTACTCATACTAACCTTGTCATCTTATCATCTAGTTTATTGCATTTCTAAGATCATGCATAGCTTAGGATGCATTTTATTTTAAAATCTATCAAAGCATCCCTCGTTCTTGCATTTTCCATCCCTAAACCATTTTGTTCAGTGATCTAAGAGCAAAAACATTGGTTTGAGGGACATTGTGAGATAGAGAACCATGGGACCAACCTTGAGAAGCTGAGTTATACTTTATGACTCCATAGCTTGCACCAAGAAGTCTTGTGTGTGTGTGGACAAGTCTTTGACAATATTTTCACATATTGAGTTTTATCAACCTGATTTTCCCACATACATTTCTGGCGCCCACCGTGGGGCTCGACCCCAAATATCAAATCGGTTTTTGAAACTAACTACTTTTGCAGGCACACGGGAAAAATGAATTAGCGCGTTAAATTTACTGTTTAGCGCATCCAGTAAACAGCGTAGCGCATTCAGTCCACTGTTCAGCGCGTGGGGTCTCTACTCTAGCGCATAAAGTCTTTACTTTAGCGCATGACCTCCACTAAAACTTTTCCTGTAGGTCTCAGCGCGGAAGAAAAACAGAGTAGCGCATCTGCAAAATAGATTGGCGCGTTGGGTCTATCAGATAACACATCCAGTTTACCATCTAGCGCTTTAAGTCCAGCATCCAGAGCGTAAAAACCATCTTTTAGCGCATCGGATCATCATTTTTCCTGTAGGTCTCAGCGCGGGAGAAAAATAGAGCAGCGCTTCCGACACACAGAGTAGCGCATCCGGAACACAGTGCAACGCATTAAGATATTGTTTTAGCGCATTAAGATATTGTTTTAGCGCGTACAGTCCTTTCTGTAGCGCATCACAGATAGTGAACAAGAAAATTACAATTGTAACCGAAATAAAATCTAGACTTGTAGAAGTCCACCAAAATCTAGAGTTTCTAACTATTTGATTGAAATTTTGCAGGTTGCTGACAATTTCTTGCAGGTGGAGCGGGAAATTTTATTTTATCGATTTCTTTTGTTGACCACCAAGATCGAATTTACTTTGTTGACCAATGCTTTTTCATAGATAAAAAAAAATCATTGCCTTAAAAGGATAAAATAAACACCATGTTTTTGTGGAGCAACATCTTCACATAGATTTTAGCAAATCACTGAATTGAAAGGCTAAAAAGAACCAACTTGATTTCTTTGTCTCGAAAGTGGAAGGAATATGCTCTCCCCTTAACTGGGCGATCAAAAATCCAGACCACTCTTACAACTTTCTGTACTTCAAGCATTTACATCCTTTAGCAGGTCTGCCTTCCCGAGGAGTTGGAATCAACTCTTAAAGCCGTTTATGGCTTGTGTGAAGGGAACGACCTAAGTGGAGAACGACTTTGACGCCAAGAATTCCAACCCACTATAATCAAACGTGGAAAGTGACGAAAGTCCTTTTCAACGGTTGCGCGCAGTGATTAGCCTTCCCCCAGTATCCTCAAGATACATAAAGTCTTTGTTCTAAAGGTTGGGAAGCCTCCTAAGGGAGTTTATCACTGATGACCGAACGGGAAGCCTGATTACGAACCATAGAAATAGAAGCTTTGAACCGAGTCAGTAACCAGACATTTATAACATCATAGTGCAAGGGTGGGGAAGAATCCGCCCCCAAGATTACTCACCATATATCTCCCAAGATAACTACTCAACTGTGAAGCAATTCACTTTGAGTTAACTTCTAGCAAAAGGCAAAAAAACGGGCGCCCTCTAGGGGGTGACACGGCTGTTTGAGCTGATGGAGTATCGAGACTAGTGGGCTATGATGTTATTTATGACCCTTGACTAAAGAGTCTTTCTGAAGTGTATTATCCATATCCAAACCTGCTAAAACATTGGGGATTTGAACACATCCTCGCAGAACATACACTTTTTGTTAGATTAGGCAAAATGGTTGTACTTTTTGTGTCGTGCTTACATTTATTACTTCAGAAAATCATCCATCAAACTTGAAAAATTCACAAAATACTCAAACAAAAGAAAAATCAGGGCAGATTAGCACATAAGAACAACCTCTTAGCGCGTAAGGTACTTCTATTAGCGCATCCAATCATCAAATTAGCGCGTCAGTTCAAAACAGTAGCGTTTCATCTCGAGGCAAAATAGTGTAAAATCCTTTAGCGCATCAGAAACACAGTCTAGCGCGTGGAAGCAACAACTTAGCGCATGGAATCCAAACATTATCGCATAAAGTTCAATAGTTAGCGCATGACAGGCCCAAAATAGCGCATATCTTTTTCAAACAGCTAGAAAACAATTTCAAACAGTCAAAACTTTAGCGCGTGTCTGGGGGCAGCCTAGCGCGTGTGGTTATTATTTTAGCCTATAGAGGCATTTCAGTAGCACATGTAGTCTCTGTTCTAACGCATGATCAAAAACAGAAAAACAGAGGGCAAAAGCCGGGAGGAATTTTAAAAATTTTCAAAAACATTTTCAGAATTTTTTTTCCATCAACATCATTTTTCATCAAAATAGAGTGACAAAAACCAAACGTTGCAACTATTTCTTGAGCTAAATTTGCGTCAGAACAAATGTTGTTAGGATCCTAAATGAATCGCGCGATAAAAAATGTCTCTCTTATCATAATCCGAAAACCTCATCATCAGTATCAACAGAATCCTTTACCATCTTATGGATTTTTATATCAAAACACTTGTTTAAAATTTTCAAATTGTCAAATCAAGTTTCCATATCGGGAAGCTTCTATCCATATCATTTGACACACTTTGTCATGAAAGGGGCATCTAAACCTTCACTCTGATAAAGTAAGATTTAAAAATTTTCAAACAAGATCAACTGAATCCAAACCAATCAAAGGAAACCATTGATCACTCATACATGACTAATCCTCATATTCTGAGAAGAAAGAACCTTTATCGTAACATCACGTTGAAGAAACAACAACCTAGTTTTTCCAAATTCATCAAGAGAAATAAGTTTTTATACATCAATCGTCAACTCTTCAAATCTCATCGGGTATTCCTTCATCACGTCAAACGTTATATCCAAAAAAAATCTAGCGAATTTGACAAAGAACACTTGAAGATAAGAGCCTACTGTCAACAGTCTGCTTTTAATCAAACCATAAACCACAACGGAAGAATCAATCCAGCATTCTTGTCCGACGAGTGTATCACTTATAACACATCTCGACCAGAACCACCCACCTCTGAACAACATATCAACGAGGCTTTTGTCCCTTTCATCACTGAGAGTTTCTACTAAAATGCTTGTTACTCGCTCTCAAAAAGACAAACAAAGCGAGACACACGCCGAGTCTAGTATGAATCGAAGATTATCAAATCCTTTTGAAGTTCCACCCTTAGAAGACCCTGAAATTACTGAAGCACTTCTTCGGGAATGTCAGGAAAACCCTTCATTCCAAAAGCTTGTAGAAAAGCTCATGGAAAATGACAAAGAAAAATATCTTCTCATGCTTACAAGTAAAGGCGTTAAACTTCCCGAAGATTTAGACCCCAACATCTTTAAAAATGGATCTCGACAATATGCATATCAAGAACAACAAAGAGAAGAAGAAACCCGTAACTTTGAACAACATATACCTAAGCAACACATTCCAGAACAACGCATACCAGAAATGCGTATACCTGAGCTAGAAACACCAGAGCAAAATATACCATTTACCACACCTTTTCAGCTGAGAACAAATACAAGGGAAGAACTTTTCCCTCGACAAGACCATATACCTTTGGCAGCCCTTACTCAACAAATGCAAATGTTGCAAAGGCAAATACAAGATATGCAACAAGGGACAATAGTACGGTACTCTTTAAACGAAATCTGTCCTTATCCATTTGATAGAAGATTGAACATGGTGCCTTTTCCTCCAAACTCAGACGTTCCCAAATTTGATAAATATGATGGGAAAAGTGATCCCCGAGATCATGTTCAAGAATTTTGCACACCGAGCCTTGAATTTTCTCATGATGACACCTATTTGATGAGGTTATTCCCCTGAAGCTTGGGAGGGCAAACCATGGAATGGTTATCCAAAATTACACCGCCTGTTAGATCATTTGATGAATTGGTTAACAAATTCATAACCCACTATTCCTACAACATCCAACATGCCATAACCATGCTAGATGTTTGCAACACCAAACAAAAGAACAATGAAACATTCATGATATTCCTTCAACGCTGGCGACGTATGGTATCCAGATATCCTCGAGATATTCCCGAGAAGGAGAAAATGGAAATCTTCATCGATAACTTGAATAGTGAAATGAGTTACAGACTAAAACTTCAATGCATACCATCTTTCGCTAAATTAATCAAGAATGGCATTCAAGTAGAAGAAGCATGTGTCAAAAAGGGAACACTCAAATTTTACAAGGAGGGAACAAACTCATCAAACTACAATAACCAGAACAATACCAACCTTGACAAATCTCGATTTTGGACTCGAAACAAAAACGAAGGCAATAATGAATCATATGATCCCAAATCTAAGCAACCAGTGCTTGCATTATCCGGAAATCTTCAAAACACGAAAAATCCTAAAAATGCTAATCCAAATGCTAACACATATGCACCTAAAACCGATCAAGGACAACTCAACACAAACAACACCAATGATACTCAAAGCAAAAACTTGAATCCAGGACCTAGCAACAATTCACGCAACAACACAAACAATTTCCAAAAGCGTATCTTCACACCACTGGGACAATCACTAGAATCAACATTCAGAGAACTTTTGGCACACAAGATTCTTTCTTTGCCTCCAATCAGCAACTATGAACCCCAAATCAAACCACCTTGGTGGAATGATTCACACTATTGTGATTACCATCGTAACAAGGGTCATCAGACGAATGATTGCATGAGGTTAAAACACGTGGTGCAAGATATGATTGATCGAGGTGACTTAACAATAAATGGCCTCAAAACAAATGGTGATCATGGAGCCTTTAAAAATCCTCTTCCAAATTACAAAGATGGAGCTTCAACCTCGGATAATACACGCGGAGCTCGAATCAACCATATCTACAACAACACCATAAATCACATATCAGCTGAAGATCACCGAGTAAATGTCATCACCATCCGAGATAAGCATGATCATGAATCTGTCAATGTAACAACCCGAACTCAAAAATATGTCTTGAAAGGACATACTGCACCTACAATTACCACACCAAAAATCCAATATGACTTGGTCAGCCAACTACGTAAAACTCCAGCATAGATATCTATACTGGAATTGTTGAAACTATCACCAAAGCACAAAGACATATTAGAACAAGCGCTATTGGAAACCAATGTACCTCAAAATTTGGATACAGACAGATTTCAAGCCATGGTCGCCCATATGACTGGACCTCATAACCTCACCTTCTCAGAACATGACGATGCTTCCTTAATCCATCCGCATAATAATCCTCTCCATATCGAAGTCATTGTTTGCAAACACCGAGTAAAAAGAGTCCTAAGAGATGGAGGAGCCGGACTTAATATATGTACTTTAAAGCTTATCCGTGCATTAGGCTTCTCAGAAGAATCTATTGATCCCTGCAAGAAAATTACCATAAAGGCATATGATGATGAGGAAAGATCCTCTAAAGGAACTGTGATATTACCCATTCAAGTAGGACCAGTGCAAAAGGATACTATATGTCAGGTCTTGGACATAGACCTTACCTACAATATTTTATTAGGGCGACCCTGGATACATGAAATGCAAGTAGTACCTTCCACATATCACCAGTGCGTAAAATTTCCTTATGACGGACAAGAAGTATCCATATCTGATGATCACAATCCATTTCAACATTGCAACGCAATGGGGGCAGCCCAAGACAGTTTGGTTCCTCATAATAGAGAAAAGCAGCGATCTTCAATATTAGATCAACAAACAGCAAAATCCAACTCCTTATGGGGAGACTTCAAGCAGAAAATGCAAATCAAAGACCAAGGTATGGGGGAATACTCTTTGGAGCCTTTATGTTTGGCTAAATTGCCAACATCACCTAGATCTCATGGATTGCCTACTACATCAACACATCTAGTCACTCAGCCCATCACCAAATTTGATGGTACCTTCATCCAATTGGGCACTATGGCACATGAATCAGAAGACAAAGATATTCTTAGCTGGTTGTACAAAGATGAGAAAGAAGATAATAGAGCAGCCACTCTGGACATTGTTCTACCTACACACCTATATGGAAAAGGATACTTAATCATGCAACAAATGGGATATGACGGTAAAGGACCTATTGGGAAACGTAAGGAAGGAGTCACTGAACCTATAAATCTTCCTTCACAACCCAATAGAAACAAAGCAGGATTGGGTCGTGAGCTCACCTTCCTATTAAAAAGGCCACCCCACCTAACTACAAAACCTCAATAGAAAGTAAAGACGAAGTACAAAGAAGAGTCCTGGCAAGAAGCACTCTTTGAATCAGCAGAAACAATCCGCAAGGCACGAGAACGGCAGGATCAGAAGTTACATCAGGAAAAGCTTCTAAAACACAAAAGGGCCATATCTATAGCAGTAGCTCATATTCAAACACCATAACCTCAAGAACAAATAAAATCATCTCTGGATATCTTTGTTTCACCCCGAAGAAGCACAATATATGAACAAATACAGAAAATAGAAGACGGATCTGACACAAAATCAACAAAAACTATCAAAATGGCATCTATCGTCAAAGATTTGTTTTCACCATACAACATACCAGTTTACAGCACTAATAGAATATGGGATGATGCCTCAGAGACTGATTCCAATGAATATGAATGGGGTACCTGCTCCAATGCTACTATAGATATCCCTAATGATAATGATTCTATATCTCTTTCTCAAGAAGCACATAGCACAAGAGATAGATCTCTTGAATTTGGACCGCAGAATATCTATGACGCCACAGAAAGCGAACAGAAACATTATGAATAAGTCTATGTAGAAGATAATACCATAGAAGACCTCGACGAAATCCTGAACTTCTTTAAAACCAAGAACAATCACGATGAAAAATCTGTCCTAACACTCACAGTAGCCGAACTTGATCCACCTAATGATTCCTTACCACTTGTCTTTCCTGACCTCATCGACTGGGATGAACCTGAAATCCATGATATACCAATTTTCCCAGATGATGAATCTATTATCTATTACCTATGTACCGTAAATCCAGAAACAGGCTCTACCAGTGAACGAAATAACGATGTCTACAAACCAAGGAGTGCCAAGTCTCTCAGTCGCAAAAATGAACCAAATAAAGGATCTGATGCTGAAAACCAATCAATGGCAGCTCTAGATCACAAAAAAGTAAAAATAAAGGATGCATCTGCGGGTGAAAACCTTTTTAAGGCACCTAACGATGGGAGACTTGACACTCTTCCTGAGCACTTTCATGAGCGATCACCCATATTGATTGAGCCTATTCAATCAATCAACATTGGTACCACAGAAGCAGTCAAAAACCTACACCTTGCAAAATCTCTGACAGAGGAAGAAAGATCAGCATTCATCATTTTCTTTAAAGAACAACAAATTAACTTTGCTTGGTCGTATGCTGATATGCCCGAAGTAGATCCACACTTAATCATGCATCACTTGTCCATTTCTTCAGGAGTTAAACTAGTCAAGCAAAAGCTACGAAAAATGAGTCCACAGGTGGCACTCATGGTCAAAACTGAACTAAAGAAATTATTAGATGTCGGATTCATCCGACCCATTGACTATGCAGAATGGATTTCCAACATCGTTCCAGTATCAAAACCAGATGGTAGTATCAGAATATGCACTGACTTCAGAGACGTCAACAAAGCTTGTCCAAAGGATGACTTTCCTCTGCCCAGTATCGACATAATTGTAGATCTTACAGCAGGCCATGCAATGCTCTCACTAATGGACAGTTTCTCAGGCTATAATCAAATCAAAATACCCCTAGAAGATCAAGATAAAACCGCGTTCACCTGTCCTTGGGGAACGTACTGTTGGAATGTTATGCCTTTTGGCTTAAAGAATGCAGGGGCCACCTATCAGAGAGCAATGACAACAATATTCCATGACATGATGCACACATTTATGGAAGACTGTGGATGATTTACTCGCTAAATCCTTCACCAGAGCAGAACATCTCAGCATCCTAACAAAGATCTTTGATCGATTGGAGAAATTCCAAGTCAGGCTCAACCCTAAGAAGTGTGTCTTCGGGGTTACATCAGGCAAGTTACTAGGCTACATTGTCTCAGCTAAAGGTATTGAAGTAGATCCAGCAAAGGTACAAGCCATTATGGACATGCCACCACCAAAGAATATCAGTCAACTCAGATCTCTACAAGGACGACTTCAATCAATCAGGCGATTCATCGCTCAGCTAGCAGATAAAAGTCTACCATTTAACCATTTACTACACAAAAATGTACCATTCAAATGGGAGACCAAGTGTGCAGAATCTTTTTACCAAATCAAACAATATCTGATGAATCCACCAGTTCTGGTACCACCAGTCGCAGGAAAGCCTCTTATCCTATATATCTCCACAACAGATATATCGCTGGGGGCACTATTAGCACAAGAAGATCAACAAGGGAAGGAATGCGCCATATATTACATCAGTAGGACATTGAGTGGCTATGAACTCAACTATACATTCATTGAAAAGGCTTGCCTAAGAGTGGTCTTCGCATCTTAGAAGTTCCGACATTATATGCTAGCACACACCATTAAGCTAGTCGCAAAAATTGATCCTCTCAAATATCTACTCAGCAAGGCAGCTCTTACAGGCCGATTGGCTAAATGGGTCATGATTCTCAGTGAATTTGACATCCAATACACAGAAAGACGAGCCATCAAAGGACAAGCAATTGCAGATCAGTTGGCTGAAGCACCGCTACCAGGCAAACACACCATGGAGATTGAATTTCTAGACAGGGACGTTCTTGCTCTTTCTACCAAACAATGGACCCTATACTTTGACGGATCCTATACACAACATGGTTCAGGTGCTGGCATTTTGTTCATCACTCCTAAAGGACACACTATACCAAGATCATATAGGCTTATGTTTCCCTGCACAAATAATGTGGCTGAATATGAGGCATTGGTTATAGGTATCAAAATGGCCGTAGAATGGAAAATCACAGAGTTAAAGGTCTATGGAGACTCGCAACTGGTCGTCCATCAAATCAACAACAACTATCAAACAAAGGATGACAAGCTACTACCCTACAAATGAATGGTGGATGACTTCAAACAGTATTTTGTGCACATCACCTTCGAGCAAATACCAAGGTTAAACAACAAAGCAGCCAATGCAATGGCTACAATCGCTTCACTACTACAAATTCCAAAGCAACAGAGTCATTATGAGTTCCTGGTAGAGCAACTGTTCTCCCCCGCCTATGACCACTCTGAATCCCAGGTTATCTATGTCTTGACTGGTTCAGATTCTCCGTTACATGGACCAATATACGACTACCTCAAGCACAATATCTTATCAATCGACCAATCCCGTAACCAAAAACGTAACTTTATCCGACAAGCTGCCCGTTACACCCTTACCACTGATACTTTGTATCGTCGAGGTCTCGATGGTACTCTTCTTCGTTGCCTTGATCGTAATGATTCCGATTCTGCTTTACACGAGCTTCACGAAGGTATTTGTGGCACACATTCAAGTGGCACTACTCTTGCTAAAAAGCTTCTAAGGATGGGATACTACTGGCCTACAATGGAGAAAGACTCATATCACTTCACTAAGAAATGTCCTAAATGCCAAATCCATGGTAATCTGATACATGCACCAGCACAAGAACTGCAGCCATTTACAACATCCTGGCCCTTTTATCAGTGGGGACTCGACTTAGTGGGCAAAATTCATCCTTCATCTTCTAATGGACACAAGTTCATTATAACAGCAACATAATACTTTACCAAATGGATAGAAGCAGTTCCCATGACCACAGTGACAAGGAAACAAATTGCCTCTTTTATCCTCAATTATCTGATCTGCAGATATGGTATTCCAAGTTCAATCATCACAGATAATGGAGGGCCCTTCAAGAATCAAGATGTCCAAGAACTATGTGAAAAATTCAAAATCCAACATAGGTTCTCTACACCATATTACCCGCAGGGAAATGGTCAAGTAGAAGCATCTAACAAAACAATACTGAAAATCCTCAAGAAAATAGTAAATGATGCAGGCAAAGATTGACACGTACAACTCAATCCAGCACTTTGGGCATACAAAACCAGCATCCGCACACCTATAGGAGCAACACCATACTCATTGGTATATGGATCAGAAGCCATTTTACCCCTAGAGGTAGAAATCCCATCTCTCAGAGTCTCTTTGAAAGACTTAATCTTAGATGAAGAGTATCGAGTTAACCGACTGCAAGAACTTGAACTATTAGATGAAAGACGTCAGCATGCTTATACTCATCTCAAAGCATATCAACAACGCATGTGCATGAGCTACAATCACAAAGTCATCCACCACAACTTCAAGGTTGGTGACCTAGTCCTCAAAGAAAATCCAAGAAATCAGCAAGATCGAGAAAAGAAAGGGAAATTTGAACCTAACTGGTTGGGTCCCTATGTTATCATATCCGCCTATGGATCAGGTGCCTATCAACTAACAAATTCAAAAGGAGATGTGCTCGACGAACCAACTAACAACATCCATCTGAAGAAATACTACACTTAAGTAGCCTAGTGCACGGAAAAAGCAAAAAAAAGCAAAAAAAAAAAAAAAAGCAAAAACAAAGTACAATAAAAACAAATGGTGAAAACCTGGTAAACAGGCGCTCTTGTGAAAGAATGGCTTCTCCATCGATATCCATACCATTTTATCCGTACAAACACTATCGGCCATCGCCTGGCACTTAGCACATATCCATTCAGGACATACTTAGTGTAGTCACTATCCTGGCTTATCCATATATATCCTCGTACCACAAATCCACCATGGCTTGGAAATCACTGTACAGATTCCTATCAAGAGGCACACTCAGTTAGGGGCATTCAAATCATCTCAAATATTGCAAACATTCAAGACATCAAGGCTATTTGCAAAACTCAAAAGCATGACATCCAACAAACCAAAAACTACGCTTCATCGCAAAAGAAAACAAAACAATTCACAAAAATACCAAGGATGGATGATTTTTTGAAGTACTGGATGTTGCATTATCACATAAACATCTTAACTAGTTTTTCATTTTAACCTTTTTGGACTTATTGGATTTTCTCCCTTTTCTCACTAAAATGCTTCACAGCTAGAGATCATCGGGACACTCCAATATTTTCTTAGTCTTTTGTCTGGGAGGCGATCCCTTGTACTGTGTGAATACTTGCCTCGAGACGTGATACGTTGAATATCACTGAAGGCCTGATTCCACTTCACGCATACAAATGATCTAATCTTGTCTGTTTATACAATACGCACTTAGGTCGTCCTGGTTCAATTATACCTTGACGCTTGTGCTATCTTGCAAAATCAAATATCATGTAAATTTTTCTCAGGTCATTATGGTTCAATTATACCATTATGCTTGTATAAATTTTCAACATATCCTACACAAATCAATGCTCAATGATGATATCTACAAAGAAAGCAAACAAATGGCTATATCAAATGGCAAATACAGAATGAGGATGCTACCAAAAACATAGTTGCATATCATTTTAACATAGTTGCATATCATTTTAACATCGTTGCAATTAGTTACATATCATTTAAACATGTTTACATATCATTAGTTGCATATCATTTTAAATATCATTTTACATTTAGTTGCATATCAAATCATACATCTCATTTTTAAGATACATCTCACAGCATATAAAAGCATACATCCTGCATCATACATTATATCATCTATTTAAGCATTACATCATCATGAAGAAATAACCCACATCACATGCATCCATATAAACACACCACATGATCAAAGAAAATGGTGCCGTATATATATATATATATATATCTCAAAAATGATCAAAATGTACAAAATGTATCAACACTGTGTCCAATACAAAGAATAACAATAATAAAAAATACAACAGAGACCACGTCTCTCAAGTATGACTATCCCCTGACGGAGATGGTCTAGCTCCAGATGCGCCCGCCCCTAGATCCCCAGGAGGGTCCTGTCTCAATGGCCCTGTAACACCTCGGCTCCTAGACCGCGACCCAATATCTTGAGATCGACTAGATCTCGACTGTGTAAAGCTCTGTACTTGCCGGTCCCTGGGTACCACAGCCTCATAGTGTCGCCGATAGTACTCTGCCTCCTGAGCTCTCAATGCTAGCTCTCTCAGGGTGTCTCTCATAGGACCACCCGCCACTGCTCTCTGCATACTAGACACCACCTCCTCCGCTCGCCCCCTCCCTTCTATCTCAGTGTCCCACTCAGTGGTCAACTGAGAAATCTGTCGCTGATAGGTCAAAATCTGTGCCTGCAGTTGCTGTACAGTCACCTGTAGGGTCCGGATCTGTGCATCCTCAACATGTGTAGGGATCCGAACCCATAGTGGTACCTGTGCAGGGGCAACTCCTCCTACTCCGCCTGTCCTCGGTGCTGGAGGTGGGAGCACATTTGTCCTCCTCCTCTGAGCCGGTCGCCTCGCTTCATCATCCCCCCACTACCGCTAGCACCTCTCCCACTCTCCCCTCTCCACCGGCTCTAATCATCAATCCACCTCTCCCCTATCTATCATCCCCTATCTCACCGCTCTCTCCACACCCCTATCTCCTCTCCTAGCTCTCCCTCCCCGCCTCCCTCTGCCTCCTCTCCCTCGTCCATCTCCTCCATCCTCTCCATCATCATCATCATCTCCCTCTCCCTCCTCCCCATCCGAATCAAAAGCTGGCCTCATCTCATCAAGATCAGATATCCTGGCCACCACCTGCGGAGCAAACAATCGAGCAAACTCATCAGTCATGCCCGCATCCTGAATCTCAGGGGCATAATCTCATATCTGCCCAGCCAACCCAACAAACTCCTCCACTACCACTGCACTATCAATGGTCAGCCCCCAATCTGCTACATCCTACCGCCGCCGTGCATATAGGCACACTCCCTGTGGAATACCCTGTTGGTGCCCAAACTGCCTCAAAACTTGGGTCACCACAAACCTCTCAATCACGAACGGGGTCCTCCCGATCAGGTATCTGGTCATAAAAACAAAGGGCATCTCCAGCCCATCCTCTGCCCACACCTCACATCCTATATACGGTCGCCAGGTGACCGTATCTATATCATCCAGCACTCTCCTCCAATGCTCTAGTTTGCCCAGCTTACGCTGGACAACTAGACCCCTGTATCCATATGCATATGCGCATCCCACGAGCCTATCCCTGTCTTCTAGTGGCCTCGCTGCTGGAATGTGCTCCCAACACCATACCTGTAATAGTGTCACGCCAGCTAACAAACTGCCGTAACCGAGGTATACAACCTCATGTAGGCCCCTGTATAGATGGGCCAACATAGCTGACCCCCATGAAAACCTCCAGCCCTGTGTGACCATCTCCTCCAAAACCAGCCCCCATCCCACAGAAAATCCCTTTGACCTGCGATTAGGACAAAGGAATCCACCAATGAACCCTGCTAGTACAGATGGCAGGGGTGCGTAATCCAGGTCTAGGAACTCCTGCCATGGGATCTCATAGCCGCAGACTGTATCATCATGGAAAATGCGGCGCAGTGCCTCTGTACCACCCTCCTTTGACTGCTCATATGGTAGTAGTGCACCTACTACAAGAATGCGCAGGATCCTGTAACAGTCCTCTGGTGTGACTGTCATCTCTCTAGTGGAAAAATGGAAGGTGTTTGTGTCACTGTGCCACCTCTCTGCCAATGCTGTCAATAGCACCCGGTTCACAGTGAACCGAGGCATATCCAAGAGGGAAGTCAACCCACATCTCTCTATAATATCGAGGTCAGCCTGCGACAACCGTGGTATCAATGTCCATGGCTTCAGAAATCTCTCTCGCGACTGAACCACACCCAATCACTCTTGTCCAACAAGCAAAACAAATCCAATATCAGTTTCCACATCAAAACAAAGATATCAAAATCAAACTCACATCAACAACATGAAACAATTTGCTCATCTACATCAAGTTCAAAATCTTATCATTTCATATCAACTTGTAAAACAACTCAAGTTATCAAAAACCATATCAAAACTTGTAAAACAACTCAAGTCTCCAAAATCACATAAACTTGTAAAACAACTCAAGTTTTCCACCCATATTAGCTTGTAAAACAACTCAAGTTTCCAACCCATATCAGCGTGTAACACAAATCAGGCTTCACACATTGAACTTGAAACACGGTTCGCAAATCAATCATATTTTGATCACAACACCACATTGATATCTATATATAACTTGAAAAACAACGCAAATCAAAACACGTTATATTGGACACATCCATTAAATCATGACAGATAGACCAAAACAAATTTACAAATCGACTCATCTTGCATAAATTTTCCAGATGCGCTAAAACAGACTCCAGATGCGCTAAAACTCACCCACGCGCTAAGCTGTTTTTCCTACGTGCTACCTAACCTATCCTATGCGCTAGACTGACTCTACGCGCTAATCTATACCTCCCAGGCGCTACCCATTTAACACTATCCGCTAGGTTAGCCCTACGCGCTAAACCCCCTTACCCATGCGAACCCCTGTGACCTCTATGCGCTAGGTCTACCCTACGCGCTACCCTGCTGACCCTATGTGCTACCCAACTATCGCCATGCGCTATTCTGTGTCTATGCGCTAGCCTCTATTTCCTATGCGCTACCCTATTTTATTTCGGACGCACCCCCTAAATTAAACTTGATGCGCTACTTCAGAGTTCGTATGCGCTGATATATGACTTAGACGCGCTAAACCGCTAAAACCAAACTTTAAAAATTAAAAAAAGGACTAAAAACGACCAAATAAAAAATCAAAAGAGGGTCCAAAACGTTGACTTACTGGTGGTCAATACGCGGCAGGTCTTCGGTACCTCCGAACACGCTCGAAACAGTGTATAGAATACGGAATCGGCATTTTCTCTGTAGACCAAATTCTCTTTCTCCAAAGTCAACAAGGCACAAATGAATCAAATCAAAGCTCTTTTCCCCTTTTTATAGGAGGAAAATGACATTAGGGTTAGCCAAATGGACCTGTACTATGGTCGCGGTCTCCCCTATATCTTACACATTGTACATTATCGGGAGATGAATCAATTTACACACAATTTACATCGATGAAATCCTACACATCCAAGCAACTCATCAAATCAAATCAAACAATTTTCAAAAAAATTGATTCATCTCCCGAGGGGGCATCACGCATCAAATCGAATCTGGGACAGGACTTGCAAATCAAAAGAGCGACACAAAAATTGCATTTGATCATAAATTAGGATAAAGCATCATTTTCTTTGAAATAACATGTGCACACACATCACTTCAAAGAGGGGCAAAATGTAGACGTATAAAAATGACCACATTCCTAAATGAATATTTTATGTTCATTTCTCTATTTAATTAAATCCAATTTAATTAAATTATCCACATTCCTCTATTTAATTAAATAAATTACTCAATTTATTTAAATTAAATTCACTATATCCATTTAATGAATAAATCATTTTATTCAATTAAACCCCTACCCCCCCCCTCCCAATCCACTTTTAATTAAATGCAAATTTAATTAAATAGTTATCCTAAAAATTGAATAAATCTAATTTATTTAATTGCAACCAAATTGAATTAAATCATTTAATTCAAATCCTATTATCCCTCCATCCACTTGCATTCTCCTACATCTCCCACTTGCCTTCCTAAACCCCTTTCTAAATCCCTTCTAGACTCTTCTAATCGCTTCTAATTAGCCTAACCCATCTTCTAAACTTTGTCACATCCCTAAGCAAGGGGAGGTCACTTCTCAAACCCTCAAAGTCTTTGATAACCATTAAAGGCTTCAAACCTTCAACCACTTAAATCCTCAAAGTCTTTGATAACCATTAAAGGCTTCAAGCCTCCAACCACTTAATTCCTCAAAGTCTTCAATAACCATTAATGGTTAACTCAAACCCTCTTACATGGTTAAAGAATTTGTTTTAACTCAACCTTCACCCAACCCAAAGGTCTCATCAGGCCTTTAATGCTTTGACCATGATTATCTCTTAATCATTTGCACATAGGTTTATCCTTGGATTAACTCTTAATCCAGTGGGTAATCCTAATTTAAGCTTGACCCTTATCTTCTAGATAACCCTAAGGTCTTCTCAGGCATTTAATGTCTCCAACCCCTTCTCTCAACCCAATCTTATGTTGACACTTGCCACCATTTCATTGGTGCAAATTGCAAACATGGATCCCCAACTTTCAAACTCAACCCTTGATCAACTCTTTCAATCCTGACCATCCATTGCCTTGTTTTTGCTATAAATAGAGCTCTCATTCCTCCATTTAATCCATCCTCCAAATTTGTAGTATCACACTTATGCTCAAATACATTCAAGCTCTCATATATCATTTTATGCTCATCATTTAGCCTCTCTTTAGAATAGAAATTAGTCTAAATATACATGTTTAGAATACTTTCTTTATCATTTAGCTCAATCATAGACTAAATATATCATGTTAGGATAGTAATCATACTAACCTTGTCATCTTATCATCTAGTTTATTGCATTTCTAAGATCATGCATAGCTTAGGATGCATTTCATTTTAAAATCTATCAAAGCATCCCTCGTTCTTGCATTTGTCATCCCTAAACCATTTTGCTCAGTGATCTGAGAGCAAAAACATTGGTTTGAGGGACATTGTGAGATAGAGAACCATAGGACCAACCTTGGGAAGCTGAGTTATACTTTATGACTCCATAGCTTGCACCAAGAAGTCCTGTGTGTGTGTGTGGACAAGTCTTTGACAATATTTTCACATATTGAGTTTTATCAACCCGATTTTCCCGCATACATTTCTATCACGCATCAAATCGAATCTGGGACACGACTTGCAAATCAAAAGAGCAACACAAAAATTGCATTTGATCATAAATCAGGATAAAGCATCATTTTCTTTGAAATAACATGTGCACACACGTCACTTCAAAGAGGGGCAAAATGTAGACGTATAAAAATGACCACATTCCTAAATGAATATTTTATGTTCATTTCTCTATTTAATTAAATCCAATTTAATTAAATTATCCACATTCCTCTATTTAATTAAGTAAATTACTCAATTTATTTAAATTAAATTCACTATATCCATTTAATGAATAAATCATTTTATTCAATTAACCCCCCCCCCCCCCCCCCCATCCACTTTTAATTAAATGCAAATTTAATTAAATAGTTATCCTAAAAATTGAATAAATCTAATTTATTTAATTGCAACCAAATTGAATTAAATCATTTAATTCAAATCCTATTATCCCTCCATCCACTTGCATTCTCCTACATCTCCCACTTGCCTTCCTAAACCCCTTTCTAAATCCCTTCTAGACTCTTCTAATCGCTTCTAATTAGCCTAACCCATCTTCTAAACTTTGTCACATCCCTAAGCAAGGGGAGGTCACTTCTCAAACCCTCAAAGTCTTTGATAACCATCAAAGGCTTCAAACCTTCAACCACTTAAATCTTCAAAGTCTTTGATAACCATTAAAGGCTTCAAGCCTCCAACCACTTAATTCCTCAAAGTCTTCAATAACCATTAATGGTTAACTCAAACCCTCTTACATGGTTAAAGAATTTGTTTTAACTCAACCTTCACCCAACCCAAAGGTCTCATCAGGCCTTTAATGCTTTGACCATGATTATCTCTTAATCATTTGCACATAGGTTTATCCTTGGATTAACTCTTAATCCAGTGGGTAATCCTAATTTAAGCTTGACACTTACCTTCTAGATAACCCTAAGGTCTTCTCAGGCATTTAATGTCTCCAACCCCTTCTCTCAACCCAATATTATGTTGACACTTGTCACCATTTCATTGGTGCAAATTGCAAACATGGATCCCCAACTTTCAAACTCAACCCTTGATCAACTATTTCAATCCTGACCATCCATTGCCCTGTTTTTGCTATAAATAGAGCTCTCATTCCTCCATTTAATCCATCCTCCAAATTTGTAGTATCACACTTATGCTCAAATACATTCAAGCTCTCATATATCATTTTATGCTCATCATTTAGCCTCTCTTTAGAATAGAAATTAGTCTAAATATACATGTTTAGAGTACTTTCTTTATCATTTAGCTCAATCATAGACTAAATATATCATGTTAGGATAGTACTCATACTAACCTTGTCATCTTATCATCTAGTTTATTGCATTTGTAAGATCATGCATAGCTTAGGATGCATTTCATTTTAAAATCTATTAAAGCATCCCTTGTTCTTGCATTTGCCATCCCTAAACCATTTTGCTCAGTGATCTGAGAGCAAAAACATTGGTTTGAGGGACATTGTGAGATAGAGAACCATGGGACCAACCTTGGGAAGCTGAGTTATACTTTATGACTCCATAGCTTGCACCAAGAAGTCCTGTGTGTGTGTGGACAAGCCTTTGACAATATTTTCACATATTGAGTTTTATCAACCCGATTTTCCCGCATACAGTAGGTGTCGGTTGATCTTCTTATAGCAACAAAGACCCATCCATTGTCTATCAGATCCTCATCAGAATCATCAGTGACTCCTTCATCAGCAAGATAACAAGATTTGTCTTTATTCTTCTTAAATTTGTATCTCTGATATTCAGGGTTAGGTTTGTATGTTCTTCTAGCTTCTTCTCTTAGTCTGGCATGTCTATCAGGGCATCTTGAAGCCATATGACCAATCTTATTACAATTAAAACTTTTAAAGGGTTCTTTACCTTCATACTTACTTCCAACTAGACCTTTAGGCATTTTTTCTTGCAAATAATGCTTCAAGTTCTTCATTTTCTGTCCTGCTTTCTTCAAGTTCTCTTGCATAAAAGGCTTTACAATCAGATTTGTCAAATGATGGTGCATATGATGTTGATGCCTTAAAAGCTAAGTTAGTTTTTATAGTAGCAATAGGATCAAATTCCTCAATCTCAAAAGCTGAAAGTTTTCCAATCAATGTATCCCTAGTTACTGATGTATTAGGCATTGATCTTAACTCATTTATAGCAGTGACTTTCATTTTGTATGCCGGTGGTAATCCTCTTAAAACTTTTGAAACAATTTCATCTTCACTTAAGGTTTCTCCACAACATTTAATACCCAAAACAATTTCATTAACTCTTTCCATAAAAGCATAAATCCTTTCATCTTCTTCCATTTTTAGATTTTCATACCTGACCTGGAAGCTTTCAAGTTTTGCAATTTTGACTATGGAATCTCCTTCATTCAGTGTTTCCAAATGATCCCAAATAGCTTTAGCAGTAGACCTATTTGATAGTCCCATGATTTGTTGATCTGATAATGCGCTCAAAAGTGCTTCTCTTGCCTTGCAATCATTCTCTCCATCTTTAGTCAGATTTGGTGGATTAGGCTGACTTGTAGTAGGAGCAGTATAGCCATTCTTTGTAACATCCCAAATATCCTTTCCAATGCAATTTAGATGTGTCTCCATTTTGATCTTCCATATGACATAGTTGGTTCCATCAAGTTTAGGATTGTCCTTCCTGAAATAGTTAGAAGACATTGGATCTCCTCAAGAGTTTAAACTTCTGCAAAAAGAGGACTTAGCTCTGATACCAATTGTTAGGTCTCGGAGATAACTGAGAGGGTGGGGGAGGTGAATCAATTGTCTAATAAATTTAAACCAAAAACAACTTAAACAACTTTAATGCTTAATACTGGTAAACCAGTCTTTTATGCCGGTAGACAGTTATATCAGTTAATTGCAATACTGGTAAGGATTAATGCATGAAACAAAAATACAAAGTCATCCACAACACATAACACCAAAAATTTTACGTGGAAACCCTGTAAGGGGAAAAACCACGGTGGGAAACCTTACCCACAATCAGATGATACTATTGCAGATAGTAAGTGTATACAAATGGGGTCTGCACATGCAGAAAGGCCAAGCGCCTAGAGCTCACTTCTCAAACACAAATGGGAGTCACACTGACTACAATTGGATGATTAAATCCAATATGGATGTATGGATGTACTGCTCAAATTAGCATCTTAATATGTTGGATTCAGTACCAGTGTAGTTCTGATTGTCTTCACAAAACCTTCCTTCAACCTTCAAATGATATCTGCGTGTATAGCTCTGCTTATTTTTGCATATACCTTCACACAATTTCTTCTTTGCATTCCACATTCGATCTTACAAATAAGATCTTATATTTATATCATAACCTAAGACCAATTTTAGTAGGTCGGCTCTAAAGGATATTACAATAAAATCAATTTACAAATAAATCAATATCCGATGCAATAACCAATTCAACATGTCAGCTTAATCCATTTACAACAATAATAAATCATCTCCATAGCGTGTCGTGCTGATCTGGAAAAGATAAACCTGTCGGTGTATATCCTGGACCTATTTGCCGGTAACAACAAATATGCAAATAGGAATATGCCAATAAACAAATCTTCAAGACAAAGTGTCCAAACGATGTCTTCGACATAACTAGGTGTTTTCCATGTCATTCCAAGTTCCGATTATCATTATATCCTATCGGTGTACCAGATACCGGTGACTGTGCATAAGTCACTTGTTTGCCGGTGAATGTTGTTGATTCTCCAAAGTGCCAGAGTTGATAAGTGTTAGTAGGTGTTGACATCAATGACAAAACCATACCAAAATACCAACAGTATAACCCCTAACTTACTTCTGAGATATTCAAAGGTAGCCTTAGGCAATGGCTTAGTGAATATATCAGCCAATTTCTCTTTACTTGACACATGCTCCAATCTCACTTTCTTTTCCTGCACCCTTTCTCTTAGAAAGTGATACTTCACTTCAATATGTTTAGTCCTTGCATGTAGTACCAGGTTGTTAGAAATGTTTATAGCACTAGAGTTGTCATAATGTATGATCACCGGTTTTGTCATATCTTGCTTGAGATCTTCCAAGACATGTCTCATCCATATGGATTGTGTACAATTCATGGATGTAGGCACATATTCTGCTTTAGCTGTAGACTGAGATATACAAGTTTGTTTCTTACTGGTCCAAGATACTAGTCTATCACCTAGAAAAAATGCACCACCGGTTGTACTCTTCCGGTCATCTAAATGCCCTGCCCAATCAGCATTAGTGGATACCTGTAAAGAAAAATTGCCTCTGTATGGATATCATAATCCATAATCAACTGTCCCTCTCAGATATCTGAATATCCTCTTCACTATTGTCATATGTGTCTCCTTAGGGCTCTTCTGAAATCTCACTACTAAACCAACTGCATGGGCAATATTCAGTCTACTGTGAACACCATAGTGTGATTTCACAATCATGGACTTGTATTCCTTCTCATTCACTAAGGGTGAATCATCTTCTTTTAACAATCTGCAACTGGTAACCATAGGTGCTCCAACCGGTTTAAAATCTTCCACCCCAAAGGTATTTAACACTTCCTTCACATACTTGGACTGACAAATAAAAATACCACCTTTCAGCTATTGGACCTGCAATCCAATGAAAAATTTAATCACCTATTAGAGACATCTCAAATTCTTTCTTCATCTCATCTACAAAAGTCATACTCGTATCATCATTTCCACCAAATATAATGTCATCAACAAATACTTCTGCAATCAACATCTTGTCTCCTTCGGTCTTCAAATTAATATTGTTGTCCTCACTGATTCTTTGAAATCCTACCTTTATCAAATGTGCATGAAGTCTTTCAAACCATGCCCTTGATTCTTTCTTCAATCCATATAATGCCTTATGCAGTTTGCATACCATATTCTTATCTTATGTCAATGCAAACCCATCTGGTTGTTCAATATACACCTCTTCTTCAAGAATACCATTCAAAAATGTTGACTTTACATCCATTTGATAGACTTTAAAGCCTTTAAAAGATGCTAATGCAAGTGGCATCCTAACTCCTTCAAGCCTACCAACCGGTGCAAAGGTCTCTGCATAATCTTCACCTTCTTCTTGTGCATACCCTTTGCATACTAGTCTTTCCTTGTTTTTGTAGTGTCATAAATTGTACACCCTTGCTAGGGTGGTACAATTTCACACTTAGGTTAGCACCCGCCTTAGCATGTCTTGCATCTTGCATTTCTTATTTCCCTTTAAGCATTTAATTAAATCTAAAGTCATATTTCATCACTCCCCACATTATAAAATTGGGCCCTTTACCCTAAGTGTGCCCCTTTTTATTTTATTCCTCCAATAAATCATTTAATCATAAACCCTAATTATGTCCTATTTCGACCTTTAAGGCCCGATTTTGCATATCAAAACACCTTGAAATAAGTTGTAACTTTGGTTTTCTCTCTAATATCATTATATCTAACGACCCTGGAAATTTGGTGAAAAGTTGGTCAGACAGTGGCGGGAAAGCACATGGTCCTCGACTTTTTTCCCGAAATTTCAGGAGCATAATTCCATGATATTATAATGCTTAACCCCAAAAGATTGGTAGGAAATTCAATTCCTAGGTCAGCCTAAAGGCGGAATTAAGTAAAAATTAAGATCTAGGGTTTCATACATAAGAGCTCTCTTTCTTCATTTGAAGGCAACTAAGATCTATCTAATCTAAGGGAGTTTTCAACAAAGCAAGCATAAGGAGCCTTCTATGTAGTGAAAGAGAAGCCTATGTGGAGTCTTCAACAACATCCAACAACATTAAACAACATTTAACAACATTTCATCAAGCACTCATCATCAATTAGGAGCCTTGAAGACATTGAAGAGTAATAGGAGATCTAGTGGCAATATCTCTCCCTTTGGGATTGGTATGATTTCATGTTATTTTCATGTCTTTGTATGAGCTTCTTTAAATCAATTTGCACATTTACCTTCATACTTTAGATAATTTATCATATTTGGTTTGAAGCATTGTTATTTACATTCTCATTTACATTTAGGGTTTACTCTCATGTGTGGGGTAGCTCTAGTTTCTTATCATTTAGGATCTTGCATACACACAAGGTTCTAGCACATACATTTTTAGTACATTATCGTCTATTTGTGGAGGTGGAAATCACCAACACGGGGGTTTGACTAAGGCAAAACCCTATATAGCCACCAAACCTTCCCTTTTCAGTTGCAAGTGCAGAAATAGGTACCCAAAAGCAGTTTCAGATCTGGAAAAGGCATCAACACCACCTAGAAGTCTCAAAAGTGTAGAAAAATGTCAAGGACAAGGGCGCGGCACCCTAATCCCTCCACTTTGCAGTGAAATTTGACAGGTTGCAGCTTCAGGATCTCATATTTGTAGTTTCTCAGTTACATCTCTTTGTCAGTCCATCAGTGACAGTGGAATGACACCCTGGTCCTAGTCAGTTTGGCTCAGTCTGCAGCATCAGGTACACATCCAAAATCCTCCCCCTTTCATGTTTTCATTATCTCAGTTTTAGATCTGCAAGTTTGTGCAATTTCAAGTTCATTTGTGCTTCATTCTTTATCTCCTAGTCTAGTTGATCATTCAAACCCTAGTTTTTCTCATCATTTGCAACAAGAGAAATAGAAAACCTAAGAGATAATCCTTGGCTCTCTCTTTCTCACAAGAAATAGTCAAAGTGAGCTATCTCCCTAGGCTCTTTTGTATTCCCAATGTGTTGGAAAAAGTGGGATTAGATCCTAGTCACCCGATCTCGCTTTTATTGCCCCCACAATTTCTAATAACTTCTCCATCTTCATTCAGCTTGTTTCTAAATACCCATTTTGTACCAATCACATTTTTATCATCAGGTCTAGGAACAAGTGACCAAGTATTGTTTTTCTCAATCTAATCAAGTTCTTCATTCATTGCATTTAACCAGTCATCATCCTTTAGAGCTTCTCTAACTGTATTTGGTTCAACTACAGAAATCAGACAAAAGCTTTCTTTGATTTTTCTTCTAGTCTGCACTTCAGTATTCTTGTCACCTATGATCTGGTCTTCAAAATGATCTAGCCTTATATATCTAGGTATTACCTGTTCTGGTGCAATAGCCTCTTCTTGTTCTTAATCTTCTTCATCTTCTACCGGTTGAGCATCTTCATCCGCATTGTTCTTCTCAACATCTTTTTGTACTTCTGGTTCAATAAACACAATTTTTTGTTCATCATCTGTTAGATCAGATTTGTTGGTATCATCAGATTCATCAGAGTACTCATCAACTTTTAAATTCACACTCTCCACAATCTTCTTTGTCCTTTTGTTGTAACACTTAAAAGCTTTGCTCTTAGTAGAGTAGCCAAGAAATGTTCCTTCATCACTCTTAGCATCAAATTTATTAGTATAATCATCTCTTTTTATAAAACATCCGCTGCCCAAAACTTTGAAGTAACTAACACTAGGATTTCTACCATACCATAACTCATAGGGTTTTTTTATCATTACCTTTCTTCACCAGTACCTGGTTAAATGTCTAAACAATAGTACTGACTGCATCTCTCCAAAACATCTTAGGTACATCTCCCTAGGATTTCTACCATACCATAACTCATAAGGTTTTTTATCATTACCTTTCTTCACCAGTACCGGGTTAAATGTCTAAACAATAGTACTGACTGCATCTCTCCAAAACATCTTAGGTACATCTCCCTATATCAGCATAGTCCTTGTTTCTTGAATAATGGTTTTGTTTTTGCTTTCTGCAATTCCATTCTATTGTGGTGTCCTTGGAGCAGATAACTACCTCTTTATTCCATTTTTATCACAATATCTCACAAACTCATCAGATGTAAACTCTCCACCCCAGTCAAATCTTGGGCACTCAAGATTCTTACCAGTTTCTCTTTCCACTAAGGCTTTGAATGCCTTGAACTTGCTGAAAGCATCTGGCTTTTCCTTCAAAAAATAACCCACATCATTCTAGAAAAATCATTAGTAAATATCATGAAATATTTATCACCATAAAAACTTCTATTCCTCATAGGACCACATAAGTCAGTGTGCACCAAATCTAGAATATTCTCAGAAGAAAAATATTTTCTCTTAAAAGAAGATGTAGTCATCTTACCCAAATGACATTGTTTACACAACACATTCTCCAATTTAACAAGTTGTGGTATGCCTCTCACCATACTAGATTTACTGACCTTAATCACATTATCAAAATTCACATGACAAAACCTTCTATGCCATAACCAGATATCTTCAATCTTAGCAACCAAAAAATTGTTCACATTAGCATTTGGATGGAATAAGTTACCTTTAGTTTGCTTACCAGTAGCAATCAGTTCTCCTTTGCATCCTAAGATCCTGCAAACTCCACTCTTAAACTCAAGATGATAACCTTTGCCATTCAACTGACCAACACTCAACAAGTTATATTTTAAACCTTCAACCCAAAATACATCATCAACATTACTTGTACCATTCAAAGAGATATAACCTTTACCTTTAACCATAGAAGGTGAATTGTTTCCAAATCTTATTACACCGCCATCAAATTATTTAAGAGAAATAAACTTGTTCTTATCACTGGTCATGTGGTGTGAGCAACCACTATCAATAATCCATTCATCATTGTTGTCAATGCGAGATACTAAAGCCTTCTTATCAAACAAATCTTCGTTAACAACAACAAAAACAATCTCCTCATTGTATTCATCCTCAGATTCCTCATCAGTGGCACCTTCATCAACTACAACATAACATTGTTTCTTTCCTTTTCCCTTATATTTTATAAACTTTTCCTTATGATCATTATTAGGACTATGTGCATTAATGTGTCCTATCTTGTTACAAGAGAAATATTTGAGAGGCAACTTACCTTTGTACTTACCAGTGCCTCTTGGAAGTCTTTTAGCCAATAGAGCTTCAAACTCCATCAGATTACCTTCATCATCCACATCACCTTTACCACCGCCAAGATGACTTGACCTGCATTCATGACTTTGACAAACATATTTTCCTTTTCTCACCGGTACACTAGATACAAATGCTTTAAAATCAGATTATGTCTTGGGTACACTGTTATCAAAACTATTTAACTCAAAAGCAGTGAGCTTACCAATCAAAGAATCAACGGTAACCTTATCCTTAGTAACTGACCTCAACTCTTGAATAACAAACACTCTGATGGCATAGGCAGGAAATAGGGTTCTCAACATCTTACTCACAATAGTGTCTTCTTCTATAGTACCACCAACACTTTTGATTCCATCGATAACTTCTTTAATCCTCTATCCATACTGAGTAATATTTTCTCCTTCCATCATTATCATATCATAAAACTTTCCTCTAAGACTCTCTTCTTTATCCTTTTGAATATGCTTATCACCACCATAGATTAATTCTAACTTCTCCCAAACTTCAAAAGAAGTCTCTAAACCATGGACATCAATATATTCAGTATCAACCAGTGTACTTACTATGACTTCCAGTGCTTGAATTTTTTGTTGTTGCTCCTTCAACTGATCTGCAGTTAGAGGACCGGTAGTAGGTAGATACTAAGTAATAACATGCTGCTAGAATTGAGCACCCATACCTTTGATATATATCTTCATTCTATCACTCCATATCCAGTAATTGTCCTTAGTGAATTTGGAACCCTCCTTCTTCAACATCTTCCTCGCTTTGTTTCATTAAGCGGTTAAGCTTCTGCACAAAGAGGACCTAATGCTTAGATACCAACTGTTAATGTGAGGATTTGGTTAACACTGAGAGGAGGGGGGGGGTGAATCCGTGATAATAGTAAACTGCAAAATTTTCACCAATCTAAACAATACTTCACAAAATAGTTCATAACCAATACCAGTAGCTGATCAAACAATCACTTAATGCAGATTTACTAAAACATTATCGGTAGCAACTTAAGTGTTCATCATTAAGAAAATATAGTAAAGACGTCAAATGCATAATCCATCCACAACATGAACACGAGGATTTTTCACGTGGAAACCCAAATGGGAAAAACCACGGTGGGAATTGGTACCCACAAAAATATGCACTCTTTCGGAATGCGCCTTGTTAGGAGCCTAGCCTGGTTAGGAGCTTTACAACAATGCCCGGTTAAGAGTAGACCCTGTTAGGAGTCACTTGGTCAACAAATTTTACAACTTAGCTCTGTTAGAAGCTTTACCCTATTAGGAGTAACCTTGTTGGAGGATTTAAACCCAAATTAATGAGCCACCCGATGAAGGGATTTACAAGATAAGGCATGTTAGAACCTACTCGATTAAGGGATTTTAATTCTGCTACAACTATTAGGAAACAACAGATAAATGATCTTGACTCAGTACTTCATAGATTTCTATTACATATCCTTGTCATCTCCAATCTGCTTCTCTCATGTAGACATCTCAATTTGGTTCGGCACACACACACTTCTCTGATCACCGACACACTCAACCTTCTCAAACTTGACCTCAATACATTTTACAATTAGGTCAGTTACAAAACCCTAACCTACAATGAATCCACATCATAGATCATATTAGATCATTACAAATCATTACAAATCATTACAACAAATTACAAGACAAATATTACAACCATTGAATGATCACAACTCATCACCACACATCGATCTAATAAGTTGTCAAACCCTTAACACATTCTTCTAAGCACTTCATTGCTTCCCAAGAAATTCGATCCTTGTACGCGCCAAAAAAAAATGTTATCTCTTCACATGGATTCTGACACGTCATCATCAACTTATGAACATGAAAAGAATCACTGCCAAACCATAAATCATCACCAGTGAAAGATGATCTTGATACCCGTTCTCAAACCCTAGCTAATTATACAACAGTCAATTAGAAACTTACTTTCGGTTCTCCAAATATGATGCGGTTCAAGTCATAGAATCATTATGATGTGATAAGCACACATTCCAAACCACAACACCAAACTCAACACAGATCTCTATCGCAACCATCTCCTTCTCTATTCTTGCTTACCGGTTCACTGTCACTTGGCAGTTTTGCTTTCCAGCTCAATACAATTCGATCCATTACCAGTTAGACTTAACCAGTAAACTTAGATGAGATACCAAACATAAACAAACATGGAAAAACATGGTTTCCATCAATGAAAACACAAATAACTAATCATCAAGCATCATATCATAATTATATCATCACCAACAGTCCATCAATATATCATCACCAATAGTCCTTTACCGGTACACCATCATCTCCATCAGTTATGCCAACATGCCAACAATATTAATATGACACTAGTATCAAAGCTAGTTTGACATTTAGAATTGTCTAAGAACAAATCCTAACTCTTATTTACATCAAAATGGAGAACAAGGTCATCAGGAAATGTATTCTATTTAGGAAGAGTAAAAAGTGAAGGAGCATCAACTAAATGGTTGGTCAAGGCTTGGGCTTTAATTTCTTTTTGAGAAACAATCTTAAGGTCAAATTCTGGTAACAACACAACACATTTAGCTAATTATCCCAAAAGATTTATTTTAGAGAAAAGATGCTTCGACAGATCAAATTTAATGATAACATGTGTTTCAACATTGAGAAAGTAATGTCTCCACTTTTGATTTGGAAAAATAAGAGCAAGACATTGTTTCTCAATTGCAATGTATCGAACCTCATAATTGAGTAAAGTGTGGCTTATGTAATATACAATTTACCATTGTCATCATGTTGTTTTAATAAGGCTACAAAAGCACTAGATGAAGCAACAATATAAATAAGGAAAGGACAATTAGGAATTGCAAGTTCTAAGATAGGAGGATTGGATAAGTAATGGTTAAAATCATCAAAAACCTTTTGACAATACACATTCAATTTAAAAACATGATCCTTTTTAATTAGTTGACTGAAAGGAATGGTCTGATCTACAGGTTGTGAAACAAATTGATGAATAGCCTATATCTTTCCTTGTAAGCTACAAAGTTGACAAATATATATAGAAGGTGCCATTTAACTATAACATTAATCTTCTTTGTGTCTTCTTCAATAGGCCATGCTATGACACAATGAATCCTAATACTTTTTCACTATCAACACCAAAAAACACATTTTTCAGAGATTCAATTGCATGTTATACTTATAAATAGGTTCAAATATTTATTGAAGGATCTCAACATAATCTTAGCGTGAAATACATTTGGACAAGATGTCATTGAGATGATCCTCCAAGATTTTTTGCATATAGTTATGAAAGATAACAATCATAAAACGTAGACAAGTTGCAACATTGTTTTTAAATTCAAAAGGCATAACAACCCAACAAAACGTTCCCCATGGTGTTATAAAAGTTGTTTTGTATTGATCTCAAGGATCAATAAAGATTTGGTTGTATCCAAAGAAGCAACCCATAAAGGAGAATAAGGCATGGCCCATAGTGGAGTCAACAATCATGTCAATGCTTGGAAGGGGAAAGTAATATATTAAGGAAGCTTTCTTAAGGTCTTCAAAATTAGTGCACATTATAATATGATTGTATGGTTTAGCAACAACAACTATGTTTGAGAATCAAGGTGAATAGTTGATAGGGAAGATAACTCAACTTCAAGGACCTTCTCAATCTCAGCCTTAACCAATAATACAATCTTGGGATACATTTTTTGCATCTTTTGTTTAATGGGCTTAGCATCAGGATGCAACAAAATATTATGGGTAACAATTTGAGATTCAATACTGGATATATTCGAATAATTCCAAGCAAAGTGTTTGGGAAATTCAAGTAAGAAGAATAGTCATGTTGCTCATCAATATCTAGACGTTTTCTAGTTTTAATCTATTTTTAGCATTATTTTGATCCATTAAGGCATCTATAGTATCTCCTAAGAATATTATATTCAAGAACATCCAATGAATGGGGGACTTCTTGAGTTGTTTTTGTTGCAAATGTGAAGATGATTGATGGTTTAGTATGGTTGTCATTGATGTCAATGCACCGGTTTTGTTTTTCATGCTTGGTTTGCTACTCCAAATGTTCAGACCTATTGCAAATATATTAATGATATGTTGGCACATTTTTGGATATTGTTTTGAGATTCTTGTTTCGTGGTTTGGTGGTTTAGAATATGTTCTCTGGAATTCTATGTCGTGTTGATGATGCTTGTTTGATAAAGTTTGCAGAGCTCTGCACTGCTCCACATATTCAATTCTCTTGTTGTGTTTCTATTTTTATGCTTCTAGTGCATATATCTTTATTATTCTATTTCGGCACGTGTTGTTGTGCTTCGAAAGTGTTCTTACCTGGTTTTGTTAACCCCATATGCTCTATCTTTTGGTCTAGTGATTGTGGCATCTGGTAGCATGTTGTTTAATTGTGGTGTGGTCCACTCTTCATTTCTCTCCACAATGGGAATGCTTAGTGAAAACATATTTTTTGAATTTTCATTTATTGTCTCCTTTCCCAAATTGAAAAATATATTTTAGAGATCAGTATATATAAAGATCACTTGTAATGAAAAATATGATCAAGAAGGTTTAGTAGAAGAAATTTGATTGCAAAAGGAAGATCTATCTTTAGCAATGTGAAGTGGTTGATCAGTGTGGTTGTTTGCTGATGTTTTTTAGTACCTATGGCAGTGAGCCCTCCTTTTTCTAGTGGTTTTAGCTGGGTAGTGAACAATTATGGCAGTAAGCCACCTTGTAAAAATCACCTTAACTGGTATCACCCTACTAGGTGATTTTATTCTGAGAACTAACATTCTCCGTGGTTTTTCCCTTCTTGGGTTTTCCACATCATATCCGGTGTCTCTTGTGTGTGTTATTTTTTATGATATTATCTATTCATGGTTATAGAATCTGAAATCTATATTTTCCACATATTTTTCAATGAAAAATTTAATATTTTTTAATTGATAACTAATTCACCCCACTCTTAATTGTCCAAAACATTTAACAATTGGTATCAGAGATTTGGTTCCTAGGAAGTGAGACTAACCGCTCGAGGAGATCTGATGGCACATAAGTTGACTATCCCTAGCTTTGAAGGATGCGACTATAGTTTTGTAAAGTAAATATGCGAGGATATTTTATTTCTCTAAGTTACAAGACCTGGAAGGCTATGGGGAATAAGTATTCACCACTGGCAAATGAACCTACTACACTAGATGAGATTAAAGCTTATGAAGAAAATGAGCAAGCAATTTATGCTATCTTTAGTGCTTTATCTAAAACTGAATTAGTGAAGGTTGTTTCTTTAAACACTACTTATGAAATTTGGGAAATGTTGAAAAGTATTTATGAAGGAAATGAAAGAATCAAGTTATCTAAGATGCGGAATGCTTAGGGCACTTATGATAATTTGAGAATGAAAGAATATGAAGGAGTTGCAAGCTACTTTCAGAAGGTTGATGGTGTTGTGAATGAGATCAAAGATCTTGGTGGTGTTTTGGATGAGAAGGATGTGATACAGAAGATCATGAGAACCTTACCGAAGAATTACAGTGACAAAATATCAACTATTGAAGAAACCTACAATCCGACAAAATTCACTAGAGAATAGTTGATTGACACCTTGACTACATTTGATTTGAGGAAGTTTGGTAGAGACAAAGCAAAATCCAAAATGGCTTTTAAAGCATCAAAAGTTGCAGATGAAGATTCAGATGATGAGAACCTAGATGAGATGGAAGAAAACTTTGTGAGAAAACTAAATAGAGGAACCAACAAGTATAAAGGCATGTTACCCCTTAAATGTTTTAAATGTGGAAAGATTGGTCATTATGCATCTCAGTGTCCAAAAAGAGGATCAAAACAAAAGTTTAAGGATAATATAGGAAAATTCAATAAGAAAGCCTATTATGTTAAAGATGATTCCGGTATTTTTGATGATGAGTCAGATTATGAGGATGGTGATTATTTGTGCATGGTAGAGAAAGATGAACCTAAATCTAATAACTCTAAGATTGTTGAGACTGTTGCTTCAACATTGCATGTTAGGAGAGATATAAATGAATTGTTGGTTGATAGTGGATGTTCAAATCATATGACTGGTGACAAAACTAAGTTTGTAAAGCTTGAAAAATATGATAGTGGTTCTATTAGCTTTGGAGATGACCATTTGCTCAAATTGTTAGAATTGATTCTATTACCTTTGATGGAAAGCATAAAACTGAAAATGTTTACTATGTAAAAGGATTGCATAATAATCTTTTAAGTGTTTGACATATGTGCAAAAATGATTACAATGTTGTCTTTCAGGATGGTGGTTGTGAGATCTGAAACTATTATTGTTGCGGAGAAAATGACTGGTGGAAACATGTATCAATTGGAAGCTTCTACATGACATTGCTTGTTATCATGTTGGACATTTGGTGGAATTTATTATGTGTTGCATGGATGTTTTGTCATTGATGCCAACACTAGTTGTTTGGATGCTTTACCAACACCCTTCTGGTCTCGTTAGGATGAGTGGTTTCTGGTTGATTTGGATCTGGCATGATCTGGTACTCCAATATAGTTTGGTAATGGAATTGGATTGTTCATGATATTCATGCTCATATTTGGTCATCTGATTTTGGTCGGGTGATCGGATGCTATCCTGCTTTCCTAGAAGCTTGGTTTCTAGTTTCGACGAGGGTTTCACCAATAGAGCTTTTGGTGGAGATCTTTGATGAACTGCATAAGTGGTGTTGGTGCAACTTCTGGTGGAGTTTCAGAATGTTGTTGGTGATCATGTTTGAGACTTGGCGGATGGAGATCATTGTTGTAGTGTTTGGACCTATACTGGGTCCCGGTTGATCTAGGTTATGGACCGACTTTAATGTAACGTGTGGATTGGACCTAGCGATGTATTTCCAGGATGTCTTATGTGTTGGATATTATTTGTTTGGTCTAAGGCCAACATGGTTTGTAATAATGTAATTGATTTATTATCTGGTAACTGACCTAATTGCTTATGGTCGAGGATTTGTATATATAGATGTAAGATCTCATGTAGATTATCATGGTTATGTTAGAGGTCATGATCAAGGAATATAATGTGTGAATAATGTAATATCATTTAGGTAGAGGAGTTGATCGATCATTCGAGATCGAATTGGGTTTATGTAAGAGTATTTAGTCCTCCGATATTGAGCTTAACTGGAATTGTACTCAAGCATAGGAGATGTTATCTTTTGCAGTTCAACACTTCTCTGGATTGCAGTCTGGATTTATATGTAGTCAGTGAGGCTCCTTTTGTGATGAGCAGTGCGCTCTAGGTTGTTGGCCTTCCTACAAGTGTAGGCCCCTCAATTGAAATTCACATACTTACTGCATAAGTATTATTTGACTGTGGGTAGGCTTTTCACAGTGGTTTTTCCCTTTACCTAGTTTTCCACATACAAATCTTGGTGTTATGTGGATGGTATTTATTCTGTGATTATTGTTTAAGCTTAATTGGTTTAACTTCTATTTCGGTATTAATGTTTTGGGTTATGGTATTAAAGTTTAAATTGCTAATGGTTCTGGTAATCTATGACAACTCATTCACCCCCCCTCTCAGTTGCCTTCCGGTTATTTGAACTGTCTAACAACTGGTATCAGAGCTTTGGTCCGCTCTATAGAAAGCTTAACTGCTTAAGGAATATCCTATGGTGACTAACAATTCAAGTTCATCCAGTTCTTCTGGAGCTATCTTTCGAAGGGATATTCCGAGGCTTGATAGAACAAATTATACAGTATGGAAGATTCAGATGGAAATTCATTTGAGATGTCTTGGCAAGGAGATTTGGGAGATCACACAGAATGGTGTCACACCCTATAATCTAGGATCTGGCAATCCTCATCCAGAAAACCTAGACAAGGAGCTTGAGAATGATTGTAGAGCAAGAGAAGCTCTCTTGTGTGCACTTTCTGATTAGTAAATAATGAGATTAACCAACAAATCATTTGAAAAGGCTATATGGGATAAATTGGAGACTCTTAATGAAGGTGACCCTATAGTGAAGATTTCTAAACTTGATGGTTACTGGGTGAGATATGAAAACCTGAAGATGGAAGAAGATGAAAGCATTACTACATTCATGGAAAGGGTAAATGAGATTGTTATGGGAATTCAATGTTGTGGTGGAACTTTGAGCGAAGATGAAATTATTTCTAAAGTCCTGAGAGCCCTACCACAGGCTTACAAAATGAAGGCTACTGCTATTATTGAATTGAGAACAATGGCTAATACATATGTCAATAGAGATACTTTGGTTGGGAAACTATCTGCTTTTGAGCTTGAAGAATTTGGACCTTCTGGAGCTATGAAGATTGAACCTGCTTTTCATGCATCTACATCTACAACAGGTAAGAAAGACTAGAAAGCTTTGTATGCAAAGGAATTAGAAGATATGAAGAGAGAAGATGATGAGTTTGAGTAGCTTGAAGCACTATTTGCTAGAAGAGTACCTAAAGGACCAGTAGGAAGTAAGTATGAAGGAAAAACACCTTTTAAATATTTTGCATGTAATAAGATTGGTCATTTTGCATCTAGTTGTCCTAAAAGGAATTCAATATTTGAAGAAAGAGTTAGAAGATCATTTAAGCCTAACCCTGGATATTAGAACAAGTATAAATACAAGAAAAATAGAGACAAATCATGCTACATAGCAGATGAGGAAGGCATTACTAATTCTGATGATAAACCGACAGAAGACTTTGCTAGTGGTTCTGACAATGGAAAGGAATGGGTATTTCTGGCTATCAAGGAAGATGATCTGGCACTGGAAGAGAATGTACCTGAAGAGAAGGCACTTGCTGCTAAGATTGAAGACAAAGATGAATGGGTAATTGATAGTGGTTGTTCACATCATATGTCTGGAGATAAAGGGAAGTTTCTGTCTTTGCAAGAATTTGATGGCGGTCTAGTTAGATTTGGAGATGACAAAGCATGTATGATCAAAGGAAAAGGAACTATATCCTTGGATGGTAAGAACAAAACTCACAATGTTTATTATGTTGTAGGTTTAAGGCATAGTCTTTTGAGTGTAGGACAATTGGTAGATAAGGGATTTCAATTACAGTTCAAGGATGGAAAATGCAAAATCATTAATAGATCTGGTTTGGAGATTGCAACCGGTACACATACAAAAGGTAATATATTTCATTTGAACATTGGTGAGAAGACATGCTTGATTACACATATTGATGTGAGTTGGCTATGGTATAAAAGGTTGTGTCATGTGAATTTTGATTGCATTGTGAAGATCAGTTCAACTAAGGCAGTTAGGGATATACCTAATATTATGAAGCCCTATAATCCAGTATGTAAAGAATGTCAAATGGGTAAACAGGTCAGAATCTCTTTTAGAAGTATACAAGATAAATCAAATGATGTTATTGATCTTATTCATACTGATTTGTGTGGCCCTGCTAGAGTTAAAAGTTTTCAAAGTGATAGATATTTCATGCTAATCATTGATGATTATTCTAGAATGAAGTGGGTTACTTTTTTAAAAGAGAAATCTAAAGCATTTGAAAAGTTTAAAATCTTTAAGGTTAAAGTGGAAATTGAGACAAGATTGAATATTAAATGTTTGAGATTAGATCATGGTGGAGAATTCACATCCGGTGAGTGTAATAACTTTTGTGAGAAGCATGGTATAAGAAGATAGTTTTCTGCTCCTCGGACACCTCAACAAAATGGAGTTGTGGAAAGGAAGAACAGAACTATCTTGGATGTTGCTAGAACAATGATGATGGAATCTAGTCTACCTCATATTTACTGGAGAGAAGCAGCGAGCACAACGATAAATACATTCAACAGAGTACATATCAAAAGCGAAATCGGTAAGACACGTTATGAATTATGGTTTGGCAATACACCTAAAGTTAAGTATTTTAGAATTTTTGGTAGTAAATGTTATATCAGGAGAGATGATATCATTGGGAAATTTGATGCTAGATGTGATGAAGGCATATTTATTGGTTATTCTAATGAAAGCAAAGCATATAGATGTTATAACAAGAGATTGCAGAGAATTGTGGAGAGTGCTAATGTAAAAGTAGATGAGCTGAATAGAAGTCAAATCAGAGTTTATGAGAAGGAACCAGTAGTGGAAATGATTATATCTAAACCAGTAGCACCTTTACCGGAACAAAGACTTGAACCAGATACTCTGGCAGTATTAGAGAATTCTAGAGTAACTAAAGAACAGGGAAGAGGAACAGAAAGTCAGAAGACTCCTAGGTATGTGAGATTGAATCTTTTAGAAGATCAAATCATTGGGGATAAGAGCAATGGAGTGATGACAAGAAGAATACTGGCAACTAATGAGGTATGTTTAATTTCACAAGTTAAACCGGTATCAGTAATTGAGGCATGTAAAGATGAATATTGGTTGAAAGCTATGGAAGAAGAATTAGATTAGATTGAGAAAATAACACATGGACCTTGGTTCCCCGACCTAAAAGTAAAAATGTTATTGGAACTAAATGGGTTTTTAGGAATAAATTAAATGAGGATGGTCAAGTTATAAGAAATAAGGCTAGATTGGTTTGTAAAGGATATTCTCAGAAGGAAGGAATTGATTATGGAGAAACTTTTGCACCTATAGATAGGATTGAAGCTGTAAGATTATTTCTTGCCTATGTTGCTTATAAAAACTACAAGGTTTATCAAATGGATATTAAATGTGGATTTTTGAATGGGGATCTTGATGAGGAAGTGTATGTTGAGAAACTTGATGGGTTTTCACTATTAGATGATACAAACATGGTTTGCAGGTTAAGGAAAGGTTTATATATATTGAAACAAGCACCTGATGCTTGGTATGCAAGATTGGATAAATATCTTTTGAATCTTGGTTTTACTAAGGGTAGTGCTGACAATAATTTATATTATAAGAGCATTGATGATGATATACTGATTATTGAAGTATTTGTTGATGATATTATTTTTGGAGGTGAAGATAAGTTATGCAGAGAATTTTATAAGAATATGGAGAGAATTTGAGATGTCTATGATTGGTGAGATGAAATTTTTCTTAGGTTTGCAGATTACTTAGACTGACAAAGGTATTTTCATCTGTCAAACTAAATATGTTAAGGAATTTTTGAAGAAATTTGGTATGGGAGATTCTAAACCGGTAAGTACTCCTATGGTTACAAGTGAGAAATTGACAAGAAAAGATGTTTCTGCACCAGTAAATCCTACAAGATACAAATCTATGATTGGAGGTCTGCTTTATTTGAGTCAGACTAGACCTGACATTATGAATGTTGTTTGTATTGTTGTAAGATTTCAGAGTGATCCTAGAGAAAATCATGAGATGGCAGTGAAAAGGATTTTTAGATACGTACAAGGTATATCACAATATGGCTTGTGGTACCCTAAAGATGATAACTTTACTTTATGTGCATATACAAATGTTGATTGGGCTGGAGATGTTGATGTCCGGAAAAGCACTTTCGGTGGAGCTTTCTTTCTTGGAAACAAGTTGGTTTCATGGATCAACAAGAAACAGTCATGTACTTCTTTATCTACTATTGAAGCTAAGTATGTTGTTGTTGCTACTAACTGTACACAACTTTTATGGATGAAGGAAATGTTGAAGGATATAAAGGTGAATTGTGATGCACCGGTAGTTATTTACTGTGATAACTCTGTTGCTATTGATATATCAAATAATCCGATATTTCATTCTAAAACAAAGTACATATCTATAAAGTATAAATTTTTGAAGGAAAAGGTGGAAGCAAATGAAGTTAGACTGGTTTATGTGAACACTAAAGAGCAGATTGCAGATATTTTCTCTAAACCTTTGCCCAAGGAATCATTTGAGTACCTGAGAGACAGATTGTGAGTTTTTGCCCCTCCGGTAGAGACTTGATTGATGTGGTTTGGCATCAGTCTAGCATGCACTATCAGAGATACTATTCATTCTGGCACTAATGTGGGATGCTACTGCTCAGGGGGATTATTCAACTTTGTGATTCAGTAGTTTATGATTTTGCTTTGATATTTTTGTCAGGCTTTTGGCATTGATGTCAAAGGGGGGGTGATATTGATGTGAAAAAGAAAAGAAAGATAAAGAAAAACTCAAAGGGGGGGAGATATGAATAAGAAAAGTAAAAGGGATAGATATTGACATTCAGAGCTGTATGCGGGAGATTGTTGGTTGTCTTCCATTGGGGGAGACTTGTTTGGCATTTCTTGGTACTTAGATGTTTTTCACATCTAGTGTTGCCATCAATACCAAAGGAGGAGATTGTTGGCCATTTCATGGATTGATTATGTGTTTCATTCATGTTTTGTCATTGATGTCAACACTAGTTGTTTGGATACTTTACCATCACCCTTCTGGTCCTGGTAGGATGGGTGGTTTCTGGTTGACCTGGATCCGGCATGATCTAGTAGGCTCCGGTATAGTTTGGTGATGGAATTGGCTTGTTCATGATACTCATGCTCATATTTGGTCAGTTGGTTTTGGTCTAGTGATCGGATGCTATGCTGTTTGCCTAGAAGCTTGGTTTCTGGTTCCAGTGAGGGTTTCACCGACAGAGCTTTTGGTCGAGATCTTTGATAAATTGCATAAGTGGTGTTGGTGCAACTTCTGGTGGAGTTTCAGAATGTTGTTGGTGATCATGTTTGAGACTTGGTGGATGGAGATCATTGTTGTAGCGTATGGACCTATACTAGGTCCTGGTTAATCTAGGTTATGGACTGACTTTAATGTAACATGTGGATTGGACCTATCGATGTATTTCAAGGATATCTTATGTGTTGGATATTATTTGTTTGGTCTAAGTCCGACATGGTTTGTAATTTTGTAATTGATTTATTATCTAGTGGTCGACCTAATTTCTTATGGTCGAGGGTTCGTATATATAGATGTAAGATATGATTGTAGATCATCATGGTTATGTTAGAGGTCATGATCAAGGAAAGTAATGTGTGAATAGTGTAATATCATTCAGGTAGAGGAGTTGGTCAATCATTGGAGATCGAATTGGGTTTATGTAAGAGGATTTAGTCCTCTAGTATTGAGCTTAACTGGAACTGTACTCAGGCATAGGAGATGCTATCTTTTGCAGTTCAACACTTCTATGGATTGTAGTCTGGATTTATATGTAGTCAATGAGGCTCTTTTTGTGATGAGCAGTGCGCTCTAGGATGTTGGCCTTCCTACAACTGTGGGCCCCTCAATTGTAATTCACATACTTATTGTGGGTAGGCTTCCCACCGTGGTTTTTCCCTTTACCGGGTTTTCCACGTACAAATATTGGTGTTATGTGGATGGTATTTATTCTATTATTATTGTTTAAGCTTAATTGGTTTAACTTCTATTCTGGTATTAATGTTTTGGGTTCCAGTATTAAAGTTTAAATTGCTAATGGTTTCAGTAATCTATGACAACTGATTCACCCCCCCTCTCAGTTGTCTTCTGGTTATTTGAACTGTCTAACATATCACAGATCAATGAGAGTTGGCTTTAGCACTAGAGGATGTGTCATATCAATTTGGTGAAGATTAGTATGATAAAATTTGTGTGAGATTTACCAAGATTGACTAAAACAAATAACAATATTTGCAGAGAATGTCAAGTGGAAAAGCCAACAAAAGGAACATTCAAAGGAAAGGAACAATCGTCTATCAGATTGTTGGATCTAATACACACAGAACTAGGTGGTCCAACTAGAACAAGGAGTTTCCTAGGTGAGGTATTTCATTCTCTTAATTGATGATCATTTTAGAATTACTTGAGTTGCATTTCTAAGAGAAAAGTCATAAGCATTAGAAAAGCTCAATACATTTAAAGCTAGAGTTGAGAATGAAGCAGATAGAATAATTAAGTGTCTGAGATCTGATACCTTAGAAACATGGCATAGTTGAAAGCATGAACAAGAATATTCAAGAGGAAACAAGAACTATGATCAAGGAACCAAACCTACTAGAAGTATACTGGAGAAAAGCTATACACATTGTTGTGTATATCCTTAACAGAATTTTATTCAAAAATAAATTTGGAAATACATCAAATGAACTATGGTATGGAAGGATCCCATCTGTGAAGTATTTCAAAGTTTTTGTAAGTACTTGCTATATCCAGAGAGATAAAAGAAACCTTGGAAAGTTTGATAGCAGAGTATATGAAGGCATATTTCTTGGTTATTCGACAAAGAGCAAAGCTTATAGATGTTACAACAAGAGATTGAACAAAATTGTTGAGAGTGAAAATATGAAGGTTGATGAGAATATTTCAAAAGAAGTTGTTATTCAAGCAGGGTATGAATCTAATGAAGGAGAAAAGAAGAATAGAGATGAAGAGAAGCAAAAATAAACTCGGGTTTCTCTAACAACTATATCAAAAATCCCTAGGTATGTGCAGAAAAATCATTTTGATAATCAAATCATAGGAGATAAAAATAGAGGAGTCATTGCAAGAAGAAAAGTTGTTGAAGAATAAGTTCTTTTGTGTTTACTTTCTGAGACTAAACTTAAGATAGTTGAAGAAGCCTGCAAAAATCAGAATTGGATGAAAGCTATGATGGAGGAGTTGGATCAAATTGAGAAAAATCAGACTTGGGAATTGGTACCTAGACTGACAAATAAGAATGTTGTTGGAACAAAGTGGGTATTCCGGAACAAGTTGGATGAACATGATCAGGTTGAAGCCAAGTTGGTATGCAAAGGTTACACACAGGTTGAAGGAATTGATTTTGAATAAAACTATGCTCCTGTTGCTAAAAAGGAGGCTATTATGATGTTTTTGGCTTTTGTAACATATAAGATTTTAAAGTCTATCAAATGGATGTGAAGTCAACATTTCTAAATGGATAATTAAAGGAAAAAGTCTACATTGAACATTCATAAGGATTCAAGTTATTAGATGATCTGGATGTTGTTTGCAAATTGAAGAAGGCATTGTATGGATGGAAGCAAGCACCTAGCACTTGTTATGAAAGATTATATAAGTATCTACTAAATCAAGGATTTTAAAAAGGGTCTGTTGACAACAATCTCTAATTCAAAGTTGAATCAAGATCTTAATTGTTGTTGTTTATGTGGAAATGATGATATGTGCAAGGAATTTGCTAGTGAAATGAAAAAGGAATTTAAAATGTCTATGATTGGTGAGTTGAATTTCTTCCTTGGATTATAAGTAAATCAGAACAATAAAAGCATTTTCATTTCTTAGTCAAAATATGTTAGAGAACTATTAAAGAAGTTTGGATTGGAGAACTCCAAACCAATATGTACTCCCATGACTACCGGATGTAAGCTGACTAATGATGATAAATCTCCTAAGACTAATTCAAGCAAGTACAGATCAATGATTGGAGGACTGTTATATTTGACTGCTACAAGACTAGATATCACATATGCTGCTTGTCTTACAACTAGATTTTAGCAAGAACCAAAAGAGTCACATGTTGTTGCAGTAAAAAGGATATTCAGATACTTGAAAGGAACATGAGATTTTGGACTGTGGTATCCTAAAGGATTAGAATTTACTCTAAAATCTTATACTAATACAGATTGGGTAGGGAGTGTTGAGGATAGGAAAAGAACAGGTGGTGGAGCATTTTTCCTTGGCTTTCGGTTAGTGGCATGGCTAAGTAAGAAGTAGGATTCTATATCTTTATCAACCATAGAATCTAAGTACATTGCAGCTGCTTCATGTTGCACTCAAGTACTTTGGATGAAACAAACATTGAAGGAGATTGGCATATTGTTTGATGAACCTATCTCAATCATGTGTCATAATAGGGTAAAAACACAAAACTACGTCACTTTTCAGGCCAACTTATCAACACAAGTGAATTTAAGTATTTCTAACTAAAATTTAATTTTAGTCAAACATATGATCTATAGAGATTCATTATAGCTATATTTTATATGGGCCACATTTCTTCAAATTGGAGTTAACTGTCTTCTAAATGTATAGTTTATACCACTTTGGATCTAATTACCAATTTTTTTTATTTTTTTTAAAACTCGATGTTTCAACAACTCCTAATTTTATAAATAATTTTTTTTTTGAAATGTAACAATACCCTTTTGTAGATCTACATGTGAATTTTTCAAAATATACCTTTTAATATTTTATTTAGTTTATATATATATATATTTGCAAGTAGGTCATCAACACTAAAATATAAGGTTCATTATCTTGTAAAAGAAAAATACTAAAATTTATTTAAAAATTTTGAAAAAACTAAACGCACTAGAAAAAAGAGTCTATGTCAAGATGATATAATTCTTTTCTAATTTGGATAAATTTTTAAGAAAAAAGGTGACACCAAATAGAAAGAGTTATATTTCAGTACACGCAACTTTTTCAATATATATATATATATATATATATATATATATATATATATATATATATATATATATATATATATATATATAAAGTTAAAAATATATTTTTGTACTAAAGTTTCAAGTTATCAATATACAAAAAAAAATTGAAGAAAAAAAGTTAAAATTTACTATATAAAGTGTGATGCCTCATGTAACTTCAATTTCAGTATTTATCAACAAATAAATTATAGTGTTTAATTTATAAGAAAGTATATTCAAATAATTTTTAATTTCAAACCTAAAATACACAAAAAATATACATTTTATTAGTTTACATCATTACAAAATTCAAAACATATATTTCACTTTCTATTGATTCAATTTAAAAAATTTAATCAACATTGGCCATTTCCTTTATAAAAGTGTGACACAACTTTGTGCTTTTACCCAATACAGGTGTAATCAATATTTCTAAGAACTCGGTTTTGCATTCCAAAACAAAGTATATTTCTATTCAATATCATTTCTTGAGAAAAAAAGTAGTGGATAATGAAGTGAAACTTGAATATGTTCCCACCAAAGAGAAAGTTGCAGACATATTTACAAAGGCATTGTGCAAAGATACTTTTGAGTATCTCTAACAATTGTTAGGGGCTATTCCCCTTCCTAGTTTGAACTAAATGCATTTGGCAATGCACTAGTCTAGGATAATTCATGCATATTTCTGTCTGGGCTAATGTTTAGGGCTTCCTCTCATGGGGAGCAGAGTGGTTTCCGAGCTTTGTTGCTCTCTACCTTTGTCCTTGATGTCAAAGGGGGAGAAATTTGAGAAGTTCAGAGAAGTTTGGAAGCATATAGTTTTTCTTTCTAAGGGGGAGAAGTGTTTGAGAATTGTTTTGTACATGTGGGAGAAATTATTTTTCGGTGATGAATGTTGCCATCAATGACAAAGGGGGAGATTGTTGCAAATGTGAAGATAATTGATGGTTTAGTATGGTTGTCATTGTTGTCACTGTACTAATTATGTGTTCCATGCTTGATTTTCTACTCTAGATGTTTAGACCTGTTGCAGATATATTCATGATATGTTGGCATATTTTTGGATGTTGTTTTGAGATTCTTCTTTTGTGATTTGGTGGTTCGTAAGATTTTCTCTGGAAGTCTATGTTGAGTTGATGATGCTTGTCTGACAGAGTTTGCAGAGCTCTGCATCTTGAGTTCTTTTGTTGTGTTTCTAGTTTTATGCTTCTAGTGCATATATATTCATTATTTTGTTTCGACACATGTTGTGCTCTAGAAGTGTTTTTCATTCCTCTTCACCATGAGAATACTCAGTGAAGAGCTATTTTTTGAATTTTTATTTATTGTCTCCGTGGCCTACTTGAAAAATATATTTTGGAGATCAGTATATATAAAGATCACTTGTAATGAAAAATAAGATCAAGAAGGTTTAACAGAAGGAAGTTGATTGTAGAAGGAAGATCTATCTTTGGCAAAGTGAAGTGGTTGATCAATATGGTTGTTTGTTGATGTTGTTTGGTATTAGTGGTAGTGAGGCTAAGGCTTCTTTCGATATTGTATCAGAGTGGCAGTTGTGCCTTTTTGTGGTGGATTCTTTCTTTCTTCCTTTGGGCAGTGAGCCCTCTTTTTTCTGGCAGTTTTAGTCGAGCAGTGAGCCCACCTACAGTGAGCAATTTTGGTAGTGAGCCACCTTGTAAAAATCACCTTAATCAATGTCACCCTAATAGGTGTTTTTATTCTGAGAACTAACATTCTTCATGTTTTTTCCCTTCTTGGGTTTTCCACGTCATATCTAGTGTTTGTGTGTTCTTTTTCATGATATCATTTGTTCATGGTTATGCAATCTAAAAAAAAAAAATTGAATCTGTTTCTATGAAAGATTTAATAAGTTTTAATTGATAACTGATTCACCCCCCTTCTCAGTTGTTTGTAACTTTCAATAGTTTCCAAGGTATCATTTGGATATTCAGTTTCTTTTCCAAAGAATTTTTTAGCATTTGATCAATAGGAATAACTATGATTATGATTATATTAAAAAAGGTTATCATAAACTCTCATTATTTCAGCTAAAAAATGATCTATTGAGAAGATATCAAACGAAGTTATGCTAGAAGCAGAACTAATATTTGTATATGTTGGATTTCAATCTTGTTGTAAACCCTATAGTTCTAACCAAAAAATGCTAGATCTACAAACTAATTCAACACATCAGTAGAGATCTATGATGCATGCAAATAAATATGAAATATCTTCGATTATACCATCCACACACAAAATAGGTTTGTTTTGTATTTGATATGCTTGCTCCCAAATTTGCACAAGAGCTCAAGGAAGAACATATGTGGTTGCAATGATGTGTATGTATGCTAGAGTGATTTTGACATAATGTAAGTATGCTTGAATAAAAGATGGGAAAATGAGGAGAGAAAACCTCATTTTATAGAGGACATCCTAAAAACAAAGGGTTAAGATTAAGATGCTAGAGATAAAATGGAGGGCTAAGATTGAGTAAGTATTTAGAAAGACGCATTATCATGTGGATAAAAAGAAAAGGGTAAATGAATTAATTAAATAAATAAAAGTATTTAATTAATTAATAGAAGAAGGACCACATAAATTAAACAAATAAAATATCTATTTATTTTAGGAAAGAGGGATGGGATTAAATAAACAATAAATAATTATGTATTTAATTAAAAAAAAGAAGCTTAGTGAATTAATTAAATAAATTAAAATATTTATTTAATCAATAGAGAAAGAGGTTGATGGATTAATGGATTAATTAAATAATTAAAAATATTAAATTAATAGAAGATATTAGGATAAAATCATTAAATAAATAATAAATATTCATTAAATCAAAGGATAATTTTAGGTGTCTACATTTTACCCCTCTTTGAGACAATGCAGGTTATCACATTGTTTCAAAGAATGAAAATTATAATTGTTGAACAAATTTATTTCTTTACTTTTTTTTTGATTTTTTTTTTAATATTACAAAAGAGGTTTGTTTGCCAGGTTTTCATCAAGGTGATGATTTTTTTCATTATTTTTTTTTTTATTATTTTGTCTTTTTTATTTTTTTTTGTATTTTTGATATTGAGAGAATCTCTGAAGGACTAAGTGTAGAATTTGCAAAGGTGCATGTATGTGATAGGATCTTCAAGAATTTCACCTTCAAGAGTAGATAACCGGTATGCTCCAGAGCCATATACTTGTAACAATGTAGAGGCCTAGCCAATTAGGTTCAAACTTGCCCTGTTTTTTCTCAATCTTGCTAATTTTGCAGATTTTTTTTTAGAACTAACTCACCAACCTCAAATGTGCAAGGTTTCACCTTATGATTGTAGGTTTGATTCATGCATTGTTGATATGCTCTAAGATGATTGAAATCATTTTGTCTACGCTTATCCAATAATTCAAGATCTTGAAGCCAGGAGACTTGATAATCCTCATCACTAATAAGATCTCGCAAGGAGACCTATAAAGATGGTAACTCAACCTCAACATGTAAGATAGATTAGATTTCGTAAACAAATGAATATGGTGTGGTACTAGTGGGAGTCTAAACACTTGTACGGTAGGCCCACAAGGCGGGATTAAGCTGTATCTACCAATCATGACCAACATCATTGACTATCTTCTTGAGGATTTTCAATAGAGTTTTATTAGACTCCTCGGCTTGACCATTGCCTTGGGAATAGTATGGAGAGGTGAAACGATGTTGGACATAAAACTTCTCACAGAGTTCATGAACATCCTAATTTTTGAAAGGACGCCTATTATCCATAATGATAGAAAGGGGAATACCGTACCGACATATAATGTAGTTAAGGATAAATGTGACAATCTATTTGTTGATAACTTGTGTGAGAGGAGAGCTTCAATCCACTTAATGAAGTACTTCGTGGCAGTTATTATGAAGTTATGGCCATTGGACAATGGAAGGTGAATCTTACCTAGGAGATTGAGTCCTCATTGACAAAAGGGCCAAGGTGGTGCGATTGGTTGCAGTTCTTGTGCCAGTGAATGTATCAAGCCTACATGAGTCTTACACTTCTTGCATTTCTTGACAAACTGATAGGCATCTTTCTCCATAGTTAGCCAGTAGTAACCAACCCTCATCAATTTCTTGGCTAAGGTTGGACCAATAGATTGAGCTCCATATATACCTTTGTGTACCTCACATAACATTTTTTGGACTTCTCCATGCTCTAGACATCTAAGAAGAGTATCATCAAGCCTTTGTGGTAAAGGGTGTTGGCAATGATTATGTAGTGAGAGGTCTGGCAAATAAAAGTACAATGAACTGATTATTGGAATAGTTTGGTGTAATGGTACTGTTGTGAAGGTAAGTAAAAATGTCACTATACCAAGACCAATCATACATGTAAGCTGAGACAGAGGGATTTCATATACGTGGACTAAGAGATTATCCATCAAGAACTCACAACAAGTTGTATTTAGTGACATGTAAATCAAAGAAGCAATAGTAGCTATTGCATCAACAAATCTATTCTTGTATCTAGGAATCTATCAAAAGTAATCTCTACAAAATATTTATTGAATTCATTAACCATTTGTTTGTAAGACATCAAATTTTCATCTTTTGTTTGATAGTCATTGTTTGTTTGTTAGACAACTAATTGGGAATCACCAAAAACATGAAGTTCTTAGATCCTCCATTGAATTGCAATTCGTAAACATGTAGTGAGTGCCTCATATTCTCCTATTTTGTTTGTGTTGGAATCCAATAACACTGAGAGGGGGGATTAAAATTAGTGTTATACTAGAATGGACAATTTTAGCCTTATTAAAACATGCATCTACCAACTGGAATATTGGTACATACAGAATTGAAAGAAGTAAAACAACCAATAAGCCAATCACATAAATGAGAATCATAACACAGAATTATACGTGGAGAACCTCAAAGAGGAAAAACCACAGTGGGATTTGTGACCCACAATATCAATCCACTGGCCATATGAAGAGATATTACAAAATATAAGGGGCTTGCACTTGCAGGAAGGCTTATAGCCTAGAGCACACTGCTCAATCACAAATCGAGCCTCACTGACTACATATAAATCCAGACTACAATCTAGAGAAGTGTTGAATTTCTAAGATAGCATCTTCTATGCCAGAATACAATTCTGATTTAAGCTCTATCTGTTTCGGTCTGAAACCCTAGACCCTTTACCGGAATAACCCTTACATAAATATCCTCACATACATAATATCTCTAATATATTTTGCACTATATCACATTCATATATCCATCACCATATCTATTATTCTGATAATTAAAAAATGATCTTATCCAACTGACCTATACCCTATACAACTTATCATGCCTTATGTTGGCTTACAAAGATAATTACAATATCAAATTACATGTCAGCTAGATAACACAAATGCATGAATATAAAAAACAATTGCCAATATCAGATCTAAGAGATGTCAGCCTCCAATACCGATAACCATATTCTAAACCATGTCGACTTGCATTGTCGGTAACCAAAGAAATCCTATCTTGTCGATGCTAGTGTCGGTGTAATGTTTGTGAAGTGCCTGTCAGTACACAACTAAACCAAAACATGAAGTCGGAACAAAATACCATGTTGCCATCAATGACAACATAGTGAAACCAACCAATTGAGTGTCAATTGCCAAAAATCTCCCCCTTTGGCATTGATGGCAACACTCATGTGAAAAATGGTCAAGGTTTCATCTGCCGGTTTCATCCTGCCTACTCCCCCTGAGCTGAATATTCATTAATGCAAAATACTCCATACTCCCATATCTCCATATCTCCCCCTAATGTATACAAATCCATCTATTCTTTTTCACATCTATATCACTCCCCTTTGACATAAATGCCATCAAAATTTCCAAAAAAGAATGTCAAAGATCCAAAAGAAACTGTACAATGAATATCCCAAAAATATCTTACTGAAGCTTAACAAATTTCAATTTTTTTGGATAAGCCTTCTCCAATAGCTCAAGTTAAGTATCCTAGCTAGTTTTGAATGTGCTAGAAATAGATATAAGTCCACTTAATATATGTACAAATGACTCTTTGTCATTTACCTTTGTCGGTGTGGGCTTCCCAACCATATCCATACATTCTTTCTTATATACACTGAGTGAATCCAACCGGGGACTCACCAAGCCTCTCAAAATTCTGGCTCTTCTTATGATTTTGTCTCTTTCCTTCTCAAGAACATAAATTTGGGCTTCCAAAATCAAAATTTGGCCATCAATTGATGTAGTCAATGAAGTCAATCCATCAAAAGAATTAGCTATATTTGCAATTTTCTCCTGAAATTATTTTATCTTCTTATCCACATTAACTATAAGTATATATGTGTTACAACATACCCTATAAATATTTGTACACTGCTTCAAAGAATTATCTACCAGTTTCAGCTTTTCATCAATCTTCTTCTTCTTAGATTCAATCTCCTGATCAAATGCATCTCTCTTAGCCTGAGTGAACCTCTCCAATGCTTGTCGGTTTGAAATTTGTTGTAAGGATTGAAAATCCTTTGAAATGTGCTCAGTAATTGCCTTAAGATTGTCGAATGGGCTCGCTTCATTGTCAATCTTGCAATCTGGGACTAGTCTGTGCAAAATAGTGATTGACTGATCAATAATCCCTTTATCTATAGATCCCTCCTTCATTAGTTTTTGTGCTTCCATCATCATGAGTTCAGTAGGACTCATCTTTGTTATGTTTTTCTTTACAACTTGCAAGGTATCAATTGACAACAATGATGGATCAACTACTGATTCCCTATCAGATTCCCCTTTCTTCTCCTCTGATGATTTATCCTTTATAGCTTCCTCGCTTGTACCAGTGGCTTCACCACTTGGTACAGTCTCTGTAACTGTCGGTTCTTCTGTAGGAACTGTAACCTCAATCTGTACATTTGTATCCGGAGGACTGTTATCCTCAAAATTAGTATCATGTACATCATTAGCTTTTTCACTCTCTGTATTAGCCGGTATCTCAACATCTATATGTACATTTGTATTTATCGGGGGCTTGATTTCCACTATCTTAATGTTCTTCAAAATTGAGGGTGAAGTACCCATAATCCCCTTTCCTTTTCCTTCAACCAGGGTGTCTACAGTGTCTGTCTTTGATTCCAGTGAAGTAAAGAATCCTCTGTTCTCTCCAAAGAACTTAACCCATACCTTTTTAGTCTCCTTTATTGTCTCATTTACCCTTCCTAGCATCAGACTGGTTATTCTATGTTTGCCATTAAAGACTTTTCTATATGCCACCTCAAGTGTCCTTTCCATTTCTTCTGGAGCAATAGTAACACAAACAGATAATAAATCTTGAATTTTAATATGCTTGTCTTCTTGCATTGCTGACAGTCTTCTAGCATCTAACATATTATATAATTTTGTTGGTATTTGATTTTCAATTTCTATTAAGGCTTTCTTATAAATATCCAAATATAATAATACTACTTCCTCTACCTCTCTTTGTTCATAATCCTCTAAATGATCATAGTAAAACTGTACATTCTTTAACATGTCATCCTTAGTTATTTCATCTACTAATTATGCACAAGTTTTAGGTGGAACATTACCAGATTGAATAGTTATATCAGTGTCATTCTTCTTCTTCCTTTTTGCAGTACCGGATGCAGCTGAAGTGGTTACTTTTGGTGCTTTCTTTTCTGTTGGTATTTTGAATGTAACCTTCCTAACTGGTTGCTTTTTAGCTTCTACCTTTGTTTTCTCTTTTTTCTTCCTTACAACGCTCTTGAATGCCAAGGGTGTGTCATCCTCAAATTTAGACTCTGTTGTAAGAGGCTAAACATGTATTTTTGGATTCTTCCTCTTCCTGCCTTTCTCCGGGACAACATCAATTAATTTTTTAATGTCCTTTGAGACCTTCTCAACAAATTTGCTAGCCTTTCCTTCTTGCTTCTCTCTCTTCTTCCGGTTGAACTCTGTTTCAACCTCTTGTGATTTTTGTTTTGCAGTACCACATGGCTTATCTACCTCATCAATAGGTGCATTAATCAAAATTTTTGCATAATCCTCAAGGATCTGTGCATCCACTTCATATCCCATTTCCTCAATCCAAATATTCAGGGGCTTAACCACTTCCATAAGTGTTTCATCCTTCTTGACCATGAAGCATATGTCAGTTGAATATTTTTCTACAATATGCTTAGGAACCCTTTCCCTAGACTTCATAGATTTCTGAAATGCTTTGAAATATCCCCATACTTTATCATCTCTCTGACTACCTAAGGTAGCAATTGACTGTTTCAATTGTCTCCCTACCAAGATATCAAATTCCCATTTCCTCTTCCCAAAACCAAGTGTGTCATTCATGAAAAATAGCATTAAACAAACAATTAAGTTGTCATACTGGTAAGTTCCTTTCTTTTCTCCCTTGATCTTTCCTAGATTTATTAACAGTTCATCTAACATCCAACCGCATAGATCCAATTTCACATTTTCTCTCATCATTTTGTATGCAGCAAAAATGCAAGAACTGGAAACAAAATTCAGTCGGTTTGACTGAGTTACCTTATATCCGATGATCATGCTACCGAATGTGATGTCTGTGTCGGTAATAGTGTTTTTCTCATAGATCTCCCGTCAGATGTCGTGCCGGTGATTTTGTTGACATAATCATTTGAAACCTTCTTATCTGGATGTTTCCCAACTGATGGTAAACCAGTGATTTCCCAAATGACTTCCTTGGTGATCTTATAAGGTCTATCCAACCAAATAAACTCCCCATGTACTATGCTCAAAACATACCTATTTATCTCATCTTTGAATTTTGGGATGTCCAGAATGTCGGTAAACCCTAAGTCTTCAATGTGCTTGTATACCAATTTGATCTTTCCAGATTCTCCCATCAGCTCGCTCATGTACATGTCCTTTATTTTAGATGTTCCCAAGTCCTCACTATGACAGTGTATGTATGCCCTAACATCTTCAACATAGACAACTCCCTCCAAAACATGGGAAAATGCTCCAACCGAATCTTCCAGGGTATTCACATGCGGATACCGCTTGAAAATTGGCCTTGGGAGGTCCTTGACCTCTACTACAATCGGATTTCCAACAAAGATAGGAATAGATGATGATCCTGCTTCCATGTTTGAAGATAAATACCTGTTGATCACTTTCGGTGAAAACTCTTAACAAAAATTGTTTCTAGTCGTCGGTGAAATTGTTCAAGAAGAGATCTAATTTCTCTAAAATGCCTTTGATCGCTCTTAGTCATTCTTAATCACTCTGAATCGCTATGAATGCAAGGTGATCAATAATGAAGTGAATTTGACCTTTTATCCTCCATGAAAAACTCTAATCTTCTATTGACATAAATGGCTGCCGATGAAAGATACCGGATCTTGAACAGAACATATCCATGTTGGATAAACATCTCCAATGTTTGGAACATCTTCCAAAACCTCTTCCCGAGGCATGTGCAACATCTTCATGAATTTTGCCTACCCCTAAGGCATCTACCTCAGTTACCGGATGAGCTACCTGTTGGTGTAGGAGCAACCTCCTCTGCCAGATAAGTAATTGGTGCATTTCCATCTGATGATTGTTCTTCAGTCTTCCTAACCCATCTCTGAGTATGATCTTTTTGGATTTCATTAACCTTCTCTTTCCCTTTCTCATTTTATCCTCCATTACCAACTGGTGGATTTCTGCTTCTACAAAATTTAGCAATATGTCCAACCTCATTACATGCATAACATGTAACATTGTTCCTTTGAATTGCTTTGCTAAAACCGTTGAAATCGCTTGACCTGCATAGATTAGCCATATGTCCAAACTTTCCACATGCATAGCATTTAACATTCATTCTGCAATCTTTTTTCTTATGATCATACTTATTGCATTTAGAACATTTATTGGGAGCAAAATCAAGGTTCTAATTTGCTCTATTTCTACATTCTCTAGCCATGTGACCAAATCTATTGCAAACAAAACATCTACCATTGAATTTATAAGCATTAAATTGCCTTACCGGTGCCTTATGGTTTTGATTTTCATTAGTAGTACCGAAACTTTGTCCTTGCTCAAATCCAAGTCCACTGGAATCTCCAATCTACCTTTGTCTCTTCATTTACTCATCTAGTTGTGCTGAGCTAATCTTGAATTTTTCTTTATACTCACTTTCAGTAGTTAGATCATCTCTTATAATTATCATTTGTCTCTCAAGATCTTGTTCATTACTCTGGGATTGTACTAAATCAGTTCTCAACATATCATTCTCATGAACCAACCTACCACATTCTTCAAATTTGTTCTTCAGGGATACAACAAGATTTTCTTCCTTTTTCTTTCGGTCCTCATGCTCCTTAGACATTTTCATAGTTATAGCTTGCATTTTATTTTTCATATCCATGTTCTCCTAACTCAATTTCTGACATTGTACCTTAAGTGCATCTTTCTCTTTATCATCTTGACTTTGCAAGAGTTCCTTCCTCCTAGTCTGAATAGATGATAGCCTCTCTTGTAGGACAAGAATGAATTCCTTAGTAGAATACAATTCAACTTGTATCTTTAAGTTCTTCAACCTTTCAACATCATAATCTTCAAGTTTCATCTCAAGTTGCTTCTCCAAAGCCATGTCCATGGATTCCGAATTAAGAATCTTCCTCAACCTGTTAAACTTCCTTCGAGGCACAAGGATTTGATACCAATTGTTAGAATCCAATAACACTGAGACGGGGGGGTGAATCAGTGTTATACCGAAATGAACAATTTTAGCCTTATTAAAACATGCGTATACCAACCGGTATACTGATACATACATAATTGAAAGAAGTAAAGCAACCAATAAGACAATCACATAAATGAGAATCATAACACATAGAATTATACATGGAAAACCTCAAAGAGGAAAAAACACGGTGGGATTTGTGACCCACAATATCAATCCACTGGCCATATGAAGAGATATTACAAAATATAAGGGGCCTGCACTTGCAAGGAGGCTTACAGCCTAGAGCACACTGCTCAATCACAAATGGATCCTCACTAACTACATATAAATCCAAACTACAATCCAGAGAAGTGTCAAATTGTTAAGATAGCATCTTCTATGCCATAATATAGTTTCGGTTTAAGCTTTGTTTGTTCTGATCTAAAACCCTAGACCCTTTACCGGAATAACACTTACATAAATATCCTCACATACATAATCTCACTGATATATTTCGCACTATATCATATTCGTATATCCATCACCATATATGTTATTTTGATTATTACAAAATTATCTAATCCAACTGACCTATATACCCTCTACAACTTATCATGCCTTATGTCGACTTACAAAGATAATTACAATATCAAATTACGTGTCGGCTAGATAACATAAATGCATGAATATCAAAAATAATTTTCAATGTCGGATCCAAGGGATGTTGGCCTCCAATACTGATAACCATATTCTAAACCATGTCGGCTTGCATTGTCGGTAACCAAAGAATCCTTCTATCTTGTCGGTGTTGGTGCCAGTGTAATGTCTGTGAAGTGCCTTTCGGTACACAACTGAACCAAAACATGAAGCCAAAACAAAATACCATGTTGTCATCAATGACAACATAGTGAAACCAACCAATTGAGTGTCAATTGCCAACAATTTGTGGAAGGGAATTTAGTCTATATGATTTTGGAATGCAATGTCCCTATGGTGTAACAAAAAGAATGTTTTCACTTGCTCCATGTTGTGTGAATGATCTGTCAAAGTAGAGCTGCCCTAATCTTGAAGGTGTGACTGCTAGGATGGATTCATTTAGAAATTTTGAAATCAATGAGTGATCATCTATCATAGGTGCATCTACTAATTGATTTGCAATAAATTTTCCTTTGATGGTTTTTCTCTCGACATATTCAATATCAAGTTCATTGAGGATCATTATCTATTTGGTTAATCTACCCGTGAGAGCTAATTTGTTGATAAAATACTTTAGGGGGTTAATCTTTTCTATGAGCTTTGTTTTGGAGTGAGCATGTAGTGTTGCAATTTTTGTGAGGCAAAAAAAACAGCAAGACACACACTCTCAATAGGAGTGTAATTTAGTTTATATCCCACTAATGTGCGACTGATATAATAGATGGCTCTTTATTTTCTTTCTTAATCTTGTTGTGCTAAAAGTGCCCCCCAATGTTGTTGTTGTTGTTGTTGTTGATATGTAAAGGAGCAAGGGCTTTCCTTCGATAGGTGGATTGAGAACCGAAGGGTTTATGAGATAGTCTCACTTCTTTGCAAGTTGAGCAATGAATCTTCAAATTGATTGTAGTTTCCCTTGTAATGATCTAAGTTGACTAATTTTCTTTGGTGGAGGCATGTATAAAATATCTTTGACTTTCACTGGATCAACTTCAATACCTTGTTGTGATACAATGAATCCTAGGATCTTCTTGTAGGTTACCCCGGGGACACATTTCTTGGGATTTAGTCACACTTTATATTTTTCTAGTCAGGTGAAGATTTTATCTAGAATATTTAAATTATTTTCTCTTGTGAGCGATTTTCCCAAGAGGTGATCTACATAGTCTTCCATCAAAGTGTGTATCATATCATGAAAGATTATGGTCATAGCTCTTTGATAGGTAGCACGAGCATTCTTTAGACCAAAAGGCATGACGTTCCAACAAAAGGTTCACTAAGGACATATTAAAGTATTCTTATACATTAGTCCTAAGGTGCCATATTAATTTGTTTATAGATAGAAAATCCATCAATAAGTGACAACATTGCATGTTGATCTATAAGATCGACAATTAAGTCTATGTTGGGTAATGGAAAGTTGTCCTTAAAACAATCTTTGTTGATATATTTGAAGATTGTACATCACCTGATGTGGCCATCTAGTTTTGATCGAGGTACAAGGTTTGAAATTAATTTTGGGTAATCTATTGGTTTGATGAAACCAACATTTAGTAATTTTTAAAGATCAACTTTGACTAAAAGTGCCACTTGTAAATGCATATTTCTCAGCTTTTATTTTATTGGCTTTGCACCTAGTGCTACTATTAGATGATGCGTAACAATATTAGGATCTAAACTATGCATATCAGTATATGACCACTCAAAATTGATCTAGTGTTTCTTAAGTAATTTTACAAAGGTGTGACACTCTTGTTTAGTCAATGATGTTGTAAGATAGATATCATGTGGATCCTCTTCAGTCCCAATATTAGTTTTTATTGTCTCTTCTATCAACACAAGTGATCTCCCATGATATGATGCTAATGGGAGAGTGTCAAGACTTCCATCCTCTAGAACCTTGGGAGGTTTTCAGCATTAGATATGTTATTTTTTTAATTTTATTTTTATTTTTTTCTGGTCTAAAAGTGCCACAATGTGGTTTTCACTAGAAGACCTTTTTATTTAATTTTATGTTTTTGCAACTAAAAGGCTTGGCACCCTCTCCAAAGTATGCCACATTATTGAGTTCAATGATAAATCCTGCTCTATGATCCCCGATAATAAGACCATCACTTAATTTGAGGTAATAGATAAAAGCCTCATCATTTTGAAACATATCAAGTCATGGAGGTCCTTCTTGGTCCCAATCTATAAGTTGAGGGATAACAAGTGGAAGGCCCTCAATATGATCAAAGTTGGAAATGGTAAGGGTAAAGATGCATGAGCCTTCATATATGTCAATGATGTCATCAAGGTCATCATTAGTAATCTCCTTATCCATTTTGATTCTAGAGCTAGTTTCATTGATACTACTATAAGGACACTCAATGATGGGGATTCTCACTTTGTATAGTTTAGACCTAGAGGGTTCGGGATCCCTCCAAAAAATTTATCCATGCCTCACCACTTACATGTGTATCTTGGGGTGTTGACCCATTATGATTTGTTCTTGGCATGACTATTGTTTATCCAACTCTAAAATTTTATTCAAAAGTAGGCTCATCAAGCTCTCTAAAATTTTCCTCAAGATCATAGTCACTAAATGACTTATTTGAGCCCCATTACCATTCAATGGAATTTGTTGTTGGACACTGTCCATCAGATTTCTCATTATTATTTGTAGAACTAGATGGACCTATTTTCAATGTTTCTTGAGGAGTACTAAGACCACACAATCTCAAAGGTGTATGTCCCAATCCTTTGGTCCTTTGTTTTATAGGTACCAATTCAATTTGAAGAGGTTCCATAATTCCCTATTTCTACAAGCCAAGAGGACCTTTACCATCGTATCCTAATTTTTGTAAGAACTTAAAACCTCTACCATAATTTTCATTAGCTATTCTGATATTATCTTGATCTAATTGTTCCTTGGGGCCCTTAAATAACATTTTGAAAAGGTCTTCATCTTCCATTTCATCCTGTCTGGTAAAGGTTGTGGGATCCCATTTAATAGTAACTATTGTCATAGGTTGTGAATATTGTGGTATGTGATAAGTCTTAAGGGACTCCATAATTTGTCTAAGATTGTAAAGTGGAAAATTTGACCTTAGTAAATTCACCACATGGAAGGGAGAAATCACTAAGTCAATTTTCACTTGGAGGACTTTACATTCAAAAGAGGAGATGAATCCACTAGATCCAATCCTAAATGAGACAAGGGCTGAGTACTGAGTGGATTGATTTGATTTGGGTTTCCTCTTTTGTAAGTTGAATTGTTAAAATAAGTAGAATGCTGACATTGAAGACAAAATAAGCGGAAATAATGAGCTACAGATTCAGGATTTCGTCGTGCACCTGGATCTAAGAAGTATGAGATGATTCGGAGCTTTTCTATGAAACTGCCAAAAGTAGCAGGGATCGTGTGTCCAAACTAGGATGCCCACCCTCTTGGTCCTCTAAATTTTCTGATCATCAAAAAGGGTTTTTTCGTATTTGTATCTGAAGCTTATTTCTAGAGGTACAGTTGTGCACCTATTTCCCGCACTCACAAAAAAGGGGAAAAAGGTTGGGAATAGGGGTTTGCCTAAGTTAAACCCCATTTTGGAATCAACCTTGAATGAAATACTGCAAATGCTTGAAATAAATGATAGAAAGGTATACCTTCAAATATGCTATAGATAATGATGATGCTTTTGCTTCTTGAATGTAATCACCTATGTTGCATGAAATGTCATGAACATGACAAAACCCTAACATACACACATGCTTGCAAATAAATGATGTAATGTTTCTCCAATGAATAGATGAAGAGTATGCAGCCTTGAAGAATGCTTGATGATGAATGCTTGAATGCTTGAATGTAGTCTCTTTGCTTTCTCCATATTGTTATGTTATTCTGCTTTCTTGCCAAATGAGAGGGGAATACCTCCTTATATACCCGCATATCGTCAAAAAATATCAATTTTTTGACATAGGCCGACATGAGGAATTAACTTCCCACTCAAATTTGGGATAGGGCATAGGGTCCAAAATGGGTCCCAATTAGGGAGGACCAAGGCGTGGTGCTTGGTCCTACCCCAATTTGGGCCAGGAACAAAGGGCTATGCAAGGTACAAAGTGGAAAAATGAAGCTTGGTTGCATGGGGGAGGCACAAACAGGTCTCGATCAGGCATGGGGATGAGACCGTTAAGATGAGGGCCCCAAATGCGATCAAAATTGCAAGGGATGCAATTTTAGGATGCTACAGAGATACATGGATTTTGGTAAACTATATTCTCACATTCCTTTGCCTGTGACCTTAGCCTTGATCTTTGGTTACTTCAAAGTAGAATCTTTTAGTGATGCATGATCAATATAAAATTAAGATCAACCAACTTCTTGATTGATAGGTATTATAGCTTCGGGCTTAGGATGAATGCTATTGCCATAGAGGTATAGATTAGGATCAATAGGAATGGTAAATTTTATGCCATTGTGTGGAACTTAATGCAATGATGGTATGTAGAAGTAATTTATCACATAACTTGGATCCGAGGATGACCCAAAAGAATGTTATAGGTGAGATCAAGGTCTACGCCTTGACAAACCACATCTTGTACTATTGGCCCAACTCCAATTGGTAAGGTGATTATTTCTTTAGATGAGAGTTATTCATCATCATAAGCTTTGATTGTTATCTTTTTCTTTGAGTCCATAGCTCCTTCAAAGAATCCTAATGGTAGAATTACTTTCAAAGTGCAAATGTTAAAACTTTCTCCACCATCTATTTAAAGACTCACTTTATTCAATGTTTATGGACTGATAATTCAATATGGAAGGGTGCATAGTGAGGTTGTTGGTGGGATGAATCATCTTGTTTGGTAAATGTGAGGTGATGAGGTGAAGATAAGTGTCCCACCATGGCTTGAAACTAATCCACATTTAAGGTGGTAGGTACAAAACTTTCTTTCAATGTTTTATCTAGGATAAACTTAAGTGAAGGGGATATGTGTAAAAGCTTAAGAATGGATATGTAGGCTGGTGTTTTTCTACATTGGTCAACAAGGTCATGTGTATTATATGATGAAGTAGGTTTGGACCCAATACCTTGTAGGGTGACTCTAGCCCGATGGGAAGTTACATTACATTCAGGGGTTTTGTCTTTCATAGTTATGGTAGAAACATGATGGTCCATTTCATAAATGTGACTAACTATATACTCATAAGAGACATTGGCATAATTGGCATTGGCATTGGGAGAAGCCTTGGGATATTTTCCTTTATAATGTTTAGGCAAGAGATCCTTAAACACCACATGTTCTTTGTTGGATGAATGACCCTCAACTTTAATTGTACCATTCTCAATGAGGTCTTCAATGAGGTTCTTAAGATTATGACAATCGATAGTCTTGTGCCCATTTTTCTATTGTATTCACAATATTCATTGCCATTCCACCATGAAGGCTTGATCCTTGGTTCAAAAAACCAATTTTTGGGTAAAGTATTGAGCTTATTAGCAACTGGCTTTTGTAATCCTAACTTAGTTGGTTCTCCCAAAGGTGTGTATTTCCTTTGTGTCATAGGCCTTATTGCCCTTTGGGTATTTATTTGATTGCTTAATGAACTAGTTCTATGAAAAATTGCCAAAGATTTTTCCATGCTTGTGTCCACAGCCCCATCATAAACAATATTCTTATTCTTATTCCAAAAGCAAGATTTTTCCTTTGAATTAGAATTGTCTTTGAAAATTTTGATAATATTGTATTCAAGGACCTTTTCATTAGACAAAAATTTCTCAACAATTTTTTTAAATGTGGTCAAACATAATTTCCGAAGCTCATATCCAATTTCCTAATTTAGGTTCTATGTGAACCTCTCAACCATTTGTTTTTGTGGAACATGTAAAGGGAAACAACTAGCAAAGCTTCACCATCTTTGTAAAAATGATGCAAAAGACTACCCATTACATTGTTTGGTGATACATAAATTTGTCAATGATACCTCATACTCAATGTTGTAGGAGAAGTGTTGAATGAATTTCTCAACCAAGTCACCCTAAGAACTAATCCTAGGAGGTAATCATGAAAACCACTCCATAGCTTGTCCCCCCTAGATTATGTGGGAAGATGCACATTAGGTACAAATCATCATGAGCAACCTCTAAACAAGCACTGAATAATTCTCTAATATGTTCCTTAGGATCACCGTTTCCCTTGTACTTGTCAAATTTAGGCACATAAAAATTAGAAGGAAAGGGTAACATGGGTATAGTCCTATTGAAAGGATAAGAAACAATATCCTAAAGTGTGTGTAATTCTTGATAGGAGTATGCATCCTAGCCTCTTTTTTTTTGTAATTCCTTCACTTGTTGTTGCAAACCATCGAGTGGAGGAGGAGGGGGAATGCAATTATTGTAATGACCATTGGGAGGGGAAACATAAGCATGGTATTGAGTATTGGGTGGAGGAATGTAACTATGTGGGTCTTCAAGAGGTGGTCAAGGAGGAATATAGTTGTTGTATTCATCACCTAGGATATGACGGTGGTATTGATTATAAAGCCTTGAATGGGTGTGAGCATCATGACCATGAGTATGATTGGTATTGAAAACATGACCTTGGTTGTGATCATCAAATGAAACATGAAGTTGTCTAGTGGAAGCATGACCACGATTATGATCTTGATGTTGACCTTGGTTTTGGGTATTAGTATATGCATTAGTATTTCTTCAACCATGAAGGTTATTGGCATGAGATTGCTCATGGTTTTGTCAAGTATAATTTTGTCTAGTATGCATTTGGATAGGAACATCTAATTTTTCAAAAGGGATGAAGGTGACTTAGATATGAGGATATCTCCATATTTATTTCCACTAGCACTAGCACCATTTTGGTTATCCTCTACAAGTGGAGACACTTTGAAATCAAGAGGTAACACCATCTTGAGAAAGCATTAGGAAATATTGTTGGGGGTCCTTGCATAAAAATTCCTCAAGAAACTTATTGAATTTTGAGTTGGAGATGTGATCTTGAAATTGTGTTGAGGTTAAGGACTCATTGTCTGAATCTTGCACACTACTATAGTTTTTGAAAGTTCTGGTGTTGAAAAACTCATCCTCATCATAGTATTCCATGTTTTAAGATCTTTGAGCTTCCTAGGCTTCTCTTATAAATTTTTGGGCTCTAGTTTCAACCATACAAGAGAAAAGGTTTGACTTGGATGAAGGAAATATGACAAAGGGGTAATGATGTAGCTTAAAATATGGCAATGACTAGGATAGCGAAAAAGTTGGGAGTTTGCCTTGCAAAGGTCCTAAAATGACATTTCAAATGATGATAGGATTAGGTGTATGATAGATAGTAACAAATCAATAGCTTAAGCAAGATATGAATTCCTAAGATATGACAAATTCCAAGGTAAGTAATTCTAACTCAAAAGACTATAATGGTGTCTGACTTGAAGATGATAGATCTAAGAAAGAGACCATCTAGTGATATTAAAGTTTGATGCAAGATAGAAAGGACAACAAGGCAATGTTTTGAATTGAGGTTTAAAGGGGATAAAAATGAAAAGGCAACAATGGTGACCTCATGGTTGACTGATTGGGAATCTTAAGGAATCAACTAGAAAGTGATTTAAATCTCTTTAACCGAATACATGGAAAGATACAAGGACACGATTTAACTTATGAAAAACATGATTTCAGAATCGAGATATGTAGTTTCAATATCCAAATACATGACAATATGAACAAGACACACATTTTGCAAAGTCCATAGACATGACAATAGGTGATAGAAACATGATAGAATATGCCACAGATGGGACAAGATGTCTAAGAGACATGATAGAAAGTGCCATAGACGCGGCAAGATATCTTATAGATGTGTTTTTGGTGAAATGTATTTTGTCTAATGTCTATCTAAGTATGAATTTTCCTTTTGGGTATCAAGTGTGAACAAATCAAATTGTTTGATAATTGTTTTGGCAAGAAAACACTACAAACAAGAAGACACAATGGTTGTTGTGTGATTTATGATAGCAAGGATATGGCCTAGGCTTCTCAAAGCCCAATTTTCCATTGGTCTTATCACAAAAGAAGATACACCAAACACTTCCTATGCCTAAGTTCAATTTCCAATGGTAGCTAACGCAGGCGCACACTTGGAATCTCCTTCAATTCAAATGCACAACACCTTATGAAGTTCTTTGAAATTTTGTCTTTTTGAGAGAGGATAGGTAGGGACCTCAAGGATTGGAAGGATGACCCAGTCACCCTCTCCCTGGAAAGCTATGTATAACTTATGCAAAGTTAGGGATTTATGTCTCATCTCAAGGGAGCCATATGGTGAGTAACTTTAGGGCATGATTTGCATCCCTTGCACTAAGTAAGACACCAACAATAATCAATCAATAGGGTGGACCACTAAAATAAGGTTTCTAGTCATTGATCGGAGACTTAATACCTTGCGAGCACCCAACAAGCCACTTAAGGCTCTAACTAGTCCTACTCGGAGTGATATATTCCTCACATAAATGTGGATACCTCATCTTTTATATTAGCACTATCAACAAGGTACGAGCCAATTAGACCTTGGCTTTCGCCTTAATATTTATGTAACTAGGCCTGAAGGAGAAACCGCTTTGGGTCATTTTTCTTGGAGTGATTACTTTTCCAAAGGCAAGCCCTCTACAAAAGAAAAAGAAAATGTTGAGTATTTCTCTTACACCCAAGATCCATGAAGGCGAGGGGAGAGGATAGTTTCACACACACCTTAGGGTTCTACAACATAAAGTGTGCAAGAGCACAAGAAACTTCAAACAAGGGTTCTTTTTCATACATCAAATCCAAATGTGAGATAATCTATGAAATCACAAAAAAAATACCTAGCTACCTCTACAAAACCAGAAATTAGAACTTTCAATGTAATGCCCCGCCAGGAAACCCCGAAGGGATAAAGCTAAAATGCACAAATGGAGTGCAAATATTTAGTTTTTTTTTTTAAGACACATCAATATGATTCATTGAATTATCTAAAGCTTCGATAACGCAGCGAAAGACTAAACAAAACCTAAGGAGTTTCCCAACGTGATTACATAACTTAACATCTAACACAACTCACGGCATTTGATCTAATTAAGAAGGTTAACTTAATTACATGTTATTACTTGAAACATAGATATAATTTATTTAATAATTTAAACTTGTAGATAATAGGACATGCTCATCCATTATGGTTGGAGATGAGTCTAACATGAGGAAATTTACCCATTAAAGTTAAAACATAGATAACATATGAATTCATCCATTAAGGTTAAAATATAGATATCTAGATGAGTTCATCCAATTTAGTTAAAATATAGCTAATAAGCTAAGGTTCATCTATTAAGGTTAGAATGCAAATAACCAAATGTGTTCATCCATTATGATTAAAATATTGCTAATAATATGAAGTTCATTTATTAAGGTTAAAATGTAAATAACCTAATGAGTTCATCCATTATGATTAAAATATTGCTAATAAGATGAAGTTCATTTATTAAGGTTAAAATGTAAATAACCAAATGAGTTCATCAATTATAGTTAAAATGTAGCTAATAAGATGAAGTTCATTTACTAAGGTTAGAATGTAGATCACAAAATGAAGTTCATCCATTAGAATTACAATTTAGGTAACATGACGAGTTCATCCAATAATTGTTATCCATTCATTACGTTCGAATTTTACATTAAACACATGTCATACATTTTGTTCCAAAACGCACTATAATTTCATCATAACTAGTTAGATCTTTTCAAGCATACTTATTTTCATTAACGATAATAAATTGCATTCATTCAGGATCCAATTTATTGTATTTAAGAGACGACTGCATACATGCATTTACGATAAAACTCATCTATTCCACTTATACATTCTATCAAAATGTCATCCATACATGCTAACACTAAAACATGAAACATAAGAACAAAAGTAACACATAACACCAAATTGATATCGAAGTTCACCCCTAGTGGGCTACATCTCTGGGTCTACTCAACTGCAAGACCCCTCTGATCATATAAGTAAGTTAAGATTACATGAGGTTCACATCATTTACAATCCTGCCATTCAGGCGAACATAACCAATATACAAATGACCACTTCGGTCAATAAAGACATGAATGATCCCTACATAGAAACGGATCCAACTGGATATATTTAAAGCAAATACAAGGGTCCATTGCCTGATGGTACTCTAACTAGGAACCTGACCAACTATGGTCATCCACAATTCTACATTCGACACCTGCATAAAGGACAAGACCAAATCCAATCACCATCACACGACAATAGCCAAGCTAGAGACCGATGACATAAACAAGTACCCCAAATCAACCAAACGACAGGGTCCAAACAAACTATTCAAGACCTTGCCATTAATCTAAAACAAAAGCGAAAGATGAAATTAAACTTGCATAGGCAACATCAGGGCAAGGACAAACTTCTCTCCTATTAGTTTAACAGTAATAGATGATCAAGTTTTCTAAATGATCTAAGTTATCAAGAAATTTTTAAATGAAACTGTGGGAGGCTACTGCGGGGCCCACCTCCCATCACGGGAGTGGTGGAAGCCACCGCAGCTCCCCCCCTGCGACCACCACAAGTGCGGGGAACCCCTGCGGCTATCGCGGGCGCAGGGAAACCCTGTGGTCATCGCGGGCACAGGGAAACCCTACAACTGCTATGGGTGCAGGTCCCTGCGGCCTCCGCTGGTGTAGGACCCTGCGGACTTCTACGGGGAGGAGGGAAGGGGAGGCGGTGCGAGCCAAGCCTCGGCTCCTCCGCCGCCAAACCCTAGCCCAACAATTTTCATTCTTCCTTTTTTTTTATTTAAATCAAATCAATAACCCCCCCACCAAATAATAATAATAATAATAATAATAATAATAATAATAATAACTAAAACCCCCACACATAAAAAAAAGACTCAGAAATTTTCTGAGACAAACAAAGAATGGTTTCAGCCATTCTTAAGCAACATTTTCATTCCCAGGCAACCCATTCTGGCGAAATTTCGCCAGCATAACCCCCTCTCAAGGTAGCATTAGTGAATCTACTTAATTTACAAGCAAGAACTCCAACTAATTTAACAATCTTTCCACAATGCAAACCAATTTTTTTTAAAACTCAAATCTGAGAACATTCATGGATTTTTAAACCAGAATTTCATGAAGAACAACCAAACACAAATTTTGATTTAACAACGAAATAAAAAGATAAACAAGAATCCTACCTCTTTTAGCATTCCTGGCAAGATTTTGAAGAAGAGCCCAACCTACAGCTATAGAAAATTCCTCCTTCCCAAAATCCCCAATTCTCTCCATCCAAAAATATTTTTCCCCCAAAAAAATCAACAACCCTCAAAATATTTTCCAACCTAGGTTAAATGGAATGAAATTTGACCTAATCTCCTAATTTCAAATTTAAACACTTTTTAAATAAAAAATGAAAATAATCATTCTTTTCAACTATTCAAATAATCTAACTTGCTTTTCTAATTAAAATTAAAATGCTTCTATCTCATTTAATTTTAATTTTCTCAATATTAACAAAAGCTAACATTTATATTTCGCAATATTGATGAGGGTAAAATATTTTAATTAAATTAAATTCCCAAAATCAATCTTTCACACTATATCAAATATATATATAAATTAAACTTTCTTTTCTAATAAAAATTTTGTTTTTCTTAAATAATTAAAATTAACCTTTCTATTTCAAAAAGCAGAAAGGGATTAAATTATTTCTATTTCAAATAACTATAAATCTTCCCTTTTCAAAATGCATAAACTAAATAAATTCATGATTTTAAATTAACCATTAAATTAAACTTGCTACAACATAAATAGAGCGATCTTTTTAATTAATGATTAATCACATAAAAGAACCTATTTATTTTAATTCCTCAATTACTAATGTGTAAATGAACACATTAAATCGAATTAAATACTTAAACTTGCTACAAACATAAAATAGGGCGATCTTTTTAATTAATGATTAATCACATAAAAGAAACCTATTTATTTTAATTCCTCAATTACTAATGCGTAAATGAACACATTAAATCAAATTAAATACTTAGGATGAAAAACTCAATTTTACCACATGCAAGGCACTCAAACCAAGAAAGCCAACCAAATACACGACCCGCAAACCCAAACGAAAAGGGAAATTGACGGACCACAAACGACGCTCACTTTAGCATGACTAGGGTAAGATGAGGGTTTTACGACCACCTAATCCAAATTCTAAGGATGAAAGAGGTATACTCAACCCTGCGAATCCTGATGAAGACGAACCTCGCACCACGGTGGTATTGTACCTGCAATCTCCTGCAACCAAGAGTCGCACAAGCATATATATATATATATATTTAATGGAGGTGTTAGCTCGAGATCAATAACAAGAATCAGGGAAATAATTGAACTTACATAAGAATTGATGCAAAGGCACATTAATAGGTACGCACAATAATCATAATATCTGACTACAACATTACATCACGGTAAATCAACCATTCAAGAATGCCACATAAAAAGTCAACCAAGGTCAAACTGATTTTACAAAGCTGGCTAGGGCAGGGGCACTACATTAATAATAATCTCAAACCTACAACACAAGGATTAGAATCAAGATAATAAAACCAAGGAAGGAAAAGGGGGCCTTCTAAAAGTGAATGAATAATTGCATGACATCCAAAAACCTGGACAAAATTAACTGGAAACTTCAAAAATAAAAAAAACCTACAACACCACACACATGTCAAAAACTACCATATCTATGATTTGACTATAAACGTGACAAAACAACCTACATATGCGACACAAACTACCACACACAGTTAAAAAGAAGTTCAACAAAACTTGTTAGAATTAATATGTATCCATAGATGTGACTCTAATGACCACGTATGCAATAATAGATGCCATATACATGATAATAAAAACCCAAAACATGTCGAAACAAAAGAAGTTAGATTTACAAAAAGCCTAATCAGCCACAAACATAGAAAAAACTACCATAGACACGTCAACAAAGACCAAAAACACATAGATACATTGAAAAATACCACAAACACGCCAATAACAACCAAATAGTCGGTGACAAGAAATTTCGGCAAAAGACACAGATACACAACAAAAAATTGTCGAAAACTTTAATTTGTCAAATATCTGACCTACAACTTCTAAGAAATGCTACAAAATCGCACCAAATGATTAGAAATAAAAAGTGACAAGTATACCACCAGGCGTGCCAAAATGTCTATGTTGAATTTGAATCTTATTGTAAACATATAGTTCGAACCACAAAACTCTAGATCTACAAACTAATTAAACACGACATCAATAGAGATCTACCATACATGTAAATAATAATGAAATAAGAAATATTATACCATTCACACACAAAGTAGTTGTATTGTTCTTGATGCAGGAGCATCCCTGGTTGATAGCAATCTTGCATCAACCAAAAATATTTTCCTTTTTGTTTGCTTTATGTTTGCAGTTTCAGCATTTCTTTCTATATGTCCCGATTTTGGCTCACCGGATCCTATGGAGTTGGATTCTACTTGAAGACTTCATCATCTTTCTTATTTCTAGACCGCATCGCATTTGGATCATTTTCTGGCAAGTTATCGTTATCGGTTTCCTTGACAGTTTCATGTTTCCGGTTGGCAGTTTCTTATTATCGGTTGCCTGGACCTATTTCTGTGATCTACTGGAACCCCTTCCGAAGCTTGCGGAGCCTTGGGAATTAATTCCGATGTTCCTTGGTGTGTGGCTGACCTTTTCTCATGATCTACAGTTCATCCTTTGGATTTTCTAGAGGAATCTCTTGGCGGAGGCCGACCTTGTTGATTTAACACATTAGGTCTTGTTCTTCGGGTTTTGATCCCTTTTTGGGCCAAGCGGATCCTTTGGATCATATATATAATTATAATTGTATATTATAATTGAATCAATCGAAGAATCAAGTAGCGAGACTGTGCGTAGAAGATAGATCTTAACATTCAAGGTCTCGGTTGTGACCTATTCTGTATTTGAGCATGTTTTAGCAGGTTTGTGAGTCGGTTATGTTGTAACACGGTTGTTAGAGGTCGGTTGTAATAAATTTTCATATTATAATACAATCTATTATGCATTGCCTCCATCATATCTTTGTGTTTCTATTGTGTTACTCTTGTTGATCAATCCAGATTGATCTCTTTGAGGTCCCTCCTAACCGGTGACTACTTTAGCTCTCCTTTCCTCCATGATCTTGTATTTGGTATGGTTGCTTTTAGATTTGTATTGCACTTGCACAAGAGCTCAAGGAAGAACAATTGTGGTTGTGATGATGTATATCTATGATTGCAAAGATGATGTGATGATGTATGCTAGAGTGATTTTGAAATAATGTAAGTATGCTTGAATAAGATATGGGAAAATTAGGAGAGAAAGCCTCTTTTTATAGAGAACATCCTAAAAATAAAGGCTCAAGATTAAGAGGTTAAAGATGAAATGGAGGGATAAGATTGAGTGGGTATTTATAAAGACATGTCATCATGTGGATAAGATGAAAACGGTAAATGAATTAATTAAATAAATAAAAGTATATATTTAATTAATAGAAGAAGGGCCACATAAATTAAATAAATAAAATACACATTTAATTTGGGAAAATGATGAGATTAAATAAATAATAAATATTTATTTAATTTAGAAAGAAGAGGCTTAGCGAATTAATTAAATAAATTAAAATATTTATTTAAATAATAGAGGAAAAGGCTAATGTGTTAATGAAATAAATAATAAATGTTTATTTAATCACAATTTTAGGTGTCTACTATGTTGATTATGTGAGGATTAACTAGAGGAATATATTTAAAAGAAACATTGAGAGATGGTCGATGGGATTCCTTGATGGGCTTTGAAGGATTGTAACCAAGACCAAACATAGCTCCACGCATATAAGGTTCTAAGAGTACTTTGATTCCTTATTCATTTATGCCACAACCATTTCCTCTATATCCACTCTCAAATAAGATATGGAAACCAAGACCATAAAGGGATGTCATTTCTTAAAGAGATGGTCGGGCCTCATAAGTCTCAATGTCAGATGAAGAAGAATTAGAAGACTTTGTTGAAGTAGAAGCAGTCGTCGATAGCTTAAAAGAATTTGAATCATTTGTGGATGTCTCCACATCTTCCTTTTTAGTCTTAGATTCTAATGGAGGGATTTTATATTCTTCCACACATAAAGGTGTAAAATCTAATGACGCTCAATCATCCTCTAAGAGTACATGTTTGGTTGAAGGAGTATCTTTAGTAGGAAATGGTGTATCCATTTGGATTGAAGGAATTATAGAATTTAAAGGAGATTGAGATCTTGCTTCCATTTGTAAAAAACTTTAGAAATTCTTATAAACTTTTAAGGGGTACATCTTGTTGTAAATAAATTTGAGATTGCAATTAAGAGAAGGGACTACTTGCATAACATGAATCCATTGTCTACCTAGAAGAAGGTTATAGATGAGATTATTGGGCATGACATGGATAGGCATGGGTAGATTCAAGGCACCTACCATGATAGGCAATGTAATTGTAGACGTATAAAAATGACCACATTCCTAAATGAATATTTTATGTTCATTTTTCTATTTGATTAAATCCAATTTAATTAAATTATCCACATTCTTCTATTTTTAAATAAATTACTCAATTTATTTAAATAAAATTCACTATACCATTTAATGAATAAATCATTTTATTCAATTAAATCCCCCTATCCACTTTTAATTAAATTCAAATTTAATTAAATAGTTATCCTAAATTGAATAAATCTAATTTATTTAATTTCTCCAAATACAACCAAATTGAATGAAAATCATTTAATTCAATTAAATCCTATTACCCCCCCCATCCACTTGCAAAATCCCAAACCCCTTCCTAACCCCTTCTAGAATATTCTAACCAATTCTAATTAACCTAACCCTCCTCTAAACTTTGTCACATCCCTAAGCAAAGGGAGGTCACTTCTCAAATGGCCCAAAGTCTTGGATAACCATTGAAGGTTTTCAACCTTCAACCACCAAAAACCCTAAAGTCTTTAAAAACCATTGAAGGCTTCCAACCTTCAACCACTTAATCCCCAAAGTCTCTAATAACCATTAATGGTTATTTCAAACCCTCCCACATGGTTAAAACATTTGTTTTGACTCAACCTCTACCCAACCCAAGGGTCTCATCAGGTCATTAATGCTTTGACCATGATTATCTCTTAATCATTTGCACAAAGGTTTATCCTTGGATTAACTTCTAATTCAGTGGGTAAGCCTAACTTAGACTTGACCCTTAGCCTTTAGATAACCATGAGGTCTTCTCAGGCCTTTAATGCCTCCAACCTCTTCTCTCAACCCAATCCTATGTTGACACTTGTCATCATTTTATTGGTGTCAATTGTGCACATGGATCCCCAACTTTCAAACTTGGCCCTTGATTAAACCATTTAATCTTGACCATCCATTGCCCTGTTTGTGCTATAAATAGAGCTCTCATTCCTCCATTTTAAACAATCATATTTCAAATTTGAAGCATCACACTTATGCTCAAATTGTTTCAAGCTTTCATTTTATATATGCTCCTCATTTAGCCTCTTTTAGATCATAAATTAATCATGAACATGCATGCTAAAGTAGTTTATTTATCATTTTAACTCAATCATAGATTAAATATAGTGTGCTAGGATAATCTCCATACTAACCTCGTCATCTTATCATTTAGTTTGTTGCATTTCAAGCATCTCATCTAGCTTATAACACATCTCATACTAAGATCAATTAAAAATCTCTCTCGTTCTCATATTTGCCATCCCTAAGCCATTTTGCTCAGTAATCTGAGAGCAAAACATTGGTTTGAGGGACATTGTGAGATAGAGAACCATGGGACCCTCCTTGGGAAGCCGAGTAACACATCGTTACTCCATAGCTTGCATCAAGAAGTCCTGTGTGTGTGTGTGGATTGGTATTTTACATATTTTTCACATTTTTAATTCTAACAATCCATTTTTCCCACATACATTTCTGGCGCCCACCGTGGGGCACGCACCCCAATAACCTATCATTTTTTGAATTTGAAGAGTTTTGCAGGTACGCGGGAAACTCGAATTAGCGCGTCAAAGACATATTTTAGCGCATCCGCCTAACAGTTTAGCGCTTCTAGCCTACTGTTTAGCGCGTGGGCTTTCTGTCTTAGCGCGTTAAAACTGTTCCTTAGCGCATGACACTATTTAACAAATTTTCCTGTAGGTATCGACGCGGGCAAAACACAGAGTAGCGCATCTACTTAACAGAGTAGCGCATCCGCCCAACAGTTTAGCGCTTCTAGCCTACTGTTTAGCGCGTGGGCTCTCTGTCTTAGCGCGCGGATACTTTTCCTTAGCGCGTAATTCTGTTTAAAATTTTTTCCTGTAGGTATTGACGCGGGTAAAACACTGTTTAGCGCATCCAATAAACAGAGTAGTGCATCCAATCCACTTTCCAGCGCGTGGAGACCATCTTCTAGCGTGTGCAGTTCAAACATTAGCGCGTGATTCTCCAGAAAAACTTCACAGCAAATTTCAAAACAGCCTGTTTTAGCGCGTGGAACAAACAGCTTAGCGCGTAGAATTCCTATTTTAGCACATTAGCCAAACCAGTCAGCGCGTGGAAAATACAGTCTAGCGCGTGCATATTTCACAGTCAACAAAACAAAATTTTCCAGAATCAATATTTTAGCGCGTCCATAAAATAGATTAGCGCATTGGGGGCACATAATAGCGCGTGGGTGCTTTTTCTTAGCGCGTCCGTGCAATAGTTTAGCGCATGGAGTTGACAGAGTCAAAAATTTATGACAGAGTCAAAGATTAGGCTTGTGAGAGGCATAGTATATATGGAATATTCCATATATACTTTCAGGATGTTTGAGAGGGGTTTCAGACCTCTAGGAGTTGTAATGCAAAATCTAGTTTTTGGAAGATCTTCCAAATTTCAGACTTAGACAAATTTCAGGGCATTTCAGGATCAGAATTGTAAAATTTGTAACCAAGATCAGAATTTAGGCTTGTGTAAGCCCACACTAACATTTGATCACTGATTGTGTGCAGGTTCTAATATTTTTTGTGCAGGGGAAGGAGTTAGTTTAGAGGGTTTAAGTCTCTTTTTTTACTTTCTTTCAACAAAAGTTGGTTAAAAAGAACTCACTCTCCTTTTTTGCACAAATTAAAATAAACCTCATCATTTCATTTGGATGCAGAAAATGAACTTCATGCCTTCCTTTTTGGTGTTTTAAAAGAAACTTCATCTTTTCTTTATTGCAAGGTAAAAAGAACAACAAAACAAACCTTTCATTCCTGCAAGTTAGGAAAAACACATCATTTTAGAAGCTCTAAAAAGAACAAGCAAATTTATTTTCTGCAAAGCTTAAAACGAACCTCACCATCCTTTGGTGTTTAAAAGGATTCACTTCATTTTGCAAAGTAAAAGAACCTTATCTTCATTTTGTGCAAAGCAAAGAGGAAAACTTTCCCCTATCGACTTTAATTTTGTTGACCAAACATCACGATTTACTTTTGTTGACCAGGCTTGTTTTACAAAAGTTTTGGAAATACACACTTTGCTATGAAAGGTTAAAAAGAACATCATGCTTGTTGGAGCAACATCTCCAAATAGAAGTTAGCAAATCATTGTCTTGAAGGCTAAAAAGAACAACTTGATTGCCTTGTCTCGAAAGTGGAAGGTATATGCTCTCCCCATAACTGGGTGACCAAAAAGCCAAACCACTCTTAAGCTTTCTGTACTTCAAGCATTTACATCCTTTAGCAGGCCTGCCTTTCCGAGGGGTTGAAAAACTCTTAAAGCCATTCTTTGGCCGGTGTGAAGGGAACGACCTAAGTGGGGAACGACTTTGACGCCAAGTATTCCAACCCACTATAATCAAATGTGGAAAGTGACGAAAGTCCTTTTCAACGGTTGCGCGCAATGATTAGCCTTCCCCCAGTATCTTTGAGATACGTAAAGCCTTTGTTCTAAAGGTTGGGAAGCCTCCTGAGGGAGTTTATCACTGACGGCCGAACAGGAAGCCTGATTACGAACCATAGAAATAGAAACTTTGAGCTGAGTCAGTCGCCAAACATTGGCAATATCATAGTGCAAGGGTGGGGAAGAATCCATCCCCAAGATTACTCACCATATATCTCCCAAGATAACTACTCAATTGTGAAGCGATTCACTTTGAGTTAATTTCTGGCAAAAGGCAAAAAAATGGGCGCCCTCTAGGGGGTGACAAGGCTGTTTGAGCTGACGGAGTATCGAGACTAGTGGGCTATGATATTGTCAATGACCTTTGAATAAAGAGTCTATTTGATGTGTCTTTTGTTGTAAATCAAACCAGTGATAACATCGGGGATTTGAACACATCCTCAAAAGAATATACACTCAATGTTTAGCATTAGGATGATCATTGTCTTCATGTGTGCTATGTATTCTTGTCACAAATGCTAAAATATCTTGCAAAGTATCTAACAATCAAACTCAAAAGTCAGTTCAAACAAGGAAAAATCATAAAGTGGAGAAAATTTCCATATCCAACAAAACATCTTTTGAGATGCTTATCAACATTTCAACTATCTTTAGGAAAGACTTTCATCCAACAAGATTCGAGAAAAGCACAAACTCAAATGATCCTACTCCAAGTCAAGATCAAGATCAAGGAATCTCTTCATCCTCCAAATATATCTTAGGTCCTTTCATTCCATAATCAAACTCTCCATCCCTTCCATCCATATTGGGTCCTTACTTCCCTCCATCCACAAATCCATCACCTCAAATGATCCATAAGAAAGATCAATGAGGAGCACATCTTTGAAATTCTTTCAATCCTCTATCTAAACATCTTTCCAAAACTTCTTCTATCATTTCCTCTATCTATTTAGGGTCCTTCTGTCCCAAAATTCAATTTTCCTCCATCTCTTCATCACTTCTCAAGTACCAACACTCATCTTGAAAACATTTCTATCTATCCTTGCACAAATCTTCAAAACATTCTATCTATTATCCAACACCTCTTTCCATCCCTATCATCCAATCCTTCGCATAAAATCCTTCATCAGTGAAATAGGAATTTGTGTCATTTTGTCACATACTTGCCCATGCTCGAATCTCATGTTCAGTCCTTTTCCTAGATATCTATTCATGAAATGCTTCAGAATCCGAGGTTGTTCCTCTTTAACATTTTCTTTTGGTTGGGATACACACTCAATCCAGAAAAGAACCACTTATCGTATCTTGGTACCGACATCTTTTGATTACTATATCTCATACACTTAATCGATTGCTCTAAAAATCATTGTGATCTCTTAAATTGAAGACATGGCTAGTGAAAAATCAAAATCTTGCTTCAGCGCCACTGTAATTATCAGACCCATGTAAGTTTCATCACTTACAAGCCAATGCAAGAGCAATAAAGAAAAAAAAAAAATATATATATATATATATATATATATATATATATATATATATATATATATATATATATATATATATATATATATATATATATATATCAAAAGCATGAGCAAGAAAATGAATATCAAGAAAAGAAAAATGCAATGAAATGAAATATCAAAATGATTGGCTATGGGAACATGCAAGTAACTCCATCGGGGCTATGGACGCCTGGCTGGCAATGGAGCAATATTTGTGAGATTACAGCGATAACCTCGTCGGGGCTATGGACGCTCGCTGGCAGCGAGGCTCTATCTAGGATGCTTTTGAAGTCAAGGTAACTCATGTAGCTAGCCATGTTGGATTCTGAAGATTAGAATGATCATATGAGACAAAATGAACCCACTTGCACACACATGGGTAATCAAAGAACTAAGTACCTTGATCCAGTTTGGGATTCTTCTTCCCTTTTGAGTCTGCTTCCTAGTTGCTAGAAATGTTTAGTTGAAATTTCCAGAGGTTCTAAGTGTGGGTTGGGTCTCTATCTTTGAAAAGTTCAAGAACACTTATTCAGATGGTGCTAAATACTATGACAATCTTACATATCACCTTTTTGCAAATGGAAACCTCTATGCTTGGGGGAAAAGTTCATCCACTCTATTCTTGCTTCACTCTAATCCATATCCCTTATCCTATCTATTCATTTCTTCTATCATCCAATTCTTTCTACAATCTTGCTTCACTCTAATCCATATCCCTTATCCTATCTATTCATTTCTTCTATCCTCCAATTCTTTCTACAATCTTGCTTCACTCTAATTCATATCAATTTATCCTATCTATTCATTTCTTCTATCCTCCAATTCTTTCTACAATCTTGCTTCACTCTAATTCATATCTATCTATCCTATCTATTCATTTCTTCCATCATCCAGTGCTATCTATATCCTATCTCTATCCATATCCCCTTTTTCATCCTTGATCTTGATCAAAACTATGGACAACAAATCTATTTCCACCTCAATGGTTCAGTCATCCATTCATCCATTCCTTGTCTTGATATACATTGGGGCAACCAAATACATCTTTCTTCTAATCCAAAAATCCAAAAAAATCAAAATATCCAAAAATCCAAAAAAATCAAAATATCCAAAAATCCAAAAAAAAAATCAAAATATCCAAAAAACTCAAAAAAAATCAAAATATCCAAAAACTCAAAAAAAATCAAAATATCCAAAAACTAAAAATCAACAAAATCAACAAAAAATCAAAGCATGAACACATGGACCATCCATCAAATCAGATCAACAGCAGGAAAACCCTCAAAGTCTGCAATCAAACTTATCACATGTCTTGTTAATCAATTCATTTCTTGAAATCAACATCAACATCAAACATGTCTTATACAGGGATAGGTACACTCGAAACCAGACAGATCGGTCTTATACGGGGTACTCACTCTTTGAATCTAGACATTCCTATCAATCATCAAGTCTCGATAATCAATCCATCCATCAACATCATTTTTCATCAAAGCAGAGTGACAAAAACAAGCCATAAAACTATTTCTTAAGCAAAATTTGTGTCAAACAAAGTTGTCCGAATCCTAAACGAATCGAGCAATAGAGGATGTCTCTCCTATCATAATCCGGAAAATTTTCATCATCAGTATCAATCAAATCCTTTACCATCTTACGGATTTTTATCTCAAAAACACTTGTTTAAAATTTTCAAATTGTCAAATCCAGTTTCCAGATCAGGAGGCTTTTATCCATATCATTTGACACGCTTTATCCTGAAGGGACAGCTAAACCTTCACTCTGATAAAGTAAGATTTGAAATTTCTCAAACAGGAATCAACTAAATCCAAACCAATCAAAGGAAACCATTGATCACTCATGCATGACTAATCCCCTTATTTTGAGAAGAAAGAACCTCTATCGTAACATCACGTTGAAGAAACAACAACCTAGTTTTTCCAAATTCATCAAGAGAAATAAGTTTTTATACATCAATCATCAACCAAATCATAACAATGACATCAATCAGTATGACTGCTGGATTTTATTATAGTTAGCCTTATCTTTATCAACTGATGGAAATACATGTTTCACAAATCATATTGTACATATCATATCCATCCATCTGAGACATCACCAAAAATTCACAAATGCTTATCAATCTTGGACATACTTAGTGTAGTCACTGTCCTTGGTTTATCTGAAACAATTATCCAAAATAATATCCCACCATGGCTTGGTGATCTGTGTACATATCCATATCAAAGTAGTATCAACAATAAGGGGCAAAATCCTGACCTCGCTGGGGGCATCTCGCCTTCAAGATTTTCAACATCAGACCAAAAACGTAGCAAGACAACAAGGATTTAAACAACCAACAAATGACAATCGACAATGCGAGAAGGCTAAACATCACAAACTTGAACCGATTTCAACTGAACAAAGATCTATTTTGCAAGATGTTTTAATTGACAAGAATACATTTCCAATAGCATGCATGATTACTTATGGTTGTTAATTTTTGTTTATCATATCTCCTGAGCACCTCCAGGATGTCTTACGACTAAAGAAGCAAGGAAGGAATGTGATGTTTTATTTGTCTTCTATCTGTGAGTGAAGTCTTCTACCATGCAAATTTGTCCTATGAAGAAATCCGGTGGCATATCGCTGAGGACATTTCGGATTTGTATGGGACAAAGGTTAACTCTTGTATGTTTATGCAATACGCACTCAGGTCGTCCTGGTTCAATTATACCTTGACGCTTGTGCTATCTTGCAAAATCAAATATCAGGTAAATTTTTCTCAGGTCATTATGGTTCAATTATACCATTATGCTTGTATAAATTTTCAACATATCCTAAAAAAATCAATGCTCAGTGATGATATTTACAAAGAAAGCAAATGAATGGTTCTATCGGATGGCAAATACAGAACGAGAGATACTCCAAAAACATAGCTGCATATCATTTTACAATTAGCTGCATATCACTTTACACATAGCTACATATCATTTTACAATTAGTTGCATATCATTTTACAATTAGTTGCATATCATATCATACATCTCATTTTCAAAATATCATTCATCATTCATCATTGCATCCCTCGCATGCATATCTATCACATCATCATAGAATCTTTCTTCACTTTCATATCTTCTATCATTCTTCTAAACTATCTTCTATCATTCTTCCAACCTATCTTCTATCATTCTTCCAAACTATCTTCTATCATGTCTTATACAGGCGGTATCATTCTTGCAACCAGACACTCAATCATCCATATCTTATATAGGCGATATCATTCCTAAACCCAGATGATCGATCATCCATGTCTTATACAGGAGGTGTCATACCTGAAACAAGACTTGCTCTCATCAATCTAATCAATCTTATCAAACCCATGCATGCCATCACTATCTACTCTTCCATCTTTCAAACAACATTCTTCTTCTTTTGAGAGATCATTCATGCTTTGTGTGCACGAACGATCTCCCGAGGGGGCATTATCATATCAAATCTCAAAACAAATCTAATATCAGTTTCCACATCAAAACAAAGATATCAAAATCAAACTTACATCAACAGCATGAAACAATTTGCTCATCTACAATCAAAGTTCAAAATCCAATCATTTCATATCAACTTGTAACACAACTCAAGTTCTCAAAAACCATATCAAAACTTGTAAAACAACTCAAGTACCACAATCACAAACTTGTAAAACAACTCAAGTTTCCCACCCATATCAGCTTGTAAAACAACTCAAGTTTCCAACCCATATCGGCTTGTAAAACAACTCAGGCTTTCATACACATCGAACTTGAAATAGAACATGCAAATAAATCATATTTTGATCAGAACAACACATTGATATCTACATAACTTGAAATATCTCACATCAAAACAAGTTATACCGACACTCATATTGGACAATTACATAAAATCATCACATCACGACAGGCAAAGCACAACAAATATCGAATCTGGGGCATCACACATCAAATCAAATCTGGCATCACACATCGAATCTGGGGCATGACTTGCAAATCAAAAGAGCGACACAAAAATTGCATTTGATCATAAAATCATCACAAAACACATCATTTTCTTTGAAATAACATGTGCACACACGTCACTTCAAAGAGGGGCAAAATGTAGACGTATAAAAATGACCACATTCCTAAATGAATATTTTATGTTCATTTTTCTATTTGATTAAATCCAATTTAATTAAATTATCCACATTCTTCTATTTTTAAATAAATTACTCAATTTATTTAAATAAAATTCACTATACCATTTAATGAATAAATCATTTTATTCAATTAAATCCCCCTATCCACTTTTAATTAAATTCAAATTTAATTAAATAGTTATCCTAAATTGAATAAATCTAATTTATTTAATTTCTCCAAATACAACCAAATTGAATGAAAATCATTTAATTCAATTAAATCCTATTACCCCCCCCATCCACTTGCAAAATCCCAAACCCCTTCCTAACCCCTTCTAGAATATTCTAACCAATTCTAATTAACCTAACCCTCCTCTAAACTTTGTCACATCCCTAAGCAAAGGGAGGTCACTTCTCAAATGGCCCAAAGTCTTGGATAACCATTGAAGGTTTTCAACCTTCAACCACCAAAAACCCTAAAGTCTTTAAAAACCATTGAAGGCTTCCAACCTTCAACCACTTAATCCCCAAAGTCTCTAATAACCATTAATGGTTATTTCAAACCCTCCCACATGGTTAAAACATTTGTTTTGACTCAACCTCTACCCAACCCAAGGGTCTCATCAGGTCATTAATGCTTTGACCATGATTATCTCTTAATCATTTGCACAAAGGTTTATCCTTGGATTAACTTCTAATTCAGTGGGTAAGCCTAACTTAGACTTGACCCTTAGCCTTTAGATAACCATGAGGTCTTCTCAGGCCTTTAATGCCTCCAACCTCTTCTCTCAACCCAATCCTATGTTGACACTTGTCATCATTTTATTGGTGTCAATTGTGCACATGGATCCCCAACTTTCAAACTTGGCCCTTGATTAAACCATTCAATCTTGACCATCCATTGCCCTGTTTGTGCTATAAATAGAGCTCTCATTCCTCCATTTTAAACAATCATATTTCAAATTTGAAGCATCACACTTATGCTCAAATTGTTTCAAGCTTTCATTTTATATATGCTCCTCATTTAGCCTCTTTTAGATCATAAATTAATCATGAACATGCATGCTAAAGTAGTTTATTTATCATTTTAACTCAATCATAGATTAAATATAGTGTGCTAGGATAATCTCCATACTAACCTCGTCATCTTATCATTTAGTTTGTTGCATTTCAAGCATCTCATCTAGCTTATAACACATCTCATACTAAGATCAATTAAAAATCTCTCTCGTTCTCATATTTGCCATCCCTAAGCCATTTTGCTCAGTAATCTGAGAGCAAAACATTGGTTTGAGGGACATTGTGAGATAGAGAACCATGGGACCCTCCTTGGGAAGCCGAGTAACACATCGTTACTCCATAGCTTGCATCAAGAAGTCCTGTGTGTGTGTGTGGATTGGTATTTTACATATTTTTCACATTTTTAATTCTAACAATCCATTTTTCCCACATACAGTAATTATACCTAAGGAATGTCTACTAACATAATCAAATCTATGAATAGAGAGAGAATCAATTTGAATAAGAGAGGTATCCACCTTGATTTATGCAACAGGTTTATGCTACACACATAAAGACCCAATCCATTATCAATTAGGTTACATCTTATTGTAGTACCATTGATAACCATGATAATAATAAGAGGAATATTTTGATTTTGAACTTCCAAACATGGTGACTCATGTTTTGAAAACACAATATTTGAGTTTGTTGAATGAATACACTCTAACAAGGCGGCTACATCATTTAGTCTCACAGAAGGTGGGATCACTATCTTCTAAAAAGCCTCTTAGAGAATCCCATGATACATAGGCAGAATTTGAATCGACTCCCAAAGGGATATCGTACTTCTTTCCAAGGTGTTTATTAAGATGAGGTGCAAGAGGAAACATGGATTGAGAAGAAGGGAGAGAAGAAGGAACAAATTACATTGGATTGAGTTGTTTATTACTTCTTCTATTATATGTGTGAGCCACTACAAATTATAACTAGGTTACTATGACATTTGTTGATGTATCATATCTCTTTGGTTGAGTTATTTTGTGAAGTTTAGGTAATATTTAGGAGTTCCCATTGAATTATTACCACCTTCAACAACAATTATTGGTTTCTTTTAATTTTAAGGAATATCAGAATGAAGATGCACAAGAATCTTACTCTTCTTAGGTTCATTCCTATAACTAGTCACATGTATCATATTGATTAACCTTTGACAAAGGGTTGGCTTAGGATATGTAGAGGATAACTCAATAGAGATGAAGTCAACGATGGATTCATCTATCATATCAAAATCATCACTACTAAATGACTCATCAAACGCATAAAAATCTTGTAAAAAGAGATCCAACATGATTGGATAACTTCCATTCTCCAAGATAAGGGTTGAATTTTTTTTTAGGGTTTTGGTTTTCTAGTCTAAGAAAAGAAAAACTTGTTCTAACTAATGCTTTTAAATTATGCAATCTCATGAAAATAAAACATTGAAAACACTAATGCAATGTAAGAAAACACTATAAAAATACATAAAAAATGCATGCAAAATAGATTTTTTAACTTTTTTATAATCAAAAGGAATGTAAAATATGTTGGGTTCACCAAAATGTTTGATATGGAAAAGAGATGGAAAAATATAGCTAGTAATTTAACCAAAATCAAACTATATTTGATAAAATATTGGGATATAGACAAACCAAAGGTGTTATGCTTGACTAAATCTACTTAAAGAGAGTCAAGCAACTTGGGTTCTATTTGTTTGTTGCATAAAATATTGATCTTGATTGACCTAGATGTGAGTTAAATGTAAAAGAGAGCTCTAGAACTCAAGTATATTGGAGTGAGCCCTAGATGGGACAATCAAAATGTGATGTATATATCAACTCAAGAATGCATGATTCACATTAATGACAATGAATGAATGATAAATATTAGAGTTGAAGCTAACAATAAAAAAGTAAGAATGACATGAAAGCATACCAAATCCTTAAGGAGAGGTACAAACTAATCATTAATTAGTAATTCCCTATCATCCTCCAACATTCCTTGAAGCTTCCATCATGATGAATGACAATTGATAAAGGCTTAATGAAGATTTGATGTTGTTGATTATTCCTCAAATTTGAAAACCTTTATAGACTCAAATTTGGAAAAGTCTTCTCATTTTAAGGATAGCATAATAATTGTATGAGAAAATCCTTTGGCTTATATATTAGCTACAAGATTAAAATATATTAATAAACAACATAAAAAGGTCATATTTAAAAATTGAGACTATATTCGAGAATGTCAAGGCTAACACTTCAAATATCTAATTTTTTGGGAGATTTTGTCAGCTAATGTGTGCAAATCGGTATGGACCTACTAAAATAGGTTCTTAAAAAGTGGGATACAATATTTTAGAGCTTTTATATTGGATCTTATCCTAATTTTTGAATTTTATGACGATTAAATATAAAACAAGATATTTGAATTTTGAAATAGGGTAGGACTCATCTTCTTGAGTTGAGGGTTAAATTCAAATCTAGAAGTGTTCCTAAAAATGTCTAGGTGAGTGGATGCTAAGGTAAGTTCTAAGAAGAGTTTGAAATTGGACTCACAATTAAGGATTATAATTTATGATGTTACAATATGTTACAGCCCCTCCTCTACAATCATATAAAGGACAAAGAGGTACTTGACACCTTCTATCTGTCAATGTTTAGTGGTTCCTCTTGTTCCTCCTTTAATTCGTAGAGTAAAGGAAGAAAGGAAACAATGTTGAGTGATCCCCAAACCTCTGGTATAAAATATTTGAGTTGTGACCAATAAAATTATAGTGCAAGATAACATCAATGAATACGTCATGCCAAGGTTCACGAGCTTGCAGTGTAAAAAGTGATTCTTCTCCTAAGAAGTCAAATGTTGAATTTATCTTGCCTTCTAAACCTTCCTTATCATCACCCAATCCTAGAGATGAGCCTTACCTTTCCCCACCTCATTGAAAATTGAATTTGTCGATTCTAAATGATTCCTCTTTTCTCATCCTATAAAATCTCCTATTGTGATCAATTTAGATGATGCTTCTGATAATAATGTTGAAATTAATGATGATACTAACCATGATTTGTCTTCAATATTTTTCAAAGCATTAACTTTAGCTCCTAGTGACACACATTGTGATCCATCATTAGATCATTGTCCATGTTTGGCACTAGATATAGATCCATCTATTATACTATCCATAGCTCTTTTCACAAGTTGTCCACTGTCCCTGAATGGTGTTGAGAAAGATTGGGAGGTGGATGATTTGCTAGACTAGCTCATTCATGCAAAAAAGTCTTTATTTTGTGTGTTTGTTTGCATGTAGTTTGATCTTCTATATTCTGCTAACTGGCATGTCCTTTTGTTGATCAAGCTATCTTTGGATGACCCTTGTTGCTCCATTGAAATAAGGATACAAAGGGACAGAGCCTATCATTACATTCCTCTATTTGCATCATCATTCTCCTATATTTCCCATACATGTTATGTCGTAAATGTGCTTTTATTGTAAGTGTTTTTGTGTCATCTAGTTGGGGATGATGCAAAGCATTGAGATATTTTAGGTTTCTTCCATGTTGACCCTAAAAGGCTTGTTGTGTCTCTTATGTTTTCTTCTTTCATTGTGCATGTTGTTCCACTACACTTGAGGGGTGAGCTCAATTGAAAGTAATCATACTTAATATACATAATTTATGTGATGCACATATTGACCCCAAATTGTGGATCCCTTATGTGCTCGTTCATGTTTTGTGACCATCTCCTTTTATTTTCTTATGTTTGAGGGAATTTCACTACTGTGATGTGCTTGTCTTTCAAACATATTTATGCTACATTTAAGAAATTGGTTCTGGTAAGGCATGTGCAATCTCTTTAACGTGGGGGCATACACTCCTATATATGTTACACTTTATGCACACACCATGTGATTGGTTTGTACACTTTGACCATACGCCATGATGTGCTTGGTGTCATTGCAACACCCATTTTGTAGTCTCATATCAAATTTTTCCTTGGTGCACACCAGAACACCCATTTGTAGTCACATTTTCAGATTATCTAGCAAATATTTTATTTTCTTTTTAATCTTCCTTAGACGAGTCAAGTAGTATTACACACATTACTAGACCTATTTGACTCCCCTTCCCTAATGTGACTCATATTAAGAAATTCTTACTAGACCTAAATACAATTCCTCTTCTTTTATATGGCTCCTAGTAAGTTTCCTATTGATCCTTATTAGCTATATGGTATTATACCTTTCCTTGTTCTTGAATGCTCCATGTGTATGTGTAACCTACACTAATCATGTTCCTCCTTTTATCTTGATATTTTAGATCGATAAGACCCAAGCTCCTCTCGGGGGCTTGGTGTTGTCTTGTCTCTTTGACGTCTTGATGAAAGTATTTCTATGATATCCTATACTTTATCGAGATGATCATAATATCGTTGGAAACTTGAGTTGTGTTGTCATTGATGTCAAACTTGTTCAGCTATGTGAATGTTGTACATAGTTTAAAAATGAGTGTTCAAATATTGTGATATTTTTTGGTGGTGATATTGAGTAAGTATGAGGTGTTTTTAAAAGGCTATAGTAGTGGAAGTTACAATATGCAGGAAAGAGTATTTAATTTCTTTATGGAAGAACGTTCTGCATTTCTCCAGTTCTTGAAAATGATGGCTTGTGGATGTGTATGTAATGTCTAAATTTTATGGATGTTTCACTATCATGTACGCATAGGAAGTGAAGAATGGAATCATGTTGTGCCTAAACCTGAGGTTGAGATAGAGGATGCTCCTGTTGCTATATAAGAAAAGTTATGAAAGACAAAGAAGAGACAAATGCAGAAGAGAAGGAACCTAAACAAGCACCTAAGATGCCTGCAAAGTATGTGTGGAAGAACCATTAAGAAGATTATATCATTAGAGACAAAGAAAGAGGAGTTTAGACAAGAAGAAGACTTGCTAAGACTAATGAAGAAGCAAATTTATGTTTCCTATCTCAAGTGGAGCCAAAAAAAATTGCAAAAGCTAGAAAGGATGAAGGTTGGATGAAATCAATTTGAAAGATGAGATGAATTAGATAGAAAAGAATTAGACATGAGAATTGGTACCTAGATGAGTGGACAAGAATGTGATAGTAATAAAGTGAGTGTTCCAAAGTAAGTTGAATGGAGATGGAGAAGTCACAAGGAACAAGGCAAGATTGGTTTGTAAATTTTATTCACAAGTTGAAGGTATTAATTTTGAGGAGACTTTTTCTCTAGTAGCAATAGCTAAGATGGAAGCTATAAGGATGTTTCTTGTATTTGTTGCATAGAATAAATTTAAGGTATATGAGATTGATGTCAATTCAACGTTCTTGTATGGAGAACTTGAAGAAAAGGTGTATATTGAACAACCAGATTGGTTTTAGTTCTCAAAAGAACTAGATGTGGTTTCCAGACACAAGAAGACACTCTATGGACTCAAGAAATCTCCTAGAGATTTTTATGCAAGGTTGGATAGATACTTGTATTGGCAACAACAATGAAGGAAAACTGAGAGGGGGGGTGAATTAGTTTTCACTGGATTAGATAATTTCAACCTTTAATGCAAAACTGATCAATTGCAGCAATAACAGAGATAAAAAAGATAAAACCATAACACATAACACTAATATTTTGATGTGGAAAACCCGATCAAGGGAAAAACCACAGTGGGACCCTACCCATAATGAAATGATACTATGCAGTAGTATGTGAAATAATTACAATGGAGAATGCACATGCATTCAGGCACATTACCTAGAGCTCACTGCTCAATATATAATAACCCGAAAGGCTACAAACCTCATGGAAGGTTAACTACCTTACAAAGAAGTCTCACTGACTTACAAAAAATTTAGACAACAATCCAAAATCAAATGAACTAAAAGAATAGCATCTACAAATGCTTGATGATAGTTCCAATTAAGCACATATGTCTTCTCTGCAAAACTTCAATCTCTGCTCAATCACAATGTTGAAGGATATACTCATTTGTTTACACCTTTATAATTCTTTGATAATTCAAACATCCACCTATATCAGAAATACATGAATAATACATCTACATATACCGATCATCAACCTTGACAACAAGGTCGACTCAAACCAATAAGACCTAATTACAAAAATCCCATCACACGATACAAATATTAACCACCGGACCAATAATATGATATGAATGACAAAACATGGACCCAAATGAAATGCACAAACATGCAACACCATCGAAATCATCTCCAAGATCAACCGCAACATGCTACACCACCAAATAGGTCACATATCATGAAGAACACCATCAAATCAGCAAGATCACCAAAACCGTGCACAAAGATCAATGCAAACCATCAAATAAAATAGGACACAATTAGGAAACACCAACAAGAATGTTAGAATAATCTGTAATAGTTGTACCAACACCACTTATCAAATCTTCATCGATCAACATCTGAAACTCAAGGATACTCAAACAACAGCAACTGTCACATGGAAAGATAACTTGTGGAGCACCAAATTACGAACCATCTTGAATGAAGATACACATGAACATCAAAAACAATATCCCAAAATCTCAGCTCAAGATTTGATCACACCGAAGCATACCAAAGGAAATATCAAACTCTGCAAAACTGAATACTGAGAAACCAAACTATAAACCGGATCAAATGATATAGTCAATTAGGTTACCAAATCACATAAACCAATACAAAATGAAGTATGGATACTAGAAATACTCCATTACTGAATCATAATCCCAATAATCCAATTCAAGTAGCTCTGCAACCACTGGAACACCAAGACACAAGAATATATTGACATCAATGACAACAACATATCCTAGCAACAACGATAACCTACAAATTTTTCCAACAAAACTTCAAGAAAGGCATAGCAGATATTAATCTCTATTTCAAAGTTAAAGGTAATAGATTGTTAAAATTTGTTGTGTGTGTTGATATATCATTTTTAGAGGAGATGAAAGTGTTTGTGAGAGAATTGTAGAAGAAATGCAAAAAGAATTTGAAATGTCAATTATTGGTGAGTTGTCATTTTTCCTTGGTCTTCAAGTGACACACACTCATTTCTCAGACTAAGTATATCGAGGGGATGGTGAATAAGTTCAATATGGAGGATTGTAAATCATTTGTAGCTCCAATGGCTACTAGTTACAAGTTGAGGATGATGGATCTCTAGAAGTTGATAAAAAACAATATAGGTCTATCATTGGAGGATTGTTGCATTTGATTGTTGCAAGAACAAATATTTTGCATGGTGTTTGTTTAGTTGCCAAAAATAAAGCTAATCCAAGGCAATCTCATGATAAATAAATGAAAAGGATATTCAAATATTTTAGAGGTATTCCAAATTTTGGTTGGTGGTACAAGAAGAATGATGATTTCACTTTCAACGCATACACAAATGTTGATTGGGGAAAATGTGCTAATGAAAGAAGAAGTACAAGTGGTGATGCATTTTTCTTGGGAGATAGATTGATCTCTTGGTAAAGAAAAAAGTAGTATTCGATGTCATTCTCTACACGAAGGTAGAATATATTGCAGCAACATCTTGTTACACTCAGGTCATGTGGATGAAGAAAACTCTCAAAGATATTAAGGTGATGTATGATGAGGGAATTCCTATTATGTGTGATAATACAAGTACAATTAATATTTCAAAGAAACTAGTAATGTATCCAATAACTAAACATATTTATATCCGGTATCATCTCTTAAGAGAGAAGGTTGCAAAGAAGGAAGTTAAATTGGAATATGTGACTATATAGTATTAGATTGCAAACATCTTTACCAAGGTAGTGGTGAAAGATTTTAATGTTAATTAAAACTTGGGGAGCGCTTTAAGGAAGCCTTTGGCCTTCTACCATTTTCAACCTTAGGGTTTTTCTCTCAATCTGCACTCAAATTGGTCTCCTTCGTGCTTGATTGATCTCTTGCATGTGGTTTTGTTTTCTATTGTTCTAGTTGTTGTGTCCATTGTTTTTGTTTTATCACTTTGTTTATTTTCTCTAGCTTCACCTTGATGGATCATCTTATAACAGCATTTGGTTATCCTCCATGGGCCTCTACGGCTCATGGGAAAAATCAATCAAGGGGAAGATGGGTTTTAAAAAAAAATAATGAGGTTGACTCTGAAGGCCCTAAAGTAGAATCGAAGTGCCAAGACTCTAAAGCTTCATAACACAAAATTTTGACCACAAATTGCAATGATTTTAATTACCCAACCTCTGCTACATTCAATGGAGGAATCTCTTTAGCTAGAAGCCCCAGAATGGGAACTGATAGAAGAGTAGAGACCGATAAACTACGATGTGGGGTTGGAGGGCTCACCCAAGATGGAAAAGCCGATGGACAAGAAAGGGGTGAGGAACCTTCCTCTGGCCTCAAGGTGCTCACCATTTCTCCCAACTTTGATATGGTGCAAGCTATTAAAAATGAGCAGGCAAGGTTGAAGAATATAGCTATTTTCATTATTTGTTTCGACACTAATCTTCTTCCCTCCAAGAAATTTTTTGATGAATGGGTTGTTGTAGTATGAGAAACAAAATGGGGGTTTATGTTAATTTTTGTCGAATGTTACAAAAATATTTATTTGTGATCATGTTTAAAGCCCATTCCATGCAAAAAAGAGTGATTAAAAAAGAATTTTGGAATGTAGGGCAAACTCTCTTTAGGGATCTCTCCTAGTCCCCAAATTGGAACCTTAGAGAAGTTGTTGAGAGATCCTTCCCTAACTGGCTAGAGCTTAACAATATTCAAGTGGAATTCTGGTGATTTTTATCATACATATTGAATCCCATTGGGAATGTAATGCAGATAGAAGAATCCAAGGTTACTTTGCCACATATGAATGCAAGAGTACTAATTACACTTGACCCTAGCGTCGATATCCCTAGTAGGATTGCACTAAACATGGAGGGGGTGAAATTGTCTTGGAATATAGAGATGCTTGGAAACCTTAATGCATATTTTTACTATAAGAGAAATGTACATCTCAAAAGAGACTGTCCGAGTTTGAAACCCAAACCGATTGGTTGCTTCCAATCTAATAAGTCAAAAAATGAGGGCCTGAACTCCAAAACTAAATAGACCCTGATAGAGGATAAAACTTGCCCTTCTAAAAAATTGGATGACCATGGTGAAAAAAATGTCTTTGTAGACATGGAAATAAAGGAGACTTCTATACCTTCAGATGGAGGGAACACTGGTATGGAAGGACAGACCCTAGATGGAATCAAGATGCCCCTTTTCAATCAACTTTTTAAGGATGAACTGGTTGTCATTTTGGTTGATGCCTCTAAAGGGACCAAGGCCCAATCTGGCCACCAATCAGAACTAAGTTTTAATCCTAGTGGTTCTAAGAAAAATGCTCAGCAACTAGCTCTTGTTTCCATTTAGTAGAAAGTAGCTAGAATTAGAGATTCTATGACTTCTGATTTGCCTGAAGGATTTGATGCTCTATCTTATATTGAGATATATAATGGTCCCTATGATGAATCCATGGGCAAGGAGATTGTTTTAGTAACCTCTACCCCTATCTGTGAGTCTATGGATATACTAGACAAATAATTGGTTGATTGGCAACTTAAGTTGGACAAGAAAAAAAGGTTGGGTGACAGGAATAACAATCCTAATTCTAGTTTTCATAATAATCCTTCCAAAAAAGGAGAAGGTTATACCCAAATTCTTTGACAACCTATATAAGAAACAAAGAACCCCCCCCCCTTATTCAATGAATTTTAACATCTACAGTTGGAATGTGAGGGGCTTAGAAATGCCAAATAGGAAATATGTTGTCGAGTCATTTTCCAAATCCAAACAAAACTTAGACTTTCTTTGCCTCTGGGAACTTAAAGCCATCGGGTTCCATGCCCATAACATATTGAAATTCATATGGAATGATGCACATGTTTTCATTACTCAACATGAGAGGGGGTACGGGGGTACAACAATTCTCATTCGTCCCAAATGGAATAAGTTTATTGAAGCCTCGGGGTTCTCTCCCTGTAAAAAAATTACTTGGATTATCTTAAAAATTGAGGGAAAATATTTTGGTTGTTGCTCATATATACCCCCAATGATTATAGAGACTTGAATTAACTCTTTGGAGTTGTCTCACTGCTAACCTCCCAAAAGTCCCATGGATCTGCATTGGATATTTTAATATAATTGAGTTTAAGGAAGATAAGAAGGGTGGAAAAGATATCATGTGGAAAGGAGATGAGCTGATTTTTTGGTCAAAATTCAAAAGATCGCTTAACCAACTGGACCCCTTGGCTAAGAAGAAATGTGGGGATTTTGACATATGATTTACCTGGAGTAATAATCAATCCTTGAGCAACTGAATCTTTTGAAATCTAGATAGAATATATGTCAACGGGGTTTTTTTTCTTTTACTCAATTTGATAAAGGTAATGTGGTATCAATTGTACCAACTGGCATGTTAGAACATTCCCCCATTGTTTGTACAGTTGTTTGAAGTGATACTTTGCCTTCAAATGAGATAGTGAAAAACAACCTATTCAAGTTGAATACCTCTTTGTTGCATGATGAGGACTTATTGAGGGCCACACAGATGGTTACTTAGCTTACGAAGACTCTTAACAATACTCTCTCCCATCCTTGTCTATGAGACTCTTTGGTGGAGCTTTGGAGGAATATGTTTCAAATGGTAGGTAAAAATAAAGTTAAATATAGGAATAGAATGGACGTACTTCTTCATCAAAACTTGGCTTCACTTGAGGGGCAGTTGCAAGTGCATGGTCTAGATTAGGTTGTGGAGGCCAAAATGATTAATACCAAATCTCTCAATAGGAAAATTCAGAGCTATAAGTTCCAAGGACAGAGGGTATGAACTATGATGAACTAGCTCCAAGAAGGTGATAGGGGATCAAAATAATTCTTCAAAATAATTAGGTTTAAACAAGAGAGAGAGCTATTGAATTTCTAGAATATAATCGGCAGTCCTCTAATGATAAAACTTTTCTCAAAATCCCTTATATGATTTTTACCAGAGGTTGCTTTCCTCTAAGTACGATCCATAGATGTAGAAGGTTGTGGACTTTACCCTTAGTTTGATTCCAAAGAAACTTTTTGAGGAAGATGCCTTGTGGTTGGACAAAGACATCTCGGCCCAGAAAATATAGAGCACTATTCATTCACTAACAAATGATAAATCACCTGGGATAGATGACTTTCTAGCAAAATTTTACAAGGTTAATTCTGAATGGATTAGTATGGAATTATTAGAGCTCTACCAATCGGATTTTGATAGGGGTACTTTGGGAGAAAATATTAACTATGGGGTGATTATGCTCATTAAAAAAGATGGGGATAGAGCTCAAATTAAGAACTAGAGACCTATAATTACATTATTGAACCTATCATACAAGATTTTGGCAAAAACCTTAGCCCATAGATTGACTGATATTTTGGATTAAATTGTAGAAGTGATTCAAACTGGCTTCATTAAGAAGAGGTATATATTGGAAAACTTAATTGCAAGCTAGGAAGGTAGGAATTAGGCAAAGCATGACAAACAAAATGTTGCAATGATTTTATAATATTTTGAAAAGGAATATGATAGGATAGAGTGGCCTTTTGTACTAGGGGTTTTGCAGGCCTTTGGATTTCCTCCTAAGATTTACAAGTGGATTAATATTTTATTTCAGGACTCTTCTACTATTATTGATGTGAATGGGGAACTCTCTGATCCTATTGTCCTCCAGATATCTATCAGACAAGGATGCCTGATAACTCCTGCCCATTATTTTATGGCTATTGATGCCCTCTTCTATATCTTAAGGATCAACTCCCTATAGCCTCTATTGTACGGTATCTCATTGTTTAATGGTGAGAAACTTCGTAATATACAATTTGTAGATGACAATGCCCTCTTTATTTAACTCTCTGAAGCTAATTTTGATCATATGGCTAATAGATTACAAGTTTTAGACCAAGCTTCTGGGTCCACAGTGGCTTCTCATAAGTCTTTTGTGATTAGTTGGACTAATTTCCCTCCCTCTTGGTTTGCAATAAAAGGTTAGGGATGTTCTAGCCCTAACAAGATTGTTAGATATCTTGGTATTCCCTTCACAATCTCTCCCTTCCTCAAGGATGTGCGAGGATGGTTATTCAAGAAGATAGAAAAGAAGCATAAAAAATGGCAAACCCATATGTTGTCATTAGTTGGTAGGATTCAAGTTGTGCATAAATTTCTTTCATCTCATGCCTCATATCACTCTTCGGCCAGGCTCTGTGCAATTGAGCATTTCAACACATTGAAAAAAATCCTCAGAGACTTTCTTTGATCTAATGGTAAGGGGAATAGGAAAATAACTACATGTCTTGGAATTGGTGTTGTCTCCCTAAGAGCCAGGGAGACCTGGGACTTAAAGATCTCAAAATCCAAGGTGTTTCTCTTGCTTCCAAGTGGATCTTTAAAGTTGTACAAGGGGATGAACCCTGGAAAGTGCTTGTCAAAAATAACCTTGCTCTCTCACACCCTAAAAAGGGGAGACTATGGGAATTGATATCTATGTTTGATACATATGTTATTTGGCCATTTTGAGATTAAGGTCTTTGGATCTAAAGTATTTTCCTCCCTTTGGAAGGCATGGGTTCAGGTGAGGCCTCTAATCTCACCTAGGAATGTAGTGGGGACCTCTCCTTTTTATTCAATAGATAGATCATTGTGGTGGAGTCTCTATAACAATGATAGACCCTTGGCAATGACCCAAGGTTGCTCAAGTAGAGTTTAGATTAATACATTGAGTGATATTATAGTGGATGGAAAGATTGGGTTGTGGGAATAGTTGAAATAGAAGTTTGGCTTTCCTTCTTCCCACCAAAAAACCTACAATATGGTTGTTAATATTGTGGGACCTAACTTCCCTGGGGCTAAGTGGTCAGATGTTGATATTATATTGAATGTCAGATGGAAGGATGGTAGTAGATTTTTTAATGTTTCAGTTAAGAATATTTATAACATGTTGATTGAATCCAAAGACATTTATGGCAAACTTAACCAATGTTGGAATTTAAATTGGTCGAACTCCAAATGGCTTACCTATCTTAATCACATGTGGCATAGCTCTGTTGAATCTAAAAATATTTGTTTTTGTTGGATTTTGTTATTAAAGAATCTTGTTGTTGACAATGTGCTCCATACCTATGGTCTCCCTAATCACCTATGTGATGCTTTTCAAGTTCCTAAAACCTTCAAACACTTGTTTTTTTACTGACATTTTGTTGTTGCTCTATGGTCTCTTATGTTTGGAGTTCCTATTACTTGGAATTCTAATGAGGTATTTTCATGGATTGAAATTTTGGTTGGCTAAGTTGATCTTATTTATTATTCTCTTAATAATTTTTGGTGTATCTGTGCTAATGAAGTGCCATATTTTTTATGGAGAAAGAGGAATGATGAGATTTTTGAAGCTAAACGAAGGAACCTTACAAATTTTAAGTGTAAACTCACCTATCTTAAGATTATGACGCAGGTCTCTACTAGGATGGAGATTTCAAATGATAGGTCTATGACTCTTATGAAGGGGTAATACTTCTTTACAAGAGAGATATACAATCAACCCACACTTTTATGGCTAGGAAGAAAAAAACTTAACGAGGATGAGCTTAATCTCTTAAAGGACATCTTGAAGGAGAAGGACATAATTGAACAAGACATTGACCAGGAAAGATGAATAAAGAAAGACCCCAGCTCCAACATTGGGATACTGCTGCCCATCTTGAGATTGAGTCCTCATTTGGCATTTGTGGCCCGTGATGGGGTAGATTCCAACAACATTAGCAATGAGGCGTGAGACTAACTTTCATATAACTTTGAGTTTTGTAATGTCAACTTCTTTCATGTAATGTTGATGCTCCTCGAGATGTAGTTTTGATGTTATGTGTTTTGTTTATTCTGAGCTAGCTCAACTGCTTTTCTTATGGACCCTTGGATGTTCTTGTTATATCTTTGGGGATCATTTCTTGATTTGGTACTTGAGTCAATACCTTGGGTAATGTATAGTCTTTTTTGTGAACCATCTTTAATATAAAAAAAGGTAGTGGTGAAAGATACCTTTGAGTATCTCTGAAAAAAGTTAGGGGTTATTGCCCCTCCTTCAATCTAGGTGCATAGAAGTGGTTCATCTTTCTAGGGTTAGATTTGAATTTTATCTCTTGTCTCTTGGATTGATGTGGTGGCTTCTCTCAAGGGAGAAGTGAAGGTTGTGGTTTCCTAGCTGCATGAAATCGGTTGTAGAAGACAAATAGCCTTGTTAGAGGGAGAGAGTATAGAGAGTTATTGTTTGTAGTATTGCACCCTTTTTTCCTTGTTTTCAAAGGAGGGGAGAGATATAGTTAGGAAGAGTCTATTGTTGGTGGGTGGCATAAGTGTTACCATCAATGACAAAGGGAAAGATTGTTGGAAACTTGAGTTGTATTGTCATTGATTTTTATTTATTTATTTTTTAGTGTGGATGTTGTATATGGTTTGGAAATGAGTATTCAAATGTTGTGATGTTTTCTAGTGGCGATACTGAGTAAGGATGAGGTATTTTCAGAAGGCTATAATAGTGCAAGATAGGATATGCAAGAAAGGGTATCTAATGTCTTTATGGAAGAATGCTCAGCATTCCTCTAGTTCTTGATTATGATTACTTGAGGCTATGGATATAATGTCTATGTTATGTGGATGTTACACTATCATGTTCTCAGTTCCTTGGTTACTTAGATGATGAATTTGGTTGCGGTAGTTTGCTGACAAAGAGATTGGTTGTCAGGACTGGTTCGCAGAATGCTCTAGATTTCTCCATTGTGTTGGTTCAAGTGTTGCGACTTGGAGGACATGTTCATATATTATGTGCAATGTTTCAGTTTGGATTTTTAATGTTGGTTGGATTGGCAAGTGAAGCTTATGTTGTCATGTGTTCAGCTCTATCAGTTGTGTTGGTCTTTGGTTGACTCAGTCAATTTATCTTATTTGGATGATGCTCTTCTGGTCCAAATATGCCTTGGATATTGAGTTAAAATGTTGATATGGGTCTATCCCAGACAGGTAGCAAAGTTGGATTGGATCGTGGGTTTTCTCTCCATTGGTCTTGGGTTTGACTCTAAGGCTTGGATTCAACCAATGGGCTTGGCTGACGGGTTGCTTAGCTCATCCCCAGGGACTATTCTCGCCTCAGCTCGCCCCATAATGGGAAATCAGTGTCATTGGGCTGAGTCGCGGGGATACCCTAGGTGACTAAAAATAAATGTTGATATGGGTCTCACCATGGCATGTGTCCATTCACATTGAGGAATTTTATTTGGGTGATGTGTTTGGACCAACTGGTTAACATGCATCATTATTTTTCTACACGTTATGTTTGATGACAACTTTGGAGGAAGTGTTAGCGTGTGTGGTTTGTTGGAACCAACTTAGTAAGATGTGTTGTGATTTATTTGGGTCCTGTTTATCTCTTGGAGTGGACTGCATTGTGTGATTTTGGTTCAAGTGGCTGACTTTATATAATTCATGTATAACCATGTACAAATGAGAGTACAGATGTGTGAATTGTATAGTGAATTATTGTGAATTAGATGTGAATGATATGCAAGTGCAAGTGAAGAAGCAAAAGTGTAAATTTCAGTTTATGATAAGCTTTGATGATATACCTTTAGTGTGACAATGTTTGCCATGAAATTGGTCACTTGACATAGTGGTTCAAGGATAGTTTCTTGATTAGGAGATCTTGTTTATTTCAATTCATCATTTTCCTGTACCTACCAAATGACAATTAGTCTTTTGGTAGCTTGTGTAGTCTTTCTATCTTGCCCTGAGATTGTGCGTCTCAATAATGCAAGTCCCTTGTATCTTTCCCTAAGGTTGTCTACCTTAGTTTTTCAAGTCCAATTAGATGCACTGAGCTCCTTGGTCTTGAGCCTAAATATTTTAATCAATAATTCATATTGTGAGTGTGATTCTCACCATGGTTTTTCCCTTCTTGGGTTTCCACGTAAATCTGGTGTTCTTGTGTGTATTGTGTTTTATGGTTTCACGTTTCATAACTATAGAAGTAAGTTAATTGTGATATAAAGTTTGAAGGATTATAAATAAGTTGTTCAAAGGTCATGACTGATTCACCCCCCTCTTAATCTTTTGGTGTGTTCAACAACTCTGACTAAAGTGGGGGCTAAATGTAGTATCGTAAATTGTATCCCTCTACAATTTCACACTCATTTTGGGCTCTTTGGTGGTTTTCCTTCATGCTCATGATTCATGTGTGATTGTGCTCAACCCATGGAAATTTTTGGAATTCCAACGCAATCCTAAGCTCACTGGCATTTATTCTAGCTTAAAAAGCTAGGACTATGATGCCTAGTGCTATGGTCCAACCATTTTGGGCCCAAATTTGAAATCATAATAGTCAAGATGTTGATTAGCAAGAAAGTGCTCCCCAATGTCAAATTTATTAAAAATTTAAACCTAAAAAGGTGTAAATTATGTATAAATACAAAACCCTCTCTCATTTTAATATCTCTTCACAACAAGAAAATTCAATTCAGCATTCAATCAAGCATCTACAAGGTGATTGAGGAGAAATCTAAAGTCAAACATTCAAACATTCAAGTTCAGCAATCATGATCAAGTTGTGTGTTCCTCCATGAATGAAGACATGTATTAACACCTATCAAGAAACATGAATATTTTTGTGAGGCTTAAAGACAATTAGTTTTATATCAAGGTATCATTTGTCAATTCAAGCATTTCCTTTAAGGTTTTCAATCTCTTTCCTAGTTGAGGTAAGAACTCTTTCATTGAACATTGTTATAGTAGAGGTGGAAACACCTACCCAGTGATTGACTTAGATGAGCCCCTATATAGCACAACATTCTTCCCTCTTTTTTATTTGTAGGTTACCCAACCAACAATCAATAGTTGTGAAATTGTGTAGAATAGACAGAGACATATAGTTTTAGACTTCAAATAGGTAAAATGTTGGGAATTAAAGTGTCTCAACCTTAGCAATTCTAGATTATGTATTTATTATTATTATACATTTTCTCATTGTTATTTTTCATTAATGTAATTAAATAAATGTGCTCCAACATAAGGGTGTGAGTTTTGTTAGTTGTCATTTTTGTCACATGGCAGTGCCTTAAAAATCAATTTTTTAGTTATCAAAAGATGCCCATCGAGTGATGGAAGGCCTATTTTTAGGGATGTTATGATGGATTGTATGACAAATATAAGGGATAAAAGCAGGGTGAATCATTTTGGATGTGAGAATCAGTTATTATGGCATGCACTTAAGAGCATCCTTACATTTGTTATTAATAGTTTATGATGCATGTAAGAGTGTCTCTTATATTTGAAGATTCTTATGACAACTTGTAAGAAGACGAATTGTCATGTAAGAGGCTATGATTGACGTGTAGGGGTAGTCTAGTTTTTTACCATGGTTTTTTATAACCTTGTTTTGACCCATGATAATGTTCTATGATGGTAAATTGAGTCCCCAAGGGTCTATATATTGATGGGTTGAGTTGGAGAAAATGTATGCAGTTGTTGTCAAATTGAAGTAAGATTGAGGAAATGTTTTTGTATTGTAATCTCTTTGAATATTAATATAGATGCACCCTCTTTCTTGGTGGAGTTTTTTTCCGGAAAGGGTTTCTACACGTAATCACGATGTTATGTGTTATATTTTCTATGGCATTACCTTGTTGTTGTTATAGCTGATTGTATTTCCATTAAATATACACTATTAGATTTGATTTACAGTTTGATTTGAAGCTTCTATTATTTTTTTCCACCTCTTATTTTCTAACATGAAAACTATAGGTCTATGCTGATTTGCACTCATGATCAATACTTTTTGGCAAAATTTCAAAGGGAACGATCTAGAAAGCATCCTAATCTAGAATCTAAAGTTTTAGCTGATGGAAACACCTCTAAGTTTAGGGTGCCTAGCTCACTTGACTGACATTTTTAGGCTCAAATTTTAGTGACAAGTTCCTTTATGCATCTTATTTCCAAATCTATACCTCTGTGTTAGCTTTTTGTTCAATATATGTCTGTTTATGTTGAATATTGTTAATTTTGTATCATTTTAACTAGTTCTTGCATCTTCAATTCAAATCATATCTAATCATATCCAAAACAAACAAAAGGGAACAATCAATCACAATGCTAAGCTCTCATAGAGGACTACATTTGAGCCTAATTGCTTGTTCCTCAAAGAAAGGTTTGGAAATGGTGAATGAATGAACCCCTAATATGTTTTCCTAGGCTAAAGAACACTATTTTCCAACATTTCAACATGTTAAATGAAATATTATTCAAATTTAAAATTGTTATGGATTGTGTTGTTAATATGTACATGTATATGGTGATTTATATATTCCTCATCACGGTTCACCTTTTTTAGACATATATGTTGTCTTGTGTTAAATATTGAGTGAATATTTATCAAGGTGGGCTAGTTTTCCAAAAGTGTACTTATCTTAGATCAAATGGGTCACATTTGATATTGGTACAAAATGGGCTCATTTTTATTTTCTCTTTACCTAATTTTTTTTGTAATTTCTATATATACCTAATTATCTTTGGAATCTATATGTGATATGTTGTTATAAGCCTAAAAAAAGTATAATGAAAAGTTATTTATCATTACTAATTTTACATAAAAAAGTATAACAAATTAATGCAATAAATGGTTAAAGTCAATCACTAATGAATGTTGAAATCTAAAAATATGAATTTACTTGTGCAATAATCCATGTACTTTGTTTGATTTCACTTGAAGCATATCACAAGACATTCTAATTGAAACAATATTATAATAATTAATAAGTTATCTTGCACAGTCATAATGTATTGATACAATGTTGCAAATATATAGTTTCCTTTCAAGAGAGGTAAATTGTGTTTTTTATTTATGTAAGTTGGTGAATAATACAACAAATCAATAGATTTATATTAAGAAAAGGGAACTTTAAATATTCAAAATTAATTCGCTGAATAAAACATTATATCAATAAGTTTACATTAGGAGAGAAGTTTAAACAATCAAAATTGAAATGATATAATTCATATTGTATGGTTCATTATATCAAGTTGAAAAGAAGGACAATCATCATAGGGAGAATCAAAGATACTATATCATACATAGTATAGGATAGCAAGAGTTGACAAAAGAAAAACCAAATCAAGGCATACTCATTTAGCTAATTCTTCATTAAGATATCAAGTTGTTGCTACCTGATTTGTTATCTCTTAAAACCCAACAATTGCTACCTAGATTGGTGTAGAATTTTATCTTTTGCTTTTTCTAGTGTTGCATATATTTTGTCAAAGAATTTTCCAAAATTATACCCCAAGTATTTTCATGAAAGATTGGGACACCATAAGAGTATTCATTTTTTTATATCATATAATAGTTACAAGGCATGTGTAGCATGATTATGTATTTTTATAGGTGTTTCCTTTGACATTGGATGATGTTATTTATAATTAGTACCCCAATTTGTTATTTGATTATGTTAATAATTGAAATGAATTGGAGACTACTTTCCATAATCACTACAAATTTCTTGTTGATCTAGTTATATCATCACTTTATAGTTTCTCATAGATAGAATAATGAGCCCACAAGTATGTTCAACACCCAATTTGATTAGTTAGGCAATGGGCTTAAGGTTCTATATAAAATAAGCATAGGTAGGCATTGTTTATACTTATCTTTGAGCTTTACATTTACTCACTTCAATGATTTTAAGAACTTATGTAGATATTATTCTTTTAAATTTTTTGTGTTTACATCATCAAAGTAGAACAAGAAATAATGTCATAAGGGTATTTTTTCACCTACTATCCTCATTGGGATAAAATAGAATGTATAAGTAGAATTTATGATCAACCAAGAATAAAACACATTATACTATATTAATGAAACTAAATCTAATTTCTTTATGTGCTGGAAAAAAAATTTAAGCTCTACTGAGCTAAATTGTTGCAAGTTTGGGCGGAATGAGTTGTGTTTTCATTGATGTCAAAATGATTTGGTTGCCATTGGTGACTGCTTGGTATAGTTGATGTTGAGTTTCTTGTGTAATTGTGCTAAGAGATTTTCTTCACATTTCTTCTATATTGTACGTATATTCATGCAGTTTGGATATTTTATTAAGTAGTGTTTAGAGATGTTAAATTCGAGATTTGGTGCTCCACATTGCAACACTAAGGAAGTTTTGTTCACCAGTGTGTGACAGTGTTTGACAGTGTTTTTGTGTGAAATGCATGCTCCACATTTCTTCACTTTATGGTTTCTACTATTGTAGTTTTGGAGATAAGTTGGTAATGTTGTTAGCTTCATTCTATTTAATTAGCATGAGTTCTTGGGAATAGTTTCAAAGTTCAATGGTGTTTACTCTAGGTTTGGCAAACCTCAAGTGTTTACTCTTTACATTGTTGCTCTAATGATTATGGATCTATGGGTAACATGTACATGCTATTTATTTTGGTCTGAGTTAAGACATATTGTGGTTCACTTTACATTATTTTCCACCATAAGAATGTTTAGTATTAACTTAGTTTGAATTGTGTTTGGTTAAGATGCTTAGCTAACCTTGGGAGATTTTGCATATGTAAGAATGGAATATATACAGGATAATTTTTTGAGGATGACATGTGAGTGTGTGCAATGGGCAAGAAAGTGTGTGTTGTGGCATATTTGTATCGACGTATGTGATAAAGGTGTGTGAAACATTATCTATATCCTTGATTGTTTGAGTTGGTGAAAAGTGTTGAGCGACGTGGACTTTCATGTGTTAGCTATTGGAAGTATTGAGCCAAAGGTATCTACAGATCATATGGTTGCAAAGGTGTATCAGTGGTGGATTCTTTCTCTTTTATTCTTATTCATTTAGGCAATAATCCCTTTGGAAATGAGCCTTTCATTCTTTCTTTCGAGCAGTGAGCCTTTCTTTGTAAAAATCACCTTAATCAATGTCACCCTAACATGTGTTCATATATTGAGAATAGCATTCTCCATGGTTTTTCCCTTTACATGGTTTTCCACGTCAAATCTATTGTTTCATTGTGTATGATGTGTTTTACTTTTCATTTTCTTTCATTTCCATATCTTTATGTTGATTAAGTGATAAAGTTAAGCAAGAAAAAGATTTTGTGGTTGTGGACAACTAATTCACACCCCCCTCTCGGTTATCTTGTGGGTAAGGACATTCAACAATTGGTATAAGAGCTTTGGTTCCTTGAAGAAGAGATTAACTGCTTAAGGAGATCCTAATTGCATAGAAAATGACAATTCATAAGTTTGATGGATCCAACTATTCTTTTTGGAAAGTGAAGATGCAAGGTTACCTAATTTATCTTGGTTATGAATTTTAGAAGTTTGTTACACAAAAGTACACCAAATCAGTGATTAGTTTAAACACTACAGATGAGAACAAAGAATTTGAAGATAACAAAAAAGGCGAGGTTTGCTATTTTTAGTGCTTTTTCTAAGACTGAATTAACAAAAGTTGTATCTTTGGAATCTGCTCATGATGTTTGGAATAAATTAGAAAGTACTTATGAAGGAGATTATATAGTCAAAGAAGCTAAGCTGCAGAATGCTAAAACTAAATATGAATGCTTGTGGATGGAAGATGAAGACAATATAACTAGCTACCTGCAAAAGATAGACAATGTTGTAAATGAGATCATAGGTCTTGGTGGTAACTGTCAGAAGATGAAGTTGTGAAAAAGGTATTCAAAACTCTTACTAAACCCTATAGCTTTAAGGTTTCAAAAATAGAAGAATCACATATTTAGAATAAGTATACTAAAGAATACTTGTGTTGGCATCTCCAAAATTTGGCAAATTTTGAACGACCCAAGTTGAGAAAACTGATGGCAACACTCATAAGTACCCCTACAAAATCTTTCCAAGTAGCCCACTTTGAGGGTCGATAAATTCACACCTTTTGATTGTTGTTGGTGTAATTATTTATTCATCTTAGATATAATTACACTTTACTTAAGTTTACTTAGGTACATGCATAACATTGTAGTTTGCATATGAGGCACTTAGGGAGATGTGCATACATTGGGAGTGTGTATGTAGGAGAATTTCCACCTTTTATGGTGTGATCTTGTTGTTACATTCCACCTTTGGTGGGTGATCCACCTCATGTGGAACATTTTATTATTTCTCCTACCTACCCTTGCATCTTATTGAGCCACATATCATCATTGTGTGCTCTCTTGTCTCTTAGCCTTGCCTTTATAAGCAGGCTCTTCTACATTGTATGTAAGGATTATTAATGATCCAGTTGATCTCTTTTACATTATTGATGAGAATACAGTTTATTCTTGTCACATATTTTATCTCTCTTGTCATTGTGTTATCTATTGGTCTCTTTGATCTTGGTTTCTTCAAGCATAATCTCACATGGTATCAGAGTGGTTGGAGCACCATTGCATAGCCTTTGGAGAGATTTTATTGCATCATTGAAGGAGGTCAAGAGGTAGATCTGAGGAGCAGCATCTTTTAGAGGTGTCTTAGACCATATCCGACCTCACCATTGCATTTGGGTGGCCGTTTACATGAATTTTGACTATAAATTTGCCTATATTGGGTGAAAATCAAATTTGGGGCTTTGGAGGAAAAATTTAGCCAATTTGGCTAAGCGATACAGATTTTTCAAAAAAAAAAATTTTAAAATTATTTTTCTAGGAAAATTGTATTTTCATTTTATTAATTTCGTAGTTTTTATTGTTTGATTGAAAAAGTTATTTAAAAAACAAAAAATCATTTTTTTTTTTTTTTTTTTTGGGGGGGGGGTGCGGTACTGCTGACCTCACCCCCCATTGTGCCTGCAGAATTATTTTTGCAGGGGGTCATACTATATATTCCGTCCACCCTACAGCTGGGACTATCATCACCCATTTTTTGTGCAGCGAGCTCTATGTTATTCTTTCTCGGCACCATCCGTAGCCCGTTTCTCCCACCGCCCACAGCTCCCCCCAACTCCCGACTTCCACCGCTTAGCTCATCGTCGATTCTAGTTTGTCGACCACCGCCTCTCCTCTGTCTGTCATCTAACGGCTTCTAGAAAACCCCCAACTACTTCCCACTACAAACGATCCATTATTTTTCGGCCATCCATCTCCTCCAGCCCTGTGGCTGCTCCGTGAACCACTGGTGATCTCCAGGCCACATCCTTGCCGACAAACGGGCACTTCTCCATCGGTTGCACCGCTCCTCGGCCATCGTCAACCCTTATCTTCTTCGGGAGCCTTTTGCAGCACTATGTCATGTTGTGCCTTGTCATTCGCTCATGCCAACCATCTATCAGACACGTGGCACAATCTCATACACCGATCCTACAACATTGTTGGTACATGTGGCATTCTCTAGTTCGGTTGCGCAAAACACAGTCAAGGCCACATCAACCACACACTAAGCATCCATGTCACTCCCCAATCATCAGTCCACCTAGGCACATCCATACTGTCACGTAGCAACACATCAACAATTTGTACCTACCAAGTCATCTTTACCCCATGCCACATCATGTTTTGTATGATGTGTGGCATCTCAACACTGGGCCACATCATCCTGTCAGTACAGTATGGACGCCACGATAGCAGGGGAGGTGAAGTTTTCCTGATGGGAAAATGGATGTCAAATTTAAGCCTATCATTAGCTGACGTCAGCATTGCATCAGCATTTTTTTTTTTAAATCCAGCCCCTCTCCATTGAGCAATTTTGATTTTTGGCCCAACTTTGAAGGTGCATATCTTACTCATTTTTGCTCCTTTTTGGGTGAATTTATTTTTTATTTGGGCTAATTTTTTGTGTACTTTCACATGGTGGTATTTTTTTTAATTTGGGTGGACGGATTTTTTATAAAAAACATTTTTTGGTGACTATACCTGTCCAATCTCCATTTCTGCAACTTTCAAGACTCCGTTTGGGCTCATACGAACTCCTTTTCAGGTGCCATTTTTTTTAAGTGCATGATTTTTCGTCTACTTTCATAATCTGCTATCAGTTTGCAGTGATCTTGAGTAGAAATTGTACTTTCAGCATATGGTCTTTTTTGGCCAATTTGGCACTTGTATTGCATAGATCTACACATTAGGTCTTTTGCATTGTAGTTCTAAGCCTATTGGGGAAATTGTAAAAAAATCAGAATTCCACTTTGTCATTGTTTGCAAGTGGCCTATTATACATGCACTACATATAAAGTACCAAAATCATCATTTTTTTTATTTTTTATTTTTTGGGGGGAGGGGGTACTTTGATTGAGTGAATTTTGGGGGGTGTCTCTTGTGCTCTTGTCTCTTGTGTTCTTTTCTTTTTCTGCTATGGGTTCTCCTAAGTTTCCTCTTTTAAATCCACATAATTATGCTACTTGGAAAATTGATGCATGGAGTAAACTTATGGAAAAAGGATTAACTCATGACATTGATGGAACTATTGTTGCTCCCGTTGATCCTAATGCTCACTTGGATTGGCTCCCTAAGAACATCATGGTAATTGATACCTTAAAGAATTATGTATCAAAGGATCTCATCTTTCATATTGAAAAATGTACTTTAATTAAGGACGCTTGGAAAAAGTTTGAAGACTTGTATGGTCAAGTTGATGAGATTAGGGGATGTCAAATTGACAATGATCTCACCATGTTAGATCCCAATAACTTTGATACAATACAAGATTATGTCACTAAAGCAAATGAGTTGAGGGCACAACTCAAGGATTGTGGCATTGATAAGAAGGATACTCAATTGATCTTCAATTTGATGGGCAAGCTTCCCCAAGAATATGCAACATTTGTTTCTAGTTTCCAAACCCATAGGATGACAATAGGTTCAAGCTACACAATGCCTACATTTGATGCTTTCATAGACATGTTTATGATAGAGCAAACTAAGTTGATAAGCATGGGAATTCTTAAGACTTCAAAGTCAAAAGCATATGTGGAAAATCAAGGGAATAAAGGAAATCAAGGAAAGGACAACTCAAACAAGAATAAATGGCAATCAAAGCCTAAGGACAAAGCACCACCTTCTCGACAACAAGGGGATTCATCCTCTTCCAAGAAGGACAATTCGGCAAAGAAGGAGAGACCAACTTGTGCCTATTGTAAAAAGGTTGGTCATAAGGAGCATCGTTGCCATTCTAAGAAGATTGATGAGCTCCTACATATCTTCAAAAAGAACAACATCGATTTTCCTAATACCTACAAGAAGGAGGATTCATCACCTTCCACTTCCTCACAATCAAAAGGGAAAGGGAAAGCATTTATGGCAGCAACAAGCAGGAAGACTCACTCTTTTGGGACAAGAAAAGGACAAGCTCTTTGTGCTACTACAAGTCATGATTCAGGGAGATGGATTCTAGATTTAGGGTCTTCTCATCATATGGCATCTTTGCAATCTATGTTTACTACATTTGAGCCTTGCACCATGCCGCAAATTTTGATGGGCAATCATGCATACATGGATGTTATTGGGAAAGGATATATTTCCATTGGGGATAACTCCTTCAATGATGTGTGTACCCCATTTGACAAATGATCTTATTTACATCTATCAAATCACACATGGGGTAACAAACAAAACTGTGGAGTTCACACCTGAGTTAGTTATCATTAGAGACTTGGAGAGTAGAGCTATCATTGCAACTGGGGTTGTGGATCATGCATCTCAGTTATATTCCTTTTCAAAGTTCGTTCTTATTGATGAGGATGATTCTTCATATGTTGATCACACTTCTTGTGATGATTCAGATTTTGAGGAGAACTTTGGGTACTTGAACTTGGGGATTCTCACATGTGACCCCATTCTTGAGCCTTGCATTTCATCTCCTCCTCTTGATATCACATGACCTATTGTACCTGATGATACAGATGATGTGACAGTTTTGTCTTCTTATGATTCAGTGCAGTAGGATATATCTTGGCTTCCAACTTCAGCTCATTGGGATGACTACTTGATAGACATTGCAAGTTTGTTTGTGGAGTCCTACATTGCAGATTTGGGAGATATTATTGATGATATTCATATTCTCTTTGATGAATATGATCATTCTTTGATTGTTGCGAGGGAACACTAACCCTCTTGTTCATTCTCTACATTATCATTCTTTTGAGGTTGACATGATTGTGGATTATTATGTGCAATAGTTTGAGGAGGTCTCTTTATCCTTATAGGAGACATGTGAGTCTTTGGAACTTGTTCTACATTCATCTCCACTAGATCTTGGAGTGCCTTTTTCAGCAGTGTGGATCAATTTACCAACTTTGGAGGGGGTAACTTTCAGCATTGACATGGGGACACTTGAGTAGTTTTTAGAGACTTCATACATCTTGAGTTTTTTCCTACATCTTCCCTTCATGATTGGGGAGACTTCATGGATACACCTTTGGTTTTGTTTCTTCCCAAGGGGAGGAACGTTGTTCGATGTTCATGGAGCATTTTCTTCATTCAGTTTCAAGCTTCTACCATTGGTGCAAATTCTACATTGAGGGGGGGCTCCTTTCTCTCTCTTCTTCTCTCATATGGTGGGGACTTTTTCCTCACATGGGGTTTCATCCTTCACATGCTTCTTTGAGAGTTCTTTGTATAGTTTTTATCTCTCTTTTGGGGGAGAGTTTTTTCCCATTGGGTTTTTCTCTCTTTCCCTACTTTATGAGAGACTACATTTTCATTTGTACATGGGTATCTAACATGGCCTTGTAGTCGAAACCCATCTTGCATTGTTTAGTTGCATTATAGACTTAAGTGCATTCCCCTAAGTTGCACTTAAGGGGGAGTGTTGGTGTAATTATTTATTCATCTTGGATATAATTACACTTTACTTAATTTAACTTAGATACATGCATAACATTGTAGTTTGCATATGAGACACTTAGGGAGATGTTCATACATTGGGAGTGTGTATGTAGGGTAATTTCCACCTTTTATGGTGTGATCTTGTTGTTACATTCCACCTTTGGTGGGTGATCCACCTCATGTGGAATATTTTACTATTTCTCCTACCTACCCTTTCATCTCATTGAGCCACATGTCATCATTGTATGCTCTCTTGTCTCTTAGCCTTGCCTTTATAAGAAGGCTCTTCTACATTGTATGTAAAGATTATTGATGATCCAATTGATCTCTTTTACATTATTGATGAGAATAAAATTTATTCTTGTCACATATTTTATCTCTCTTGTCATTTTGCTATCTATTGGTCTCTTTGATCTTGGTTGCTTCAAGCATAATCTCACAATTTTCATGAGAAACCACTTTGGGATGTTGTTTAACTCTTATAAAATATGGCTCATATCCATTTGAAGCTTCCCAGGATCAGATTTGATGAGTTTTTGAAGTACCTATTTCAGGCTCGTGAGGTAGTCTATTGTTTGTACAATATTAAACTTCTTAAAGTAGTCATTTTCAAAGAGTGATATCTTGTTACCAATATATAGTCATGTCAAACCAATCATTTTCCATGATTGTCTACATTTCAATGTACATCTAGGTCAAATCCATATGCATGTTATTCAGTTTTGCTATGAAAACAGTGTTACAATTGGTAAAGTAGCCCTATATCTTAATTTTTATTTCATGTCCCGATAACTTGCATGTTAAATGGGTTGGTTCTTATGATTATTTGTATATTCGTATTCTCCCTCACCTGATTGTAGCTCCCCATCTGTCAGTCTGATATTTTTTCAAGATCAAAACCAAACTGACTTTGTCAGGGTTGGATATCAGCATTTCCAGAAAATTTCAGAGGCAACTTTGGCCATTACAATTTCGTACATATGATGGATTCAAGAAAAAACCCTTAGCACACATACGCATTGTATCTAAGTGAATTGATCCCCCTAGTAGTGGCCTCTAAAACCAAGGTTTAGTATTTTTCCAAAATTGATTCGACAAGGTTCAGAAGGATTCAAAATGAGCACTTCTAGAAAATGCTTGAGTAGGAAACTTTGAGCATTAATTTCTCACCACGAAAATCACAAGGTAGATCCATTTGGAATTTTGGATTCTCCACATAACACCTAGCATGTTTTCCAATGTTTCAAATCCAGGGATACAGTTTAATTAGTTTTCAGAAGTAGTTTTGGAGGCTACTTGAGTGGTTTTGGTCACAATTTAGAGATTTTAAGCATCAAGTTTAAAGAACAACTTGCTTCATATTTTCACCCTAGGTGTATTAAAATATGGTTCACAAACATTTTTTTTTTAAAAACTAGTTGTCTGGGAATGAATTTGTTTTTAGCTAGGCCCACAAGGGGACCTAGCTTGCATCATTATTACAATGTCACAAAAGGGTTAAATTCAATTTTATTATATTTATCATCTTGATTTAAGGAATGGCATTGTTGTATAGATGAATGACAGGAAACTACTCCATTATTCGAGGGATTTATAGAAAGGAAATTTACTTAAATCATTTTGGCTAAAATGTTTAAGTATATTGACATTTGTTATTAAAAGGAAGTCATGTGACAATTATTTAAATCATTTTAAATAATTATTTAAATATGTTTTAAATGTCATTAATTGAGTAACCTTGAACTTGTTTGTTGTGTATATTTTAGCAAGCATCAAGTATAGCATGTAAATTAACAAAAAAAAATGGCGGATCGACCCTAGAAGGGCTTCAGACGCCATTAGGGTTTCAGGTAAAGTGGAGACTTCAATGGAAAATGGTCGAGGAATAGGAATGGATATTGTGGCGATTTCAGAGATACCCGTGCAGTGTTCCAAGACCAGTCTTGGCCATGGAAGGGTCCAGAGAATGTGGAACAAAGGAGGATGGCAGTGGGTGGTTTTAAACATATCGATAGTCTTAAGAACAATGACAGTTTCAGAGGGTATGAGGCACTAAACAACCATCAAAAGGTGGATTTCAAGATGGTGCAAGAGAAATTTTGGAAGTAGAAGCCCTCGAGGGAAGTTGCGAAAGTGTTAGAGGTATGCCCTAACTCAACCTATAATAGAGTCTTGAACATTGAAATCTCGAATGTTGAATGGGGTGATAATATCAATTTTTTTAATGCACATGCTCTCTTCCTGAAATGGGGGGGCTCGTGGTCGTCTCTATCAAAAATTAGGGTGTGGTGTGACTCTATTTGGGGGAAGGGTGTAGAAATAAAAACACTAGAAAATGGTTTTTTCTTGGTTATATGCCCTAGTAATATGGATAGGGATTGGATTCTTGATAATGGACCTTTCTTTATGGATGGAAAAGGCTTTAGCATTCTCAAATGGAAGCCAAATTTCAACCCAAATGCAGAAACCATCAATAGGGTGCCAATATGGATTAAATTTCCAGGGTTGCCTCAGGAATACAAGAACACAAAAACCCTAAAAAAATTTGGTGAAAACCTAGGTTTTTATAGAAAAGATGAGGAATTTATAGATCCTATGGATTATAGTATGGTCTCGCGGATGTGCATCAATTAGGATCTAGTGTATAACTTAACAGACAAAATAGAAATAAAATCTGGTTCGGGGATCTGGGCACAGAAGGTGGTCCTAGAAGAGAGGATGGCAACATGCTCAGATTGCAACTCCTTTGCCCATGCTAAAGGGGACTGCAAAATCGGAGACAAAGGAAAGTCTGAAGTCCAAGATGGACTGGCAGAGGATATAATCAGGCTTTTGGAATCAAAGGACTCTGAACATCAATGGGAAACTTTGGATTGGGATATTTTGCAACATTCTAGGAAGAGTTATGGGTCAGATTTGAACACAATAGCATCTCTATATTCTAGAAAAGGACTAATTGATGATTTATTTGCATCTGAGTCATCCACAAAACACATGGTAACCATAACAAACACTGTTGGATCAGATTCAGTAATGATCCAAAACCAATATAGTGATCCTCAATTGTAGAGTAAGGTGATGGATGCAGTGGGAAACACATGGGCCCCTGTCACTGATTTAAGTGCTCTGGATTTAACCTCTTCAGAGAATCATAAGCAAAATGTTGACCATATTGAAGAGGACAGCAATGTGTCCCCACAATTTTTTCAAGCTGGTTCCATGGCAGATGAGGAAGAGACTTTAGTCCCAAAGACTCAGATGGAGGATATGCCTAAAGAATATAATGAGGTGCCTCAAGAAAAGACACACTTACAAGATGACAAGCTCCCCTCTACACCTCTAACAATTGATCAGATCATGGAGGAAACAGTCTTTAAGGATATCCAAATCTCTCCCATCCGAAACCTAGAAGCATCCTTTGAAGGGGTGAAAGATAGTGGAGGTGACCTAATTTTGCTAGAATCCAAGGGAGAACTATCTGATAATCCAAAGGGAGAGGATGACATGGGACTTCTTTCTATAGGAAGGGTTTCAGATAGGAGAACTCTAGAAATGACTTTGGCTCAAAATGCTAAGGTAAAGATAGGCGAGAGTAAGAAAAGAGGACCTAAATCCAATAGAGTTAGATTGGAGATTACAGGTAATGTTGTTGGCCAAAGAAAACTCAGGCTTAGATTGGGAAGGGACGTGTTCTCTTCCCGGAAGCAATGAGGTTCCTTTCATGGAATGTCAGGGGCTGCAATGCCCCTGACAAGGCTAGACTGATTAAGAGATGTCTTGATCAGTTTCGCCCAGATCTTGTTTGCCTACAAGAAACCAAAATTAAGTCTGAATATTTTGAAACCTTTTATAGTAGATTCAAAAAAATGGAAATGTGTCTTAGTTGAGGCTCAAGGAGCCTCGAGTGGTTTAGCCATTTTATGGAATGAGTCCCTTGTGGAGGTCAACAACATTAACCAAGGACAATGGTGGCAATGGGTGCGAGTTTACTTGAAGGAACTTCAGCTACAATTGTTTTTAATCAATGTCTATGGCCCAAATAGCCCCTCTTTAAAAAACTAGTTGTGGAATGATATCTCAAGGTGCCTTAGACAGGGCACTGTAACACCTTTCCTTATAGGTGGAGACTTCAATGCCTTGATTTGACCATTGGACAAAATGGGTGCCAATGATTGGATGAGGCAGAGTAACTTAGATTTTGGCTCTTTCATCACTGACTCGGGTTTAATAGAAATCCCCTTCAAAACTGGGGAATTTACTTGGGAAAATAGAAGATGAGGATTTTTAAATAATGCAGAAAGACTGGATAGATTCTTCGTAGCTGGTGACTAGTCCTCTCATCTGTGGACGTGTAGTGCTGATGTTTTCCCATTCACAGGATCAGACCATTACCCCATTGGCATCCGAATTCAGGATGAAAGAGCCTCAGATAGATGCCCTTTCAAATTTGAAGCTATGTGGCTAAGGGATAACAATTTAAGATCTCTGGTGGAGACATGGTGCAACCTGCCCCCTGAAAATCCAGGTAATAAGGCTTTATGTTTTTCAAAAAACTTCAATTTGTAAAAGAACAACTCAAAAAGTGGAACAGAGAGTCTGTCAAAAATATTTTCAATGAGAAATTGAGTCTAAAGGAAGATTTAAAAACACTGCATGAACAAATTATTTTACAAGGCATGGATTAATCGGCCTTCTTGAGAGAGAAATAGCTTAATAAGATGTACTCTGAAGTCTTAGCAAGAGAAGAAACCTTTTGGAGACAAAAATCTTGTGAGACATGGCTGAAGGAAGGTGACAGGAATACCAAATTTTTCGACACCTCTACAAAGGTTAGGAGTAATTATAATAAAACATTCTCAATACACAATATGGCAGGGGAGCTATTAATCGACTAGGTTTCCATTAATAGTGAGGTGGTGAGCTTCTTCTCAAGTGCTTTCAATGGAGAGACAAGCGCAAACCAAGAGTTGCATTCTGTTATAGATAGCTTACCCCCTTGTGTGAAGGAGCAGCATAACAAAATGCTACTCAGGTTTGTGTCGATGGAGGAAGTAAAGGTTGCAGTTTTTGACATGGGGGCAGACAAAGCTCTAGGACCGGATGGGTTCCCAACACTTTTCTTTAAACATTTCTGAGACATTCTGGCAAAATATTTATGGGTAGTGGAGGAGTCTAGAATAAGTGGTTTCATCCTTAAGGACTTTAACAATACTTTCATAGCACTGATCCCAAAAAAGGAAAACATATCTACCTTCCATGACTTCAAGCCCATCTCTTCGTGCAACACGATTTATAAAGTGATCTCTAAAGTGATAGCTAATAGGCTAAAATGTATTCTAGAAGAGGTTATCTCCCTGGAACAGAGTGGTTTTGCCCCAGGTAGATCAATTTATGAAGGTATTATTTTGGCACATGAGGCAATTCATTCCATCCGTCTATCTAAAAAGGAGAATATGATTATAAAAGTGGATATCAGGAAAGCCTATGATGAGGTCAATAGAGATTTCCTCTTAAAAGTTCTTGCAAAATTTGACTTTGACCCGGTTTGGATAGCCTGGATAGAAAGTTGTATTAAATCCCCTCACTTCTCCATCCTTATCAATGGGAGCCCTCGAGGTTTCTTCTCTTCCAAAAAGGGTTTAAGATAGGGGGACCCATTGGCCCCTTTCCTTTTCATCATTATGGAAGAAGTGTTGGGGCGTTTGATTTTGAAAGATTGTAATGTTGACCAGTGGAAGGGTATAAGGATTGTTGGAGGGGTGGATCCTCTGACTCATCTACAATTTGTTGATGACACTTTCCTAGATGGAGAGGCCCCGGAAAGGGAATCTCAGGTTGTAAAATAGGTGATTGATAAATATAAACAAGTGTCAAGTCAAAAAGTGAACTGGCTGAAATCTGAAATTTTTTTCTTCAATACTCCAACTTTTAAACAGAGGGAAATTAGCAGCATTCTTGGCATGAAGCTGGGAACTTTACCAAGTAAGTTTTTAGGTGTTCCCTTATTTGGAGGCGCTAACAAGTCAGCAATTTGAAAAAATTTGGTAGAAAGTTGTTTCAACAGATTGGAGGGATGGAAAAGTAAATGGCTGACTTTTGGCAGGTAGAATTTTGATGTTAAAAATAGTTGTCTTGGCCATACCCATGTTCTCAAAGACATGTCTAAAAATTCCCAACAAAATCATCAATGTGATCAAACAGAAAATGAGAAAATTCTTTTGGAATGGAGCTAATGAACAAGATAAGATCCCTATGTTGGCTTGGGAAAAAGTTTGCAGTTCGAAAGTGAAGGGTGGTGTTGGGCTTAGGAATTGGCAAATTATGAATGAGGCTCTGGGAGATAAACTCTCTTGGAGCATTTACACTAACCCAAATAAATTATGGGTAAAGGTTATGAGGGCCAAATACCTAGACACAATGGAGAATCATAGAATTTTCACAATCAAAAACCCACCCAGGGGATCTGCAATTTGGAACTTCATAGTGAGCAGCAGGAAAGTACCCACAGAACATCTCTCATGGCATATTGGTAACGGAAAGTGAGATAAATTCTAGGATGATTCTTGGGCGGCATACCCAGTTATAAAACACATGGCCAATTTTTCTGAAGCAAAATCTCTTTTATGCAAGATTTGGGGTGACAAGGTCAGTGACTATTTGGTGAGAAAACAAAGTCACCTGGGAGAAGTTTGGTGCTTGAAAGACCTCTTAGACATAGGGCTATTGGATCAACAACAAATGCTTTTAAAACAAGTTTTGGATCAGAGAAAGATTTACCTCACAAAAGGTCAGGACAGAGTAATTTGGTGTGGTTCAAAAGATGGGAACTACTCGATTAAATTAGGGTATAGGCTTTTGGAAGGCTTGGTAGGGGAATGCAAGACAGCTAATGATTTAATTTGGAATAAGCATTATCTGCCCAAAGCAGGGGCGTTTGCATGGTTGGCTCTGAAAGGGAGAATTCTAACTGGTGAAAGGAGGAAAATGCTTGGATTGGTAGGATTGACCAAGTGATTTATGTGTGGAGACGCTGAAGAGGATCTTGACCACCTCCTGTTACAATGCAAGATAGCGCAAAAATGTTGGTATTTGGTGAAAGGTAAATTGCAATGGTAAAGCCCAATGCCAAATATGCTCAAAGATGTGTTTGATAGTTGGCCAAGATAAAACAAGAAATCAACTCTCTCAAGCATATGGAACATATGCCCATCACTTGTGATATGGGAAATATAGAAGGAAAGAAATCGGAGGATTTTCCACGATAAGGCTGAGGATGTTAGAAGGTTGTGTAGCAGAATTGATCAGGCAGTGGAGGAAACTTTGGGGGCTACAGCTTCTCAGATGGATTTAACAAAAAACCTGTTCACCATAGAGGACATGAAAATACAAAAAGCATGGCCTAATATCAAAATAAGACATGGGGCCTGGCATTCTAGGCAGATGAGTAAGAAATGTAACTCACCCACAGTATGGACTCCACCTCACTTGGGGTGGATCAAAGCCAATTTTGATAGGGAAACTTAGCGTGGAGGGGGTCTGTCAGGGGTGGGAGTGGTTTTTCGAGATCACAGTAGCAGCATTGTAAAATTGGGAGCACAGTGTATCAAACAAGGCACCAACAATGAGGTGGAAGTTTATGCAGCATGGTTAACAACTCGATGTGCTCAAAAAATGGGGATTAAAAAACTTCATCTAGAAGGGGACTAATTGATTATAATCCAGGCCATAAAAAAAGGCCAAATTAAAGCATGGCACCTACAAAATTTTATCTCACTAATTTTAGAGGACTTGAGTCATTTTGAAGATGTTATGGTTAGCCAGATCAAATGGGAGGGCAATATAGATGAAGATAAATTGTCTAAATAGGCTTTGTCCTTTAATTAGATTGAGGATTCCGTTTTTGAAGTTTTTGACGATAATCTAGATTTAGAATAAGATGGGCTAAAACTCGAACTCCAAATGATGACATGACAGGGTCATATCATGCTCTCAGACAACATATGATATTTTCTATTTCCCGAAGTACATATACTCTTGTTTTATAATCATTGGCAGCTCAAGCATGTTACTCCTTGGATTTTTTGTTTTTGTGAGTGTGAATGATAGCAATGACGACAATGATGTGAACCGTTACATGTGCTTCCTTACAGCAAGCTCTCATTTATAATGTTTCCAACTATGCAAGCGGGTGATGATGTGATACTCACAGTGTCAAGTAATAACTATCAAGGGTCATGGCAGTACTATGATTAACTACTTGCATGAGCTGACTTCCTTTTTAAAGAGGCCAAACTTGATGCATTTCACCATTCTTCTGTTAGCTAGTGTGTTTGCTCTTTTTTGTGCAAGTGTTGTTTGGCGACAGGATGGAGGCTACATTCACCTTCCAAACAAAGAAGCATCAGAAAGCTCTTTATGGACTAGTAGAAAATTGAAGACTTGGACTACTGCTCAAATGCCCATCAGAGGAAGTTATACAAGCAGTGCAGGGGACGTTGGGCTTTTTCTTCCAACAAGCCACACATCGGTGGAAATTCAATGTGGATATAGCTGCCATGATCTTGGTCTGGGGCCTGGAATTGGGGATTGTCAAGGAAGATATATGTTGGGTCATGAACTCTCTTTTTGAACAAGAACTAATATCTAGGATGGATTCTATTCTTGAATGGGCACATTCGGGATATGGCTTTAATTTCAGTGAGTGCTTTGAGAATCAAATCGCTATGGAGGAGTTGGGTTTCGTGTCGTTTGTCCGCTAGCCGAATATGGTGAACCAAAGACTCTATCTAAGTCACATAAGGGCAGAGTGGAATTCTTTAATGGAAGCGATCAGAACATATTTACATGTGAAAGAGAGGCAGAGGCCTTGGTTTTTGAGTTTCATCCTGAGAAAACGATGAAGTGCAAGGCAACGACCACCCCAGGTTTGAATTTTGAGCAGGGAAGGTTTTTTCTCTTACGGCTTGAATAGGAAAGGTCTCACTGCAAGTTTTTTTGTCTCTAGCGCGGTCTCAAATGCAGTTGTCGGTCATCTATGAAGTGAATCATTTTTTGCCAGTTTGAACTCACTGTGTTAGCCGGACAGTTTTTGTAGTTATGGATGATGACCCATGATTTTTTTGTGACCCAAGCCCTCATAGGGGTTAAAATTTCAGCCCTATTTGCAGTATCAGTGTAATGTATAGGGATATACATATCTCTTTATAGCTTGCATGTAATACTCTAGGCATAATATAGGGCCCTTTTGAATTGTAATCATATATTTTTATATATTAATAAAGAAAAATCTATATTACTAACCAAAAAAAAATGTCATTAATTGAGTGGGCATTTTCTTTTTACCCAACTACCATGTCAATGGATAAGGTACAAAAGCATGGGATAATTCATGGGATCCTTACTATTTTTAAAGAAGACATGAGATAATGTTTTAATTTTATTAAAACTATTTCTAGTGAGGTGTCATGGTGAAAGGCTAAATATCTTAATTTTATTCCCTACCCCCGCCATCCCGCAAAAGATTTTGAGTAGGTTAATAAGTGGAAATGGGTAGTAGAAAGGGATTTGGGTTTCCCCTCCACCTTGTGGGAACATTAGGGCTAGAGAAAGTATGTGAGGGATGAAGGGAATGGTTAGCTTATCCCACTAACCTGTGGGTGAAGTTGGGGGAAACAAAGTAATGTGCAGGGTTGTGGGGTGCCATCATCAAAAAATAAAAAACCTCAGTATTTGCAGTAGTAGGAGAGTCATTCGTTAGAATTGCATAGTCCAGGTAAGTGGATGGTGATGGTGCAAAGTGATGTAAACATTGACAATCATTCCATGTGTGTTTTCTTTGAATGGGCATCATTTCATGAATGTTTGAGAGTGTGAAAAATATTTGGGAAAAAACATACCTATCTTCTTGTTGTATGAGGTTTGATAAGAGCCAAAAGAAAATGGTTGCTTGGTTGCTATGACAAAGTACTGAAAGCGATTGAAGGCAATACAGGGTTTTGTTTATTGTTTGAAATTTTCTATTATTGTTTGGAGCAAGTCAAAATAAGCATGTATGATAGAATGTATAGCAAGAGGAGAAAATTTTATCAAAAAATAAATCTTCAAACATACAAGTTATGAAAATCATAATGGGATGCCCAAAAGAGGAGAGGAGTAATGTGGCAATGATACTATAGAAAATACATCTGCTTGCAAGTGTGATGGTTTATGCAAAGGATTCCATCAAAGGTTACATTAATTGTATAATAAAATGGGTTGAATGGGATATTCAACAAGATAAATGGATTCTATTGTCACCTCAAATGCAACTTGGAGTTCATGTTGTTTGAATTTTACTGACGGTTGCTCATGTTCCACAAGAAAAATCCTATTGCTACATATCATTGTATAATTCTCATGTGCAACGTATTTGTGATGATCATGTGTTGGCACCAATGCTTTATTAGCTAATATTATTTTTTATATTTTATGAGATTCTCTCAAACCAGAGGATATTATAGTCAAAAGAATATAAAGATATTGTCTAGTTCCTCAAAAAGTTATTGGATAGTTCTTTTTTAACTTCAAAAGATTAAAGGATTAGTCTTTTATTTTCATTGAGATGCTCTTCTTAAAATTTCACAAAGAGTGCAACATGATTAGCACAAATCAATTATTATTTGAGATGAACAAATGGCAAATAGATAAAAAGTGAGAATGTGAAATGAATAATGTTTTTGAGATTTATGCGAATTTTTGGGGCTATTCTTTAGTTGCAAATGAAATTTTCTACTTTATAAATGGTGCCCAAACCTTTTCTTATGTATGCGAAAGGGTTTTACTATTGTTTTTAGCATTTTTGTGTCATCGGTGAGCTTAAAAACATCACTACAAATGGAAAAATGACCTAGCAATGTTGAAAACACTTCTTCTCAATTACAGATTGTTTGGGAAGGGTTTGAATGGCCTGGATGTCTTCATCAAAGGTTGATGTTTGCAGAATGCATTCCTATGTACCACAAGGGTGTAATTTTAACAAAAATGCAAAAATGTAAAGGAAAAATTACAGTATATATGTGTAGCACATAATATTATTTACCAGATGAGCTAGGTAAGAAGTAAAAGGTAGAATTCATATTTCGGTGAAATTATTTACTAAAAATAAAGATATAATATGTAGCATTGTATTTATTTTACTCAGAACATTGAGAGTTTTCAAAAAATGTTAAATGATAAGAATTATAAGTGAAATCCAGAGATATAATGCAGTTGCGAGTATTATTGACCAAGGTAAAGTATGCTCAGTAAAAACTAAAGGGAAAAGATTAACAATGGTCCATAAAGATTTTCACTCTATGGAAATTTATTTCACGTGGGCAAGGTAGTGCATAAAAGGAGTTTTGAAATATGAGATTTCAAATTTTAATGGTCAGGGGTTTATTATTTTCATGTATGAAAATAATATTTTATTGTTGTAAGTGAAACTTTCACACCAAAGAATAGGTAGAGAATCAGTTATAAGAAAAATGTCTAAGGAAAATTGCTTTACCAGTAGAAAGAAATTTCAATCCTAGGTGGAAATATTATTTTTTCTATAAAAAAGGAAAAGTAATTTTATGGCCAAATGAATGAATAATTTTCACTGGTAAAGATAAATGTAAGTGAAAAAATTTTATTTTCACCCAGATAAGAGTGTTTTGGCAAAATGTGAGGGACCAACATGACTAAAAGTTTCTATTCTAAAGTAAAGGGGATGCAATTGGAAATATGGAATAATTTTGTAGGGTAAAAGGAGCATTATTTTCATCTAGATTATAAAGTGCAGCTAGGTAAATATTTTAAAAAGAGAAGATATTTCCCGAGAATGCAAGGCTAATGCAAATGCGGAAAAAAATGAAGCAAGTGCAACTACAAAGGGAAAAAAGAGCAGATTGAAGAAAAAGGGGGATTATTTTATTTGGTCAAAGATAAATTGCAGGTCACATGCAGAGAGAAAAGAGAGGGAATTCCATCTTGTAAAATCAACAACAAAGATGAATGTCATATGTCACTTTTAGATTCATTTTAGGGCTTCACGTATTTCTTTTTACTATTCTTTGTCTTCATTTTGGGGGTTCTAATGTAATTTTTGAAGCAAGGCTTCCATGTATAGCTTCATAATTAGAGTATGTAGGATGATATTTTTAGCATGTAATTTTTTTATTATTTTAAAATAGTTCTTTACCATAGTGCATGAAGGTTTTATATGTTTTGTGTAGTTGTCTCCTGAATATATAAGCACTATTTTATGAGATAAATGATCAAGGATCTTTTATTTTGTCTCTAAAAATGTCTTTGTAGTGTTTTTCTTATTTTTTTCTTCTCTTCAAGGAAGAGATTAAACCACTTTTAGCAGGCAGAGAGATGATGTTGTGTATATGAAGGATTAAAAAGAATGGCTACAACAAAACCAAAATAGAGGATATTAATGTAATGCATTAATATTATGAACTCATTGCTTTAGGTTTAATCTATTTGTGTAGAATGTTTGCATGATGTAGGTTGGCTCTATTACCCTAAGGAAGGCATGGGTCATGGGGTTTATATCCAATTTTCAAAATAAAAAATAATCTTAGAATATATTTTCCTTTTCTGTTGTAGGAGTAATTTTTAGTGTAGAAATCAATCTCAATGGCTAAGTGAATGTTGAAAAGCCAAGATTATAGCCAAATTCAAGGCTTGAAGACCTTCCTTGGCATCTTTTTGTTGGGAAGTGTTTTTTGTAAGTTACAATGTCATGAGCATAGAATGCAGTGAGTCATTTAGGCATTGTTAAGGGAGACCCACCTGTTAGCATTATGTTATGTGTTGTCATTGATGTCAAATACTGTGATCCGGATTAGGTCTGGATGTGGTATGTTGTACAAAAGTGTTTGAATAGGGTATGTTGAGTGTTTGGAGGTTTCTTGGATTTACCGAATGTTCTAGATTTTTGAAAAATATTATTCAGTGTGATTTTTGGGTCTGGATTGGTCTAGAGCTTGAGGTTGTTGGACCGGACATTGAAGTTGTGTAATGGCAGTTATATAGCATGCAGATAATGTTTACGGTCTGGCTTTGGTGATATATGTAACAAGTTGACATGGTCAATGAGGAACTGTGTAATAGGGTCTACTTCTCATTCCTTCCCACCATCAGAATGATTAGTGGAGACCTACTTTAGATCCTTGTCTCAGCCAACATTGAGGATTACATTTTTTTGGAGATAGTATATGTAGGTGTATGATTTGATGAGTTGAGATGTGGATTTTTGTGTTGAAGACATGCGAGATTGAAAGAATCCAGTTGTTATGTGAGTATAGTGTTGTGGATTGTTACCAGAAGCAGTTCTAACAGTGCAAACTATGTTTTTCAGTGGTGGATTCTTTTTATATTTATTTCTTCTTTAGCAGTGAGCCTTTCTGGGAAGTGAGCCTTTTTGGGTAGTGATCCACCTGTAGTGAGTGCCTTGGCAGTGAGCCATCCTTTGTAAAAATCGCCTTAACTGATGTTTATATATTGAGAATTAGCATTCTCTGTGGTTTTTCCTTTCTTGGGTTTTCCATGTTAATTCTGGTATTTTTTGTATCTGACTATTTTGTGCATATGCTTTCATGCTTTATCAATTCTACTAATTGTTTTAGATCTATGAATTAATTTTAAAAGAAAATTTTATCGTCCACTGATTCACACCCCCCCCCTCTCAGTTGCCCGAATATTCAACAATTGGTATCAAATATTTGGTTCCTTGATATAAAGTTTGACCGCTTGAGGTAGATCCTGATTTGATGGTACACAAATTATACATTCCTATCATTGAAGGATATGATTCTAGATTCTAGAAAGTGGAGATGAGGATTTATTTGGTTTCTCTAGGTTATGACACTTGGAAGGTTATGGAGACTAAGTATGTCCTACTGACGAACGATCTTAACACTCTAGATGAGATTCAAGCCTATGAAGAAAATGAAAAAGCAAGGTATGTTATCTTTAGTGCATTATCAAAAACTGAATTGACAAATGTTATTTCTTTGAAAACTACATATAAGGTTTGCAAGAAGCTAAAAGACATTTATGAAGGAAATGAGAGAGTTAAGCTGACAAAGAGACTAACAGCTAAGAGAAGATATGAAAATCTAAAGATCGAAGAAGAAGAAGACATTGTAAGCTATTTTGAGAAGGTTGATAGTGTAGTGAATGAAATCGGAGAAATCAGAGGCACCTTGAGTGATGAATATGTGATTGACAAAATCTTGATGACATTAGCGGTAAGCTACAATGATAAGATCTCAGTTATTGAAGAAACCTATGATCTGAAGAAGTTCACCAGAGAGCAGTTTTTTGGTACCTTGACTACATTCAAAGTAAGAAAGTTTGGAAAAGACAAAGACATATCAGAGACCACATTCAAAGATTTTGATGATGGTTTGGACGATGAAGAGAGCCCGGATGAGATAGAAGAAAAATTTGTAAGAAAACTCAAGAAAGGCACTGGAAAGTAAAAAGGTATGTTACCCTTTAATTGTTTTAGATGTGGAAAGATTGGTCATATTACCACTAGATGTCCAAAAAAAGGAGCTAGACAAAAATTTATGAAGATTAATGGAAAATTCAATAAGAAATCCTATTATGTCAAGGATGATGCTAGCATTTCAGATGATGAATCAAACTATGAGGATGGTGATTGTTTGTTTGTGGTAGAAAAGGATGCTCCCAAGTTTGATGTCTCTAAGACTATTGCTAATGCATTTCATCATAGAAGAGTGTCGCAAACCGTTTTATCTATAATTACTTGTAATTATTAAATTATGGAAATGATTTATATTTTATGAGTAGATGGATGAAATGGAAATGAAAATGGAATTTAAATTGAGATTTGATATGGATTAGATGGAAATATAAATGCAAATGAATGATTTAAATTATCTTTATTATCAATTTGGGATTGTCATTGCTAATAAATAGTCGAGTGCAAGTGAATGCAGGAACGGGTGAAGGTGGATGAAGGCAAGAACTTGGTTCAAGTAGAGTTGTCTTAGCTCATGGACTTCGGTAGAATAGAGGGAATCTCACACACCACTTTAGAATAAATATGTGTATCTATTGCATTACTTGATCTCATGATTGAATTAAATTCAAAATTTCATGATTGATTTGCAAAATTATATGTTTTATTTCAAAGCGAGATTATTTTCTTTTAAACTATTAGAGATAATATGATTATTGATCGTAGAATTATATGTTTTTTTTTGTGCAGATATGAGTGAATGGATGAAATAATGTACTTATTTGTTCACTTGTGTATATATATAAATAATTATATAGATATATATATGTATATGAGTTTGAATAATGATATGATCATGTGCATGTATATATGTATATAATTATTATATATATATATATATATATATATATATATATATATATATATATATATATATATATTAATCATGAAAATTTACAAATTAATGTATGTATATATATCTTTGTGTGTGTCTTTGTTTATATATATATATATATGAGTTCGAATAATGATATGATCATATACATGTATATATGTATATAATTATGATATATATACACACACATATATATGTGATATGCTCAAATTCATCATTGCTAAATAGGAAATAAGCAAAACCACAAATCCCTTAACTATCTAAGCAATTCGAACACAAAACCATTGAAATAGATGCAAAACAGAATGAAATTAACAATATAAAACTCTCTAGTGCATCATGGATTCCATTGTTCTTCTCCTCTTTGTGGTATGGTGGCTCTCAGATATTGCGCTGGAAACCTGCAAGTGACATAAAGATTCAAAGTTCATTATTGTTGAAAATGGAGATTGAATGCTCAATTTATAGATTATTGGAGAAGATTGATTGAAAGGTAGAACAAATTGATCAAGAGGTGGAACTCAGGTGGGCTCACATGAAAATTGATAGTTGAATTGTTGATTTGGAGGTGGAATAGAATAGATTGAATAGATTAAATGAGTTAACTGATTGAGAAGAAGCTAACTGAGGGAAGAAAAAGAATGATTGGAGGAAATAAAGAGGATGGCAAAGCTAACTAGAAGATGAAAATAGAGATTGGAGAGATAAAGATTTAATTAATTGATTGATTGAATTAATTAATTTAGCATGTGCTTGCACTTTGACTTAGATTTTCAATTTAATCTTTGCAGGAGACTTTATTCAAATATTGAATTTATTTTAAATTCAATTTAGTATTTGAATATATTTAGAACTTGACTTTGATTTCCAATTTGATTTTTGAAATCATGCACATGTGATTGAATTTAGAAGAAATTAGAAGAATTTGAAATTAAATGAAATTAGAATTTGGGGATTTGGAAATGGAATTAGAAGAATTAATTACCTAATTAAATAATTTAAAGAAAGTATTTAATTATTTTAGAAATGAAATTTAATTAAATAATAAAGATTATTTAAATTAAAGGATTAAATCACAATTAATTAAATAATAATTAATATTTAGAAAAGGGTTGAATGATTAGATGATTAGAGATAGAAATTGAGAATTAATTTATTTAAATAATAAAGATTATTTAAATTGGGGAATTAAACAGAAATAATTAAATAATAACTATTTAATTAACATTACAAAATAGTTAAATGATTAAATGATAAAAGAATAAGAAATAGAATAATTAGTAAGATGATGAGGAAATATGAAATTAGAAGAATGAGATTAATTAACTTAATTAAAGAATTAAAGAATTATTTAATCAATTAGATGAATAATTAGTACACGATCAATGAGACATTTTTAGGTGTCTACATTTGCCCCTCTTCGAGACAAAGTTGGAACGACATTGTTTCGAAGAAAACGAAAAAATTATGCCCCAATATGCCTTGGTACTACTGCATAGTGTAAATATGCCCCCTCGGAAAAGGTGGTCGAAAAATTCAAAAATTGAGACCATATTTTTTATATTAGTATAATGAGCAATCATGTGAAGTTTCATGCAATTTCGAGAACATTTGAGCAGCCTACAAGTTGTTTGAAGTTGGCGGGGACTACGGGCGTCGATGTGGCAAAAAACCTTAATTTTGAGCTATAAATAGAGATTTTAGGTTTTCATTTGCTCATTTGCATTATGGTAAGTTCTTGGTTTTCTGTGCAAGTTTTGTGCTTTCCTTTGAGTATTTGATCATCATGGCTGGCTATAGAGCTCATTTGCATTTGTCTGACCAAGTACGTTCTTATCAGAGACCTCCAGAGATTGGCGGCATTGTATGTTTCCAAATTTTTGCCTGATTTTTCGCCTGGTTTTGCTATTTTTCCAAAAAAAAATCCAGAGACCTAATTTGCATCCTTCACGCATTCGCCTTTCCTTTTTTACACATTAGCCTTAACTGTTATGCATTAGCTTTAAATATACCGCATTCATGCTAAATGTCATGCATTCATGCTAATTGTCACGCATACGCTGGAAGTATTACGTATTAGCCCATTTTATAATGCATTCATGGTAAATGTTCCTCATAAGCTTTTATTGTTACGCATTAGTGTCAAACGTCATGCATAGTTGTATATTGAAGTTTTTTGTCATGCGTTTGATAATTTATTGTGTTCTTGTTATCCGACATCTGATGTTTTCAACATTTTCTTTGTGCAGGAGAACATTGGAGTATTATACTACCGACAAAGCAGACCTAGTGGACTTGATCTTCATGCTGATTTACTTCAGGAGGAGATCGCACACATTCGACATCTTGGATTATATTACGTTTTACATTTGCCAGAGGTTACGGCCAACAGGGCCTTGATTATAGCGCTGATAGAGCGATGCCATTCTGAGACATGTTCTTTTCATCTTCCTACTGGTGAGGCGTCCATTACCTTAGAGGATGTATGGTGTATACTATGTATTCCTATTCATGGTGAGAGAGTTATGTACGATCATGACGATGGCGTTGCTGGATTGTGTGCCCTTTTTGAGATCAAGGTACAGGACTTACAGATTAGTGGTTGTTATGATATCCCTTGGGCTTGATTAGACTATGATGATCTGACTATCGTATTATGCAGTATCGTCGGTGGTTTGTTGATGCCTGATAAACGAGGTCATTGATTTCCAGTTGGATGGGGTAGAGTGCTCCATGATATGATTTATCATCGTTGAGTATATGCTTGGGGTTCATGTCTTTTAGCCATGGTTTATTATCAAATGCACGACATTGTATACCTTGGATACCGATCTATCAATTGTGGTGTGACATTGCTCCAGACTTGGGCATGGGAAAACATTTCTATCTCTAGACATGTTATTCATGTTGACTTGCAGCTTGGTGAGCCTTATGCTTATAGGTACACAACTAGTATTGGACACAGGGGTTCGGGTAACACCTTATACTGGCAACATCAGCGTGATATTTTGCAGCATTTCATTTGGAGACCATATTTAGATTGCCCCGGTTGGGCAGATGACGCACAGCACTTGCCTTTTTGCAGACAGTAGAGATATCTTATTGGTAGGACATTCGAGACACAAAGGATCATTGAGATTTATCTTCCAGGACAAGTACTCAGACATTTTGGGGAGGTACATGTTACACTTGTTGTTATCATGTATTTTGTACTTAAATCTCGTGAGGTTTCTGATTGGGGTGTATGCATACAACCACATGTTGTTGTTGCTGAGTTTGATTCTCTTCAGCCATTACCTTGGGGTTGGGGTAGAGGTCCAGCAGATCCAGGGTCTACTCTAGAGTATGATGCATGGTGGGCCAAACATAGGCCTATTTCACTGACTAGTCCTATTGTTCTGATTACAGCATAATGGATACGACATCCTAGACAACGACTAAGGGTTGATATGGGGGAGAGAGTTGGAGGAGAGGGGGGGTGGAGGAATTGAGGAGGGAGGAGGAGATGAGGGAGGAGATGAGGGGGGTGGAGGAGCTGAGGAGGGAGGAGATGAGGACATAGACATTGGTGGAGACACCGAGTCTACGAGCAGCAGAGATGACGATGATTCTTCAGGGTCATCGAGCAGTGAGGACGGTGATGATGATGATGATATGCTAGAGTTAGAGGATGTGCCTGCTAAAGAGGGTGGAGGAGGACAGGTGGGTGACAGGGATGATGATGATCCACAGATTCTTAGAGTGTGGATTCAAAGTCTAGAGGACAAGGTCGCTAGACGAGATGTCAAGTGAGAGGTATACCGCATAGACTATGGTGCACTAGAGACTGAGAGGGATGATCTCTAGAGGGAGAGAGATGAAGCAGTCAGGAGATCTTAGATCACCATGGATGCATATGATCAGTTATTCGAACCAGTGTCAGAGGCACGTAGCCAGGCAAATAGATATTTTGTTGTTGCATGGGAGGCTATTTATTATCGGCAGGCTTATGAGAGAGCTATTCCTGAGGTTCAAAGAGAGCCCAGTTTTAGTGCCTTTATGGGGAGAAGATCGAGTCAATCTACCTCTCAATGTACCAGTAGTGGAGGAGTCATGGGTCCACCTCGACATCTTAGGGCAGGATCTAGTGGGCAGGATCCACCTGCTAACATAGGCAGTGTCAGTTAAGACATTTTGATCATGTTATCTGAGCCTTTGGGCTTGTTTATGATTATTGTATTTGTACACATTATCATTTTTGAGTTATATATATATGATATGCAATTTTTTTGACGATGATTTATGTTTTTTTCTCTATGTATGTTGAATGATGCTATGAGTTATGCGATGCATGTCTATATGACTTATGAATGATGTTATGAATGCAATGATTTATTGTTTTCTATATGATATATGAATGATGCTTATGAATGCAATAGTTTAATGCAATTTAAAACTATATGGATTCATTTTGAATTATATGGATGCATTTGTGAAACTATATGGATGCACTTTGAAACTATATGGATGCATTTTTGTTTTTTTGCATGATAATGCCATAATACTCTTTTAACTCAGATATACCTTGAAGAAATGTTAGTAAGATGAAAGAAAAGAAGAGATTAATGAAAGAATAATGTTAGAAAAGAATATGATTTAGAAAGAAGATGGGAAATCAACAAACTATCAATAAACAGATGAGATGAGAATGAAATTGAATGAATCACGAATCTGTGTCATTTATTTTATTGCGCAATATATATTCATCACTGAGCCTTATTATTGAACAATGAAGCTTAGCACATCATGGTATAAGGAACCAAGATGTAAAGATATCTCATTGAAGAAACAAACACATAGCAAATAAGGAGTGAACCCCTCCATTCAAGGAAATACACTAGGGGTCAAGGTATGTGTGGCATTCAATAGCTGAATGCTCCTATCACAGACACCCACTAGAGAAATTTCCCTAGAACTTTATCGGTTCACACCACAAACAGCAAACAAATAAAAAGATAATGCCCATCATGGCTCCTCTAGTCACTTGTGGACATCCCCTAAGTAGCATAGGAACATAATCTATCGCCAAATGATAAAAGATAAAGACTAACCCGGACAAAATTCAGCAGCTATATCGACCTTGTGCCTTCGTTCTTAGTTGCTTAATGTGATAGTTTATAATGTCTGATCTCCGAAAGTTGCGGACCCCATTTAAGACTGAATTGTCTAATTTCAAGTGTATCCTCTTCTATTTAAGATAAGATAATGATCACTTGATATGGATATGATACAATTGATAAGACAGTTTGATCAATTGATTGCAGATGTTTGGTTGGATAGTCATATCCTTTGTTAACTTCGTGCGAAGCGTTTGTTGGATATTTATTAGGGTATTTGTTTCTTGCGAGACATTTTATTGCAATTTTTTTGATTGATTGATTTTTCGATTGTTTAGTTATTTTCCAAGAGCTTTTTTGATGTTTTTGGATTATGTGGATTGATATTTGAATGTTTTTGGTTGATTTTTTCAGGACATTTTCTGGATGTTTTTGGTTGATTTTTTTCAGGACTTTTTGCAGATGTTTTGATATTTTTAAGTTTTCCACTATTTTTGGATTTTAAGCTTTTCATTGTTTTTGGATTTTAAGTTTTTCACTATTTTTGGATTTTTGAAGGACTTTATATGATTTTTTTGGATTTTTTTAGTTATGCCCCTAGTGTGCAGACTTGTATGACATGATGATCTGCAGAATGCATGTGGAGATAATGAATTTTTTATATGACCTACGTTATTGCAATATGCATGATGAAGATGCATTTCCTATTCAAACAAGGAGGATTGTGTTTGTTTGGCATTTTGTAATACACCAATTGAAATGGAGGTACAAACATAGTAGATAAGCGGTCAATCGATCCTTAAGGTCCCTTGGAACATCCAAATTAACACACTCAGTGACTAGGATTTACAAATGGAGAAGCGGAAAACTTCCCCATTGGTTCTTGAAACTTTGATCTTCTTTTTCCCATGTGTGTCCAAATGAGTTAATTCCTACTCTTGTGTTCACTAAAGATCCTTAGCATCCTGTATGACTAGCTACATGGATTATCCTAACTTCAAAAGCATCCCGAATAGAGCCTCACTGCCAGCAAGCTTTTAGAGCTTTGACAAGGTTATAGACTATAATTTCTCAAATATTGCTCCATTGCCAGCAGGCGTTCATAGCCCTGATGGAGTTACTTGCATGTTCCCATAGTCAAGCTTTTTGTCGCACTTGCATGTGTGATATTTCAGTTATATAACATTGCTCTTTTGCCTTGAGATGAATATTTTGCATAGCTCTTTTTATTTTTATTTTCTTGCCTTGACTTTGTAAGTAATGAAACCTACTTGGGTGTGACAATTAGAGCGGCGCTAAAGTAGAATTTTAGATTTTTCACTAGTCATATGATCAACTAGGTGTCTAGAATGAAATAGAGATTTTCTTAGTAAGTTTGAGATATAGCAATTGATAGATTTTGGGTTAACAAGTCTCAAATAGTTAAATCACTACCCAATCATAAGTAAAGTGTTGTCATGGGGTAATGTTGAAAATGAATGACCTTAGGACCTCAAAGACTTCATGTCCGAATATCTAAGAAAGGAGATGACCCTTGTTTCTTTTGAATGCAAATGAATGACAAAATTGGAAATTTGCCTTGTTTTATTGATGCTGCTATATGCCAATGCAGAAACTTATGTTATAAAAATTGTGAATATGATGTGCTTGAAAAAGAAACTATATGTGATGCGGTGCTTTGAATAAAATGATATGCAATGTGGAAAGTAAAACCTAAACTAACCCAACCTTTAGGTATAATATCGTTTAAGTTGCATGTTGTTCATAGGGTCAGAGAGTGGATCTCCCTCCATGGTAGCCAAAGTGTATGCTCCATTGCCTATAACCCTTGTTATAATAAAAGGACCTAGCCAGTTAGGTTCAAACTTCCCTGGATTTTCTCATTCTGCTAGGTTCCTTTAGTTCTCTTTGAGAACTAGATCTCCCACTTCAAAAGTTCTTGGGTGGAGCCATTTATTATAACTCCATCTTAGTCTATTCTGATAACCTTGCAGATGATTGAAAGCAGTTTGTCTCCTTTCATCGAACGTTTCTAGCTCTTGTAATCTTGCCACCTGATAGTCTTCCTCTGATATGATGTTTTTTAAGGAGACTCTTAAAGATGGTAGTTCTATTTCAATAGGTAGTATTTCTTCTATACCATAGACCAAGGAATATGGTGTTGCTCCCGTAGGGGTGACTACTCCTATTTTATAAGCCCAAAGAGCGTGATTTAACAGGAGATGCTAGTCTCGTCCTATGTCAGTGACAACTTTCTTAAGGATCTTCAATATTGTCTTGTTTGTTGCCTCTTCTTGTCCATTGCTTTGCGGATAATATGGTGTTGCAAATCTCTATTGTATTTGAAATTTGTCTCATAATTTTTTCATTTCTTGATTTTTGAATGGACATCCATTGTCTGTCACTATGCATTGGAATCATGTATCGACGGATAATGTAATTAAGCATGAATTTTTCTATTTGTTTTCCAGTGGTGTATGTAAGAGGAATTGCCTCGACCCATTTAGTAAAATACTCAGTAGTTGTTAAGATGAATTTATGCCTATTGGAAGAAGTAGGATTGATTTTACCAACTAGATCTAATCCCCATTATGAAAATGGCCATGGTGATGTAATGGGTTGAAGATCTTGTGCCGATGCATGAATGAGGTCTCCATGCATTTGACATTGTTTACATTTTTGCACATATTTATAGGCATCCTTTTCCATAGTTGGCCAGTAATATCCTATTCTTAGCAATTTCTTTGACAATGGTGGACCACTTTTATACGCCCCACAAATTCCATCATGGACTTCCTTTAGAGAAATTTGTGCTTCATTTTCATCAAGACATCAGAGAATAGCTCCATCAAATCCCTTTCTATACAATGTATCAGCAATAACAGTGTGTCTGGATTCTTGATGAATAAGAGCTTTCTTTTGATTTCTAGACAAATCTGGAGACATGTACTGAGTATGCAAATATGCGTATATCTCATTGTACCACGGGGATTTTGGACCCACAATTGCACATACATATTCTATTGAGGGAAACTCATATGCCGGTATCATCAATTGTTCTATAAGAAACTCAAATTGAGTTTCATTATTAGGCATATTTAGAAGAGACCCTACTGTAGCCATGGCATCAACTGCCTTGTTTTGTATCCTTGGAATCTGCTCGAAAGTGATTTTATTGAAATGCTCTTTGTAATCTTCTATCATTTTCTTATAAGATAGCAGTTTGTCATCTTTCGTGTTGTAGTCATCACTGACTTGGTTTACAATCAGTTGCGAGTTACCATAGACCTATAATTCTTTTATTCTCCACTACACAACTGTACGAAGTCCTATGAGGAGAGCTTCATATTCGGCTATATTGTTCGTACATGGGAAATTTATCCTAAATGACTTAGGGATAGAATCACTCTAAGGGGTGATGAAAAGAATCCCAGCTCCAGATCCATGACTTGTATATGACCCATCAAAGTATAATTTCCACATTATAGATGTTTTCAATGTAAATACTGATTCGTTTGGAAAGTCTATGAGAAATGGGTGATTATCTTGTAAAGGAGCCTCTTCTAACTGATCTGCTATAATTTGTCTTTTGATGGCCTTTCTGTCCACATACTCTATATCAAACTCACTCAGAATCATGACCCACTTAGCCAATCTCCCAGTCAATGTTGCTCTTCTTAACAGATATTTCAATGGATCAAAGTGTGCAATGAGTTGTACCTTGTGACTCAGCATGTAATGTCTAAGCTTTTGAGATGCGAAGATTACTGCTAGACATGCTCGTTCTATAGGAGTGTAATTAAGCTCATATCCGATCAAGGTTCTACGTATATAGTAGATAGCTCTTTATTTTCCTTGTACATCATGTTGTGCCAATAAAGCTCCTAAAGTTGAGTTTGTCGCTGATAGATATAGTAATAGAGGTTTTCCTGGAGTAGGTGGAACTAACACTGGTGTGTTTAGAAGATAATCTTTAAGAGCTTGGAAAGCTTCTTGGCATTGTTATGTCCATTTAAAAGTAACTCCTTTCCTGAGTAAATGCTGGAATGGATGACATTTATCTGCCAGTTGTGCTATGAATCTCCTTATGGATTGTAGTCTTCCTTGCAACCCTCTTAATTGCTTAAGTATTGATGGAGGTTGCATATCTATGATTGCTTTGACCTTCGCAAGGTCTACTTCAATTCCTTTGTTAGACATGATAAACCCTAACAGTCTACCTGTTGTTACACCAAACACACACTTTTTGGGGTTTAGCCTCACATTGTACTGCTCTAACCGATCGAATATCTTTGCAAGGTGACCTTCTTTTGTCTGTGATTTAGCCAGTAGATCATGCACATAATCTTCAATTATGTTGTGGATCATGTCATGAAATAGCATTGTCATGGCCCTTTGGTATGTTGCTCCTACGTTCTTAAGACCAAACGGCATGGCATTCCAGCAGTATGTCCCCCATGGACAAGTAAATGCCATTTTATGTTGATCTTCTGATGCAATTCTAATCTGGTTGTATCCCAAGAAACCATCCATTAATGAAATCATTTCATTCCTAGTAGTTAAGTCAACTATCATATCGATATTGGGTAATGGGAAATCATCCTTAAGACAAGCTTTGTTTAGATCTCGGAAGTCAGTACAAATTCTTATGCCTCATGTGGGCTTAGTCATAGGTACCAGGTTGGATATCCATTCTGCATAGTCAATAGGTCGAATGAAACTTACATCCAGCAGCTTTTAGAGTTCTATTTTGACCAGTAATGCAATCTGTGGATGCATTTTTCTTAATTTTTTCTTGTATGGTTTAACTCTTGGTAGCAAAGATAAATGATGTAACACCAACTCAGGATCTAATCCTGGCATATCCACATAGGACCAAGTGAAGTTGATAGGACGTTGTTTGAAAAAATGTATGAATTAGTCCTTTTCTTCCTGGTTTAATGATTTTGCCAGGTGGATATTATGTACAACTTCTCCTTCTACTATATTTATCTCTTCAGTTTCTTCCATGAGCAATGTTGAATTTTCTCTTTCGATAGGGAGGTTGCCTAACTCACTCTTGCCATTTTGGTTATTTTGATCCCTATCTTCTGTTATAGAGGTACTTGCCTCTCCAAATTATGTCATTCTATCCAGGTCTACAGCAAATCCTGCCTTGTGATCCTCTTGTGGAAATCCCTCTCTAACACCAAGGAATTCTACAATGGCTTCATCATTTTCAAACCAATCTAGCATTGGTTTTCCTTCTCGCCCCCAATCAATCAAGTGTGAGTGTACAAGGGGTAATTCAGTACTCCCTTCTGTCATAACAGATTCTAATAACATGAAGACTTGATTGTTTGAGTGACTTGGTTTATTTTCATCTTTTATAGGTGATCTTTGATACCTTATCATGTCACTTGTTCATGGGCTGGAATCATGGAGTGATAGGAATTCATAGTCATGAGAGTTTGTCTCACTTTCAATGTATATTTCAGCTTCTGAGGTTGTATCACTTATCTCTTCTTGTTCCTGCCTCTGATTTTGTTGTAGATCGGTTGGTCTCCTTTGTATAGTAGTTACTCTTCTTAAGCCTGGTATTAGTCATTGTAGTCTCTCTTCATCTGATTCATTGGGTGGAGCTTGATTTGTTTCCCATTGCAGAAGTATCAACAATAATCAGGGATTATGCTCATTTGTTGGTGCTAAACCTATGTCTGTTACTACATTTGCTTGGGCGGTTGTTTCAGGAACTGTATTATTGTGTGACTTAGTACTAGGTTCTTGTAGGGGTTATCTCATATCTTCAACATTCAATTCCACACTAGGCGATGTTGGTACTTGTTTGCTTGTTTCAGATGAAGAGAGAAACACTCGCGTAGACAACTGCCTTTGAGATATGTAGTCTGATGGTATCCTTGGTCTGTTCAGTATATCTAGTGTGCATTGTCTTGCTTCTGTTGCATGTGGTACATGTTTATATCCTAACCCTTGATTCCCTGGATTGTCATTAGGTACAATGGGTTCTAATCTTCCTTGTTTCTGTAATCCCAAGCCTGTGGTGTCATCATACCCATGTTTTTGTAGCATTTTGAACCTGATCTAGAGGTAATTTGGGTATTGTCATGTCATCTTCTTTTCTGTATATCCAATGATTGACATCTTCATTCAGAGATTCTTCTTGTAAATCAACCCATCTAATGAAAGAGAATGAGTCTATGTATCAGACAATTTCTTTTCCTTTGTCTTGTTTCAGTATTGCATTTTGAGGTTTCCCAAAAGACCTAGGAGAGAGAGACAATTGTTTTCCACTTGAGGCACTTGAAATAGAATACTCTCCACAACCAATATCTTTTATCTATAAAGAAAATGGTGTAGGCATATTCTTTTGTGTTTCTTCGATTGTCAATGACTCCATTTGTGTAGTGAGAGGTGTTGCTTGATTAATTGGTACCTGATTATCCACACTTTATTTTAAGTACTTACAGTGTTGGAATGGATTTGGATCACCTTTTATGGTGATTTCAATGTCGTTATACGAGAATTTGACACACTGATGAAATATCGATGGTACTGCTTGCATGGTGTGAATCCATGGGCAGCCCAATAACATGTTGTACCCTAGTTCTTTGTCCAACACTTGAAAAGCGACCTCTATTGTTATAGGTCCTATTTGCATGGGTAGTGTTAATATACCTTTTGAGGGACATTCTTCATCATCATATGCTTTGATATTTATTCTCTTTCATGAATCAATATGAAGCTCAGAATATCCCAATGCCTTAACCAGCTTTAAAGTACAAATGTTGAGACCGGCTCCTCCATCTATGAGTACTCTCCTGATTCTTCTCTTATGTATCTAAGCTTCTAGATGTAGCGGGTCATTATGGAAAAGTCTATCACTAGGAATATCCTATTCTGTGAATGCAATGTGGGTGCCACGTGCCAAATTCCCTACCATGGATTGGAAGGCATTTTCATCTATATCTTTGTCCACTACTGAATCTTGAAGCGCTTTGTCTAGAATGGATTTATGAGTAGGTGAAATATGCAAGAGTTCAAAAAGTGATATCTATGTCAGGGTTTTCTTGAGTTTCTCAACAACATTATAAGTCTCTACTACTGGTGGTAGGTTTGGTGGTCCTCCTTATAAAGTTACCTTTGATCTATGAGTAACTACTGCACAGTCTCTATCTCTATCTCTGGGAGTTATTGTGATCATAGCCACTATATCATCTCTTGTGCCAGAATTGTTTGTACCATATGCTATGTTGTCAAGGTTTATGTTATATCCCTCCTTATAGTCCTCATGTGTAAGTTTGACATCCATGATATGTGTTATAAGTTCATCTTCAAACCATCTTGAATGAAATTATTCATCATGCCCCCAGTCCATGAGACAGATATTTTTGTCTTCATCATATTTCGGTGCCTCTGACAGCATGCAAATTTGGTTTTCATCTTTCTGAATCTCTTGATATTGCTCATCTTTATCAAATGTTTCTTGTGAATCATCTTTTACTACATCTTCTGAGCTAATGGCATGAATAGTATAGTCATATGAGACTTTTGTGTAGTTAGTTGTATTATCTTGTGTTCCTGATGTAGTAGCCTTCCCTTTGTCATGTTTAACAAATGGATCCTTAAAGATTGTGTGATTTGTGTTTGCTGAAGTTTTATCGGTATCAATCTTGATGTCACCTTGATCGATCATATCTTGGACCAAGTTTTTCAACTTATAAAAACTCACCATTTTGTGACCTTTAGTACGATGATAGTCACAGAAATCATTATCATTCCACCATGTAGGTTTGAAAGGCCCTGGTTCATATACTCTTATTTCCGACAAAGTGATCATGTTTGTCTGTATTAACTTTTTTAGCATTGATTCAATAGGTTCCCCTAGAGGTGTGTAATTTCTTCTTGGAGCATTTACCCTTCGATATTTTGTGTTCATATTTTGCGTAGCGTTCACGTTTATTGAGAGATTTTTATTCTGTGTATGTGGATTTAATGATTGACTTGTGCCTTGTAAAGATAAAATCGGTTGAGTTCTATTCAGCGTACAGGCATCTACAACACCATCATTGGTCACATTTTTGTTTTTCGACCAAAATTTGGATTTATCATTGTTGTTGTTGTTTCCATACTTAATGAGACCTTGTTCCACTATTCCTTTCTCACACTTGAGGGCTTTTTCAATGATTTGTTTAAATATGGTCAAACATTGCATTTGTATCAGGTACTTGATCTTAGGGATTAAGTTTTCTGTGAACATATCCACTTGCTTTGTTTCTAGAATAATAGTATTTCACCTCCTATAGAGAGCTCTGCATCATTGTATGAAGGATGTGAATGTTTCATCCTCATATTGTTTCACAGCGCACAAGTCCATCAAAGTGACTAGGGTTTCAATGTTATGTGAAAATTTGCAATAAAGTGTTCAGCTAATTCTCCCCATGATGTGATAGTTGGTGGTAAATGTGAAAACCACTCTAAGGTTGGGCCTCCCAGACTTTTAGGAAATAGCCTCATTAGGTAAGTGTCTTATGTTGCAACCTCTATGCATGCTGTAAAAAACTCTCTGATGTGGTCTCTAGGATCACCTTTCCCTCGATATTTGTCAAATTTCGGTGTTTGAAAATATGGTGGGAAAGGCAGCATGTATAATGTGTGATCAAAAGGATAAGGATGTAAGTCCTGCATTGTGTAGCTCTTTTTATCGTTACTGGTTTGCATAGTCGTCACCTATTGTTGCAAATTCTGTAATTATTGTGACAGAATATTCATTTGGGTCAAAGGTATACTTTGTGCCTGTGTATGTCCCACAAAAGGATTTGTGGTAGCATAACTAGGGGGTTGTTGGAATGTCCCATGATTATAATTTTTTGTGTTGTACGTTCCACTAGGTACCATGAAATAAGTGATATGTGAACCCATGTTTGGCTGAGTTGTACTTGTTGCATTGGCAAGACCTATATTTGCATTTTGATGACTATATGTTGATCCTATAGAATAGGAGACCGGAGGTTGGGTTACACTTGTTGTATGAGAAATCTGTGTTTGAATAGGTGCTAAGACACTTTATATTATTGGTATGGTATGTGTTGGTATGCTAACATTTATTGTTGAAGATGATGCACTTGATTGAGAGTTCGCGTTTGAACTAACATTTGTTTGTATAGGTGCATTCTGAGGAAAACTGGAGGTCGTTGTTTGCATTTGTGTTATATGCGGTATTTGACTGTTATATTGACCTAGAGTATTTCCTAGTGGTAATATTTTTGTGACATCAAAATCTTCAGGTAATTTCACCCCATTTTGTAATAACAACGAGAGATATTTGTCCCTATCACTATGTATAAGTGCATCTAAGATCATAAGGACATGTGGGTCTTATTGAGATGATTCGATCTCTTCTCGTGTTAAATATTATTGTAGTTCATGTATTGTAGACATTTTCTGAGATCCTGACTGTTGACTAGTTGATATGTCCATATTCCAAGTTGGGTTTACTGACAAGTCATTGCTTGGGTCCATTATACCTTTTGCGTTTTGTTACCTTGTGACAGGCATTTAAGACCTTTATATGAGGGTGGTTTTAGAACTTTATGCAAGACAACAACTAATGCTAGACTCTATACTTAAGTATGGGATATGCAAGACCGGACTAGACTCTCTATTGAGGTTTTGGATGTGAGACCTATTGAGTATTTCAAGATTTTTGCAATGCAAGTTTTTCAAGTTCTTCTCTTAGACGTTCTACAGCAATTTCTCTCTCAATCCTACAGGCAATTTTATACTTGATATTTATCTCATACTCGACTCCTATATACTGGGGTGTGTTTCTCCTTTATTCCTAGGCTAAGTTAGCTAGACCATCAATAATTTCTCGTTGACCGCCATTTGGCACTAGATTAGGTTGCTCAAAGGGGAGAAAACCATCACCTGGGAGACCCATTAAGATGCATGCTATGAGTTTCTAGGATGATTATGCAAATGATGATGTATTAAGACAAACGTATATGAGGTCTAGATAAGAATTTATATGAGGACGATAATGAGGACATGAATGAAGACTATGCAAGGACTATGGACGATAATAAGGACATAAATGAGGACTATGCAAGGACATAGGATGATAATGAGGGCATAAATGAGGACTATGCAAGGACTTAGGATGATAATAAGGATGTAAATGAGGAATATGCAAGGACTTAGGATGATAATAAGGATATAAATGAGGATTATGCGAGGAACTAGGACGATTACAAGGACGTAAATTAAGACTATGCAAGGACTTACCTATGGTCACAAGTGTACAAACTTTTGAGTTTTGACATTTCAAAAATGGACTTTGTTTTTAGTAATTCTGTGTTTAGGACAAGTTTTGTGGTTTTCCAAGTCTGAGAACAATTGTTTGGAGGTAGATATAGGTGACTGAACTGGTTTTTCAAATAATCTCAGAGAATTTAGAGATACGCAAGATAGGGCCTAAAATAGCCCAAATAACTGACTCAATACTGGTCTGATACAACAATACATAAAAAGACATAGAAGACAATCTCAGGCTAGAAAGTGGACACCATTCAATGAGGCCCCCGCAGCAAAATACTAAAACAAGATGGATAGATAGAGAGTCTGGCAGCACTGGCTCCACTCCATGGCACACACTTCTCGGGCATGCCAGTCTCTCTTACCCCGAAGATCCAAAGATCTTATCATCAAGGGATTTATGTCTCATAATGCAAGGTACATGAGGGGTATCTATGGGGTACGATCCACACTCCCGAAATCACTGAATCTAGGATTTTGGGCTACTAAGTTGGCTCTTATTTTAAAATTTTGAGGGATTTTGATTCAACGATGGATTCTCAGAGAAAGACACTTAAGACTTTAGTTGAGCTTATCAGTGCAAGGAAGGCCCCCACATACATCGAATTCACTCAACACTCTAGCCGCCTGACCAGTATGTTTATATAGCGGCTCGAAAAACCCGCTCGAGAGTACGTTGGGAGAGATGATATCCCCAACGCATCCCAATTTGAAGTACCTCTGTGGGGTGATGAAATACCCAGTCAAAGATACCCCTCACTACTTGAAATAAAATAAAATTGAGTATCATTGTCACCTTCTCCCTTTCTCCCAAGACCCTGAAGGCAGGTGGAAAGGTAGTTAATGCAACAGTAGGTGCACCCCAAACACGATAAAATTTATTTCCCTTAAGAAAATCAATGTGAGTTAATCTATGTGCAGCCTGATTTACATTCATTTTACAACCCAAATTGAGGTGTTGAATACGAATGTGCATGTCAATTTTAAACACCAAACTGAAATGTGAAGGCATGCATGTCAATTTTAACCATTGTTAATTTTAAGCCCAAACTGAAGTGTTATACATGCATGTCCATTTTAACCATTGTTAATTTTAAGCCCAAGTTGAAGTGTTACACATGCTTGTCCATTTTAACCATTGTTAATTTTAAGCCCAAACTGAAGTGTTATACATGCATGTCAATTTTAACCATTGTTAATTATAAGCCCAAAAACTGAATTGTGAGAGCATGAATGTTTATGATCTAATGCTAATCTGATCTCCTCTGTAAATTCGCCATAGGCTGCAAAGAGATGATTAGTAACCAGATAAAACCAACAGAAAATAGAGAACTCAAATATAACAGAAACGAATGCGTTATGATACATGCACGATTGCGTGATCCTGCATAGGCGATTGCATGATTCTGTCAGAGCGACTTCGTGATCCTGACAAGGCAAATGCATGATTCTAATAGATCAATTGTGTGATGCCAACAAGGCAATTGTGTGATCCACAAGCAGACAACACAAAAAAATAAAAAACAGAAGCTAATTTTGATCAGAAACTTGCAAAACAGATTGTGAGGCTCTAGCAAGGTCTCTCATCATCCATTCAATGTTAACCAAATCATATTTCACCCGATATGAGAGAACTAAGCTATTGTATCTATTGATGGTTGGTTGGTCTTCTAGATCTTGTATCTTCTTTTCCGCTTTGAGAATTTGTTGATGGTGTCTGGCTTGTCTTCTTTGCTCGTTTGTCATCCTGGCACCTGAAATTCTGAATTGTACCTTACGTGCCATAAACTGTCATAACAAAAACATGCAATAAAAATAATCTATTTCCATATTTACCCAATTTCATGCAGAATTACACAGATCAAAGAAGAGAAAAGAAATAAGAACAAAAATCTCAGAATAACAATATTCCTAATGAATGCGTAATAATGTCAGAGTGATTGCATGATCCTGTGTAGGTGATTGCGTAATTATGTAAGGGTGTTTGGGTGATGGGTTCTGCACGAATGCGTAGCCTTGTCTGCTCGATTGTGTAGCCTTGTCTATGTGATTGCGTAATGATAAAACTGTGAATGCATGATGAAGAGATCTGCTTTGAAATCCATGCAAAACCTGCAAAAAAGGAAAAAAATCGTACAACCTACAAAAGTAACACATAAAATAGAGAAGGTTAGTTAGTTGTTGTTCACGTCGGGTTCACCAAAATGTGCTATGCTCAAATTCATCATTGCTAAATAGGAAATAAGGAAAATCATGAATCCCTTAACTATCTAAGCAATTCAAACACAAAACCAATGAAATAGATGCAAAACAGAATGAAATTAAACAATATAAAACTCCCTATTGTGCATCATGGCTTCCATTGTTCTTCTCCTCTTTGTGGTATGGTGGCTCTTAGATATTGTGCTAGCAACTTGCAAGTGACACAAAGATTCAAAGTTCGTGATTGTTGAAAATGGAGATTGAATGCTCAATTTATAGATTATTGGAGAAGATTGATTGAAAGGTAGAATAGATTGATCAAGAGGTGGAACTCAGGTGAGCTCACATGAAAATTGATAGTTGAACTGTTGATTTGGAGGCGGAATAGAATAGATTGAATAGATTAAATGAGTTAACTGATTGAGAAGAAGCTAACTGAGGGAAGAAAAAGAATGATTGAAGGAAATAAAGAGGATGACAAAGCTAACTAGAAGATGAAAATAGAGATTGGAGATATAAAGATTTAATTAATTAATTGATTGGATTAATTAATTTAGCATGTGCTTGCACTTTGACTTAGATTTTCAATTTAATCTTTGCATGAGATTTTATTCAAATATTGAATTTATTTTAAATTCAATTTAGTATTTGAATATATTTAGAACTTGACTTTGATTTCCAATTTGATTTTTGAAATCATGCACGTGATTGAATTTAGAAGAAATTAGAAGAATTTGAAATTAAATGAAATTAGAATTTGTGGATTCGGAAATGGAATTAGAAGAATTAATTACCTAATTAAATAATTTAAAGAAAGTATTTAATTATTTTAGAAATGGAATTTAATTAAATAATAAAGATTATTTAAATTAAAGGATTAAATCACAATTAATTAAATAATTAATATTTAATTAATATTTAGAAAAGGGTTGAATGATTAGATGATTAGAGATAGAAATTGAGAATTAATTTATTTAAATAATAAAGATTATTTAAATTGGGGAATTAATCAGAATTAATTAAATAATAACTATTTAATTAACATTAGAAAATAGTTAAATGATTAAATGATAAAAGAATAAGAAATAGAATAATTAGTAAGATGATGAGGAAATATGAAATTAGAAGAATGAGATTAATTAACTTAATTAAATAATTAAAGAATTATTTAATCAATTAGACGAATAATTAGTACATGATCAATGAGACATTTTTAGGTGTCTACATTTGCCCCTCTTCGAGACAAAGTTGGAACAACATTGTTTCGAAGAAAACGAAAAAATTATGCCCCAATATGCCTTGGTACCACTGCATAGTGTAAATATGCCCCCTCGGAAAAGGTGGTCGAAAAATTCAAAAATTGAGACCATATTTTTTATATTAGTATAATGAGCAATTGTGTGAAGTTTCATGCAATTTCGAGATTATTTGAGTAGCCTACAAGTTGTTTGAAGTTGGTCGGGACTACGGGCGTCGATGTGGCAAAAAACCTTAATTATGAGCTATAAATAGAGATTTTAGGTTTACCTTTGTTCATTTGCATTGTGGTAAGTTCTTGGTTTTTTGTGCAAGTTTTGTGCTTTCCTTTGAGTATTTGATCATCATGGCTGGCTATAGAGCTCATTTGCATTTGTCTGACCAAGTACGTTCTTATCAGAGACCTCCAGAGACTGGCGGCATGGTATGTTTCCAAATTTTTGCCTGATTTTTTGCCTGGTTTTGCTATTTTTCCGAAAAAAAATCTAGAGACCTAATTTGCATCTTTCATGCATTCGCCTTTCCTTTTTTACGCATTAGCCTTAACTGTTATGCATTAGCTTTAAATATACTGCATTCATGCTAAATGTCACGTATTCATGCTAATTATCACGCATACGCTGGAAGTATTATGTATTAGCCCATTTTATAATGCATTCATGGTAAATGTCACGCAGAAGCTTTTATTGTTACGCATTAGTGTTAAACGTCATGTATAGTTGTATATTCAAGTTTTTGTCATGCGTTTGATAATTTATTGTGTTCTCGTTATATGTGTGTGTGTGTGTGTGTGTGTGTGTGTGTGTGTGTGTGTGTGTGTGTGTGTGTGTGTGTGTGTGTGTGTGTGTGTGTGTGTGTGTGTGTGTGTGTGTGTGTATGTGTGTGTATATATATGTATATGTATATGTATATGTATATGTATATGTATATGTATATGTATATGTATATGTATATGTATATGTGTGTGTGTCTATATGTATATATATATACATATATATGTATATATATATATACATATATATGTATATATATATATATATACATATATGTATATATATATATACATATATATATATATATGTATATGCATATATTGTGGTGAACTTATCAATAAGCATGTTATTATAACATAACAACTGTATTTATGACAGTGGGAGTCATTGACTACCCACATATCATGGAAACCATGTTAGAAGGGTCAATAACCCACGTAACTATACATGTTTTATTGCAAGTTATAGTCGATGTTTATGATCGACTGAGTGTTGCTATTCGAACTCATAGAGTTCAAAGTTGTTACAATTGCCATGCATACGTGATACATATTGGTTGCCACTTGCTGAAATATCTATGGCGTGCTAAGTATTTAGCACAGGACCTAGTCAATATGCTTAATATGAGCTCGAAACTAGGAGAAATTGTAGTTGGAAAAATAGTGTAAATAAGACTGTTGTTTTGGTGAAACATGCAGCGACAGAATTGGAAATATAAAGAAAAGAAGAATATTAGGAAATTGAGAAAGAACGCAAAGAAAGTAACATAGCCAGTAGATTTTGGAAGCATAATTAGCATCGAACATCTCAGATTTGGCTTCGAAATCCATAGGTAGGCTCTTATTCGAGCAATGTTTTAAGTTATTAATCTAAAAGAGAAGAGTTTGATTTGCTTTGAGATTAATTTGATTTAGAATGATAATGTAGAGAAGAATTAGAGATATGGATCAGATTTATGTTTATAAAATCATGTTAGTTTATATCAAATTCCATTTTGGAAAGTCATATAGATGTAGGTGCATTATGAAGATAAGAGAAGAATTAGAGATATGGATCAGATTTCTGTTTATAAAATCATGTTAGTTTATATCAAATTCCATTTTGGAAAGTCATATAGATGTAGGTGCATTATGAAGATATTTTTATTGTATTATTCATTATAGAAAACATAGAAACTAGTTAATCAAGTAAATAAACCATAGAAAATTAAGTGTTAGTTATTAATAATTATTCTATTATGAAATTCTATGAGAAATAAAAGAATGGGTACTCAGATTTTATCCTTACATTTATATTCAGTTATATGCTAAATATGCATACATGTGTTACACCTTCTTGTTTTAAATTTTTTTTCAAAATTGTGTGAAATGAAAGATTGTCTTTAATTATATTTCTAGTATCATAAAAAAAAGATAGGAAGCTAGAAATATTATAATATGTTTGCATGTGTTTTGGGGGAAAGTTACCTTTTGGGATGGGTGCCGAATGTGGAATTATAGAGAGAATAGTTTGCTTTTCCAAACTATATTTTATTGATATGCATGGCATTATACTCGGCTGAGTAACTTTTTGACCATTGAAAAAGATGGATTTATTTATTTATGTTCTCTACCATATCCTTGTTATGATCTTTCTTATTTCTTAAATGAGTTAGAATAAAATAAAATGCATGTATCATTCTAGGCACGCACCAGATTCCATCTTGTCTATCGAATTCATCTTCCTAAGCAATTTGTGCAGGGTCAGGTATTCTTGATAGAATAAGAATTCTGGGGAAGTGTAAGCTTCGAGGTTGGGTGGAAAAAGCACCTAAATCTTGTTATCGTCTTCATTTCTAAATATTACATTGAAGATAGCTGTGGATTGAAGATAAATGGATGCATCTCATCCTTTACTTTGTATTAAACTTGTTATTTGAACTTAAGGTATTTGGAAGGCCTAAGTTTTGAATGGAGATTTGAATGATGCATAAAATGAATGGAATACTATGAATGACCATATATAGAAATATTGTTTATATTTTCTTATCGAATAAAGAATCATTATCTCGATTTGTAGAAATTTGTGTTTATTATGATATCAATGGATTGATCATGTAGAGCTAAGGATAGTATAGTTGAAGTAAATAGACTTATTAGACAATTTATGAGTTTATTTAAGAATAAAGAGTATTTTATTTTATTATCGAAATTAGAACATTGTACATCTTTACATTTTTGGTATCAAAGCACGTTGGTTAACAACACTAGGGCCTATGACCATTACGCTAAGAAACATTTTGTGATGAAGGAATTGTTGAGTAAGAATGGGTTCTAGAAATACAAGAATTGGATCAAGTAATGGGGATGGTAGACTTGATCAGATTCTCAAACTTCTGAATCAACAAAATGCTAGGATGAATGGAATTAAACAGGAAGTTTGAAGAGTTGGTGAGGTTCGAAATGAACAACCTCGACAGGAAGAGCAACCTAGAAATGAAATTCCTAGAGTTGAGGAACAACCTGATCAACGAGCTAGGATTGAAGGGGAGCTATCCAAATACTTGTAAAGGATACCCCCACCTAAGTTCAATGGTAAGACCATTGGTGATGGTGTTGAAGCTTGGGTAATTGAGATGGAGAAGTATTTTGAACTTTGTAACATGTCAAATGAAACTAAAGCAGTATGGGCTTCTTATAAGCTTACTGGAGAAGTTGCAACATGGTGGGACAATGAGAAATCTGAGAAGAAGTTACAACCTGGTGATATTACTTGGGAACTATTTTTGAAATCATTTAGGAAAAGGTGGCTTCCTTAGTTATTCTTCGACAAGAAGATGACAGAGTTCCAAAATCTGACACGGGGTGGTATGACAGTTACTCAATACTGGGAGAATTTTACCAATCTCCTAAAGTATGTGTTGCAGTACCAGATGGATGAATGATTCCACATTCAGAAGTTCATTTTAGGCTTGAGGACTCACCTTGGAGTAGGAGTGGATATTCATAATCCATTGACTATGGATGAAGTCTTCGAGAAAGCAACTAAATAGGAGAAAAAGTTGCAATAGCTAGCAAATTTTTGAAAGAATGTGAATACCAAACTAGGTTTTGGGAATAGGAATTTTCAAAACAATGATCCTCAAAAGGGAAACAACAGTCGACAGATAAGGAACCTGAAAAGAGGACCTAATACTTAGGAGAAAGGAGAAGTGAACCAAGGTGGAAACAAGAAAGTGAACAATAACACCAACTTCACTAATTCCAATACCGGGCAGAACTTTGACAGGAATAGATCAGATGGACATCAAGGACCTAGAGATGGATGTTACAACTGTGGGGAAAATGATTATGCTTCAAACTATCCACAACGTTCCACAACTCAGAGAGGAATAAATCAGCAAGGAGCATCACCACATCTGATTCATGCAGCGATAGATAACCATCAGGCTAACTTTCAGGATTCACCTATCCAGATAACAGGTAAGCTTTTTGGTCACTCAATTTCTATTTTGATCGATACAGGGGCTACTGAATGCTTTATTGATCCTAAAATAGTTTCTCGATTATCTATTAGGCCTAGTTATATGTCACGTGCATGGATGGTTCAATATAGAAATCGAGCAAAGAAGAGGGTAGATTCATGTTTATTTTGCAGTGATTTAGAACTTCCAAATTTCCAAACTCAAGTTAACCTTTATGTAGGGCCATTGAGATCATATGATGTGATACTAGGTATCAATTGGCTAAATGAATATAAATTTGTAATAAAATATGAGGATAAAGTTGTTAACTACTTAGATGATGTTGGAAATCTACTTAAAATTCATGGGTTTAAAAGGCCTCTTAAATTGAAACACAACCCAAGGCTCCATATAGAATGACTACCACATAATTGTATGAGCTTAAAGCCCAATTGTAGGAGTTGCTTAGGCAAGGTTACATAAGACCCAATGTATCTCTATGGGGTGCACAATTAATCTTCGTAAAAAAGAAGGATGGTACCTTGAGGTTATGTATTGACTACAGGATGCTAAATAAGGTAACCATTAAAAATAGATATCATTTGCCAAGGATAGATGAACTTTTTGATCAAATGAAGGGTGCTACAGTATTCTCTAAGATCAATCTTCAATCAGGTTACCACCAGCTGAGGATTAAGGATGAGGATATTCCTAAGATAACATTTCGAACTTGGTATGGACACTACAAGTTCACAGTCATACCTTTTGGTCTAACCAATGCCCCAGCAGCATTCATGAACCTTGTGAACAACATTTTTAGAGATAACCTGGATGATTTTGTGCTTATATTCATTCATGATATATTAATATATTCCAAGAATGAAAAGGAACACAAGAAGCACTTAAGAATAGTGTTGCAATGGCTAAGGGATTGAAAGCTTTTTGGTAAGTTTTTTGATGTGTGCTTTCTTTCAGGAAAAGGTGCACTACTTAAGTCATGTTATATCCACTGAAGGAATTTTAGTTCATCCTGCAAAGATAGAGACAATTGTAGATTGGCCAAAACCTCAGAGTGTTACAAAGGTCAAAAGTTTTATGGGTCTTGCAGGATACTACAGGAAGTATCTGAAAGGTTTTTCTAGGATAGCAGCACCTATTACTTCTCTTTAGAAGAAGGGAAATAATTTTGAATGGACTAAGAAGTACGATGAGGCATTTTAGCTTTTGAAATAGAAGTTGACAACAACACCAGTCTTGACTATACTGGATCCTAACGAACACTTCACAATGATTACAGATGCTTCAGGTGAAGGTGTAGGAGCAATGTTGATGCAAGAAGGGGAAGTGGTTGCTTATGAGTCTAGAAAACTGAAGCAATATGAATTGAACTATGCACCACATGATTTAGAACTTTTAGCTATAGTTCATGCATTACAAATGTGGAGGCATTACCTTCTAGGGAAGCCATTTGAGTTGAAGACAAACCATTTAGGACTGAAATGTATTTTTACACAACCTAACCTTAATGCAAGAAAGAGAAGGTGGCTTGAATGCTTTAGTGAGTATGATTTTGGTATTGAATATATCAAAGGAAAGGAAAACAAGGTACTAGATGCTCTCAGCAGAAGAAGATAGCTCTCTGCTATGGTTACTACTAGGTCAAACTTGAAGCAACAAGTGCTGCAAAATCTCTCTGAAGATGAGCATTA